>NC_060119.1:940988367-941598724 GCF_021461395.2 Schistocerca americana
ATCCCAGAACGAGGAGACCACCCGGAGATTGCCACGTAAACAACCTCAGACCATAATGATCCTTCCCTGTTTGCTTTCAGACGTCCACTACAATGGTCATTTGTCCGATGGAGTACAAAGCATGATTGATTTGAAAGGCCGCCTGTCGCCTCTCACTGGGCATCCAGTTGCTGTTTTGGCGTGAAAATTCCAGTCCTCGTCTCCGGTGAAGAACAGGCAGCATGGGTGTTTGAACAAGGTGCCTGCTGCGAAGACCCATAAGCAGCAATGTCCGCTGAACGGCTGTTGAAGAGATACTGTTGGTAGCCCCTTGGTTCATCTGAGCGGTCAGTTGCTCAAAAGTTGCACGTCCGTTCGCCCGTGCACATCGCCGCGTAAATCATAAGGACGGCTGTAGGTGCTTTATTTTGTCACAACAACTGAGAGTGGTTTTTGCACGTTGACGTCAAACATAGGCGATGGTCACATTAATGTAACTGTACCGCGTACATTGTAGTGTCATAACCGCAATCAAGTCCAAATCCGAAAGCAAGGTCCTCAATGAAGTACGACTTTTAGCACTGAAAGCATGTTAATTTCGAACACTACGGTACAGATAAGATCGAACTGAACTCCTGGACGAAAAGTGCTGCTACTAAAACAAACATCGAATAATCCATAACACAGAAACATTACAAATATCAAGAACCTTCCAGAAATGTTAAACATATGTTTGCTGTTGATTAGATCTGAACCATAGCACCCCTATCAGCGACATTAATACTACGCCACACTGCATGCAGCAGAAGTCTTGACAGTGTTACGTAGGAGAGAGTTAGGCAGGTGTGACGAATTATGATTTTTAATTTTTTTAAAGACGGTGTTCACAGTACAACTTCCTATCGCTACCCTCTCTCGTCGTATGTATTTTTGGCTATATTTCCCCACATACTGGAGCTGGTCTTTCAGAAAAAGAAAGACTGTCAGAGTAAGTTTTTACGAGAACTCGCACTGATTGCAGGCTGCTTGTCGCAGGCACTGAGGATGGTCATCACGGCTTGTTTAGATAGAAGATAAGGTTTTATTTACTAAAATGTTTTATTAAGAATATAAAAATCAAGGAAACAGATAAAGCACTAATACACATTTCAATTCAATCTAGATACTAAAACAGTAATTCAATTAATGATTTAAGAGAATGTTTTATATTAGTCTGCTCTCTCTCTCAGTTTCCAAGTTTATGAAAGTTATTTGGGCTTGGATTACATAGTTAGTGAGCCCACTTGTTAGGTTCTGTAGATTGGATATATTTTTCGTTAGCTTGACTGTTAGCAACAATTATTATGTCTGATCTCTGCACTGAAGTTTCATACATGTTCTAAATTTTATCAGGTTGGAAATTATATCTTGCTAAAATAGTTCAGTTGAAGCTAGAGTCATGATAAACTGGTTCCCTCTGATTTTCGTAATGAAATTGTTGGACGTCTCTCTTTAAAAAAA
The DNA here is from genome assembly GCF_021461395.2 of Schistocerca americana. Classification (NCBI taxonomy): domain Eukaryota; kingdom Metazoa; phylum Arthropoda; class Insecta; order Orthoptera; family Acrididae; genus Schistocerca; species Schistocerca americana. The sequence continues at coordinate 940,989,847 of NC_060119.1, forward strand.
AAAATCATTGAACCAATCAGGTTCAGCAGACCCATTATCTTGCTGGGATTTAAGACATTTAGAAGAATTTGTCGAAGTTTTTATTTCTTTTTACCTTAAAGTGTAGTAAGCATCAGATGCTTTAATGACATTTTACTCTAATTCCTCCTCGTCGTCATCAGAAAAAGCTTTTTCTGCTTGGAAAATAACCAACGCTGGCTAAAAGCAGAACTGCTTTTTCATCGTCAAATTCATGTTGAAGTTCGATAATTGCTTTGATAATCAGATGAAGCTGCAAGACTTGACATCTGCTTTCTCGCCATGCTCGCTGCTCCAAGCAAGAAATCAGAAGTAACTTCTCCTAGGTTTGCCTTTTTACTGCTTTGTCAATATCTTTACCTGAAACAAGCGGAAAAACTTCTAAAAATCCCTACCGGTGTAGGCTGTTCCATGAGATAACCATCCCTGAAATTTTTTGACAACTCATCATCTTCTGGCGAACATGATGGTACGAAACTCATTGAAAGGTTGCGACAAGACGACGCCACCACTCGGCTGATAACCCGAGAAGAATTCATCAGTAACTTTGGTTAGTTGGGATATAGAGTTCACTGAATGTCGATTGAGTAATGAGGGTTAATTTTATCAACAAAAGTATGTTTGGAGCTCGAGGAAAGATCAAAAACATGCGTACACCCTACTCGGAATATTGTGACTTTACTGTGGTTTGAGTTAGACAGCAGCAACAAAAGAGAACTGATACATCTGACAACCAATCTGTATGACTACCTACACCCTCTCCTCTATGTAAAGAATAGTTTCGCAACCGGTTCCTCATTCAGAAATCGACTTTGAATGTCGGGGATTTGTGTGAAGACCGTGTCACGGCATATGTAAGACTAAGAAACGCCTACCAGCTGGAGTTGAAATTCGACTGCACCAGGATAATGGCCTACTGAGACTGGAGTTTATCATGATGCTGCTCGTATTGACTCAGATCTCATGACTGCCATGCGAGCACGGAATCGACGCCTCAAGGAAGGCCGTACTGAACGCCATGCTGGATCTCAATGGACGCATATGTCTAGCGTTTGTGAAGACAGACACAGAGCACGCTCAGGGTTGCAGGATCGAACAGTAACGTCATTTATCTCGAGTTTAGGAATTAGACCTGCTTACAGCAAGGCAATGGGTCGACATTTGGATCACTATGGAATGTCAGCATAACGATCGTTGTTTTGGCTTCTCTTGATGCGTCACGGACAGGGGCGAGGACTACAACGGTGCGTCGAACAACGCTGAACACGTGCGAATGTTACCAGATAACTCCCAGTTCTGCATACGGCATAACTATGGACATATCACTGAGTGAGAGGTCTGAACAGAACAAACTGTTACGTGGCTAAATGGCACGTGATACAGTTATAAGTCCCACCCCGCTCGGAACTGGGGGCATGGCTACTGCACAGCCGTCGCAGAGAGCACGTGAAGCATCAAAGCAGCCGACCACAGTGCCACAGCGAGTCGATTAATAGGTGATAACGACAGCAAGAAGGAGTCTTGGGTGCGACAGCAGAGCAACCACAATTTGAAACCAACACTGAGGCCTTGAATGTTGGTAAACCTTTGTGCGAGTTTGAATATCTCTAACATTACCTTCATAGTCTTCTCGCAATATACACGTAGGGGAATTTTAACAGTAAACCAGATTGTAATGTTTTTTTGAGCGTGTGTTAAATGAGTGCCTCTATGATGATTTCACGTTTACTAAACGATACTGTGACGGAACACACAGCACTTCCTTCATCAATCCCATGCGGTAAGGGCCTCAGACTGACAAGAGATATTCCATCGTGGGTGGACTACACGAGCATTTTCCAAAGCATCTCAGTCTGGCAGCTACCTTTGGCGTGCTACGATTAGTTTTATGAGGTCGTTGCACTTTAAATAGCTCAGCACGTGCATTCCTGCTTCCAGTGATTGTTCAGCAATCAGGTAATTGAGGGTCCACAGCTAATCCATGCACCAGTCCACTGCTGAAGGAGATAAAGAAATACGGCCCTGAAAGTAGTTGATGAGATTTGCCATGTGGGCAGCAAAATAACAGATGAAGGCCGAAGTATAGAGCCAGCGGCGGCTGTTGTGTAAGAGCACAAGAGCACGTGAACACCCTAACTTTTGATATCTTGTGGTTTTTTTTGTTATTTTTCTTTGAATGCTGTTAAATGTAATACAGATGCAGTAATCTGAAATACGCTGCACTAAATCTATCGCGCTGTGCTACATTGCTCCTCTAGACCCGATGAAACTTGGCTTTAGGATCGCGAGCACACCTTCACGGCCGGCCGAAGTGGCCGTGCGGTTAAAGGCGCTGCAGTCTGGAACCGCAAGACCGCTACGGCCGCAGGTTCGAATCCTGCCTCGGGCATGGATGTGTGTGATGTGCTTAGGTTAGTTAGGTTTAAGTAGTTCTAAGTTCTAGGGGACTAATGACCTCAGCAGTTGAGTCCCATAGTGCTCAGAGCCATAGTGCTCAGAGCCACACCTTCACGTGTGCACGTTTTAAGGAGCTTCTGCGCATGCGCAAATGGTGTGACGCAATCGCCTTAGGGCCAAGTACATACGGATTTAATAAACAATGTGCACTGTGTACGTGGGATGCTTCTGTGTTGGCAGCGTTGTGTAGCGCTTTGCATTAGATCTATGAGCTTTCTTTGTAAGAGACTCTGTGCCTGGTTGGACTCGTTGTTGGAAGTTAATCGCCAGTCGTGTTGGCCAGTTGGAAGTTAGTCGCTAGCAGTGGGCAGTTGGAGGTGAACAGCCAGCAGTGATGGATGTTAGATGTGAGAAGTTGATGAAGAGTAGAGGTCTGAAGTATTAGCGAAGGCTAATGATCTGGAAGTATCCGACTTGGAGATTGAAAATTATTCATGATTAGATATATTTGTACTGGATGTCACATTAAAAATACATTATTTCTTTTGTAACAAAATCTTTCGTTTGCTAACACATACCTATTAGTAGGTAGTGGCTTTAGTAGTTAGAATCTTTTATTTAGCTGGCAGTATTGACGCTCGCTGTATTGCAGTTGTTCGCGTAATGAAAATTTTTGTGAGGGAAGTGCTTAATGAAATGTACAGGTTACTGTTAAGATTTCCTTTTAGTCAGGGCCATTCTTTTGAATTAATTATTCGAAGTCAGGTTGTAATTTTTTTGAGCAGTCAGATTGCGTTGCGCTAAAATATTGTGGGTCAGTGTTGACATGATAAGAGAAAGTAAAGAGAAAGTAGGCTCAGTACGTTCAGTTTTACTCAGTTGTTTCAGAATTACATAACGTAGAAGCTTCAGCTTCCCACTTCATTCAGCAATAGAAGCAGATAACAAATTTTAATAAAGAAGTTTCAACTGTTCATGGTGTGGACTGCTAGCCCTTACCACCCAATTACAAGCTTATGTCAACACCACTAGGTGGTAGCACATTGCAGCAGATTTTTAACCAAGTTCGCTTGAGATAAATCCTGGTAGGCGGTAGCACACCGTACAGGTATGCCAATTAGATCGGACATCAGTATATATTATAGTTATACTGATAAAAAAAATTGTTTTTGGAATTCTGAATGAAACATAGCATATTAAGTTTTGGATTTTACCATACAGTAATCCATTTGAGGGCTGAGGACCATAAACCACATCATCGTCGATTGTGAGACTGTAACATTATTCAGGCTTCTGCCATCTGTTGATCTTACGATGGGTCAGGTTTATCTGTACTGCAGGCCCACATAGTACGTCTGTCTGAACATTCACCAAAAGCTGTCTCACTGGTTTCTCTGACATTCATTTAAATACGAGGGTTGAACACACTGTGCTTTTGGCCCTTATGGCTTCCAGTGCCTCATTTGTGTTCTAGACAAGAGACTTTTGTTGGTAGTAGATAGTACTACTTGAATTTAACAATTTCCGCAAACGTATGTTTGTGGTTGGAGTTGGTTGTTTACGGTGCAGGAATCAGGTTCCCCGTGCAGTGTCAACATGAGCTATGTTGAGCCTGCATTAAGCGGTAACAAGAAAGAAAATTACCAGGTACGTTAACCGTAAAGGAAGTAGGGCCTCCCTGACCAGAGCCGTTGTGTGAGAAAGTGGTGAAATCAAATATGGGTGACTGCAAGCGAACATTTAACAAAGAAGTGTGTAATAAGCGTAATGCCTGATTTTGAGCTCGGAAGCTGATTCGTCAACTAATACATGAATTAGGGATCCTGTACATTTGTCTGAAAAAATAAAAAAAGCACGAAAACTCCTACTTACTCGAGCATAACTGTTATGCAGCAGACGCTGTTAATTTCGCACTAACACATTTATATGAACTGAAAAATTTGTGAATACCCAGAATGTATACCTACGAGCCGCCACTGTACAGAGGATATAAACTGCAGATCGGCTATAGCACGAGAAGTGTTTTTGAAAAATAGGAGTCTGTTAACATATAATATAAATTTAACTATTACATGAATGCGTGGTGTCCGAAAGAACAGGCAACACGCATTCGTATGACTGATACGCCTCGATTAGCCATGAATCCACAGCCGTCAGTGAGCATGCACAATTAAGTTCGACCTCATAAGGGACTCCCAAAGTAGCGAGCATGGAGGACACGGACAGGGGCTGCAGATAGGTGGTGTTTGCTCGGTGGGATTATGGGTCGGCTGGGAGGCAGTCAGCGTAATTGCGGTGAACGCCATGGTTAATGCAACTGCTTACAAGGGAACCTCCCCACCGCACCCCCCTCAGATTTAGTTAAAGTTGGCACAGTGGATAGGCCTTGAAAAACTGAACACAGATCAATCGACAAAACAAGAAGAAGTTGTGTGGAACTATGAAAAAAGTAAGCAAAATATACAAACTGCGTAGTCCATGTGCAAGATAGACAACATCAAGGTCGGTGTATGCTTAGGAGCGACGTGGTCCCGTGGTTAGCGTGAGCGTCTGTGAAGCTAGAGGTCTTTGGATCAAGTCTTCCCTTGAGTGAAAATTTTACTTTCTTTTTTTTCGCAAAGTTGTGATCTCTCCGGTCGTTCACTGACGTCTCTGTTCACTGTAATAAGTTTAGCGCCTGTGTTTTGTGACCGCACCGCGAAACCGTGCGATTGTTGTTGAAGTCGCGAGCTATATTTGCTGGATTCATATTGCCCACGGAATATATCTCACGTATTTAATGCACTCTCGTCCAAAGTAGTGAACAGTCAACTGCCAGCCAGGGAGCCTCGTTGGCAGGAATAGTCTCTCTTCCGTACGCTGTAGTCGACTGACGTCGTGTGTTTCGATGTTTATTTAGGTGTGGCGTCCCCATACTACGGCGCAGTTACCTCGCATCGGACGGACGGACGGACAGATAATAATTGTCTGAAAATAAAAAATTAAACTTTTCAGTCGATGGACGGCTTGAACCATGAACCTCTCGTTCCGCAGCCGCTCACGCTAACCAAGGGACCACGGCGCTCTTGGGCCCATTTTGTCCTTGATGTTGCCTATCTTGCGCATTGACTACTCAGTTTGTATATTTTGCTTATTTTTTCATAGTTCCACACAACTTCTTTCTGTTTTCTCGATTGATCTGGATTCAGTTTTTCAAGGTCTAGCCACTGTGCGAGCTTATAACTAAATCTGAGGGGGGTGCGATGCGGAGGTTCCCTTGTTAGTACGAAAGAGATCCCGGCTTCGAGTCCCAGTACACCACAATTCTTCACTTGTAGCTGCCTATTCCTTCTAGACATCAATAATTCCTTTCCCTTACTTTCTCCCTCTTCCGCCTTCAATTTACTTAATTTAAATGTAACTATTAGGAAGAACTTTACGGAGGAGTCTATACTGCAGCTCTGTAGAGAAGAGAAAACGTGGGCGGTAAGCAGTTCAGGGAAAAAGTAAATAGAAACCTTTCAAATGTGATGCTACGGAAGGATGATGAGATGAGCAAATTGAAGAAAAAATTGTGCGGAGGTACTGAATTGAATTGGGGAAAAATTAATTTATAATTTATTATATCATTTGACAAAAATAATGGATCGGCTGAGAGGAATCATCCGGTCGCATCAGGGAACCGTATGGGGTTAATACAGCGCAGAGGGACCAAGGATAGACAACAGCAAGTTCAAGTGGATGTGGGTTGCAGGAGTTATGCACAGATAAACAGGCTTGCAAACGGCGTGGAGAGATGCATGAAACCAGCATTCGGACTGAAAACCACGCTAACACGAGAGTAGAATTTAGTAATTCACTGCGTAAAAGGAAGAAAATGAGCCGGCCGCGGTGGCCAAGCGGTTCTAGACGCTACGGTCACAGGTTTGAATCCTGCCTCGGGCATGGGTGTGTGTGATGTCCTTAGGTTAGTTAGGTTTAAGAAGTTCTAGGTTCTAGGGGACTGATGACCTCAGATGTTAAGTCCCATAGTGCTCAGAGCCATTTGAAGAAAATGATACCCATTTGTTCACGTTTACTGATTTGTTTCTGGTCCACACCGTACTACTCACCGCTTTCGAAGATACTCTGTGGTTTTCAAGGAATGGAATAGAGCTTCAGAACAACTTTCGTACTGTAATCGTGCTAATTAAACGATTGTGTTGCCCTGGGATACTAAGGCTGCATACCTCACTTACTACTGGAACGTCAGTAATTGCCTGTTAACCTAAGTTACCGAGTGAAGAACACGAAGAAAGAATAGGAGTAATTTTGTTGATGGATGACGAACCTTTATATTGTTATATAAACAGGCTGTATTTGTATGTATTGTGTTCATGCGCAGGATAAATAATTTAATCTAGTCATTTAATAGATAAGAATCGGGTAAGTATGGCCCTCTTGTTTTCAAATAATTGAAATGTTAAATGGGTAGTAATGAAAATGATGTAAGGGTTGTTTACAATAGTGCCACTAACAGTGAACCAGCAGTAAAGCATGTATAGCAATGCAAAGGAACTAACAAGCTCCTTATCATTCAGCGAACGCCACATAAGGGAAAACTCCACGTTAAAGGTCACAGTTCAACGTCCTATCGACAGCGGGTTCACTGGAAATGGCCGTTGCGGACAAGTAACATGTGAAGCAGAAGCAATCATTTCTGCTTTTATACGCAAATTATATTTTGCCTAGACTACCATACAGTTGTTTTTAGCTCCATAAAACGTCAAATACATGTAGATATTTTGTTTGTTTTTGCTCTTGGGAGTTACTGATATAAGTCATAAACATATTCTCATATTCACAATATAAGTGGCAATCGTTTTGCTTCTTACAATCATACAGCAAAAGGAGAATGAATTCATTACAGGTTCTGTCGCTTCTGTGTGTTGATGCCTGCATTAGTTCAAGACTATATTGTTATCCGCGAGTGGAACCATCCATAGTTTATGTAAACTGTAGGAACTTTATACTGTTCACCACAAACAGTGTTCTACGGTGTAATGGAGTGAAAAATTGTTATACGAACTAATTCACTATTTATTCAAATGTGTTAGAAACAGTTCAGTACTCAGAAGGATTGCAGTTCCGTTCAGATAAGAAGATTTTGTTCTCTTTTAATGACCAAATCATATTTTTGTTTTCTGTAGCGTTAGGTTCGACAGGCATTGTCCTACACAGTAGCGTCGGACGATGAATATTTGCACTTCTGCGCGCCTACTTTGCTTCGCTCGTTGCCCTGGCAACCACTCGATTCAGCCAATGGGCGCCCAGCAGGAGAGATAATATCGTTTGAAACGGGGCGCGATCGAAGACACGGCAAATGCTCGCCTCGCGGCTCCTAAACCAGTTCTGTAATTCGGTTTCTGCAGCGAACAGTGTCTGGAGGACGCATCAACATGCAGTCGTGTGGAATGGAACTGATTAAGTACCTTCTCTTCTTCTTCAACCTGTTGTTTACGGTCAGTGTGAATAATCTCTTCTGTTCTTAATACATCCTGATCTGAATGAAATAAGCATTTTTCAGATAGAACCTGTGATTGAGGAAGGTGACATGTTTCTATTCTATTTTACCCTACTTTTTTTTGTAGATCTCGCTTGTATTCGTAGACAGGATGCTCTGAAGTTTTAAAAACACCAGTTAAGAGATTGATTCGAATCTCACCCGCTTGCTAGGTATTGCTGTAGCATTTCACAGTAGTTGACCACATAGTAAAAATTAATGGGAAAGAGGTTCTGTTCTTTGCTTACAGTTTATGATTTAAGTTATTTCTATACGCACTCTGCTTGCATGATTTTTCAATGAAAAAATTACTTTCATTTTGGCTTTAATTGATTCCGACTTGCGGACCTACCTACAGAAAATTCTATCTACAAATACATTGTCAGAAGGAAATATTATTCTTGAAACTCTCTTATTGGGTTCCTTTTAATGCTTACTGTATTAGCTAACACAATGGCTTCACTATTATTTCTAGCTTATGTTTGTTTCACCTCAAAGTAGCTACTTTTAGATTGTATTTACCCGTGCACAGTATTCTTTCTGAGATTGTTTTATATTTAGCCATGCAATAAATAACGGAAGATGTCTTTGCAGTGTTTCGCTGTATAGAAGACTTTGGAAAACACAATGACTCACACGAGAGCAGAACATACGAATAAACATCCAACTTATGTCCTGGGAGTGTTAAGATCCAGTGCCGGTTTGATTACTGTTTATTAAGTCGCTGTTAGTGTAAGCAGCTGTGAAGTGGCCAATAGTAGCAGCTACGATAAATTAAATTTATTGATTCTCACTTTCGTAATAAGCAGTGTCAGGTGCTTCTGCAGTTCAGTTAAGTACAGGTGAAGTACTACAGACAGAAAGTCATATCACGCAGCAGTCATGAAAAACATAATAGCAAGGCTTTCTCTAATCTTCCAACAATAAGACGTGTTATTGCATGACTAAACGAATGCCAATGAGTCACTAGAATCAGTCACATCCATCAAATATCTGGGAGTAAATGTACTGAGCAATTTAATGTGGAACTACCATACAAAATTAATCGTAGTAAAGGCAGAGCGAAAAATCATTACAGAAATCCTAAGGAAGTGTAGTACACCCAAGAAGGGTAGGTAGCTTGTCCCTCTAGGACCCATAACAGATACGATAGATAGAGAGGATCCAAAGAAGAGCGGCTCGTTTCTTCACAGGTTCGTTGAACGATTAGGAAAGCGTCGCGTAGACGCTAATACAATTCCAGTGGCATACGCTACAAGAGAGGCGTTGAGCATCACGGCGTGGCTTACTGCCGAAATTCTGAAAGCGTAAATTCATAGAACAGTCAAAAATACACTTATTCCTTCTACGTTTATCTAGCGAAATGACCATGAAGGTAAATCTGGTGACACTGGAACTGACACGAAGGCTTACCAACAACTGTTCTTCCCGCCCGTCGTTCGGGACTGGAAAAGGCCGGAGGAGAAGGGGGGAGAAATCTCACTGAAATTTTTACGTCATCATAATATAAACATGGTTGTTCTTCTTATTAGAGAAGTTTATTCGCAGAGGTAACCGAAAATACACAATGGTTACTGATTTCGGCGAAATTAAATCACCATCTTCAGATAATTTGTACAGATTTTTTTTTATATTTTATTTACACAGCCAATCGATTTCGACGATTGTTAATATTAATTGAACACATCTTATACAGGGTGGTCCACTGATAAAGACCGGGCCAGATATCACCTGAAGTAAGCTTCAAACGAAAAAACTACAAAGGACGAAATACGTCTAGCTTGAAGGGGGAAACCAGATGGCGCTATGGTTGGCCCGATAGATGGCGCTGCCATAGGTCAAACGGATATCAACTTCGTTTTTTTAAATAGGAACCCCCATTTTTATTATATATCCGTATGTAAAGAAACATGAATGTTTTAGTTGGACCACTTGTTTCGCTTTGCGATAGATGGCGCTGTGATAGTCACAAACGTGTAAGTACGTGGTATCACGTAACATTCCGCCAGTGCGGACGGTATTTGCTTCGTGATACATTATCGGTGTTAAAATGGACCGTTTACCAATTGCGGAAAATGGCGATGTCGTGTTGATGTATGGCTATTGTGATCAAAATGTCCAACGGGCGTGTGCTATGTATGCTGCTCGGTATCCTGGATGACATCATCCAAGTGTCCGGACCGTTCGCCGGACAGTTACGTTATTCAAGGAAACAGGAAGTGTTCAGCCACATGTGAAACATCAGCCACGACTTGCAACAAATGATGATGCCCAAGTAGGTGTTTTAGCTGCTGTTGCGGCTAATCCGCACAACAGTAGCAAACAAATTGCGCGAGGATCGGGAATCTCAGAAACGTCGGTGTTGAGAATGCTACATCAACATCGTTTGCACCCGTACCATATTTCTATGGACTAGGAATTGCATGGCAACGAATTTGAACGTCGTGTACAGTTCTGCCACTGGGCACAAGAGAAATTACGGGACGATGACAGATTTTTTGCACGTGTTCTATTTAGCGACGAAGCGTCATTCACCAACAGCGGTAACGTAAACCCGCATAATATGCACTTTTGGGCAACGGAAAATCCACGATGGCTGCGACAAGTGGAACATCAGCGACCTTGGCGGATTAATGTATGACGCGGCACTATGGGAGGAAGGATAATTGGCCCCCATTTTATCGATGTCAATCTAAATGGTGCAATGTATGCTGATTTCCTACGTAATGTTCTACCGATGTTACTACAAGATGTTTCACTACATGACAGAATGGCGATGTACTTCCAACATGATGGATGGCTGGCACATAGCTCGCGTGCGGTTGAAGCGGTATTGAATAGCATATGTCATGACAGGTGGATTGGTCGTCGAAGCACCATACCATGACCCGCACGTTCACCGGATCTGACGTCCCCGGATTTCTTTCTGTGGGGAAAGTTGAAGGATATTTGCTATCGTGATCCACCGACAATGCCTGACAACATGCGACAGCGCATTGTCAATGCATGTGCGAAATTACGAAAGGCGACCTACTCGCTGTTGAGAGGAATGTCGTTACACGTATTGCCACATGCATTGAGGTTGACGGACAATATTTTGAGCATTTGTTGCTGTAACAGCATTCGTTCTCAGAAATAGTAAGTTCACAAAGGTACATGTATCACATTGGAACAACCGAAACAAAATGCTCAAACGTACCTACGATTTGTATTTTAATTTAAAAAACCTACCCGTTACCAATTGTTCGTGTAAAATTGTGAGCCATATGTTTGTGAGTATTACAGCGCCATGTATCACAAAGTGAAAGAAGTGGTCTAACTAAAACATTCATATTTCCTTACGTACTACACGAATATGTAATAAAAAATGGGGGTTCCTATTTTAAAAAAAAACGCAGTTGATATCCGTTTGACCTACGGCAGCGCCATCTAGCGGGCCAACCATAGCGCCATCTGGTTTCCCGCTTCAAGCTAGACAAGTTTCGTTCTTTGTAGTTTTTTCGTTTGACGCTTATTTCGTGAGATACTTAGCCCGGTCACGATCAATGGACCATCCTGTAGAGGCGACATCCATAGTGCCGCCTCTCATACAATTCGAGAATAGTTATGCGAACAGTACGTAATAGTTACAAATAAAATAGATAATACTTGTACAAGATCTTGTCACGTTGTGTTCATGTTGACATCCGATAGGAGCCTGTCAGATGTCAACAAAGACAGAACATAAAAACATTTTATACACGGATTATCTATTTTACTTGTAACTGTCCACCGTTCGCACAAGTATACTTCTATTGTATCACGTGAGGCGTTACTGTGGAATGTCGTCTCTGTGAGCTATGTCCAATTAATGTGAACAGTCGACGAAATAGAATGGCCCTGTAAAAACATTTTTTTATGCAAATGATCTGTAGAAGGCGATTTAATTTCGCAGAAACTAGTGATCATTGGTATTTTTTGCAGTATGGGCAAATAAACTTCCGTAATAAGAGCAACAATCGTGTGTAGATTCTGAGACTGCATCCAATACAGCTGTCAGTCTCTGGGAATGATCATAACGTAAGTTAAATTAGGTACTTCCTGCATCGCAATTCTGCTGCATAAAAATGTACTGATGGCCATTAAAATTGCAATATCACTGCTTGTCAGAGGAGGCTTCTAAGCCGGCCGCGGTGGCCGTGCGGTTCTAGGCGCTGCAGTCCGGAACCGTGGGACTGCTACGGTCGCAGGTTCGAATCCTGCCTCGGGCATGGATGTGTGTGATGTCCTTAGGTTAGTTAGGTTTAAGTAGTTCTAAGTTCTAGGGGACTGATGACATAAGATGTTAAGTCCCATAGTGCTCAGAGCCATTTTTGAGGCTTCTATCTTGGAACCTTTAATTCAATGGTCGGAAACTGCAGCCCAAGGGCCACATGCGGTCCGAATCAAGTATTACGGCGGCTCGCGTTCCTAAGGCGTATTATATAATACGAGGAGCGTCTGGTTTCAGAAAATAACGGGAATAAAAGTTACAAAACAAAATACCTTTACTGGTTTTCAAAGTAATCAACATTATCTACAACACACTTCTGACATCGATTGTAAAGCGTTTGGAAACTGTCAAGCAAACGCTTCATGTGGGATAGCTCGAAGCACCGTGGGCATGCGTTGTTGGATATGCGTAACGTTTGGTCCGCAGCTTGTGGTCGTGCGGTAGCGTTCTCGCTTCCCACGCCCGGGTTCTCGGGTTCGATTCCCGGCGGGGTCAGGGATTTTATCTGCCTCGTGATGACTGGGTGTTGTGTGATGTCCTTCGGTTAGTTAGGTTTAAGTAGTTCTATGTTCTAGGGGACTGATGACCATAGATGTTAAGTCACATAGTGCTCAGAGCCATTTGAACCAACCCATCCGTAACGTTTGCGAATGTAACGTTTGTGAATGTTCTTGAACAGTAGTGCTTATACTATCTTTACTTCTTTTCTTCTGCTCTCATTCTGAGACAGCGGCCGATCCTCCGCGAGCATTCGTCGCACTCGTGAAATAGCAAGTTGGAGCGCAACGGAGCAACGCGTTAACATGAAGTTTTGCTTCAAATTAAGGAAAACGGCGACGGAGGCTCATGGAATGATACCACAGGTGTACGGCGTTGAATCAATTTAAACGCTTTAGAGATGGAAAGGACACGGTTTCGAGGATTAGCCGCTTTCGCGTCAACGCGCGCGGCCCCAGACAACATCGAACGAGTGCGACGGATGCTCGTCGCTGAGCAGCGGCTGTCGTTGTGAATGAGAGCAGAAGAGTTGAAGATAAACAACGACAATGTGAACTCTGTTGTTCACTAAAATCCGCAGACATTGTGGATATCCAACAACGCGTGACCACGATGCTTCGAATGGTCCCACAAGAAGCGTTTGCTCCACAGTTTCCCACAGATTCACAACCGATGTTGGAAGCGTGTTGTAGCTAGTAATGATTATTTTGAAGGCTGGTAAAGCTATGTTGTTTGTAGCTGTCGCTTCCTTTATTTTCTGAAACCATTCGCCCAACTTTTCAGACGAATGTAAAACAATACGGATCTAACAGTCAACAGCCGAATTCACAAATATCGAGTAACGTTAAGAGCTTCTGAAGAGTGTAATTTTCCTGCTCAGACACAAATAAAAACCCAGAGACAGTAATATTTCAACATGATCATAATTTCAATTGACTGTTGGTGAATTCTTCCGTGAGAGACGTACAGCTGGCTGCCTACTTCAGTTGCGAAGGGTGAGTAACTCGGCCGCTGTGGGGTTAGATGATGTGAGAGGGGGGGATGTTTTATTGTTTGTCTTCCAGTCCTTGCAACTCACGGGCGTACGCGACTCGAATTACCTCGGCAGAAAACGTTCGTTTGACAATTAGTGAACATGGATTCAGGAAATATCGTTCTTCTGCAACACAACTGCCTCTATATTCTCATGAAGTAATGTGTGCTATTAACAAGGGATCTTAGATTGATTCCACACGTGTAGATTTCCAGAAGGCTTTGGATACCCTTCCTTACAAGCGGCTTCTAATCAAACTGCGTATCTTTGGAGTATCGTCTCACTTATGCGACTTGACTCGTGACTTCCTGCCAGAAAGGCAGCGGAAAGTCATCGACTAAAACATAAGGTGTGAAAAGTGGCAGTTGAACGTGATAATGATAGGTGTGACGTCATCGACTTGAGTAATAATGGAAGTCGTTAAACAGTCTAGAGTATTGCTGGATCCTTACCAGATAGAATTGACGGAAGACATCCATAAGGTTCAGGAAAGGACGGCTTGTTTTCTATAATCGCGAAACAGAGGAGAGAGAGTAACGGATATGGTACACGAGTTGGCGTGATAGTCATTAAAATAAAAGTGTTTCTCGTTCAGAAGAGATTTTTCACGAAATTTTTATTTCCAAGTTAATCCTCCGAATGTGAAAATATTTTGTTGGCTTCCAACTACACACGGGCGAATGATTATCGTAATAAAATAAAAGTTTTCAGAGCTCGCACGGATAGACTGAAGTCTTCGTTCTGGAACGGTTGTCAGATAGTGTGAAAATGGTTCGATTAACCCCCTGTCACGCATTTAAATGTGAATTGCAGAGCAGTCATGTAGAGGTAGACTTACTGATCATCTGCTGTGGTATAAATTTTGACAAGGAATTAACATGGATTCGTGAATGTGTGTTATAGAAGAGATCATTTTCAGACATGGCACATATTTATAGCAAAGAATATGACATTAAACTACGGCTATTGTAATACAATGCAGAGAGTAGAAGGAAAACGACATTCAAAAAGTTTATTAATAATTTTTGATCGTGTTTCGCATTGCGTAATACTTTTCAATACAAGTACAGTTACTGTTATTAATCAATTAACCACACAGACATCACAGCAATACTTCGTCAGGAAATTACAGTGTTACTACTTTGGGCTCACTGAGCGAGGCAGCAATCTGAAACAGAATAGTCGCAACGAAGCGTTTCAAATGGTGCCGTCTTTCCGCGATCTGTACTTTGCGGCCGGCAGCGAACTTACCTTGACCATACTACACTTAATGTATTTGGGGCTCACAACACACTAATTTAACAATTAAATAAGATCGGTATCAATGTGGTCTGAGGTGCTGCCAAACAGAGATAGTATTGGATCTTGAGCAATAAAGTTTGACGACCGCTGCTTTACGTCAAACAAAAAAAAAAAAATGTTTTCTATTCAATTTCAAATCATCCCTGTTCGTCGTTAGAGGTAGGAAATGAATAAAACTGCAGCACTACTTTGAAAAAAAAACTTAAGAGACAAAATGACCAGTAAAAAATGGAACTTAGCGATTCCTTCTGTTATCTTAACACTGCTATACGGCGTGAGTGCAAGTACACAAAAGCCCTCAATTAAAAATGAAATGAAAGTATTTCTAAATGGTTTGAAATATAAACACATCAAAAAAAGGTTTGCATCGCCCTGGGTCCCAGAACTCCCGAAGACTGTCGTTGACTGTGGATATTGTGTCACAGACATAGTTCCTTTGACTGTTCAGAGATGCCACTAAACCTGCCCAAAGATGTAAACAACCATGCATGAGCAGCTCCTATTAGACAGAAGGTGTCCGATAGCCGATCATTTCCAGTCATTCCACTAGGAAGGAGGTACACGACTCGTGTTGTCTGTAGTTCAAACATACCTAGACTGTCAGTACCGCCGTTCGATCGCGCCCGCATTGTTACTTTGTGCCAGGAAGGGCTCTCAACAAGGGAATTATTCAGGCATCTCGGAGACAACAAAAACGATATTGTTCGGACATGGAGGAGATACAGGGAGACAGGAAGATACAGAGAGACAGGAACTGTCGATGATATGCCTCGCTCAGGCCGCCCAAGGGCTACTATTTCAGTGGATGACCGCTGTCTATGGATTATGGCTCTGAGGAACCCTGACAGCAACGCCACTGTGTTGAATAATGCTTTTCGTGCAGCCACAGGATGCCGTGTAACGACTCAAACTGTGCGCAATAGGCTGCGTGATGAGCAGCTTCACTCCCGACGTCGATGGCGAGGTCCATCTTTGCAACCACGACAATGTGCAGCGCGGCACAGACGGGCGCAACAACATGCCGAATGGACCGCTCAGGATTGGCGCCACCTTCTCTTCACCGATGAGTGTCACATATGACTTCAACCAGGCAATCGTCGGAGACGTGTTTGGAGGCAAGCCGGTCAGGTTGAACGTTTTAGACACACTGCCCAGCGACTGCAGCAAGGTGAAGGTTCCCTGCTGTTTTGGGGAGGCATTATGTGGGGCTGATGTACGCCGCTGGTGGACATGGAAGGAGTCGTAACGTCTTTACGATACGTGAATGCCATCCTCCGACCGATAGTGCAACCATATTGGCAACATATTGGCGAGGAATTCGTCTTCATGGACGACAGTTCGCACCCCCATCGTGCACATCTTGTGAATGACTTCCTTCAGGACAGCGACATCGTTCGACTAGAGTGGCCAGCATTTTCTCCAAACATGAAGCCTATCGAACACGCCTGGGATAGATTTAAAAGGTCTGTTTATGGACGACGTGACCCACCAACCATTCTGAGGGATCTACTACGAATCGCCGTTGGGGAATGGGACAATCTGGACCAACAGTGCCTTGATGAACTTGTGGATAGTATGCCACGACGAATACAGGCATGCATCGATGCAAGTGGACGTACTGCTGGGTATTAGAGGTACCGGTGTGTACAGTAATCTGGACCACCACCTCTGAAGGTCTTGCTGTATGGTGGTTCAACATGAAATGTGTGGTTTTCATGATCAATAAAAAGGGCAGAAATGATGTTTATCTTAACCCCTTTTCAAATTTTCTGTACAGGTTCCGTAACTGTCGAAACCGAGATGAAGCAAAACTTTTTTGAAGTGTGTATCTTTTTACGCTATACCTTAAAATGACGTTGGTTCTGCTCAGGACGATCATACACCAAACACCCAACGAATGTTGCTTATGCCATCAGAGAACAAAGAGGTACCACGAGCATGGAGTCAAGCGGCCTACCATTATGAGAAGGAAGCAGGGAGAAAGTTCACCGAGAGAAGCTAAACTCTGAGGTATAATCTCAGAAAGAGTGATATATCGTATGAACATATTACTGCTTGCAAAAAAAGAAAAAATGGTTCAAATGGCTCTGAGTACTATGGGACTTAACATCTGAGGTCATCAGTTTCCTAGAACTTAGAACTACTTAAACTTAACTAACTTAAGGGCATCACACACTTCCATGCCCGAGGTTCGAGACTGAAGCGCCTAGAACCGCTTGGCCACATCGGCCGGCTACTGCTTGCAGAGACATTCTTTCTCCCATACTTCATTGGTAAAATCGGAAAATGTAAATCTACTTGGGGGAATAAGAATTTGTAAATATTTTAAAATATTCTACAGAAGAAAGTGAATTTCGGAACGCAATAATAGTGCAAACAGTCCGTATTTCGCTTACTTAAGATCACAAATTTATTTCGTAGAAAGTAAATAACCTTTTCGCTCATCCTGTGTTGGCTAATGGTGAAAATGTAAGATAAGGCGTTTTTGTATTGCTCATTCGTGAATAGAATTCGGTAATATCGAGCTGAGAAATGTATCCTCTGAGTTGTTCTCAACGAGTTTGCGTAGCTGAAAGTACTATAAGCGCGAAGTAATGTAATTTGCAGTGACTGTTGAAATCTAAGCAACGTTAAACGTCTCAGTTTTTCTTCACCCCCAAGAAAAAATAATTCTCATAATTGTTAAGTATAGGCGTGATTAGTAGTTATACAGCGCCGGAGCGATTGATTACCCACAGCACGGTAATGTACCCGGGTCGCATGCTATGGCATACTCAGTACGATATGACCGCTACCGCACCACAAAGCTCGTGTTATTCAGTAGAACAACTGCTTGCAGGAATTGCTAGCGACCAGACCAACATATCCTTCACTTGAAACTAACAAAGAAATTTCTCATTAGCTCCTCAATCTCCACCAGTCCTCCACCCACATCAACGAGCTCCAACCCATCCGTCACTCCGAGGGGGTGAAATGCTTAGCACACTGAACTCTCATTCGGGAGGACGACGGTTCAAATCCGAGCCTGACCATTCAGGTTTAGATTTTCTGTGATTTCTCTAAATAGCTCCAGGGAAATTCCGGCGTGGTTCCTTTGGGAGGGCACGGCCGATTTCCTTCCCCATTCTTGAATTAATCCGAGTTTGTGCTCCATTTCCAATATCCTACTCTTCCTTTCTTCCACCCTTCAATTACGTTTTTTCGAAGAAAAAAGTACGTGTCTTGAGAAAGAAGGTAGATAGTTACAAATAGTAATCCTCTTGCATTACGATCTTCATAGACCTATCTTAAATCAAGCGGACTGTGGCAGATTTATGATAGCCCTTCCCTTTAGGACGAAAAAGTAACAATCATTACACGAAAAAAGCAGATTGTTTCAGACAGGTCCAATTTCACAAATCTTTTACGAGAATGAAGACAGGACCTTGGGGTGAATTTTAACATACGTATCGAACTTAAAAAAAAAAACCTTGGTGCCAATTCAAAGTTGGCGACTCATACGCTGCAGTTACCTAGTTCGCTTGCTCATTCATTATTCAACATACGTCGGATCTAGATAGTGATCACAAAGCAACAAAAGGTACAGTCTAATTGCAACTGCATAGGATGACTTACTTCGAGAGTAAGGCACTGCACCCCGTACAGCTCAAAGCATTTCACGATGGCACCAGCAGTTTCAAGAAAATGATTTTCCATTTCTGCATTTGGATGAACGGCAACTGGCATATTCCATCTCCCTACATTTCCGGAAAAGCGTTTGACTCAGTGCCTCACTGCAGACTTTTAACGAAAGTACGAAATAGCTTCTCAGATATGTGAGTGGCTCTAAAACTTCTTAAGTAATAGAACCTAGTACTTTGTCCTCGACGACGTCTGTTCATCAGAGACAAGGGTATCGTCAGGAGTGCCCCAAGAAAGTGTGATAGGGACGTGTGATAGGACCGCTATCATTCTCTATGTTCATAAATGATCTGTCGGAGAGGGTGAGCGGCAATCTGAGACAGTTTGCTGGTGGTGCGGTGGTGTACGGTAAGGTGTCGTCGTTGAGTGATTATAAGAGGATACGAGATGCCTTAGATAAAATTTCTAATATGTGTGATGAATGGCAGCTTGCTCTAAACCTAAAAATATAAGTTAATGGGTTCAAATGGCTCTGAGCACTATGGGACTTAACATCTGTGGTCATCAGTCCCCTAGAACCTAGAACTACTTAAACCTATCTAACCTAAGGACATCACACACATCCATGCCCGAGGCAGGATTCGAACCTGCGACCGTAGCAGTCGCGCGGTTCCGGACTGCGCGCCTAGAGCCGCGAGACCATAAGTTAATGGGGATGAGAAGGAAAAGCAATCCTGTAATGTCGGAATAAAGTACTAGTGGTGTGTTGCTTGACACAATAACATTGATTAAATATCCAGGCGTAACGTTACAAAGGGATATGAAATGGAACGAGCACGTGAGATTGGTAGCAGGGAAATCGAATGGTAGACTTCGGTTAACTGGGAGAATTCTAGGACAGTGGCGCTGTCGTTACCGACGTGGCGCTTTCTTGAGTACCGCTCGAGTCTTGGGATCCTCATCAGATAGGATTAAAAGAAGACATCGGAGCAACTAACCAATTCAGATGCGTGCTGCTAGTTTTGTTACCATTAGATTTGATTAATACGTCAGCATTACGGAGGTGTTTCGTGGACTCAAATAAGAATCCCTTGAGGGAAGATGACATTCTTTTCGGGAAACACCGTTGAGAAAATTCAGGGAGTAGACATTTGTTATTGATTTCAGAATGATCCTACTGCCGCCAATGTATATTTCGCTTAAGAACCACGAAAAGAGAAATTAAGGCTGGTACGGAGCGTGTAGACCAGTGGTCGTCAAACTGTGGCCCACGGGTCGCATGCGTCCCGAATCACGTATTCGTGCAGTCCGCGTTTCTCAGCCGTACTAACACGCACCTAGAAATTAACAGCCGAGTCCAAAAACGTCAACTAACGTCAGGACCTTCTTCGGAGTCTTGTTTTCCGCACAGCAACAAAGAAAAATATTTACAGGGACCGTTACATTTTTAAGACGTGCATATTTTTAATTGTCGTTGCTGAATTTGGCCATGAGATAAGTAAATGTGGCCGCTTAACTCAGGAGTAGAAGGGTGAGGGATTTATTGTTTATCATCTGGTACTGACAACACACGAGCCTGCGTGACTCGTACCGGTATTATGCCTATCATTTGTTTTGGTATAAATTTTGACACAGCAGTAACAGGGAATCGCGAGTGCGCACTACAGAGGTTATCTTCAAATGTGGTACTTACCTGTAGCAAGCAACTTCAAATTAATTAAAGCTGTTTTAATATAATGCAATGAGTAGAAGAAAAACAACATTAAAGAATTTACCAAACTTTCGTGATGGTGTCTCATATTCAATACTGCGTTTAAATATGGGTACAAATACTATTATCAACGAAAGTCATCACACTCGTGGTAAAGTAAACAACACTTCAACGCGCAATTATAGAATCACAACTGTTATATCGCTGAGATTGGCAGCAGTTTGAAACAGTCTACACGAAGTGTTCCGAGTGGTGCTGACATGAAGTGATCAGTACTTCAGGGACGGCGACCGACTTATCACGCCCTTACTGTAGCGAATCTGTTGGGGATCATCTGTGTTATTAATTGTAAGCAACTACTCCGGAGCCCAATACCAGTAACCATTATCTAATGGCTTCCAAGGCAAAAATTGATTTAAAAATTCCGCGTAATTACTGACCAACTTTAAAAAAATTAATACGTTATCATAATCTTGAAATAGTGAAGGCAGCAGAGGATCAAGTAGGTAAAAAGACGAGGGCTAGTAGAAATCCTTGGATAACTGAAGAAATATTGAATTTAATTGATGAAAGGAGAAAATACAAAAATGCACAAAATGAAATAGGCAGATAGGAATAGAAACTACTCAAAAATGAGATTGACAGGAAGTGCAAAATCGCTAAGCAGGTATGGCTAGAGGACAAATGTAAGGATGTAGAGGCATATTTCACTAGAGGTAAGATAGATAATGCCTACAGGTAAATTAAAGAGACCTTTGGAGAAAAGAGAACCACTTGCATGAATATCAAGAGCTCAGATGGAAACACAGTTCTAAGCAAAAAAGGGAAAGCAGAAAGGTGGAAGGAGTATATAGAGGGTCTATACAAGGACGATGTAATTGAGGACAATATTATGGAAATGGAAAAGGATGCAGATGAAGATGAAATGGGAGATGTGATACTGCGTGAAGAGTTTGACAGAGCACAAAAAGACCTAATTCGAAACAAGGCGCCGGGAGTAGACAACATTCCATTGGAATAACTGACATCCTTGGGAAGCCAGCCCTGACAAAACTCTAGCATCTGGTGAGCAAGATGTATGAGACAGGCGAAATACCCTCAGACTTCAAGAAGAATACAATAATTCCAATTCCGAAGAGAGCAGGTACTGACGGATGTGAAAATTGCCGAACTACCATTTTAATAAGTCACGATTGCACAATCCTAACACGAATCTTTACAGAAGAATGGAATAACTGGTAGAAGCCGACCTCGGGAAGATCAGTTTGGATTCAGGAGAAACGTAGGAACACGAAGCGATATTGACCCAACGCCTTCTCATAGAAAAGTTAAGAAAAGGCAGCCTGGTTTTATAGCATTTCTAGACTTACAGAAAGCTTTTGACATTGTTGCCTGGAATAATCTCTTTCAAATTCTGAAGGTGGCAGGGGTAAAATACAGGAAGCGAAAGGCTATTTACAATTTGTACAGAAACCAGATGGCAGTTATAAGAGTCGAGGGGTATGAAAGGGAAGTAGTGGTTGGGAATGGAGTGAGACGGGTTTGCAGCCTAACCCCCATGTTATTCAATCTGTGCATTGAACAAGCAGTAAAGGAAAAAAAAGAAAAATTCGAAGTAGGAATTAAAATCCTTGGAGAAGAAATAAAAACTTTGAGGTTCGCCGATGACATTGTAATTCTGTCAGAGACAGCAAAGAACCTAGAAGAGCAGTTGAACGGAATGGACAGTGCCTTGAAAGGAGGATATAAGATGAACATCAACAAAAGCAAAACGAGGATAATGGAATGTAGTCGAATTAAGTCGGGTGATGCTGAGGGAATTAGATTAGGTAATGAGACATTTAAAATAGTAAATGAGTTTTGCTATTTGGGGAGCAAAATAACTGATGATGGTCGAAGTAGAGAGGGTATAAAATGTAGAATGGCAATGGCAAGGAAAGCGTTTCTGAAGAAGAGAAATTGATTAACATCGAGTATAGATTTAGGTATCAGGAAGCCGTTTCTGAAAGTATTTGTATGGAGTGTAGCCATGTATGGAAGTGAAACATGGACGATAAATAGTGTGGACAAGAAGAGAATAAAAGCTTTCGAAATATGGTGCTACAGAAGAATTCTGAAGATTAGATGGGTAGATCACATAACTAATGAGGAGGTATTGAATAGAATTGGGGAGAAGAGAAATTTGTTGCTCAACTAGACTAGAAGAAGGGATCGGTTGGTAGAACATGTTCTGAGGCATCAAGGGATCACCAATTTAGTATTAGAGGGCAGCGTGGAGGGTAAAAATCGTGGAGGGAGACCAAGAGATGAATACACTAAGCAGATTCAGAAGGATGTCGGTTGCAGTAGCTACTGGGCGATGAAGAAGCTTGCACAGGATAGAGTAGCATGGAGAGCTGCATCAAACCACTCTTTGGACTGAAGACCTTAGCCGAGCGGCCTGAGGCGCTGCAGTCATGGACTGTGCGCCTGGTTCCGGCGGAGGTTCGAGTCCTCCCTCGTGCATGTGTGTGTGTGTGTTTGTCCTTAGGATAATTTAGGTTAAGTAGTGTGTAAGCTTAAGGACTGATGACCTTAGCAGTTAAGTGCCATAAAAAAAAGAGAAGACCACAACAACAACAACAACAACAACAACAACATCATAATCTACTCAGTAAAAGGCATAATCTTATGTTAGACGTTTAACACAATAAGACTAGTATGATAGTTGGAAAGAGTGTGTTTTTGTTGAAGCAACGTTGAGTACTAGCGTGAAAATACCAGGACTATATTCAACCAGTGTTTGAGAACGAGAACACTTAGCGACTTCCAGAAAACTTCAGACATAATTTCAAGTTTTTATGAAATTTTTTATCGGCGATATCCCCCTTCCCCACAACCCCACAAAATAATGAAAGTAGCGAAAGGAAAAAGTTCATCGCTATCTACATTTTCGCTGTTCACCCAGTAAAATTGCCGCAGTGGGCATGACGTTTTAATTTACTACTTCTTTACAATTATTCGCAACAAATTTCGCAGACAGTATCCGGAGATGCCGCTGAATGTACCTGTAAAATTTTATCACATGTACGACACATTATTCAGTTGAAATGATGCCATAAACACTGAGATGAGGCCGGACAGAGTGGCCGAGCGGTTCTAGGCCCTACAGTCTGGAGCCGCGCGACCGCTCCGGTCGCAGGTTCGAATCCTGCCTCGGGCATGGATGTGTATGATGTCCTTAGGTTAGTTAGGTTTAAGTAGTTCTGAGTTCTAGGGGACTGCTGTCCTGTTAAGTCCCATAGTAATCCGAGCCATTTGAACCATTTTTGTGCCATTGTTAGCACCATGACATAGGCAACTACATCTGGAATGGGCAAGTGAGCATCGGCACTGGACGTTTACGCAGTGGCAGAGCGTTGCAAGGTCTGATAAATACTGATACCTTCTTCATGATGCCAATGGAAAGCGCGATTCCGTCGTCTTCCAAGGGAACAGCTTCTTGACACCTGTACCTTCGACGGAGACAAGTTTTGCGGCGGCTCCATTATGCTCTGTGGAACATTCACGTGGGCATCATTGAGTTCAGTGGAGTTCGCGCAAGGCACTATGACGGTCAAGGGTATCGTACACTGGTTGCAGACCACGTACATCCCTTCATGACGATCATGTTTCCCGATGGCAGTAGCATTTTTCAACAAGATACTGCTCCTTGTCAAAAAGCCAGGAGTGTGTTAGAGTGAGTCGAGGAACACAGTGGCTAGTTTAAATTGATGTGCTGACCCCTCAAATCGTCAGCTCTGAACCCCACCGAACAGATCTGTGATGTGATTGAAAGTGGCGTCAGAGCTTATCGCCCCCCTCCCCGGAATTTAAGGGAATTAGTGACTTGTGTGTGCAGGTGTGGTGTCAACTCCCTCCAACGACCTTCCAAGGCCCCCTTGCTGCCATGCCGCGACGCGTCGCCGTTGTTACCCGTGCAAAAGGTGGACATGCCAGCTGTTAGGTAGGTAGTCATAATGCTCCGTCTGATCAGTGTTTGCTGCCCGAGGTATCACCCCACTGTGTCAATATTGGCTCTTGAGTAAAAATGTTTGGCGACCACTGGTATACAGACACTGCATTTTTCCTCGCTTTCTGTGCGAGTAGAACAGAAAAGGGAATGACTAGTTGTCGTACAAGGTAACCTGCAGGACGCACCGTATGGTAGCTAGCGGAGTACGTATGAAAATGTAGATATTGATATAAGGAGACATCATTTTGTTGCTATGCTATCGACATCTTTAGTTAATGCACATTGGGTGGCGAGCGAGTTAGCTACAGCAGGGAGTTCCCTCCCAGCAACCGCAGAAGCAGCAATTTACAAAAAATGGTTCAAATGGCTCTGAGCACTATGGGACTTAACATTTATGGTCATCAGTCCCCTAGAACTTAGAACTACTTAAACCTAACTAACCTAAGAACATCACACACATTCATGCCCGAGGCAGGATTCGAACCTGCGACCGTAGCGGTCACGCGGTTCCAGACTGAAGCGCCTAGAACCGCACGGCCACACCGGCCGGCAGCAATTTACACTTGTCGCCGTGACAGAGTATTAGTTTCGACACATAAGTGAAAATTCTGGCAAAGTTTCTATCTTTAGGCATGTAGAAGATATGGTCTTGTGAAATCGGAGGTATCTTTTCGAAAGGCCCTGCATATGTACGGAAACAGATAAAATTTTCATAATCTTTACTATATTTATGATTATGGCCTCATATATCTACTAACACGTTTCAATATTTACAATCACGTTTCGGGTGCTGTCATCATCAGATGAAAGCAGACTTTGTAACAGAGCATTTAGGGTAAGTTTCAGTAAAACTTGTAACTCAATGGGCTATAGGTTTTATTGAAACAGATTCGAAATTGCTTTCCGTAAAATTTCCTGGTAGATTAAGAGTATGTAAGAAAAGAAACCTCTCTGGTATGTACTGGCAGTAATTTTTCCTTAAATTGTCTGTATTTGCTTAGAAATGAGATTAACAAACAGTGCTTCTTCGTGAAGTAAATTAAACTTAATATATATTCACAAAATTGAAATACTTTTCACCTTAGAGTTGCAGCTTTGAATTAAGGTAAAATAAAATTTCTTCATAGTCAATAACTTAAAATGTTTTTCTCTTCCAAAGTGGAAAAAATCTGAAAGGAAAGAAAGTGTGAAATTAAAGTCTTCTTGAATTTTTGGTGCAACCGATTAAAATGTTAACAGAAAGGAAAATTTGAATGATAACTGAGTCTTCTAGCGTAGGTATAAATCTAGGTCACAGCTTTTTTTATGTTTTCAGGTTGTTAACTTAAAATTCCTTTTCAAATTAGACTAGCATTATGTATGCTTTTCAAGTGGCATTCTCTCAATTTAGAAATTATTTGAAAGCGAGGTTAATGTTAAGATTACAATTGACATGTGTCTTTGTACCTGGATCTATATGCCTGCATTTATCTATAATCTGTATTTTGTTTCCAGTTTCGGTTTATCAGTATTTTCCATTTACGTGGCCTTGGAAACCTTTACACGTTGTTTAACTATTCTTAGTACACACGATATGTTATTACAAATTAACCATGTTAACATTCACTCTTTCGCTCACGGGAAGGCTCGAATGTCGAAGCAAATCAGCTTCCTGTTCGACAGGTTTTATGGCTGCTCATTTAGCTTATTTGCATAGTGCTGTGTCGTCATTTCGAAACGTCTACGGTTTTCTAAATTTCAGCCATTCTGTGTATTGTGGTGTCTCTTACATGGCGGTACCGAATGGGTTGTGCTATTGGTGAAACCTGGGCCGTAGCTCTGCGGTGGGTAAAAGATCATTGATGAAGATGTTGCGATAGAGCGTACGTCCAAAGTTATACACTCGTCAGAGAGAGTTTTGATTACAGTCTTCCAGTAGATATTCAGACTTTTAAACTGAATGTTCGAGTTTACACGTTTAAATGAAGATAAAATTTTGGTAATCCTCTTTGTACTGTGATTCCTTCCTGTTTCCATTTTCCCGACTAACTGCCAAATATATTTAATAGAGTTGGTTTTGGCCAAATATAGTTCATTTTCCCCTGACATGCCCTATTCTTCCTCTAAGGACTCTGCTCTGTCCAGAGGGCCTGTGGGAGTATGAAGTATGTTTTTCACAAGGAGTAGTTTTGATTCGTATTCGACGTCAACCAGGTTTAGCCTGCCTTCTTTCGCTGGAAGCGTTAAGTGTTTTCTGGCTAGGCGGAGGAGCATATAGTGGAAACGTATCAACGCTCCTCTTCTTATTTTCTACACAATTTATTTGTGTTCTTGTTCAGGAATTCACTGATTCTGTTTCTGAAAAGAACGCCTAGTATTTCTATTTTGTTGCATTCCGTGTAAGGATAACTGCCTAGGTGTATGTGAGTCGTTATGCAGAGTAGTTTGCTTTTCTTCACATTAATAACTGCTTCACCTACCAAAACTTGGTTAGTTCGTACAACTTCAGTGTCATTTTTCACTATTGTGGTTAGGTCATGTAAAGCTACAGTTTACAATTTTTTGTATTAAATATGACTATTAATAGCTCTAAGGATTTTATAAATAAAGCAGCAGACAACGGATATCCTTGTCTGACAGATATTTGCACTGGACGTCCTATTATTAGGTAATCGTTCATTTGGATCCTTGAAATAATTTTTATATGTATCGATAAGAATGTATTATTGATTACGGGAAGATAAAGTGAAGTATCAGATGCCTCAAAAATCATGAGTCACTTTGTCAAACGCACGATCTAAAGCAATACTGAGGGAGCCAGTATTTTGTTGCTGAATACTGTGGACCTGGAAAAAATAGTCTCTCAGTATTCCAGTTCCATTAAAGATTGGAACGCTACTTGTTTGGTCCATCAATTACATGTAGTACTCCCTGTATTCTCACAATGAGAATTTTTTCTATTATCTTGTAATTTATGCAAAGCAATGTGACTGGATGGTAATCGGATACTGTGCACGTTGTTGAGTGTACCTGTGTTCTCTCGCCAATTTTAATCAGGATAACTTGTGTGGCCTTTGCACCTGCCAGTGTTCCTTTTCAGTCTGTCTGATTTATTTCCAATATTCCCTTTCTGAGCAACTTCATTTCCTTTACTCTGGAATACCACAAACTTTTTTTTTTGTATACCTCGTAAGTTTTGTAATAAGATTAGTCGGTATCTTGTTTTTCTCAGCAGGTTTCATACGAAGCGTTAAAAAAAATTAATTGATACAATAACACGTTTGACTACTCTATGCTCAAATTTTTTTCACCATGCTTGCGTCGAGGTTGATAGAGTTTAGTTTCCAATAGCACCTTCCATACGGAACTGATGTCGAGAATCCTTTAATTAGAACTGAATGATTATCAGTAATGCTGAGCGGTATGAATTAATAGCCGTCTACGTCAATATTTCCGAGACATAAAACCTGTCCAATCTCGATGCTGCATTTGAGCTTACGTAGGAATAACGATTCATCAGAATGTTAAGCTTTTCAACTACGTATTTTACAGTGACAGCAATTGTACTTATTACAGGGGGCTGAAATGTTGCCCTTAGTATCCATGGTTGGTAGCACACAAAGTCACTTTCAAGTATCAGTCAATTACGGTAGATTCATAAATAATAGGTGAAAGTTTATCGGAAAAAAGTCTGCCTTCCCGTTTTCTTGCTCGACTCAGATGAGTCATATTGGCAGTACTTTGGGCATGTCGTAAACTTCATGAGAAAGAACTGTTAAAATGTTTTATCCTCTTAATTTTGGTTAATTAATCATTTAGAACGAGTCGTATAATCTTAGTGACAGTATAGCATGTACTGTAAGTAGAAAACTCAGAACTATGCACTCGCCACAAGTGAAAAACACATGGAAATGGGAACTTTTATTGTTGCATGCAACTTGATGAGGGATACATCGAGCAAGAAAAGGGACAGGCAAACTATTTCCCGATAAACTTTCATATATATATATGTGCGCGAACAAATTTGCATTTGAGTTGCTCTCATCTTTCTATGCATATATATGCTCCTTTGGATGCTTACAGTTCTTTAGTCTGTAGTTTTTTCGTCTGTATCATTTCCGTTCGATGTTTATTGGACCAGTCTCTTGCTGTACAGTGATTTAAACTGATTATTCAAGGTTTTTCGTGAGTTTGTGTAACCATTACTGCTCGTGTTTCTTTCTTAAGTTTGCATGCATCACTTGTCTTCATGTAAAAGGAGTGAGCTACGACCAGTGCATTATTTTAATTTTTACATGTTCAGGTAATCTGGTGCTGCATGTTTCGCTAGTGACAACATTGAGGATTTTCGAGGTATAATGTCTCTCGCAATCCAGCTCATCGACTAAATCTTACATTGACAGAAAATCGGTGGAATTGTCAGTATTTGTGTGGTTGCTGAGCAAATTTTACAGTGAACAGTTGTGTCCTGCAGTTTATTATCTTACGCATACTTGTTTGTCTTTTCTTGATTTTACACTCTTTACTCCACTTGAAAACTTGTAGCTCTGATATCTCCTCCACCGACAGATCCTCCACGCCATTATGCATTGTACGTGATTCAAAAAAGTCAAAGTGAATGATTTCTGTAGAATTAGTTTATGAAGCGTTCTAACTGTTTTACGTTTGAGATATATGGGAATTAGGCTGGTGCCAAAGCGACCTGTTCTATATCATTTTGGTTCCTGGCTGAATATTGTGTTCTGCATAGGCCTACGCATAGAGAATGAATGTTTAAATCCAGTGTCAGGATTATACTTGCGCTCCGTCGCAGCTACGGTTCGGCAGTTTTGGTGCATAACATAAATTACGTAGTAAATTGTAGAATTACTGGTAGTATTCATAATATTGGTAGGTAAGGAACGTAACTGAAGGTGTGAGGGAGAAACTAGGATCCTACGACTTCTCCTTGTTTTTTATATATTTGTTTTGCACGTAACGAAAACCACACGTCATTCAGTGTTAGCACGTCATGTATTTTATATCCTTACAAAATACAGACTGGATTTTATAATAAAAATTGGTTGACTTCTGCGTTCTTATGTAACTAAAGCAAATACCTTTGATGTAAGTACAGTTTACATGCACAAACATAAAAAATTGTATAATTATTGTTATTATTTTGTACTCAACAGAATGTTCATCATGATCAAAGGCAAGAGTTTCCTGTTATAATTGATATGTGCGAAAGTTGTTTGGCAATAACAGATTCATGTTTTGTATAAGCTCGACGAAATATTGAAGCGATGTTTGATATGTTTTTGTTTTGCGTTTTCTTTAGGTTTACCTTTTTTTTGAAGAAATTGCTTTTTCTAGTGCTATATGATAAATCTTTATTTATTATGTATACTACAACGTCTTTCTGTTTCTTGTTAGATATCAACAATTTTCGAATAAAAACTGAATGAACCCTGAAGATTTCAATTTTTCTCTAAACACTGTTTATTTTTAAGTTGCACACCGGCGGATAACTACACTCCTGGAAATTGAAATAAGAACACCGTGAATTCATTGTCCCAGGAAGGGGAAACTTTATTGACACATTCCTGGGGTCAGATACATCACATGATTACACTGACAGAACCACAGGCACATAGACACAGGCAACAGAGCATGCACAATGTCGGCACTAGTACAGTGTATATCCACCTTTCGCAGCAATGCAGGCTGCTATTCTCCCATGGAGACGATCGTAGAGATGCTGGATGTAGTCCTGTGGAACGGCTTGCCATGCCATTTCCACCTGGCGCCTCAGTTGGACCAGCGTTCGTGCTGGACGTGCAGACCGCGTGAGACGACGCTTCATCCAGTCCCAAACATGCTCAATGGGGGACAGATCCGGAGATCTTGCTGGCCAGGGTAGTTGACTTACACCTTCTAGAGCACGTTGGGTGGCACGGGATACATGCGGACGTGCATTGTCCTGTTGGAACAGCAAGTTCCCTTGCCGGTCTAGGAATGGTAGAACGATGGGTTCGATGACGGTTTGGATGTACCGTGCACTATTCAGTGTCCCCTCGACGATCACCAGTGGTGTACGGCCAGTGTAGGAGATCGCTCCCCACACCATGATGCCGGGTGTTGGCCCTGTGTGCCTCGGTCGTATGCAGTCCTGATTGTGGCGCTCACCTGCACGGCGCCAAACACGCATACGACCATCATTGGCACCAAGGCAGAAGCGACTCTCATCGCTGAAGACGACACGTCTCCATTCGTCCCTCCATTCACGCCTGTCGTGACACCACTGGAGGCGGGCTGCACGATGTTGGGGCGTGAGCGGAAGACGGCCTAACGGTGTGCGGGACCGTAGCCCAGCTTCATGGAGACGGTTGCGAATGGTCCTCGCCGATACCCCAGGAGCAACAGTGTCCCTAATTTGCTGGGAAGTGGCGGTGCGGTCCCCTACGGCACTGCGTAGGATCCTACGGTCTTGGCGTGCATCCGTGCGTCGCTGCGGTCCGGTCCCAGGTCGACGGGCACGTGCACCTTCCGCCGACCACTGGCGACAACATCGATGTACTGTGGAGACCTCACGCCCCATGTGTTGGGCAATTCGGCGGTACGTCCACCCGGCCTCCCGCATGCCCACTATACGCCCTCGCTCAAAGTCCGTCAACTGCACATACGGTTCACGTCCACGCTGTCGCGGCATGCTACCAGTGTTAAAGACTGCGATGGAGCTCCGTATGCCACGGCAAACTGGCTGACACTGACGGCGGCGGTGCACAAATGCTGCGCAGCTAGTGCCATTCGACGGCCAACACCGCGGTTCCTGGTGTGTCCGCTGCGCCGTGCGTGTGATCATTGCTTGTACAGCCCTCTCGCAGTGTCCGGAGCAAGTATGGTGGGTCTGACACACCGGTGTCAATGTGTTCTTTTTTCCATTTCCAGGAGTGTATATAGAACAAAAAGATTACATATGTTACGTGGCCGTTTCTATATCCTCAACCTGTTTCTAGACGGTTCACCGCTTCCGGTTTTTAGAGAAATCCGGTAAGACCCTCATCACAAACGCAGATAAAGCGATCGAAATGAGGTAACACCCAACAGGTACAAAACACGCCTAAAGTACAGGTAACGCGGTTACGATCTTAATTGACCAAAGCTACTAGAAAAACTTACGTAGTTAACGCTTACTTACGATAGCTTGCAGCAGCCTGTGGTAATTTTACAAGACTAGTCAGTATTATATGCCAGCGGACAGTTGCGTTTTTCCGCTATCACACATTATGTAGTCATGTTAACAAATGGCCGTTTTTTTTTCAGATATCCGGCATTGGATTGATTGCGGCCGGTGCCAAAGTGTTGTCGGATGTCGGCGGCTACTCCAACTTCTTGGAGGGCAGCGTCGTCGCGACGCCCGTCGTTCTCATCGTCATCGGCGTCATCATCTTTTTGGTGGCGTCGCTAGGGTGCTGTGGCGCCATACGGGAGAGCGCTCCCTTACTCATCGCGGTGAGTGGCTTAGCGAGGAAAAAGTGGTAGCAGGAGAGAATGAGGGAGAGGAATGCGGTGGAAAAAAAAGGGAGAGATTGGCAAATTACCGAGAGTGAAAATGTGGAAGAGACACGGAGAAAGAGGGAGGAATTATCAGACAGACAGAGAGGCTGAAATGACCTCCATGGTGACACTCGGCTGGAGACGTGATTAATGTGAATGATGCGGCTTCAACTCGGCCCGAGGTGAACTTCATGTTTGGGCTTCCTTTTCGCTTATTGTAGTTGAGTTCAAATCTCATCTCACTGCATCCCTTCATAGTTTAGTTATACTGTGGGCGATACTATCGATTAACAGCTCTTTTAGTTCCCTCCACTAGCTGTGGGCTGGCGGCTGGCACAGAAATTTTGAGAGAACGCGGTGTCGTCGACGTTACCAGCTGACGAAATACCGAATCCGTAGAGCGCAAGGATACTATACGTGGGAAGACAGCTGGATTATTTCAGTGAAGATAAAGGAGAATCAAAAAATTGTTATTCTCCAGATGTAGACTTCTATCTGTCCACCCATTCCTCTCGGAATTTCGAACAGCTGTTCCGTTCGACGAAGGCCTTCTCCTGACTCGCAAGAAGCATGAAAATATCCTGGTGTTTCTTAATTATTCGTTTCTGTGTTCAGATGGCAATTTTCGAACCAAGTAGCAACTATGCATTGTGAAATTAATGCTTGTTGTCGCCAACACGACGTGTTAAGCCGAACAAATATGTCGTGCCTTGTTCCAAAAGTAGTCTTTGTTAACAACATATAAATAAAAAGCGTCTGTCCGAATAACATTAATTTTATTTTTAGTTGAAGTTACTAAAAGAATGACTTCAATAAAAGTTAAGAACACTTGCTTGCTTGAAACTGCAAGAGATCAACAGGAAATTGACATTATAGGTATCATGGTACAGGATGGATCTGCATGAAGAACACTTATTGAGAAACATAAATTTACAGACAAACCGAGAACAGGAACCGAAAGAACCTACAGAAAAGAACGAAAGAGGAATTCAGCTGGAAGATGAGATTTTAGTTGAAGGAAAAACCAAATTCATAAGCTAAATAAGTTGAGCTCAGCTCCTCAGCTGGAAATAACGATATAAAGTAATTAATATCAGTTTGTTTACTTACTTAATCGTGTCCCATTTTCCACATGTTTGTACCGAAATCAACGACTTTTATGCATTGAATAGCCACAATTTGCCAGTTCTGTTGATATTAATTCTGTGACCACGTGCCCTTCTAATCAACATAAATGCCAACTGGCTCAAAAGAAGAATGTCGTGCTCACCGTCGTCTGTGAATCAATAAAATAGGTTCGGCGTGCAGTAGTTTTTGAATTGTTTGAGTGCTGTTTTTCTGAGCTGGAGCTTGGGAACATCTCCACAATTCCTTAGACTAAGGGAATCTTATTAAACCAACACTTAAACATGCTGGTGCACCAGACAAACGTTCAATTATCGATTGTATGAAATCGATTCGGATCTGGTGCCCTCGTCTGCATTTCAAAAATGCGTTTTCCACTCTGAGCTGTACGAGTAGCCGTTTGGATGATTGTGTTTGTTTCACAAATAAAGCAAGTATATTGCAACATCCTCACAACACGAGAACCATGGGTGGCCACTCTGACCCCTCTGCCTTTAAAAATAAAGTAAAAAGACTCATAAAATTAATGGGGCGTCCACAATCTGTTTCGGAGATGAAGACTGAATGCGTTCACAGTAGATGTCAGCTTTTTATAGCGCACCATGACTTTCACGTAGTTTTTCTTGTTTGCCCTTGTTGCGAAGCAGTGTGAAACAGCAGCAGACACACCTCGTGTTACGGACTAACTCGTCTGTTGCCTTGCTGGATTTCGCACTCTCCCGGGAAGTTGCGCTCTCCCAGGGGAAATTTCTGTGCACTTGTGCTTGCGCGACCTCAGTTCTCTCAAGCCACAACATAGGAGAGTGCACTGCTGTTGTTCTACTCCTACGCGCCTACTCCTAGATTTTGCGAGAACAGGACTAAAGTGGGTTTTCAGCTTCGTTGTATACAGTCGGTTTCCCTCTTTTAAAGGCAAATCGTTAATGGTATAACCTTCGTGACACCCTTATTCGAAATCTCTCATAATGTTTCCAGGTAATTATTCTCCTTTTTATTTCTTTTTGCTTCCAACTTTCGCTAAATTAAATTAAGAAACTCACATTCGTTCTGGAGGAATGAGTTTCATATGCTTGCCTTGTAGATCCTTATGCACCTATTCCGTAGCTTCCTCAAATCATTTCAGCCGAATACCGGAACGATTCTTTCAACACGACCACGGCCCAATGCATTCACTCTTTATGTTCAGTCATAAATGGTACTGACTCCATAATCAGCAAAGTATCAAAGATACTTACATACATTTAATAGTTTATAGCCATTGTTTTTGAGTTCTTGTTATGTGATTAAAGTACATTTTCATACAAAGGCTAACCGGTACACATAAGCACGCCCCATCATTTTATCACTCTTATCATATCATGTTCGCTAGATGGCACGGAAGCCGACAGTGAGAATTTCCATATCCTTTGAAATTCTGATTCTGTGCGAATACATTGGAATTCTTTAGGGGAGAATTCTGAACCTAGAAGATTGTGTACCTTGGAACACAATACTTTTTGAACGGTACTTCAGTCTAGCTACCGATCTTAGAATAACATGAAATAATGCGCCCTAGGGATCGTCATAAGCAGTCACCGCCATTTTCTACAGTTTTTGTTCTTGTTGGACATGAGACTATGTTTTGTGCAGCATTTGTAACAATTTCACGTTCTACACATTGAAGTGCTGATGATGTACTAAAGCTGTTTGGATTATGTCGTTAATTTTTTCGGTTACGGAGTTATATGTTGAGTAAAATGCATCATATTTTTAGGACTGTTTATGTAAAATGTGGACAGTTAAGTCATACTTTTACCGTTGTACACCATTTTATACCTTGAAACAGAAGAATGTCTTTTGTCATGAAATATGTGACCCTTCCAAATGAATTGAGTTTCTTTAATGTCTTAACAATAGTATCTGGCTTGAAACCATAAATCTGTGGTAATTTCCAATAGCTTCTATTTCAAAATTAAATTCGATTTATAACTGATTTTTGATCATACTTCTGCTTGATTTGATTTCACTTGCTGACTACTGGCGTGTGGCAGAGTAATAATGTAGCAGGTAGACTACCGAATTTCAGTATAATATTTGTTTTTAGATAAGTTTATTGGTCTCGGTTGCCACAGGCACAAATTTATTGTAGAGAAATTCCTAGATACATTACAATGTTGCACCTTGGAACTTGTTTTCCCGCTACAGTCTTGTAGGAGTGAATGAGTACATAATATACTGAATTGAAACCAAGCCCGGAAATGTACCGTTTCCGTTCTATGACGGTTTCATTTTAGATGTGTAATGCGTCCATGTCTGCTGGAAGAAACAGAAAAGTCTCTGTCTCAGAACTGCTTGTCCTGGTATGCAATAGCGTAGACAGGACGGCATGCCACTGAATAGTGGTTCAAGCGCGGTGGTGCACCATCTCACTTCTCACTTGCGGTTCGGAGACATCTCAATAAACCATATGGCGAAAGATGGATAGGCCGAGAAGGTTCAACCGCGTGGCCGCCGCGATCACCGCATTTAACTCCTGTGGACTACGTCTTGTGGGGTTGTATGCAAAATCTAATTTATGTTACTTCTGTAGAGACAGAGGAAGATCAGCTGGCACGAGTTCTGGCTGCTGTACCAGACATTGAAGAGACACCTGATGGGACGGAGAGTGGGACCAGAATACGCTTCGTAGGTACAATGTCTGTACAGACAGTGTGCTGTGTTCCTTTTTTGTTTTGGAGTAATGTAAATAAGTAAGATTTAAGTTTTAATACAAGCAAATGTACTTAAATGGTGTGTGGACGTTTCGTTATGTTTCCTTCAGAATTGTTACGGGATATTTTTACTGCGTCACTCCTAATTCAGTTCTGCAAGCAGAAGTGGACGAGTTAAACACCTGAACTGAAAGTTTCCGGAGATGGGTTCCTGTTCAAAATATTATGTACTCACTCACCCTCTACATTTCCAAGAAGTTTGTAACGGGAAACCCAGAACATGCTGTATATTATACTTCTATTGCAGGGCTGGGTAGAGGCGGAAGTCTGAAAAGAGTACTAAGTTTCAACACTCCCATAAAAAGTTTATTATGTCCGTTATTCAAGGCTATTTACGTCATGTTTCGTTTTGATTTCAGCTCTTAACATTAGAAGGGCGCGCGGTACCAACAATGAGATTAATGTGACTAATCTTGGTGTCATTAGTCTCCGTTGTCCAAGCATTATAGTCAGCTTGAAGTATCGCAGTGCATGCCTCAGTTGGAATCCACCGTCCCGATTTATCTAGTTGCTCTGTTGTCTATTTGCAGCCCACTGTCATCGAATTCGAACCCACGACAGGGGAACGAACTGCAAAGGTGGCAACAGCCGATGCAGAGACAACGTCGGTGGGCTTGTTAACTGTCCACCGACAGACAGTTCATTGACACTTTCAGCACACAACGGATGGGGCTTTTAAAAACTAATATACATGACGTTTCTGTCATGATGCAATAAACTTTTACAGAAGATGACGAAGCGAAATAAGAACGCTCAGTCATAATTCGCATTGCTGAAAGAACACCTGACACAATTCAAAAATGCAGTCCCTGAGAAAAAATCGACATAAAGAACTCAATACAACTTATACTGAGACAGTATAAGCTTCCTTTTAGTTTCAAGTAACTATTTTTGGCAGTAAATTTCATTATATTCTATGCATCTATAACATGCATATGTAATTCTGTTCTCGTAGTCAATTTTTTTAAGTATTGCATTTTTTAGTTTTGTTACTGTTGTTGGCAGGGTGTGAGCTGTGTTATGACCATAAATATACTGGCTTTCATAAATTATCAAAAATCACTGCAACACTCATAAACTAATGACTTGAATGTTGCTAAAAAAATGGTTCAAATGGCTCTGAGCACTATGGGACTCAACTGCTGTGGTCATAAGTCCCCTAGAACTTAGAACTACTTAAACCTAACTAACCTAAGGACAGCACACAACACCCAGCCATCACGAGGCAGAGAAAATCCCTGACCCCGCCGGGAATCGAACCCGGGAACCCGGGCGTGGGAAGCGAGAACGCTACCGCACGACCACGAGATGCGGGCGGAATGTTGCTACACACAAAACAACTATATGCCAGTTTTTGACTTAACAGTTTTCTTGTGCCGTGTCTGCACAATGATAGATAATACAGTGAAAATGAGAGGACACAGTTAGGTTAGTCAGCATGATCAAATGGTGTCATGTTGCCATTTACCGGAGAAGGTACGATAGAGAATCGCCGGTATTTTAAACAGGTCCTACTCCTACTCCTCTTCACAGACAGGACATATCTCATCTTCTTATTCCACGCTTAAATGAAGAGGAAAACATTACTTTCGCAAAGGGCAAATTCCCCGACCTATTGTATGTTCTCCTGTTTGTCATCGGCGCGTAACTTTGAGGACCTATATAACTTTCAAATGACTGTGCGTGCCTTTATCATCAACAGCCATCTCAGATCTATTAATGGCTAAACACTGCATATTTTTCCATACATTACGGTCCTCATCTATTCGCATCCTCGTCATCCCTGTGTGTTTTATGTTATCTACCCGCCTTACGTCTAGGTCCTTTCTTATGTCTTGGAATAGAGCAAATAATTTCCTTGGTCCATCTACACTGCCTGACAAAAAAAGATGAAGCGTTCAGAAGCAGCACAGGGAACGAAGTAAAAACGGATTGTGAAGGTGGCCACAAAACTGAGTGAAATTTGGAAAGAACGTGGCAGTACGAGCTGACTTATCAGTATGATGATCCGCACCCTCTGGCCCGTATGCGTGCACTGATTTGGTTAAGCATGGTTTCATAGAGCGGTTGTACCCTTTCCAGAGGCAAGCTGGCACACAACTGTTGTAACTCGTCCTTGATATTCTGGATGCTGGCACTGGGACGAAGTCGACGTCGGTGCTGGACCGACACACTCTCTATTGGGCACAGATTTGTGAATCTTTTTGGCAACAGGAGCACATCAACATGGCGCAGACAGTTCAGGGAGACTCGTGCCGTGTGTGGACGAGCACTGTCCTGTTGAAAAACGACACCGTGATACTGTCGCATCAGAGATAACGAATGAGACGCAAGACATCTGTACCGTCAGTTTTCTCACTACCACCCGTGACATGAAGTCAGCTGATAGCTTCCCGCACCACGACGCTATAAATAATACAGCTCTGCCTCTTCTAAACATTTGAAGAATGGTACGTCTACACAGGTTGCCATATACTCGCCTACGACGGTCATTCGGGGTAGAGCGGAACTGCGACTCATTACTGAGCACAGTACAACGCCAGTCATGCTTCCCGGACACATTACCATTTCAAATGCAGCCGTTTGTGTTGTGGTGTTAACGGCGTACTACGAATGGGACGATAATTCCCTAGTACAGCTGTTGCTGGTCTCCGACCAGCGGTGCTGGATTACACAGAACGTTGCAAGAATGCCATTACTTATTCTCGGATGACAGGAGTATGTGCTTGGTGCGCAGTACGGGGATCGTCACTTTTGGTGGTCAGGCGTGGCCGACCGACTGTTGACGGCGAGTGTGCCTGTCATCACGTTCCTATGCAGTCCAACATAGGGCCACTGTCACATCCAATGTCCCCAAACCTGGATATTGCTCAATTTGACCAAAAGGCCAAATAGCGACCCACAATGAGGCGTCTTTCAAACTCTGGCAGGTGCTGATAAATCCATCTTCTTCACAGTGATCACTCAACATCTGACGCTTTTAGCGTCCCATATATGACCTACATATATAACCCAATAAGCCTGTTATCCACATTAAAGACGAAGAACACTAATGCACTCTGGTGACCGTTCCACCCACCACAGAGGAATGTAACTCCAATCATTTACATACCCGCGGATGGCAAGTACGTGTATGAAGTTTGGCATCCGGCAATGCCTACTGGGTGCTTCACTTTTCTGTCAGACAGTTTATCGTCTATTGGCGTTATTACATATCCCGCCACACCTAATTTCATTTTCATTACTATCATAGTTTAGTTGCAAGATCCGTTCAATGGAATGTGTAATGCCTTGAAAAGAAGTAGTAAGATAAATATCAACAAAGGTAAAACAAAGGCAATGGAATGTAATAGAATTAAATTAGGTGAAGGTGAAGGAATTATATTAGAAAATGAGTGATTAAACATAGTAGAAGAGTTTTTCCGTTTGGTCTGAAAAAAAATTACAATGTTACAGGTAAAGACGATTTAATATGTGGACTGGCAGTAAGAAGGAAAGCTTTTCTGAAAAACAGAAGTGTGTTAACATTGAATATAAATTTAGGTGTTACAAAGTCTTTTCTCAAAGTATTTGTTTGCAGTGTAACCTTGTACAGAAGTAATACGTGGACGACAATCAGTACAGCTAAGAAGAAAACGGTGCTACAGAAGAATTGTGAGAATTTTTGAGTGGATAGTATATCCAGTGAAATACTCAGTCGAATTGGTCGAAAATATCTTTATACTAAATCTTCACCAAAAGGGGAATTAAAGTGAAAAGAGACATCACAAAGCATCAAAGAATTGTTAATTTGGTAATGGTGGGAAGTGTGGAAGGTAAAAATTGTAGAGGAAAACCAAAACTCGACTAAGGTAAGCAGGTTAAAACGGATGTAGACTGTAGGCTTATGAACAGATGAAGAGACTTGTGCAGAATAGAGTAGTATGAAGAGGTACAGGAAACCAGTCTTCTGACCAAAGACCACAACTACATCCGATTATAACTGCGTCTTCTTCTCCAGTCTGTTACCTTACTCACTTGTTTGCTTCGTGGCCTCTTCTACAAATTCCAAAAACATGTTACTCCATTTCTCGCTGAACAGGCCTCAGTTTTTGCATGATTTCTGCATTCGTCATTTCTCTCCATCCGCACACTGTAAGATTTCCTTTCCACATGCCTCGCAGTCTTGTAATTTTGAAACTTTCTTTTGCATAACTTTTCCTCCCGCTTTAATCATTTCTAAAGGAACACTAGGAGCTTCCACGTTCTCCATACCTCGAATGGCTTTGGACGCTTTAACAATTACTGCATTTTTGTTCATCTCTTGCACAATATATGAATTTTAAGAAGTTTCATGAAATACGTATTTGGATATCATCCACAGATCTCAGCACAACACCAAAATCGGCAACGCTCATCGATATCACAGACATTAGCGATATCGCGCTGCAGTCCGCAACGACGAATGGGAGAGGCTGAACTAGACACGCCCTCTCTCTCAGCAAAGCAGCGCCCTCGCACCGGGCTCGAGTTAGAGCCGAGTATGGAAGCCCTCTGCCCAGTTTGTGACCTCAGCTGAAGCAGTCAGTATCACAGAGTACGACTAAAGAGTTATTCAGGTCTCACATGGAAACGTACATCTGATAATGTTGATCACTGTACTTCAAGAGGAGAATTTGCTAAGCAGTGGATCGAGTGATGCGGTTGTTGTGGTGTTCAGTCCTAAGACTGGTTTGATGCAGCTCTCCATGCTACTCTATCCTGTGCAAGCTTCTTCATCTCCCAGTATCTATTGCAGCCTACATCCTTCTGAATCTGCTTAGTGTATTCATCTCTTGGTCTCCCTCTACGAGTTTTACCCTCCACGCTGCCCTCCAGTACTAAATTGATGATCCCTTGATGCCTCAGAACATGTCCTACCAACCGATCCCTTCTACCAGTCAAGTTGTGCCACAAACTCCTCTTCTCCCCAACCATATTCAGTATCTCCTCATTAGTTATGTGATCTACCCATCTAATCTTCAACATTCTTCTGTAGCACCACATTTCGAAAGCTTCTATTCTCTTCTTGTCTAAGCTATTTATCGTCCATGTTTCACTTCCATACATGGCTACACTCCATACAAATACTTTCAGAAACGACTTCCTGACACTTAAATCAATACTCGATGTTAACAAATTTCTCTTCTTCAGAAACGCTTTCCTTGCCATTGCCACGCTACATTTTATATCCTCTCTACTTCGACCATCATCAGTTATTTTGCTCCCCAAAAAGCAAAACTCCTTTACTACTTTAAGTGTCTCATTTCCTAATCTAATTCCGGCAGCATCACCCGCTTTAATTCGACTACATTCCATTATCCTCGTTTTGCTTTTGTTGACGTTCATCTTATACCCTCCTTTCAAGACACTGTCCATTGCGTTCAACTGCTTTTCCAAGTCCTTTGCTGTCTCTGACAGAATTACAATGTCCGAGTGATGCTATAATAGTCAATTATGCACACAGCCAAAAAAGTTTTGTATCACCTCATGTCCGAGAGTTCAGGAAACTGTACAGAAAATTGGAATAGTGATCAACATAAACATAATTTCCGACCTTTTCATTACTCTTGGAAGCCACACATTGCATGTTGCTCCACCATACAGCGAGACGTTCAGAGGTGGTGCTCCAGATTGCTGTACACACCGGTAAATCTAATGCCCAGTAGCATGTCCTCTTGCACTGATGCATGCCTGTATTCATCGTGTTATACTATCCACAAGTTCATCAAGGCACTGTTGGTCCAGATTGTCCCACTCCTTAACGGCGATTCGGCATAGATCCCTCAGAGTGGTTGGCGGGTTACGTCGTCCACAAAAAGCCCTTTTCAGTATATCCCAGGCATATTTAATAGGGTTCATGTCTGGAGAACATGCTGGTCACTCTAATCGAGCAATGTTGCTATCCCGAAGGAAGTCATTCGCAAGATGTGAACGATGGGGGCGCGAATTGTCGTCGAAGAAGACTAATGCCTCGCCATTATGCTGCCGATATGGTTGCACTATCGGTCGGAGGATAGCATTCACGTATTTTACAGCCGTTACGGCGCCTTTCATGACCACCTACGGCATACGTCGGCCCCACATAATGCCACCCCAAAACAGCAGGAAACCTACACCTTGCTGCAGACGCTGGACAGTGTGTCTAAAGCTTTCAATCTGACCGGCTTGCCTCCAAACACGTCTCCGTCGATTGCCTGATTGAAGTCATATGTGACACTCATCGGTGAAGAGAAGGTGACGCCAATCCTGAGAGGTCCGTTCAGCATGTTGTTGCGCACATCTGTAACGGGTTGCGTGGTGTCGTGGTTGCAAAAATGGACCTCGCCATGGACGTCAGGAGTGAAGCTGCTCATCATGCAGCCTACTGCGCACAGTTTGAGTCGTTGCACGACATCCTGTGGCTACAGGAAAAGCATTATTAAACATGGTGGCGTTGCTGTCATGGTTCCTCAGAGCCATAATCCATAGATAGCGGTCATCCACTGGAATAGTAGCCCTTGGGCGGCCTGAGCGAGGCATGTTATCGACAGCT
The DNA here is from genome assembly GCF_021461395.2 of Schistocerca americana. Classification (NCBI taxonomy): domain Eukaryota; kingdom Metazoa; phylum Arthropoda; class Insecta; order Orthoptera; family Acrididae; genus Schistocerca; species Schistocerca americana. The sequence goes on from NC_060119.1 coordinate 941,032,140, forward strand.
CCTGTCTCCCTGTATCTCCTCAATGTGCGAACAATATCGCTTTGGTTGTCTCCGTGACGCCTGGACACTTCCCTTGTTGAGAGGCCTTCCTGGCACAAAGTAACAATGCGGACGCGATCGAACGGCGGTACTGACAGTCTAGGTATGGTTGAACTACAGACGAGTCGTGTACCTCCTTCCTAGTGGAATGACTGGAAATGATCGGCTATCGGACACCTTCTGTCTAATAGGAGCTGGTCATGCATGGTTTTTACATCTTTGGGCGGGTTTAGTGTCATCGCTGAACAGTCAAAGGGACTCTGTCTGTGACACAATATCCACAGTCAACGACAATCTTCAGGAGTTCTGGGACCCAGGACGATACAAACCTTTTTTTGATGTGTTTATATTTCAAACCATTAAGAAACACGTTCATTTCATTTTTAATTGTGGGCTTCTGTGTACCTGCACTCACGGCGCCTGCCATGACCAACCGCGGCGTACGTCGGCCCCACATAATGCCACCCCAAAACAGCAGGGAACCTCCACCTTGCTGCATTCGTTGAACAGTGTGTCTAAGACGCTCACGCAACGCTCATCGATGAAGAGAACGTGATGCTAATCCTGAGAGGTCCATTCGGCATGTTGTTGGGCCCATCTCTACCGCGCTGCATAGTGTCGTGTTTGCAAAGATGGACCTCGCCATGAACGTCGGTAGTGAACTTGCGCATCATGCAGCCTATTACACCCAGTTTGAGTCCTAACACGACGTCCTTTGGCTGCACGAACAGCATTATCCAACATGGTGGCGTTGCTGTCAGGGTTCCTCCGAGCCATAATCCGTAGGTAGCGGTCATCCACTGCAGTAGTAGCCCTTGGGCGCCCTGAGCGAGGCAAGTCATCGACAGTTCCTGTCTCTCTGTATCTCATCCGTGTCGGAACAACCTCGCTTCGGTTCACTCCGAGACGCCTGAACACTTCTCTTCTTGAGAGGCACAAAGTAACAATGCGGACGCGATGTAATTGCGGTATTGACCGTCTAGGCGTGGTTGAACTACAGACAACACGACCCGTGCACCTCCTTTCTGGTCGAATGACTGTAACCGATCGGCTGTCGGACCCCCTCCGTCTAACAGGCGCTGCTCACGCATGGTTGTTTACGTCTTTGGGCGGGTTTCGTGACACGTCTCAATAGTCAAAGGGACTGTGTTCAAAAATGGTTCAAATGGCTCTGAGCACTATGAGACTTAACATCTGAGGTCATCAGTCCCCTAGAACTTAGAAATACTTAAACCTAACTAACCTAAGAACGTCACAAACATCCACGCCCGAGGCAGGATTCGAACTTGCGACCGTAGCGGTCCCACGGTTCCAGACTGAAGCGCCTAGAACCGCTCGGCCACATGGGCCGGCAGGGACTGTGTCTGTGATACAATGTCCACAGTCAACGTCTATCTTCAGGAGTTCTGGGTCCCAGGGGTGATGCAAAACTGTTTTTGATGTGTGTAATTGGAAACACCAACCTCTCCTGTGGCAAAGATTTGAATCAAGTTAAGTAAATCTCTTTATTCATTCACGTAATAAAGTGAACTAATAATTCAAATTTTACTGTTTAGAGGCGCCGTCTTCCAGAATAATCAAAGAACTCACAATTACAGCCAGATAGTTCTAGTTTCGTCTGGTCATAACAATTATTATATAGTTGCACCATCAGGTGCTGTCAAAAGCTTTAGTAAGATGATAGTAGCTTATACCACTGGTCAAACAATTTGTTACAGTGTTTTCCTTCTGATGTATTAAAAATTGTTCCCTTAATAGTAAGGTAAATATGCAAGCACAACTGCTGTCATCACTTGTCAACACAGATGTTTGCCTGTTTTACTTAATATTATGGCAGCTGTTTGTACTGCATCAGAAAGTAAAACGCTACCCCGAATTTTGACCAGTGCCAGCAGAGGGTCCATTTAAATGTCCGAAACTACTAGCAACATAACAACGTTCTTGACAGGAGCCGATGGCTGTTGCTGTTGTAGTTTTCAGTCCAGAGACTGGTTTGATGCAGCTCTCCACGCTAGTCTATCCTTTGCAAGCTTCTTCATCTCCAAGTAACTACTGCTCCCTACATCCTTCCGAATCAGCTTAGTGTATTCATCTCTTGGTCTCTCTCTGCAAATTTTATCCTCCACGCTGCCCTCAAATTGGTGATCCCTTGATGCCTCAGAACATGTCCTACCAACCGATCCCTTCTACCAGTCAAATTGTGCCACAAACTCCTCTTCTCCCCAACCCTATTCAGTACCTCCTCATTAGTTATGTGATCTACCCATCTAATCTTCAGCATTCTTCTGTAGCACCACATTTCGAAAGGTTCTATTCTCTTCTTGTCTAAACTGTTTATCGTCCACGTTTCACTCCCATACATGGCTACACTCCATAAAAATACTTTTAGAACAGACTTCCTGACACTTAAATCTATATTCGAAGTTAACAAATTTCTCTTCTTCAGAAACGCTTTTCTTGCCATTGCCAGTCTACATTTTATATCCTCTCTACTTCAACTATCATCAGATACATTGCTTCCCAGATAGCAAAATCTAACTAACACTTAAAGCGTCTCGTTTTCTAATCTAATTCCTCAGCATCACCTGATTTAATTCGACTACATTCCATTATCCTCGTTTTGCTTTTGTTGATGTTCATCTTATATCCTCTTTTGAAGACACTGTCCACTCCGTTCAACTGCTCATTCAAGTCCTTTGCTGTCTTTGACAGAATTACAACTTAATCAGCAAACCAGATACTTTTTTCCTTCTCCCTGGGCTTTAATTCCTACTCCATATTTTTCCTTTGTTTTCTTTACTGCTTGCTCAATATACAGACAGAATAACATCGGGGATAGGCTACAATCCCGCATCACTCCCATCTTCAACCACCGCTTCCCTTTTGTGCCCCTCGACTCTTATAACTGCCATATGGTTTCTGTAGAAATTGTAAATAGCCTTTCGATCCCTGTATTTTACCCCTGATACCGTTAGAATTTGAAAGAGAGTGTTCCAGTCAACATTGTCAAAAGCTTTCTCTAAGTCTACAAATGCTATAAACTAGTCTGCCTTTCCTTAACGCTTCTATGAGAAGGCGTAGGGTCAGTATCGCCTCGTGTTCCCACGTTTCTCCTAAATCCAGACTGATCTTCCCCGAGGTCGGCTTCTACCAGTTTTTTCATTTTTCTGTAAAGATTCGTGTTAGTATTTTGCAATAGTGACTTATCAAACTGGTAGTTCCGTAATTTTCACATCCGTCAGCGCCTGCTCTCTTTGGAATTAGAATTATTATATTCTTCTTGAAGTCTGAGGGTATTTCGCCTGTCTCATACATCTTGCTCACCAGATGGAAGAGTTTTATCTTGGTTGGCTCTCCCAAGGCTGTCAGTAGCTCAAATGCAATGTTGTCTACTCCCGGGGCCTTGTTTTGACTTAGGTCTTTCAGTGCTCTGTCAAACTCTTCACGCGGTATCATATCTCCCATTTCATCTTCATCTACGTCTTCTTCCATTTCCATAACATTGTCCTCAAGTACCTCGCCCTTGTACAGACCCTCTACATACTCCTTCCACACTTCTGCTTTCCCTTCTTTGCTTAGAACTGAGTTTCCATCTGAGCTCTTGATATTCATGCAAGTGGTTATCTTTTCTCCGAAGATCTCTTTAACTTTTCTGTAGGCAGTATCTATCTTACCCCTAGTGAGACATGCCTCTACATCCTTACATTTGTCCCCCAGCCATCCCTGATTAGCCATTTTGCACTTCCTGTCGATCTCATTTTTGAGATGCTTGTATTCCTTTTTGCCTGCTTCATTTACTGCATTTTTATATTTTCTCTTTTCACTAATTAAATTCAATGTTTCTTCTGTTACCCAAGGATTTCTACTATCCCTTGTCTCTTTCCCAACTTTATCCTCTGCTGCCTTCACTATTTCATCTCTCAAAGCTACCTATTCTTCTTCTACTATATTTCTTTTCCCCATTCCTGTCAATCGTTCCCATATGCTCTCCCTGAAACTTTCTACAACCTCTGGTTCTGTCAGTTTATCCAGATACCATTTCCTTAAATTCCCACCTTTTTGCAATTTCTTCAGTTTTAAAATCAGAATTTATAACCCTGTATTCACATGAACAGACGTCCTGTTCCTCCTGACATAGAAATTCACTAATTCCCACTATGTCTAACTTCAACCAGTCCATTTCCCTTTTTAAATCTTCTGTCCTGCCTGCCCGATTAAGAAATCTGACATTCCACACCCCTATCTGTAGAACGCCAGTTTTGTTTCTCCTGATAACCACGTCCTTCTGAGTCGTCCCCACCAAGAGGTCTGCGTGGGGGACTATTTTACCTCCGGAATATTTTACTCATGAGGGTGTCATCATCATTTAAGCACACAGTAAGGCTGCATGCCCTCGGTAAAAATTACGGCTGTAGATTCCCCTTGCTATCATGGTACGGCTATACAAATAAGTCTTTCATGAATCATAAGGCAGCTGTAGAGCACTGCTTTGTAAATTATTTTTTGAGTTGGATTGGTATGTGCGTGTGAATTTTTTCTTGTTGGTTTATTGTGTTACATGCGATCTTAAATTAAAAAATGTGGTGTCTGTTCAACATAAGTTTCTGTCTTGTTTCATTCATACTGTTTTTTCAGTTGTTTTCCTCAATATATTTCCCTTGTATCCCTTCAATTGATCTCGACAACATTTCCGAATATCATTTAATTCAGCGGCCCTACACACTATCGTTTTTTTGAAAATGTAGCTTCCTCTTGTAATACGAGGGTTGGAACTTAAATAGTAGTATTTATTTATTCACAACCGATACAAAAGATTTACATGTTTGCACCTGTTACTGTCCTTCAAAGTAGTCACCAGCGTTGTGTAGAACCCGTTGCGAACGGTGTGGAAGACGTAGTATACCGTTAGCAGAGCCTGTTCTGCTGATAGTGCGACTGGAGCGGTCTACTGCCTGTCGAACCTCTGGAACAGTTCTGAAGTGAATGCCACGAAGCCAAAACTGAAACGCCAGTCCAACGAATGGCGTCATTATGGATCGCCGCGAAAGTCGAAAGTTCGTCAGAGCCCCGGTATGGTGAAAGTTATGGCGAGTCTCGTGTGCGACTGTGATGATAATATCCTAACGCATTACGATCCTCCATGGCAGTCCGTCAATGCACAGGACTACTGTTCGCTTTTGGATCATCACCTACGACCACCTTTGCAAAAGAAGCAGCGACACTTTCTGCGCAACCCACCCATCATTTTGCACAACAATGTTCGCGCGCATACAGCGCAAGCTGTGGCTGCTCTGTTCGGTCGATGGGATTGGGAAGTACTGAACCACCCACCACACTCCCCGGACATATGTCCTTGTGACTTTGATTTGATTCGGAAGATGAAGGAACCACTTCGTGGCATTCGCTTCAGAACAGTTCCAGAGATTCGACAGGCAGTAGACCGCTCCATTCGCACCATCAACAGGACAGGCTGTGCTAACGGTATACTACCCCTTCTACATCGCTGGTAACGGGTTCTACAGAACGCTAGTGACTAATTTGAAGAACAGTAACAGGTGAAAACATGTAACTCTTTTGTATCGGTTGTGAATAAATAGTTGCCACTATTTAAGTTCCAACCCTCGTATCTGTGTTCTTCCATTTGAGATTTTCTTTTGCATTCTTTGTAGGCGCTACTTTATTTGCAGTTTGCATACATATCTTTGTTAAATAATTACTCCGTTGATCCGTGCTTGTGTAAGCCGCGTTTCCTAAGACGCATTGGTCCTTGTTTTATCGATAAGCCCGAAAATAGTCACATGTACCTACAGTTCCTCACAGGCGTACTACGCAGTTATCGGAAGGCACGCCACTGGAAATAAGGCAATCCATGTTGGACGAGCACGGCAGCTTCCCCACCAACTCAGCATTGATAATTACAGGGCTTAACAGAACATTTGGAGACCGCCGGATGAGTTGCTCGTGAGATACAAAATGACCTTCAAACTTACGAAACCTAACCACTTTGCTGGTAAATTTGAAAAAAAGAAGTCTACAAGGAAACAGCGACGACTCCCGAAAATGTGAAACGCCATTCAACATGGGCCAGTGTTGTAGTGCGTCCAGATTAAATTCAACGTGTAGTATTGCCCATACTTCCCGCTACAACGCATCTATCAACACTCAAAGTCGATATTTATAGCACTTGACGTGACAGCCATACTAATAACTACACTGTCCAATCACATTCATGTGACCACCTGTTAAAAACCTGAATAACAACCTTTTGCAGCGCAGACCAATGCAAGACATGCATGAAGAGAGTCAATGAGGCTCTGGAATGCACCGACAGGGATGTGGAGCCGTGGTGACACCAGTGCCACGGCCAACTGCGCTAGGTTTGTTGGTTGAGGATCCATGGTGCAAACAGTAAGATCGAGGTGATATCAAAGGTTCTCGACTGTGTTTGAATCATGTGACTTTGATGGTCAGGAGGGCAGAGTAAACTCATCCTGATGCTCTATGAATCACGAACGTACACCATGAGCTGTAAGACATGTTGCATTGTCCTGCTGGTAGATGCCCCTATGCTGAGGGAAAACAAACTGCATGTGGATGTGGACACGGTCCCCAAGGACAAATGCACACGAATGACGAGATCATCCAGGCAATGCACTCCGGCCTGGAACCTTCCAACGATTGTTGCATGGTGTTTGCTTCAGACGTTTCACGCCGTACACGCAAACGGCCCTCTGTCTAATGGACTTTAAAACGTGATTGATCTGGAAAGGCCATCTGTCGCCACTCAGTGGACGTCCAGTTACGGTATTAGCGTGCAAAATGCCCTTTGTCGCCGATGAACAGCGATCAGCATGGAGCATGAACCAGGCGCCTGCAGCGGAGGTCCATACGCATACGCTGTACAGTTGCCAATGGTTGTTATTGTGGTCTTCAGTCCAGAGACTGGTTTGATGCAGCTCTCCGTGCTACTCTATCCTGTGCAAGCATCTTCGTCTCCCAGTAGCTACTGCAACCTACATCCTTCTGAATCTGTTTAGTGTATTCATCTCATGGTCTCCCTCTACGATTTTTACTCTCCAAGCTGCCCTCCAATACTAAATTGGTGATCCCTTCATGCCTCATAACACGTCCTACCAACCTATCCCTTCTTCTAGTCAAGTTGTGCCACAAACTTCTCCTCTCTCCAATTCTATACAATACCTCCTTAGCTATGTGATCTACCCATCTAATCCTCAGCATGTAGCACCACATTTCGAAAGCTTCTATTCTGTCCTTGTCTAAACTATTTATCGTCCACGTTTCACTTCCATACATGGCTACACTCCATACAAATACTTTCAGAAACGACTTCCTGACACTTAAATCTATACTCGATGTTAACAAATTTCTCTTCTTCAGAAATGCTTTCCTTGCCATTGCCAGTCTACATTTTATATCCTCTCTACTTCGACCATCATCGGTTATTTTGCTCCCCAAATAGCAAAACTCCTTTACTACTTTAAATGTCTCATTTCCTAATCTAATTCCCTTAGCATCACCCGACTTAATTCGACTACATTCCATTATCCTCGTTTTGCTTTTGTTGACGTTCATTTTATATCCTCCTTTCAAGGCACTGTCCATTCCGTTCAATTGCTCTTCCAAGTCCTTTGCTGTCTCTGACAGAATTACAATGTCATTGGCGAACCTCAAAGTTTTTATTTCTTCTCCATGGATTTTATTCCTACTCCAAATTTTTCTTTTGTTTCCTTTACTGCTTGCTCAATTTACAGATTGAATAACATCGGGGAGAGGCTACAGCCCTGTCTCACTCCCTTCCCAACCACTGCTTCCCTTTCATACCCCTCGACTCTTATAACTGCCATCTGGTTTCTGTAAAAATTGTAAATAGCCTTTCGCTCCCTGTATTTCACCCCTGACACCTTCAGAATTTGAAAGAGACTATTCCAGTCAACATTGTGAAAAGCTTTCTCTAAGTCTACAAATGCTAGAAACGTAGGTTTGCCTTTCCTTAATCTCTTTTCTAAGATAAGTCATAGGGTCAGTATTGCCTCACGTGTTCCAACATTTCTACGGAATCCAGTGGTAAACTGTTGATATCGCCTTGGTTAATCTGGACGGTCAGTTGCTCAATAGCTGCACATCTGTTCGCCTGAACACATCTCTGCAGTTGTCGTTTACTCCTGTCATTTATGGCCCTGGTGCACCACAGTGGCCTCGGCACCAGTTTTAGATAGCGCCGTTTTGCCACACATGGTACACTTTAACTACAACGGCACTCGAACAGTTTACAAACTCAACCATTTTGGAAACGCTTCCGCCGTTGTCCCGAAAGCCAATGATCATGCCCTTTACGACGTCAGATAAATCGTTCCGTTTTCGCGTTAGTACAACGACTACACTGTTTTCCGCGTATCCCCGACATGTGGGATTGATTTACACTCGAAAAAAAAGAAATTAGTTCCAATTTTGGCCGCCAGAGGCAAATCTGGCGCTGTGAGAGGAAGAAAGAGAGATAAAATGTTTCTTTAGGTAATGGTTTAGGAACAGGTCGTGGTCAGAAATAGTCAAACAAATGGGAAAGGCAAAAATTTAATTTTATTATTTACCCCCTCTTGCACAGTTTGTCCAACGTGAGCACCGGAGATGTGTACGAGATGCTGTATAGCCCCAGATTTGCTCATAGTGGCCAAAATAGGAACAATTATTTTCCTTCGTGGATATGTTACACTTTAACACATGAGCATATCTATCAAGTTTCGCTGGTGTACGGTAATTACAGCCCGCACTGGACCTTCGCGAGTAGCTGCGCTTTAATTATAGCCAACCGGTATATATAGAAACCCCAAGATAAAAATCACAGTTTCGGGTCTGGAGAAGGTGGGGAAGGGGGGGGGGGGGGCGCCATGCCACCAACTGCAGATTGCAGGTGATGCACGATCGACCCATCGTCGTGGTGGCTCAGTGTCCGCGTACTCACTGTCGTCATTGTGGAGGTGTGGTGGAGAGCCATCCTGTACAAGAATGAAATTATCAGAACCCTCTTGCAACTGCGGCATCAGTCACAACTGTAGAATGTCGATGGTAGCCTCTGCAAGAAGCAAGGTCCCTACACTTTTTGCCTCGACAAAGCACAAAATACGTTAAGCGTTGGGGATCCACAGACACGTTCATTGACGATGTGGGGATTCTCTGCTCCCCATATTCGCACATTGTGCTGCTTTCTTTGCACTGTTTAGGTGTTAGGTAGCCTCACTGCTAAAAATCATCCTACAGATGAATTTATACTCTTCCATTAAGTGTGCATATCAATGCAAACCTGTTTCTGCAAACGTTTGTCACCATGTGTAATGGCTTGGAGCAACTAAATCCGATATGTTTTCATTTGCAGGCGTTTCCTCGGATCTTTCCGACCAGTTGGTTGTGGAATTCCTAGCTCTAGACTGACACGCGACGGTGACTTATAAGGACCTCCGAGGAAGGTCGTCTTGATTCAATCGACCTGTTCGTTGGATATTGATAGTCGCCCAGTACTTTTGGCTTTAAAAAGACTTCCTGTTTCCTTAAACTACTGTATCCATTAGTGAACGGATTGTCTAGTAGGTATAGCCTTCCGAATGTGGTTCTGTATTGCCGATGCACTGCGGTTCCGGAGTCGCTCCTGTAGAACTCCATCATGCAAAATGCCTTCTCAGTTGGTCAGGCAGCCACGTTTCTGGTGATCACTGTAACAAAACAAACATCTCGAGTCGCTGATTTCAAACACAGTCATACAATGAGGTGACAGAAGTCGTATACCTCGATATGAACATATACGGATGACGACAGCATCTCGTACTTAAGGTATAAAAAGGCAGTGCACTGCCCGAGCTGTCATTTGTACTCAGGTGATTCATGTGAAAATGTTTCCAAAGAGCTCACAGCCGCACAACAGGAATTGACAGGCGTTAAACGGGAATGGTAGCCGGAGGTAGAGTAATGGACATTCCGTTTCGGAAATCGTTAGGGAATCCAACATTCCAAGATCAACAATCTCAAGACTGCGCCGAGAATACCAAATATCAGGCATTACGTCTCATCACGGACAACGCAGTGTCCGACTGCCTTCACTTAACGACCGGGAGCCGTGGCGTTTGCGAAGAGTTCTCGTTGCTGACAGACAAGCAGCACTGCGTGAAATAACAGCAGAAATTCAGGACGTACGACGAATGTATCCATTAGGATAGTACCCTGAAATTAGGCGTTAATAGGCTATGACAGCAGACAACCGCCGCCAGAGCCTTTGCTGACAGTATGACATCACCTTCAGTACTTCTCCTGGGCTCATAACCATATCGGATGGATCCTGGACGACTGGGAAACCGAGGTCTGGTCAGATGAGTCCCGATTTCAGTTGGTAAGAGGTGTTGGTAGTTTTAGAGTGTGATATAGACCCCACGATGCCTTGGACCCAAGATGTCAACAAGTCACTGTACGAGCTGGTGGTGGCCCCATAATTCTGTGGGCTGTCTTTACGTGGAATGGACTTGGACCTTTCGTCCAATTGAACCGATCACTGACTTGGACACCATTTGCAGCCATTCATGGATTTCATTTTCCCCAACAACGACGGAGTTTTTATGGATGACAATGCGTCATGTCACCGGGCCACAACTGTTTGCGACTGGCTTGAAGAACATTCTCTACAATTCGAGCGAATGATTTTGTCACCCAGATCACCCGACATGAATCCCATCTAACGTTTATGGGACGTAATCGAGAGGTCAGCTCGTGTACAAAATCTTGTACCAGCAACACTATTATGAATAGCTATCGAGACACCAGGCCTCAATATTTATGCAGAGGACTTCCAACGTCTTTCCATGTCGAGGAGGTCCTACACGATATTTGGAGGTATCCCTTGAATTTTGTCACCCCAGTGTGCAGTTTCTTCCCTCAACACAAACATCTTTCACCATCACTTGAAAGTGTCTAGCCCATTGTGAAAAATTCTGTGCAGTCTTTGGGGGGCCTGTCTTAACTGCCTCACGTTGTATAAGTAATCATGCACGCATAAAATCTTAGTTGGATCACTTGAAAACGGGAGTATGATGCTCTGCCGAAATATCAACTGATTTCTATCGTTCCAAATGACTGAGCATCGGGGATACACTAAGATAAGCGATTAGTTTCAAAAATCCTAGTTTACTATTGTTGCATATTGCTGAGGAGTTAATTTTGCATCGCAACATGAGATAGCCTGTTCTATCTTTTCTCAATAAGAAGACGGAGGAAGTACAGCGTGTGCCTTGCTTTCAGTACGCGGCGCTGCTGGGCGCGGTGTTCATAGCGGAGCTGGCGGCGGGCGCTGCGGCCGCGGCGAGCAAGGACCGTCTGGAGGACGTGCTGAAGACGTCCATGGAGGACTCCCAAAAGCACTACCAGAACTCCACCATCGAGAAGACCGCCTGGGACCGCCTGCAGACGGAGGTACGTGGCATCTCCTTCCGTGTAAGACCAGCAGCTCAGCTTCTAGGCAAAACAAGTTCATTTCGTCACAAAACAATATTTGGCCGAGAATTCGCTGGATATTTTGCTGGTATCCTCATTTACGAACACAGAATTAATTTCTCGTGTGATCCAAAATAGTGAGGCGATCCCTATACTATGAACAGTGTAGATTATTAGTTGGATTTTCCCACTTACCCCATGTGACGTGTAAGTAATGGACAGTGTCGTTCTTTTGGTTGTTCTTTCTAGTACCACGAATTTGAACAGCATTTTTCTGTGTTCCTGTTGCAAATGATCTTTCATACGTTCGGAACTACCGTCCCGCAGTGTTCTTCTGGTAGTGTTGAATGCATTAATGGAGACTATGGTCGTCCTGTCCATTCTTTCTGGTGCCTTCGCCACTAGCAAGTTCCCTGGCCGAATTTGCGCCAACACAGCATCCCACGCAGAACTTGGTTGAAAATCACGGGCTTAGCTGATAAGTAAGCTGTTTACTCTTATTTTCACTGCCACTTAAATAGAAAAGTCTCACGACACAACACTTCTGCTGCTCAAAGTTGATCATGCGCTGATAAGCCAGAACATTATGACCACCGCCCACTGTTACCTTGTAAGCCGACTGGTGGCGTTGCGGGCCGAAAGTATGTGAGTGGAGCAGATAGTGACGGGGAGTCATCCTAGCGAAGATATGGGCAGCAAAAGGGGAAAATCATTGAGATAAGAGACTTCGATAAAGGGCAGATTATTATTACCCAAATTCTGTGAATGAGTATCTCGAGAACGACGACGCTAGTCAAATGTTCACGTGCTACTGTCATAGGCACCTACGAACAGAGATAGAAGGACAGTGAAACTGCCAGTCGGCGCTAAATGGTTGGACGTTGACGAATCTTCACAGAACGTGGGGTTCGGAGTCTTGTTTGCTCTGTAAAGTAGAACAGCTGGTGATCTGTGGCGTCTCTGCCAAAAGAGCGCAATGCTGGTGTATCGGAGCACACTGTTCATTGTACGTTGTTGAACATGGAGTTCCGCAGCAGACCACCCCTAAGTGTTCACATGTTGACCCAGCGTCGTCATCAGTTACGACTGCAGTGGCCACGGGACCATCGGGATTCGACCCTCGACAAAAGGAAATGTGTCGGCTATTAGGGTGAATCACGTTTTTGCTACACTAGGTTGATGGTCGTCTCCACAAACGCCGCCATAGAGGTGAATGGCGGCTCAAAACATGCAGCTGACGACAGGACGAGGCTGGTGGGAGCAGTGCTATGCTATGTCAGTCATTCTCCTGCGCTTGCATGGGACCTGTGATAGTAATTAAAGACACGCTGACAGCTACAAACCACCTGCATCCGTCAATACTTGATGTCTTCCCCGACGGTGATTTCATCTTTCAGCAGTATAACTGCCAGTGTCTCGGAGCCAGAGCCGTGCTACAGTGGTTTGAGGAGCATTATAGTGAAACATAGATTCTCGGCGACCGAATTCACCTGATGTAAATCGTATGGAACCCATCTGGATCGCTAGCGGGCGCCATTACCTCGTACGCAAATCAGCGGCCCGTTATTTATGCTAATTACATGACCTGTGCGCAGACATCTAATGCCACATACCTCCATAAATCTACCAACAAACTGTCTGATTTCTGATACACACAATCAGTGATGTATTTCGTTCCAAAGACGGACAAACAGGCTGGTCATAATATTTTGGCACATCAGCGTATGACCGACGATGATGCTGTGATCCACCCACGTAGGCTCATTTCTCTGTCCGAGGTGAATGTTTCTTAAACGTTTTACAAATTAAAACATAATCCGTTGTACGCTGTATGTTAATACTATTCTTTTAATTTGTGGGTTTAGCTAATTTCGACTTTGCGACACTTTCAACACATGGGTGACATCCAATACTTACACAATGTAAAAGGTGATGTAAATAAGTTGCTGTGCTTGAAAATGGTGCTAAGTCGAAATTAGGTAATCGCACAAATCAAGTTTCTTACATGTGCTGCGAGAAACAGCGTTGTGTTTGCTCGATGTACTAGGGGCTACTCTCACACCCAGTAACTTAAACGCCAGGTGTGTGTAGTCGTAGCTGATCTGTGTCGGAATCCGACACGTTCTTCATGTTCGTCTGTTGTATGGAATGTATTCCTTGCGTGATATTTATTCAGGATCTGGAGCAGCTTGATCATAGGAGTCTCTGCGTAATGTGTTACTCTCAGTCCTGTGACGTCTGCCTCCGTCTGCTTTACTCGCATGTAGTTTCTTCATGCCCGATTTCTCCTCGAGTGGACACAATGCTCAGCCAGCAAGAGGATTCGGCAACTGCTTTCCCAACTCTAACTTCTCCCACTACTGATCGAGAGTTACTCTTCTGGGAGCGCGTCCTATGGTCCTTCAGTAGAGGAGAGCTGTGTTCCTGTATTGAACAGCGACTTGGAACTTCACCTAAGGATGACTAGCCCTTAACTCACCAGGCGTGGTCTCTCACACCGTGCGAGAATTTTCCAAGTCACTCTCGTAGATTAGTTGCGGCGGAACGTTTTTATACACCACCTACCCTCTTTTAATCACAAACCCTAGAAATTATCATTGTCAGTGGCGTTATCGCCTTATTTGATTGTTATTGACACGTGTTGTTGACATGTGATCGGGTCTTCTAGACCGTGCCTCGTGAACTACGCACCTGCTTTGGTCAGTTCAGTACAAAACATATTAGCAAGAATATGACAATTTCACACACTCTAAGTTCGATGAAATTTTTAGCCAGTGGATGGAGAATGATGTCAATAATAAAGAACAAGAATTAGACGAAGAAGATAACGATTTTTCAATAGCCAGTGATCGCAATTCTGATAGCGAACAAGAAGGCCATTCAGAGAAAGAACTTCAGGACAGCGGTGATGAGGAACTTTCTATTTCTCCAACAAAATATTAGTGTTATTTAAAAGTAAATGTGTTCTGAGTGTTGGTAAAGAAAGTTGTAGACCTCAGGACTGAATATTAATTTTGTAGCTTTTCTTTTTCTGGCTATTGAGTTCAGTTTTTATATGCAAGATTAATCCCCGGAAATTAGTTTTATGTGACAATTTGCTTTCTAGAGAGATACCATAATTTTTTAGAACGTAAAATTCAGTTCTCTAACAGTTAGTTTTGTGTACTATTGAAAAAGCTTCACGAAAGTGTATGTGTTTTGCTTGATACAAAAATAAAATACTGTTGGCTTTATTTAGTGCAATAAAATCAACGAGGAGTATTTAAACATCAGTTATATAGTTGCAACCATAAATGTTATATAACATAAATTAAATTTTCAAATGATTTACAGCTTAAATCTTGGTTGAAAAATAGGTGTCTCAGGACGACACCTCGTAGTATACGTTAGAGAAGTCACCTCGTGAGTTAAGGACTAGGGAACCTCACGAAACGTTGCTATAAGACGGCGCTGCTATTAGGATGATAAGCTAGTCATGTTTAATATTTGAGATTAGACACATAGTTTCTAGCCGCGTTCATTTCTCGGTTTTTTTTATAGTAGGCATTGTAGAGTGTTGGCGACACAGCTGTACTATCCCTCATACTCCTGTGCATAATACTTTCTGGAATATTCTCTCTGGTACCTCACAGTGGCCTTGGTCATTAGCGTTCAGGCATTAACCTAGCTAATCAGCTGCTTTGGTCTCTTATATCTTATTCTTTAAGCACGATGAACGAGTTACGTTGCACGTTGATAACTGGAGTTGAAACCCTCGACTAACCCTAACGTGAAGATACTGGACCGGGATCTTCATGTTAGCAGCTACCAACACCGATCACAGAAACGCTCTGTTCTAAGGACCTTGGTGCGACGAACGGAAACCATTTCCGACTGAGAAACCTTCCGAAAGAACTGAGTCAGTAGTCAAGGTAACAACAAGGCTATAACAACCAACAAATTTCGCAAGCCATTTCGCCAAAGATATATAAGCAGAAGGGCCCCGAGAAGGACAAGAATAAACTTGCATTTTACCATTCTGTGGCTTAGTAACAGGAAAGATTACCCGGCTCCTAAAGAGGCATAAAATCGATTCAGGCTACCAGCAACAATTAGAGAACTCTTGAGATCTATGAAAGATGGTTTAGACCTCAAAACGTCAGAAATATACAAAATACCGTGTGAATGTGGACAGTTGATTATGATGTGATTGCTGCTGTCGTTCTCATATATCCTCTCCACCGTCTGTGCCATGTACTGTTCGTGATGCGCCCGCCAGACAGGCTATACGCACCACTGAATAGCGCTGTATTGAACATCTTAGGTGTTTCCTATCCTGATAAATCAGTGGTAGCAGAACGTGTCCTGGAAAATAGAAGCAGAACTGCGTCCGGAGATGTCTATTTGGCACCTGCAGCAGCGTCATAAATGAAGCGATTCCTGACAGTACCCTCAACAAAAATGGCGACCTGCAGCTAACCACTGCTTGGGACCCGGCCATCGGAAGGCTGAAGCGAATGCCCTGAAAACATTACCAATTGTGGCAATGGGGTGAGCACTAATGACGCTACAGACGGCAGCGCAACTATATAAGGATGACAGCAGCAATCTACCTGCAGTCACAACCTGACAGTAGCTGAGGAACTCAAGGCCGAAAGCACTTGACGTGGCTGGAAGTTTTCATCACCTCATAATATAGATTCAGTAGATTCACACACCAGCTTCACGTTTCAACCCTGACGGACCATTCAATGGCAAACGGTCGCTATGTCATTTTCTGCCAATGACGTAGTTCTCATGCACCGTGGAGGGGCATGGAGTCAGCTCACCGCTCTCCCGGTCGTTGTCTGCTCCCCAGCCACTGGATCTATTACTGTTCCCTCAAGTAGTTTCTCTGTCAACATCACGAGACTGAGTGTTCCCTATTTCACTCCTCCTACCATGGAAATGCCATGCAGTACCCGGAACTGAAACCGGCTCCTCTGCGTGATAATCGTGCACGCTGGCCACTCACTTTCGGAGGCAGAATAGGCTCATTATTGCTCTAAACCATTTTTTATGAATGACTCGACCATTCCTTTAACACAGCCTTGGCCAATATTCTTCCAGAACCCTGTCAATTGAGCAATTGCTCGTATACTAACGTTAGCGATATGTTTTATTCTAGTCTACCTCGATTCTTCACGATACGGAAAACGCTCAATTTATGAACACTGCCGTACTATTTGCAGAAATCTGCAATTGTGCCTCAAGGCAGTTTGTTGAATTCTTATGTAGTGGAATAACGATAGTAGATTTACACTTCTTGGAATTATCTTGCTCATTCACATTGGTTATAGGGTAAGATTATATCGAGTCATTAGCCTTACACTTCAAAATCTTTTCGGCCATTTTGTTCTTTCCTATCCCTTCTTTGTTCTTTAACTTATCGACCACTATTTTGTCTCAACAAATGATTCCAATGACTTCTGTTCAGTACTGTTAGTGCAATACATACTATCGGGTTTTTATAAATAACAGGTTAGTAGATGTACTATCATGGTGCAGTTAGAGTTTCTCACTATTTAAACATGTCGTTATAATGAGTGCGATTCCTGTTTTCGTTTCCTTGTCATGTAAGCTATTTTATAGCTTTACGAGTTTACCGCTGAGTCTTACAACTGTACATCGTATCTCGGACACAGAACAATAGCGAACTTAGTCATTCTGAATAACGAACTGCTGAAATGATGTATCCGCTGTTGCCTCAACCTCGCGACTATGGAGCAGGAAAAACGGTGTGAATCCTATAGTACACTGTATTGCACTTTGTACAAGTGTTACAAATACCAAACTTACTTTGTTAATCGTGCTGAATGCCCTCCCGACTGCGAAATCTACTTGTTCATAGGATCTACTCGTGTTGTCTGGGGGAGGATGCACAACCTCGCAAACTGACCGTCATTCACAGCCCAAAAAGTTTATGTATTAACACAAATTACGTAGATGTAACGGCAAAATCTACTGTGGAGTTCTGTAGTTTACAGGAATCATAGTTGTTTGTAAACAGAACTAGACGAGCCACTCTTGCCTGGAGTCAGTCAGTCTCAGGTTATTCAGAACAAAGCTATCCTCTTAGTTCAAAAAATGCTCACATTTGCTTATTCGTCACAATGACATTTGATTTAGTGGTATGGGAAATCACTACTCTTTAATACATTCGTGATGAACCTTAACTTCATTGACAATATTCGGAGTTCGTTCAGGGGTTAGGGTTGTTTGGGGAAGGAGACCAGACAGCGAGGTCATCGGCCTCATCGGATTAGGGAAGGAAGTCGGCCGTGCCCTTTCAAAGGAACCATCCCGGCATTTGCCTGGAGCGATTCAGGGAAATCACGGAAAACCTAAATCAGGATGGTCGGACGCGGGGTTGAACCGTCGTCCTCCCGAATGCGAGTCCAGTGTCTAACCACTGCGCCACCTCGCTCGGTGGTTCGTTCAGGGATTTTTGTGTACTACGCATGTGGTCTGCGGCGCCTTGTTGTTGATAACTGTATTTCGTTTGATTTCTTCTCCCATTTATCCTCGTATCTATATTCTCTTGAAACATCGGCACAACAGCGCAGTTGTCAACTGTGTGCACTGAGTGACTTACTTGTGCACAAACAAACTTGTTCCATTCACCAGCGCCACGGTACTTGCTCTTCGTAACAGCAACGTTCACTTTACTTCTCTCTCTCAAGTTTGCATTCAGTACAGCTGGCTTCTGTGTTAGGTCTCCAGTACGTTGGCAGTGATACACAGCAGTATAGAGAGACTTGCCGACGGAGAGCTGGCCTATGTTCATCTTCTGTATCGTATACTGAATGCAGCGGAAAAACAGCACAACACCACTGTCATCAGCTTCCACAGTGACGGTACCCACATTGCAGTGCTTTGCATCGCCTGATAGATGTTGCATTACTCTGTTTGTGTTGTACATTTTGGTGATTGCTTACAAGAGGCTGTTTCACTGTTGTGAAGACATTTTCACAAAAACAAAGTTAATTGGGGCAACAAAGTGGACAAATAATAATTGCACTATTCTTCTGTAATCAGCTACTAGAGAGCATGGACCCCTTATAATAAAACACTCAGAAAATATCCCTGAAAAATCTACGGAATTTGTTGAGTTGAGGTGCAGTCTCTATTTATCATTGTGTCTCTCGTAATATGCTTATAGTAAGGTCATCTATTATCATTCGCAATATCCATTGAAAGAAATATTGGAAATGGTTTTGGAACAATGCTTATTTATGTTTACATTCACATTAGCACACTGTAAATGTCCGTGAAGTGTGTCAGAAGGTAATCCTTTCCGCCATACAATTATGTGCTTATGTTTGCATGTAGCACAATAATATTGCTACATAATTACGCTGTGCTGCATAATTCATTTAATTTACTGTGATTGTATTGACTTGACCAGAACTATCAAAATAAATCAAGGATATAGCTCTTTCACATAGATCGAGTACTGTAACTTCCTTCACTGTTTTCAAATTGAGAGCATCTGTTACATCTGTATGAATGCTTTGTCTCACAGAGACATAAACTGATAAAATTATTTCAGGTTTACACTCGCATCAACTGGTCCAGTAGCCACGAGCTTTAGGATGAGAGTTCCCCGGCCATTGTCAAAAGGTGATTGTCCTGTTGTTAGAATTTTGATGATAATTGGGTCCATAGTGTTTGTGAAATATTTAAATGAAGTGATTCCACTTTAAGATGTTAATATATTATTTATTGCGATTGCAGTTTCGACACGTGGTCATTTTTCAGTATTGTGGGATGTTGTACCCCATTCAATAACATAAAGCTGCCTCATGTTGGAATATAGTTTCCAACAGTGTAAAGGCAGATACGTCTGACAGTGTAAATTTGTCCGCTGTTCCATAAACAGAGCGAGCAAACGTTAGAAATTTGGTGAAATGGCAGCAGATGTGACAAACAATTAGGTAAAATTTTTCGTGTAGCATGCGTGGTAGATGGATCACAATGCTCTTTGTATGTTTACATCTTTTTCGCTATTGTGATCCATCTACCATGCAAGTTACATGAACATTTTGACTTAGGTGTTTATCATGTCTGTTCTCATTTCACAAACTTTCTAACGTGTGCTTACATTTTGTATGAAACGTGGATATAAATATACACTGTCACAGCATTTGTGTTTACACTGCTAGGAACTATGTTCCAGCCTGTCACAGCTTCATGTTATTGAGTGGGTTACAACAGCCCACAGAACTTGAAAATGAGCTTTGTCTAAACTGTAGCCGCAATACATATTATTTCAACAACCTAAAGCGGAATGACATCTTTTAGAAGCCCGCTATGTCGGTTGCTTCCATCCTCACGTAGCCGTGTTACTGCCTTGCCTGTCGCATCACTGCTGTCCAGTCTAGCGTCACCGAACACAAAAACGCAAAAAACTGTTACAACAACTGAAATTTTTTAAGTCATTTCATCGATGACACGTAAGCAGAAGGACCGCAAGGAGGACACGAAGGGGCTTTCCTTTTGTCGTTCTGTGGTTCAGTGACACGAATACCTCTTAAGAGGCATATAATTGATTCAGGTCCCCAGCAAAAACCCGTGATACTCATGGAAGATTATGTAGGCTCGAGATATGGGCGTAAATAGTTTTATATCGTGCAATCTCTGTAAGCAACTGAAGACCACCATGAGAAATGTTTCTGCCTATGACCATAACTAGGGCATCCCGAGAAAACAATGGTAGCAGAACATGCTTTGGGAAACGGAAACCAAACTGCATTCTACGAGATATCTAACATTAAATGGACAAATGGTTTCTGGGATAGCAAAATAAAAGAAGCAGTAAAGGTAAAAATATCTGACAATTCTCTCGATAAAGACAGCGGTTTGTAGCGAAACATAGCTTGCGACTCGGCCATCGAGAGGTTGAAGCCGGCGAGCAATGAAAACATTACCTTAGGTGGCGCTGGAATGGGTACAGTGACGTCACAGGTGGTCTCATGGAAATGGAAGCAGCAACGACGTAACATACACCATTTGACAATAATCGAGAAGCACTCGTCCGAAAGCTCGTGTCGTTTAACCACTTTACTCTGCTGGAACCTCTGGAAAATTTTGTTAACCTTACATATATGTTGCGTAGCACGTAGAACTGCGCTTGGAGACTTAACGTGTATCTTCACCGAGAATTTCACTTTAAAGGTAACAAACACATTATTTAGTCAGTAAGAATCTTGCACTATGCTGTTTACAATAATGCAGTTGATTTTAATGTTCCTCTTCACAGCTTACATGTTGCGGTGTAGAAAATTCGCAAGAATGGAAGCCTCTTCCTCCAAAATCCTGCTGTGCAGACCCAGACCTTTGCTTAGAAGTTTACACAGACGGTTGTCTAGAGAAACTGAAGGATGAAGTGAAGAGCAGTGCATTGCTTCTAGCGGGAGTCGGTATCGGCATTGCCTTCATTGAGGTAAATAATCTTAATATGTTAATTTTATCACTCTCATAATATTTAGACCCTACCATTGATTTTATAGTTAATATCTAAATTAACACTTGATATTACCACTTTATACCTGTATGATCTTTCTGAACCAGGTGTTCAGAAGGAGAGTTGAGATATTTTTGTGTAATGCTTATTTGCTTGCTCAGCAGTTCGAATCCAAACTTTCTGATAGGCATTCAAGCATATGAGTTGGGCACATTGTAACACTAATATACAGGGTGTCCCAGCTATCTTGTCCACCTAAAATACCTCTGGAACAATAACAGCTATTGGAAAACGACTTTCACCGGTATCAATGTAGGGCTGGGGCCCATGAATGTACATATTTGGAAACATTCTAAAACGAAAGCATATGTGTTTTTTAACACAAACTTATGATTTTTTAAATGGACCTCCTATATTTTTTCTTCAGCAGTCCATAGCATGACAAAGCACATACACAATGGCGTTGATTGCATCGCAATATTCCCATTACATCCCGAGATATTAAGAAGCGAAGTTGACGCTTGAAACACCCGACATGCGCTGCTAGCGCACGTCCTGAGGCTCAGGCGTGAACCCCATGCTGCCCGTAATCGCGATGTGATTGACATGCGTAATCACACTTTCATACTTATCAAGAGGTCCGAAACGAATAATACGGTCTGCTGTCATCCTGCAGCATGGGGTTCACGCCTGAGCCTCAGGACGTGTGCTAGCAGCGCATGTCGGGTGTTTCAAGCGTCAACTTCGCGTCTCAATATCTCGGGATGTAATGGGAATATTGCGATGCAATCAACGCCATTGTGTATGTGCTTTATCATGCTATGGATTGCTGAAGAAAAAAATGCAGGAGGTCCATTTAAAAAAACATAAGTTTGTGTTAAAAAAACACATATGCTTTCGTTTAAGAATGTTTCCAAATATGTACATTCATGGGCCCCAGCCCTACATTGATACCGGTGAAAGTCGTTTTCCAATAGCTGTTATTGTTCCAGAGATATATTGGGTGAACAAGATAGCTGGGACACCCTGTATAGTCCATCTTTCCCCACCAAAGTGTCCCGTACATGCGGCTGTGTGAATGTTTATGGAGGTTAGTGTTATTATGAGTAACATTAGAATTGAAAGGAGGTGAAATGGTGAAACACTATTCTCACTTCTCTACAATATCAGGAAAGAGACCGCAGAGGTAAATTCCATCATTCTACAATGAAACTATCAACAATATGGGGTGTGTCAAAAAGGACTTTACAACTATGAAAACGCAAATTTATTGATTCTTTTACTAACAAACATAGTTTGGGTGTCACTTTACAGCAAATTACATCAACGTTTTTTACGTTACATGTAAACAAGTTCAATGTGACTTCCATCAGCTACGCAGCACGTATCCCATCTGAAATCGATTTCTTGCCAAAGTAGCTGCACCAAGTCAGGCGCGATTTATTTAGTTGCGGGGTAGATTCTACCGCTGAGCTCTGGTAGAGAAACCGGTTAAGTTGGAACAAACTGGGTATCTTCGATAAATTCCCGAAAGAAAAAAGTCAAGAGGTGTCAGGTTCCGTGAACGTGGGGGCCATGCAGTTGACCCACCTCGGCCAATCCACTTAGTAGGAAAGCGGACATTAAGAAATCCCGGATGGTGGGGATGTAACCGTTTTCTTAACACACGCCAAAAATTCGTATATGGGACGCTCAAGTCTCGAGAAGCACGCCACTTCGATATTGCAGAACTGTTCATAAAGCTTTGACTCACTTTCTCTATGACGTTGTCAATCGCACGGGGGATGACCTGAGGATTAGTCATGTCTTACCAAACATCCACTATCACAAAATTATTTAAGGCACTCATAAATGCTATTGGTTGGATCTTTACCATACTACGCGCAAAATTTACGGTGCACCGTTGTAGCAGACATCGACTCTTCAAAGCAAAACATCCAGGGAGCATGCTTGGGACCGATGGTGGAATCTTTTGCTTGAACTGCCGCTAGTGCCCGGGGTACCGCGATACTGTACTATCGTAACAAGTCAGTCAAAATTTTATTTATTTTCCTTAAAGATGCCACCCAGATCAAATGTATAAGTCGTATGAATAAGTTTGCACCAATTTTAAAAATTGTAAAGTCCTTTCTGATACACCCTGTACATGGCGTCAACCTGAAACATACCTGAGAGGCTTGGGACTAACGTAGAATATTAGCGCAAAGCCTAGCTTTAAGTAAAAATAGATAATCGTCTACGTTTCTCTTTTCTCTTGCGGGCGCTCGTAAACTGGTAGACCCCTAATGATGAACTGGTATACGACACGACCAACTAGGGCTAAGTGTCACCGCCCTGGCATGAGCTATATATACGGCGTGGTCAGAAACAGTCTGAAAAGTTTGTAAGCGTGTTGCAGGATAGGCAGTGCTGAGAAATAATTGTTAAGAAAAAAATTCGATACGTTCCGCCATTTCCCTGCCAATCAGGTAATCGCGCGCAAATGTACACTACTGGCCATTAAAATTGCTACACCAAGAAGAAATGCAATTGATAAACGCGTATTCATTGGACAAATGTATTATACAGGGCTATTACAAATGATTGAAGCGATTTCATAAATTCACTGTAGCTCCATTCATTGACATATGGTCACGACACACTACAGATTCGAAGAAAAACTCATAAAGTTTTGTTCGGCTGAAGCCGCACTTCAGGTTTCTGCCGCCAAAGTGCTCGAGAGCGCAGTGAGACAAAATGGCGACAGGAGCCGAGAAAGCGTATGTCATGCTTGAAATGCACTCACATCAGTCAGTCATAACAGTGCAACGACACTTCAGGACGAAGTTCAACAAAGATCCACAAACTGCTAACTCCATTCGGCGTTGGTATGCGCAGTTTAAAGCTTCTGGATGCCTCTGTAAGGGGAAATCAAAGGGTCGGCCTGCAGTGAGCGAAGAAACGGTTGAACGCGTGCGGGCAAGTTTCACGCATAGCCCGCGGAAGTCGACGAATAAAGCAAGCAGGGAGCTAAACGTACCACAGCCGATGGTTTGGAAAATCTTACGGAAAAGGCTAAAGCAGAAGCCTTACCGTTTGCAACTACTACAAGCCCTGACACCCGATAACAAAGTCAAACGCTTCGAATTTTCAGAGCGGTTGCAACAGCTCATGGAAGAGGATGTGTTCAGTGTGAAACTTGTTTTCAATGATGAAGCAACATTTTTTCTTAATTGTG
Source organism: Schistocerca americana (assembly GCF_021461395.2). Taxonomy (NCBI): domain Eukaryota; kingdom Metazoa; phylum Arthropoda; class Insecta; order Orthoptera; family Acrididae; genus Schistocerca; species Schistocerca americana. Next base: position 941,056,370 of record NC_060119.1, read on the forward strand.
AAGTGAACAGACACAATGTGCGAATCTGGGCGGTAGAGAATCCTCACGCATTCGTGCAGCAAATTCGCAATTCACCAACAGTTAACGTGTTTTGTGCAATCTCACGGTTTAAAGTTTACGGTCCCTTTTTCTTCTGTGAAAAAAAACGTTACAGGACACATGTATCTGGACATGCTGGAAAATTGGCTCATGCCACAACTGGAGACCGACATCGCCGACTTCATCTTTCAACAGGATGGTGCTCCACCGCACTTCCACCATGATGTTCGGCATTTCTTAAACAGGAGATTGGAAAACTGATGGATCGGTCGTGGTGGAGATCATGATCAGCAATTCATGTCATGGCCTCCACGCTCTCCCGACTTAACCCCATGCGATTTCTTTCTGTGGGGTTATGTGAAAGATTCAGTGTTTAAACCTCCTCTACCAAGAAACGTGCCAGAACTGCGAGCTCGCATCAACGATGCTTTCGAACTCATTGATGGGGACATGCTGCGCCGAGTGTGGGAGGAACTTGATTATCGGCTTGATGTCTGCCGAATCACTAAAGGGGCACATATCGAACAATTGTGAATGCCTAAAAAAACTTTTTGAGTTTTTGTATGTGTGTGCAAAGCATTGTGAAAATATCCCAAATAATAAAGTTATTGTAGAGCTGTGAAATCGCTTCAATCATTTGTAATAACCCTGTACTAGAACTGACATGTGATTACAATTTCACGCAATGTGGGTGCATAGATCCTGAGAAATCAGTAGCCAGAACAACCACCTCTGGCCGTAATAACTGCCGTGATATGTCTGGGCATTGAGTTAAACAGAGCTTGGATGGCGTGTACAGGTACAGGTGCCCATGCCGCTTCAACACTATACCACAGTTCATCAAGGGTAGTGAGTGGTGTATTGCGATGAGCCAGTTGCTTGGCCACCATTGACCAGACGTTTTCAATTGGTGAGAGATCTGGAGAATATGCTGGCCAGGGCAGCAGTCGAACATTTTCTGTATCCAGAAAGGCCCGTACAGGACCTGCAACATGCGGTCGTGCATTATCCTACTGAAATGTAGGGTTTCGCTGGGATCGAATGAAGGGTAGAGCCACGGGTCGTAACACATCTGAAATGTAACGCCCACTGTTCAAAGTGCCGTCAATGCGAACAAGAGGTGACCGAGACGTGTAACCAATGGCACCCCATACCATAACGCCGGGTGATACACCAGTATGGCGATGACGAACACATGCTTCCAATGTGCGTTCACCACGATATGACGCCAAACACGGATGCGACCATCACGATGCTGTAAACAGAACCTGGATTCATCCGATAAAATGACGTTTTGCCATTTGTGCACCCACGTTCATCGTTGAGTGTACCATCGCATGTGCTCCTGTCTGTGATGCAGTGTCAAGGGTAACCGCAGCCATGGTCTCCAAGCTGATGGTCCATGCTGCTGCAAACGTTGTCGAACTCTTTTGTGCAGATAGTTGTTGTCTTGCAAACGCTCCCATCTGTTGACTCAGGGATCGAGACGTGGCTGCACGATCCGTTACAGCCATGCGGATAAGATGCCTATCTCGACTGCTAGTGATACGATGCCTTTGGGATCCAGAACGGCATTCCGTTTTACCCTCCTGAACCCACCCATTCCACATTCTGCTAACAGTCATTGGATCTCGACCAACGCGAGCAGCAATGTCATGATACGATAAATCGCAATCGCGATAGGCTACAATCCGACCTTTATAAAAGTCGGACACGCGATGGTATGCATTATTCCTTCTTACACGAGGCATCAAAACAACGTTCCACCAGGCAACGCCGGTCAACTGCTGTATGTGTATGAGAAATCGGTTGGAAACTTTCCTCATGTCAGCACGTTGTAGGTGTCGCCACCAGCGCCAACCTTGTGTGAATGCTCTGAAAAGCTAATCATTTGCATATCACAGCGTCTTCTTCCTGCCGGTAATTTCGCGTCTGTAGCACGTCATCTTCGTGGTGTAGCAATTTTAATGGCCAGTAGTGTAAAAGGCCCACCAAATAACAAGTCTATTTATTTATTTATTTATTTATTTTGATCCAACATCAACTCATTACAAAAAGGTTTTTTTTTGTTCCAGTCTTCTGGATAAGTCAGAGCCTTACTTACTAGGGTTACATATTATTGGCTGGCACTTTTATCTACACAACTTTTTCTAAATTTAGTTGAGAGAACAGAGTTACATATATTGACTATACATAAAAAAAATTGTTATTGCCATACTTAGATTAAGGAATCTACAGTTTGTAACACGATATTCATCTCTGACATTCAAATATTTACAGTTTGTGACACAGTCTAAGATCTGAGATTACATATATTTATAAATAGATGGTCATCATATGAGTGTACTAAATCTAGAAACTCATCTATTGAATATACAGGATTGTTTAGGAGCCATAAGTTTAATTTCATTTTTAGTTTTGTAATGGGCAATTTGGAGATATTAGGATGGAAGCAATTCAGTAGTTTTATGCCTGCATAGTGAGGGCTTTTCTCATAAAGTGTTGTTCTATGAGAGATGATGTGGGGTCTCTCTCCACCTCTAGTGTTGTGATCGTGTATTTCTTTCTTAAGTGTTTTGTTACTGTTTACTGCCATAATGATTATCTTCAGCACATACAGGTTATGAACAGTTAGTATTTTAAATTCTTTAAACAAGTTTCTGCAGGACTCCCTGGCACATTTCTTTCCCATAATTCTAAGTGCCTTCTTTTGTAAGGTAAGTACACTTTTCATATAACCTTTACTGCTGGATCCCCATACCTCTATCCCATAACTTAGATGGGATTCAAACAGTGCAAAATATATTTGCCTCAGAGTGGTGATGTTACAAAAAGGTGTCAGTTTTCTTAGGACATATATGGTAGTACATAGCTTTTTGCAAATATCAGTCACATGATCAGACCAGTTTAACTCTGCATCTAGTGTCAGGCCAAGAAATTTGGTCGAGTATTGTTTTTTAATGTATTCGTCACCCATTAAGATTTTGCCTTCATGAGTTTTTTGCCTCCCAAGATCAAATTCTATATAGACAGATTTATTTGTGTTTAATTTTAGTTTGTTTTCATTAAAATACTGCAGAATTAAGCCTGCTGCAGTATTGGATTTCACTTCGAGCTGTGAATAGCTTGGATTGCTGCATATTAATGTGGTATCATCTGCATATAAGATAGCTGTTGCATGGTTTGTTATGGACTGGGTATCATTTACATAGCTAATAAAAAGACGTGGTCCTAATATTGACCCCTGTGGAATACCAAAATTTATGTCAGTGGTGTTTGATTTGTATGCTCCCTCTGTAGTACTAATAGACACAAACTGCTTCCTATTTGTCAAGTAGGACCTCATCAGATTATGGGCTGTGCCTCGAATGCCATAGTTCCACAGTTTGTCCAGCAATATGGTCGTATCGACACAGTCAAATGCTTTTTGTAAGTCTAGAAAGATGCCACATACATGTTCTTTATTATCTATTGCTTGAGTGACACCTTTGATTAAGTTGTATGCTGCTGTAATGGTGGATAACCCGTCTCAGATAGCGTTTGAGACTGCTCAGGCTTTGGTCTACCTTACCATAAACACTTTTTATATCACTTTCTTGTTCGGTTTTAGGAAACCAAATGAAGAATACATTCGGTGCATCCTCTATGGCTAGCCCCTTGAACTTAAGCGCTCAATGGCCTGACTGGGTGACTTCCATGCTGATTAACTCGGAAACGACAACCTATCTTTTTTTTTTTTTTATTAACAGTTATTTCTCAGCACAGCTTACAATGGGACATCCTTACAAGCTTTTCTGACTTTTTATAATCACCCTGTATAATAATGTTGACAGTGTAGTGATGCGGCTGGTCAAGAAAAGAATTCAGCATATCAAAGAATCAGCAGAAAACGGAAGGTTCGTGAAATATATATAACTAATAACTAATTAAAGTGCCAGGCTTCCAAAATCATAAGAATATCAAAATCACAAACTTGAGAAATTTACAGTGATCAGTCAATGCTCTTATTGATTTCTATACAGACCAGTTGTGGAACCACGTTCATCATTAGAGGTCTACCAGTTTGCGAGTGCCCGCAAGAGAAAAGAAAAACGTAGATGATTATCTATTTTTATTTGATGAAAAGAGTGTATCAAAAACAGTCCGTATTTCTGAAACTAATAAACATGTACAATGAATTTTGTTTTTTGATAAACAAGAAACTCGAAAAGTTTTTTTTCATGCCTTTTCATAGGCGTTCCATATGCCCCCCTTGAGATGCACAGCATACGAGTATATCAATGCAGTATTTAGATTGTTCCCATACTGCAGTGAGCATATCTTGAGTTATAGCTTCCACAGCTACTGTTATGTGATGTCTCAGTTCATTCGATGTTGTTGGTAATGGAGGCACATAAACAGTCTTTTATAAACTCCTACAAGAAATAATCACATTCAGTCTGGTCCGGTGACCTTGGAGGCCAGTAATATCAGGCTGAATCATTTGGTACAGTGCGACTGGTCCACTGTTCAGTAATCCTTTGATTTAAAAATTCCTGCACTTCCAGATGCCGGTGAGGTGGTGCCACATCCTGTTGGTAAGTGAAATTGTTCGAATCAATCTCCAACTGTGGGAAAAGAAAGTTCTCAAGCATGCAGGAAGTTCTCACGTATGACAGATGTGTTTAACATCTGTGTCAGACACTCGGGGTTGGCCCTATGATTTGGCTTTACACAAACAACCTTGTTTTCAGAATTGGTCATGTCATCCTCTAATGCTCTGTGCTGTAGGAGAATCCACAACATACCTAGTACGTAAGTCACACTGAACAGTTATTACTGACATGCACTGTGCAAAACATAGAACACAAAATGTTTCGTTTTGTACCAACACCATTTTTACTAGAACTGAAGTGGGTGCACACTGCTGCTACCTAGCAGGAACTACTTTAAACTCGAGAGTTTGCTCTTTCAACGGTACATTTTTCATGCAAATATCTCAAATAACCTAATAGTTATTATTTTTTTAAATCTGATGGTTCTTTTTGGTATACACATTATTTCTGAGGTGAGAAACTGCCTGTTGGCATCTGTCTTGGCTTCTTCAGCAGATCTTTGATTTTTCTGATGTTTCGCTGCTATGAGTGGCTGGCATTGTCAAAGCTTCACCCTCCTTCTCTGGTAGTGGACTGGAGTCGAGCTCGCAGCCTTAGATTGTATGTACCTGTCGCGCCAACATCCAAAGGCTTTTCCGTGGTCATGTCCGGTGTAGTTCTCCCTTTGCTACCTGCAGCACTCTTTCACTACAGCATGGAGACCTGGGACCCACTCACCTTGAGGCTTCCTTCTTTCTTCTTGAAGCTATTGTCATGTTTGTGAATTAGTATGAGGACAGACATGTGATTGTTTACACCTGCTGAGAAAATATAATTGAAAATAAATCACATTTACGCAAATTCTGATTCAACAAGGTTGGCAAAGGAAATCTGGCATGTCCTAACCTAACATAACCTAACCTAACCTTCCAAATGAATGAAATGAATGTCTGTTTCAACTGATTTAGTGTGTTTGATGTAAAACTAATTCCACATGCAAAGCAGAGGTTTGAACTCCTTTCTTCTCAAATAAAAGACCATAGACTCAACTGCTACACGTCCTGCCTAGATCTGAAAACTTAATGACATACGAAAAAAAAAAAACCCTCCGAGCCTTTGTTTATCTGTTTGAGTGCGATTCTCAGAAAACTGGTTCATTTCTAACATGCCGGGGATTTGCAGGGAAGAAGTGCTGCAGCTAGCCAAAACTTCCCTGGATTGTTTAAGGCCTTTAAAAATGAAAACTATTCCTTGGTAACTAAGAAAAAGAAAAAAAAAAAACTTCTTAATGCTGTTGTGAACCATTTATGACATCGGAGTTAATTATCTTTACATAAATGTGTGTGTGTTATCTCATGTGACCTTTATTATATTACAGAAGTGTATAATAAGTATATCATTTAAATTGATGATGTATACCACTAATGCTATCAGCATTTTTTAATCCCAGTTATAAGCATTCACAGCAGTTGAATACTATGCTCTCAGATCAAATTTTTTTTCAATTATTGCTGAATAAAACATATAAATAACAAAGTAACTGGTATATTGCTGCTACCGATTGAATAGACCATTAAATTTGTATGGTGCACTATGATATGCACATATAGAATAGCAGGGTTTCATTTTGCTAGATGAAGTTTCTCCTTTCAACCATAGGCAATAATAAAATTTTTAGGTGGATAACTGTAAGTGTTCTTCTCAAGCTTTAACAAATGTTTCTTCTCTTTTTCAGCTTGCTGGGATAGTCCTGGCATTGTTCATGGCCACGTCTATTAAGAAAAGTGTTGATGGTGGAGGGGGAAACAGTGGTGGTGGAAATGAGTGAAAATTTTGTCAGTGCACACTTTGTATTGAAAAATTAACAACGTTTGCTTTTTGTGTGCTAAAATGCAATGTTATTATTGAAAATTATCACTGCCACTTTGTGGTCACAGTTTTTTAATGTTAGGCATTAACTGGTATGCACATTTCTATTTTAAATGCATTTAATAAAATACTATCTAGAAATCATTGGACAGTTTCTGAATTTTCCAGTATGTATCTGTTGACACTTCTGCATTGTCTCCAGATGATTTTATATATCAAGAACACAAAAAAAGATTGTGTGTATGGAAAACCAATAGACAGTTATAACAGATGTAAATATTTTACTTGTATGTGTGTGAATATGAGCTTAACCAGAACATTGTGAATCACTTGTATCTGTTTCTTAAAAAATAAAAATAATAGAAAAAATATGAATCAAGAAATACAGATCATTGTTACAGAACTACAAACTTCCATTTAGTTTATAAAACTTCAGTCTGCTACTACTATACCATAACCTCTAAGTTGGATGCAGTTCGTATAATGAAATTATTTTTATTAAAGCAATTACAGCATAAAGAAGCAGAGCAGTGTTACCCTCTGAAAGGAATTTATTGTGTTGACCATGATATACCTAAGGGAGGTGGCTTATCAGAAGTGAAAGTCAGAATTACGGAAATATTTAAACAGTAACAAACAATATTTTACCCATCTACACTGTGCAAAGAATAAAGAAAACGGTCGCCAGCCTAATTAGGCATAAGAATGAGTAACATTCTTTTTCAAGAAAATGGATGTGAGTAACCTAAATGGGCAAACACTGCCTATACTTTTGTCACTCGAGAGTGCAATGATCTCTGGCACCTGCATATGTTCATGGTAAGGTTGGAGCTGACAGACCAGAACTAACTATTTGCATTAATATAATAGATAACAGTACACACTATTACTTTCAGGGCTTATTCAAACTGAATGGTCTTTATAACATTACTATTAATATTCGCTGTAGAGTCATAAATTGGACATAGGTTCAGTATTACTTTTCAAACATTTTCCTATCTGACAAAAAATAGTAAGTGTTGTTCACTGGAAAATAGGTTAAGTCTCCCTCAGCTAAATACTTTTCTATTTAGAATGAAATTTAAATGGAATCTACTAACAGGTTACTTCTCACTGTCTTTTGAATAAAGAAATTATTGTTTTCATAAATAGTGGTCTTTCTATGAATCATTATCTAGCATGAGCACAATAGACAAACTGTTGGTCCTGTTATGCTATTAATATGCACTTTTAATACACAAGAGGAGCCCAATGTTGTACAGAATTTCACTTGAATAGCAAGAGTAATTGAAACTTGCTATAATTAAGTAACTTTGTACATTTGGAAGACTATCAATGGAGGGGGGCCGTTAATCTTGACCACTGTAGCAGAGCAAACTAAACACACTTTCAATACTCTAAAGAAACAAGTACTTAGCAAGCATGAACATATAACTCTCAACAGGTGCAGTTCTGAACTTTTACTGCAGTGAAACACAAATCTGAGATATTTGTAAGATCCTTTCAACAAACAATATTATTTTTAGCACACTCTTGTGCCATATTAATTTTAATATGCTTCCAATAAAGAACACTTGGTAAACACTTTAACGTGGAAGAGTCCCTAAATGGATAAGTGACTGAGGATATATCACGGTAGGTACAAGAGTTCAGTCAAAGTTTCCTTATATTTGCGCACACTAAAACATCCAATGAGCTGATCCTTCACTGTACATTACTAAAGGGTTCCATTACAGTGATTGCACAATGTGGTGGCGATTGCTGTGTTGGTAGGTGGATTTGCAAGTAAAATTGCTGGACTCTGTCATTTCTTGGTGTCGATGATAGATACCAATTCCAGAATAGTCCCAGCTCTTTATCCATCCATCCAAGGCACTTGAAAGTGTCAGGAAAAGCCTCTCTCCGAACCAGCACAATACACAACTTTTACATGAGCAGTTGATAGTTTGGTAGCTCATCTCCGACTGACTCTTGGTTCCACCTTTTCTACCTAAGCCAACCACAATTTATGCGTGCTACACAATTCTGTTCCCGAGGGGAACCATAACACCTCTTACATACAAAATAACTAAGAACCCTAAGTGAAGGTCAGCAGTTTACATAACAGCAACAAACGTATTAAATAAAGCAGAACATTTGCATATATTGGTAGTTCTACACAAAATTATTTAAACAAAATTATTCAATTTCAAAGATAACCAAAGACATTAAGTGAGAAAGACACAAACATATCATTTGCTCATTTCGTACATATTACATAGGTCAAACTTCCCACATTCTAAATGACATCAAAGTTTATAACAGAGAAAAGAATAAACACTCTCATGGTATGGATTCAATCCAACAACATTTACAGAAACTCAATGATGTAGTATTAAATAAAACAAAAAGGCAAAATAAATCAGTAGAGCAGTAGAGCTATGGTGTTACAAGTTCAGTCATAATTAAATGGTTAATGAGAAGCTATAAAGATATAAGGACAGTCAATGAAGTGTAATAGAAGGATAATAGAAAGAAGATAAGAATTTCTGGTCAGATACTTACTTTACTTTACTTTTTGTGTCTGGGCGAAACGCCTAAACTCTCTTCCTCCAAACCCTTGCAGATTTAGTGGATTTCTCATTGCACAAAAATAGATCTTCTACTCTGTAAACAAGCTCCATCTGTGGATACATGAGCAAACATTCAGTCATCTATGTTTCTCCACATTCACTCTGGTCATTTTCAGAGTAGCCCTACTTAACTGTGTTTACTTTGCATTCTGAAACTCCTGTTCTTAACCCTTGAGTGGGCCCATTTGTTTCCATAACACCAGTGGGCACGTGACACACTTTGTACACAAGTGAAGAATAGCTGTCATGATGTTACCAAGGTAAACACATATGAGCAAAATCACAGTTTAATCTTAGTTTAATTAAACAACAATAATTTAGACTTACATAATATGACCTAAAAATTGTTTTACTAAACAATTATGGAATAAACTTTCATTATACTATTCTGTTGCCACTGACAGATGTTAGAGAGACAGTAATGACCCACTCAACGCATTAAAAAGCACAGTTGCACAAGATCCCAGCCAACTGCTTATTTGATAACTAATTGCCTCCTAGACAACTGTCACATCATGGGATTGTGCTGCTAGCTCATAGCATGAGTCATTTTATTTCACTAATCCTAAATGTTTCTCACCTAGCTGGCATTGCATTTTATATTCTGATGCTCACTTGGACATATGACAACAGAACTTACCTCCATGTTAGCTGAAGCAATAATGAAGGAATAGGTACAGGCTCACAACTATGAAACAACAATGGGACCCCGCAAAACCATTTTATTTGTGATTGACGCACTTTATACACATATGTGCCCACTCAAGGTTTAATCTGTTCACTGCTCTCCGTGTACTAAACTGTAGTTGCTGCCTCTGTGTGATTTGCAGGTGGAGGTGCAGCTGCAGGTCTGTATTTTGCAGAGTCCAACCACAAAGATAGGTGGTGGGTCTCTGGTTGGCCTTCTACCAGTAGTGTCCATTGGGTAAAACTATGTATTGACCTAAGGCGAGTTGGAAATGTTTGGTGATTAACATTAAATACCATGGGTTGGTTTGCTGTCTTTTCTCTCTATTTCACTGACTACTTTGTTTCTGATATTTGGTATGTGATGAAGCATGTTGGGATAATTTTACTATTGTTTTCCATCTGCCTCCTTAAAATTTATTTTTCACTTTTAACTAATTACCATCAACACAAGTGAATATAATCTGCATTTTCATATAAAAAAAGGTTTGCCCTTAGTCTTAAAGAATTTAACACCAGATCTAATTTGGTGCTTAGTTTTATGGATGTGATCAATTTTCTAATTTATATCGACTATTCCTAGTTAGTATCTTTCATTATAGGGCAAAATCAATAATTTTTTCATAACTTAAATTCTATTGCTGATGTATAATCAAATATAAATTCCGTACTAATTATAAACATTTGGAAGATGAAATGCTAGTAATCTTAAAGTATCTATATGGTCGTCTTCAAAAACATTTTAGCAAAGCCAGACCTTAATTAATTCCAAAGTAATTAACAGTTTAGTCAAAAGTGTTGTTTACATAACTATATATGTTAATTTCGTGGTTTAAACAAATAATTTGGCTTAACCCTTGTAGTAGAAGAAACTGTTAAAAGGAACCAGTTTTTCGATGTATTCAGTTAATTTAATGAGTTAAAATGTAACAATAAGTTTTGTAAATTAAATTTCGAACAATGTGAAGTTCCAGTACCTATTATTGTGAGGATATGTAAGGGCCCAATTTTTCATCCTGAGACAGTCAGTCCATGGCCGAATTTCAGACGAGGAACTTGTGTTGGTTAGAACGGCAACAATGCATCAACTTAACAGGGAAATGTTCTACATCTACATTGATACTCCGCAAGCCACCCAACGGTGTGTGGCACCAACAGACTGTGTGTTAAAGCAATGACAGTAGCTGTTCCATACATACCTCATTATTCAGAAAGAACTGTGAATTATGTGGTTATATTTTTACTGCTCGTTGATGTCCAAAAGGAAACTCTTGTAGCAGTCTTTGGATGTTCCCCTGCTAACTAGTAATGAGGCTTATGGGAGGTTAGAACAATAGTGCACTGGCCAAATATAACTGTGTATTATTGGGGGCTTGTGAAAAGTGAAAGTAAAAGACTGTGAAAGGCAACTGTGTATCTGTCAGTTACATCATTTACAATAGACAGTACTGCATGTTCACCCCAAAAGGAAACTCTTGTAGCAGTCTTTGGATGTTCCCCTGCTAACTAGTAATGAGGCTTATGGGAGGTTAGAACAATAGTGCACTGGCCATATATAACCGTGTATTATTGGGTGCTTGTGAAAAGTGAAAGTAAAAGACTGTGAAAGGCAACTGTGTATCTGTCAGTTACATCATTTACAATAGACAGTACTGCATGTTCATCCCAAAAGGAAACTTGTAGCAGCCTTTCGATGTTCCCCTGCTAACTATTAATGAGGCTTATGGGAGGTTAGAACAATAGTGCACTGGCCATATATAACTGTGTATTATTGGGTGCTTGTGAAAAGTGAAAGTAAAAGACTGTGAAAGGCAACTGTGTATCTGTCAGTTGCATCATTTACAGTAGACAGTACTGCATGTTCACCCCTTATTTTTCCAGCCAGTAAGTTGACACCAAGGACAACAAACAAAGAAATAAAGCAGGTGAACATTGTCACATGTGGTGCCCCGGGTGAGGAACATTGTACGTGGGCACAATAAACTAGAACTCACGAATGTTGACAGTGAAGTGTGAAATCAGAGGTTTACAGTGCAGTAGTGCATCAGCCAAACAGCACTGGGGTTTCATGGTCACAATAGGACAGCAGCCCTCAGTGAGCAGGTTCCATAGAAGCAGCTATTGAGTACAGGAGCAGCAAAGCAGCATGCAGTTGGATACAGCTGATCAAGATAAACGAGGTGCCTAGCCTAGAGAGCCTTACAACTTGCCGCAGCTGTGTAGATGACAAATTGGATGACAACTGCAGCAGCAGAAGCAGAAGAAGAGTGATTACAGATAAGGTAATTCATAGCAAAATTCTTTACATATTAAGTGATAGATACTGAGTGGCCTCAACGAACAAGACAGTGTGACTGAGAACAAAGCTGTAGAGGTTAAGTTATTAAACGAATAGAAATACTTAACTGGGACTGGTTCTGTAGACAATTAAAAATCAAACATGAACGTAACTCTGAATGATGGGGACAAAAGACTTGTTGTAGATGAAATAATAAATGCATCATCCACATTGTGTGTTGCTGTGAGTAAAATGGACAGAAACAGTGCTGAAATGGATGAAGTTATTAAGGTTAAGAAGAAGGAACCTAGTAGCAAAAATCTGCAAGGGCATAAGTTTACGGCAAATGGAAAAGTGGAAGCGATGTTAAGGCAGATTATGAGTAGTTTGAGCTGTTTGAGTAATATGAGTATAAAAGAAGACATTAATAGTTTGAAAGAAGACATTATGAGGTAGGGAAATAGTATAAATAAAGTTGTACTTAATACTAATGAGAAACTAACACCGAGTACCAAAAGCTGGTGTTACTTTGGCCCTTTGCGGGTAAATTTGGCCCACTCATCAGAAAAAGATTAACACTGTTTTTTTCCCATGGAAGTAACATCCCTAACATGGAATTAAGAAGGCAGTATGCATTCACAATGTGAAACAAACGATCTAGAAGGCTGTGAGTTTCACAAAGTGAAATTGTGTTGGCACCTCTGGAATTTTTATCAATTGTAAAAATTTTAGTGACTTTTAAATGTCCAAAACTGTGCCTGGAGAGCTCACACCAGTTAAGCTAAATATAAGGTGACATCTACATGTACGTGGATACTCTGCAAATCACATTTAAGTGCCTTGCAGAGGGTTCATCAAACCACCTTCACAATTCTCTGTTATTCCAATCTCGCATAGCGTGGGGGAAGAATGAACCCTTATATCTTTCCTTACAAGCTCTGAGTCCCCTTATTTTATCTTTGTGATCGTTCCTACCTATGTAAGTCAGTGTCACTAAAATATTTTCCATTTGGAGGAGAAAGTTGGTGATTGGAAGTTCGTGAGAAGATTCCGTCGCAATGAAAAACGCCTTTCTTTTAATGATGTCCATCCCAAATCCTGTATCATTTCTGTGACACTCTCTCCCATATTTCGCAATAATTCAAAATATGCTGCCTTTCTTTGAACTTTTTCGATGTACTCAGTCAGTCCTATCTGGTAAGGATCCCACACCACGCAACAGTATTCTAAAAGAGGACGGACAAGCGTAGTGTAGGCAGTCTCCTTAGTAGGTCTGTTACAGTTTCTAAGTGTCCTGCCAATGAAACGCAGTCTTTGGTTAGCGTTCCCCGCAACATTTTCTATGTGTTCCTTCCAATTTAAATTGTTCATAATTGTAATTCCTAGGCTTTTAGGTGAATTTACAGCTTTTAGATTAGACTGATTTATCATGTAACCGAAGTTTAATGTGTTCTTTTTAGCACTCATGTGGATGACCTCACACTTTTCATTATTTAAGGTCAACTGCCACTTTTTGCACCATTTAGATATTTCTTCTAAATCGTTTTCAGTTTGTTTTGATCTTCTGATGGCTTTATTAGTTGATAAACGTTAACGTCATCTGCAAACAACCTAAGACGGCTGCTCAGATTGTCTCCCAAATTGTTTGTATAGATAAGGAACAGCAAAGGGCCTATAACACTGGAAATTTTGGAAGGATGCCTTGAGAAGATAATGTCAGGTAAATTTTCACAATGAAGAGCTGCTGCTGCATTCTCAATTCCTCACAGTACAACGAAAAATAGACTAAAAGGATGACATCAAAACACATAGGACATCCTACAGTATTTAATGATGCAGAGAAACAAAGTTTTTTCCATCACTTGATACAGCTGAGTGGGTGTGCTTACCCAGTCACTGAATTTGGATTTCGAATGACAGTGAAGGAGTACCTTTCCAGAAAAGGTGCTACTGTTAAACAATTAGAAACAATGTGCCAGTTTCTGAATGGTGTAAATCATTTCTGAAAAGAACATAGTGAACTTCCTACTAGAATGAATAAAAATATTAAAAAAGTTAGAGCCACATTAAATAAAAATGACCTGAACAAATATTTGAACCACCTAGAAACTACACTGAAAGGTGCTACTCCTGGCAACATATGGATCTTTGATGAGACTAATTTGACAGATGACCTAGGCCTTAATAAAGTGTTATGTAACAGGGGCATGAAATATTTTGAAACTGTTTGCAACCACAGTAACTCTGTGATCTCTTGAATGTTTTGTGGCAGTGAAGGTGGAGAAATATTCCCTCCATATGTTGTCTACAAAGCTGAACATTTGTGGAGTACCTGGATGGAGAATGAACCTCGGGGAGCATGGTATAATTGCACAAAATCTGGATGGTTTGATAGTGTAGTGTTTGAAGACTGGTTTAATTCTCTTGTGTTGCCTCACTTACATCGTTTACTAAGAACAAAAGTACTAATTGGAGACAATCTTTCACCTCATATAAGCCCATCAGTTATAAGTTTGTGTCAAGAACATGACATCAAATTTATTTGCCTTCCGCCAAATTCCACTCACTTGACGCAGCCTCTTGATGTTGCATTCTTTTCTGCCATGAAATGGGCATGGTGACAGATTCTCAGATTGGGGAAAGACCCCTGCAACAGCGATTCCTATTCAGTCCTTCCAAAAGATGTGTTTCTTGCTATGCTTTCAAAATTCCTAGATGCACTTGAAGAAAATCAGGCTGAAAATTTGAAAACTGGTTTTAAGAAGTGTAGCATTTATCTAATAGATAAATCTCAACTTTTGTCCCGACTACCAGGATTTCATGCTGTTGACAGCACTCTTGTGGGAGATGCATTTTTAAAGACATTGGATGACAAATGAAAAAGTGTATTAGGTGGCACATCAATAAGAAAACGCAGAAGGAAAATTGATGTTACTGCAGGGAAACGTATATCACCAGAAGACATTGTACAGCCCTGTCACAGCACAGATGTTATTGATGGCATCAAAAGAAAAAGGGGAAGACCGTGCAGCCCTCTTTTTGACTCAGATTCTCAGAAAATGAGGATGCAGTCATGTTAGAATCTGATGCTGATTCTGAAACTTTATCAGATTTGGAAGATGATGTCCAGCAACAAATGATATTGAAGGGAAAATTATCAGTTGGAGAATATGTTATAGTTTTGTACAATCATGAAGAATATCCTAGAATTGTGTAAGAGTTGAGTGAGGAAGAAGATAATGTAAATTGCACAGAAAAGACAAAATCGTATTACAAGTGCCCAGAACAAAAACATGAACTATTTTATCCATGGGAAGCTATTTTATCCATGGGAAGTTTTGGTGAGAATTATCACCCCACCATGACGAATCAAACATGGTTACTTTCAGGTGCCAGAGCTTCAGATATTTATTTAATGAGTCTCAAATGCATACTGTACTGCAGCTTAAACATATGATAATCTCTTTGTAAACATTGGCGAACATTTTCTAACCTTGAAAAGGAATGTAAGATGCTAAAATACTGTATGCCATCATATTTACTGGAAATTTATTATATTTCATTATGAATAAAGTTCAGTATTTCCTGTTCTTCTCTTCAAAATTAAGTGTTTTATTTGTCCATCATGTTCCCCTTTGTCTACTCTAGAGATGTTTATTGAGATTACTTTGATCCAAAAATGTTTTACCCTTTTTTTTAAAGAAATGATTGAGTGGGTCAAAGGAACCCTAAGTGTGGGTAGCATTGGCCCGCTTTTTTTTATGGTACCACAGTTACAGATGTGATGCATTTCGTTTAATATTCATATTAATGATAACTCAAGTATTTGACAATGCTAGAAAAAAGAATTTGAAATTTTCTCAATGTTACTATCCTTTGTTTTCTTGCCACATATGAAAAGACAAGCAAAAATTGGTCCATAATAACCCCTGTTCATGGTAGTAAATGTGTCAAAGAGATAGAGAAACTTTCTGATGGCTATGGTAGGAAGGTGGAGGTTTCCGAGAAAAAATGTGCTGAAAACAAGGTTAAACTTGAGAACCAAATCAATCAGATTAAAAATGATTTAGAAACTGAGGTAGAAACCAAGTGTGCAGTAGTGGTAGAGGAAAAACTGGTAAAATTAAATGAAAATGTAGATTCAAAATTGACTGAAATGGAGATAAACGAGGAAGAGGTACAATATCTAAAGCATAGGGAAAGTGACAGTGGGTCTGATAATAATTTTGATAAGCAAGATATTAGTTTTTCCAGGGAAAAGATTAATGAGGATTTGTTGTATGAAGAAGATCACATGGTAAGTAAACAGAAAGTGTGGCACTCTGTAATAACAGCAAGTGTGCAAGGTATATATGTTAAGTGTTTACTGGGCAGTGGTAGTGATTTGAATTGCACTTCACAGGCATTTTTTGACTCTATTAAGAACACAGAGGTGATGGAGGTGTCTGGAGTAAAAATTATTGGTGTTACTGGTAAGCTATCAGAGAGTGTGAAACAAGAGGTACTATTAATTCTGGAATTGACAAGACAACTGTTAGTGTGCAATTTCTTGGTCATTCAAAATGTCAGCCTTGATGTAATATTCGGAATGAAATTCTCGTGCAATTAGCAAGTAGGGGGTTCAACATTTTGTGTTGGATTCATTATGTGGCAATAATGCTTGCCCCAGCTGCCTGCCTCATTTTTCATGTTTCCTGAGGCACTTAAACTCTTCTCCTATCCTATATGTAGTTTATAACTGAATCAGAAACGTTTTATCTTCTACTTTCATGTAATTTTGTACAGTAGAATTCTTTACTATAGGATTATTTTAGAAAAAGTTTCTCTAGTGTTATATATACACTATGTGATCAAAAGTATCTGGACACCTGCCTAATAATGACTTAAAGGTTTGTGGCGCCCTCCATCTGAATTCAATATTTTGGTGGCCCATCCTTAGTCTTGATGACAGTTTCCATTCTCACAGGCATACGTTCAATCAGGTGCTGGAAGGTTTCTTGGGGAATGGCAGCCCATTTTTCATGGAGTGAGGCACTGAGGAGAAGTATCGATGTCAGTTGGTGAGGCCTGGCATGAAGTCGGCATTCCAAAGCATCCCAAAGATGCTCTATAGGATTCACGTCAGGACTCTGTGCAGGTCAGTCCATTACAGGGATTTTACTGTTGTGTAACCATTCCGCTACAGAGCATGCATTATGAACAGGTGCTCGATTGTGTTGAAAGATGCAGTCACCATCCCTGAATTGCTCTTCAACAGTGGGAGGCAATAAGGTGCTTAAAACATCAATGTAGGCCTTTGCCATGCAAAACAACAAGGGGTGCAAACCCCCTCCATGAAAACCACCTCCACACCATAACATCACCATCTTCGAATTTTACTGTTAGCACTACACATGCTGACAGATGACGTTTGCTGGGCATTCACCATACCCACACCCTGCTATCAGGTCACCACATTGTGTACCATGATTTGTCACTCCACACAACATTTTTCTGCTGTTCAACCATCCAATGTTTATTCTCCTTACACAAAGTGAGGCGCTGTTTTGCATTTACTGGCGTGATGAGTGGCTTATGAGCGGCTGCTTGACCATGAAATCCAACTTTTCTCACCTCCTGCCTAACTGTCATAGTACTTGTAGTGAATCCTGATGCAATTTGGAATTCCTGTGTGATAGTCTGGATAAATGTTTGCCTGTTGCACATTACAACCCACTTCAACTATCAGTGGTCTCTGTCAGTCTGCAGATGAAGTCAGCCTGTTCGCTTTTGTGCTGTACATGTCCCTTCACATTTCCAATTCACTATCACATTGGAAATAGTGGATCTAAGGATGTTTGGGAGTGTGGAATCTCATGTATGGATGTCTGACAAGTGCCACCCAGTCACCTGGCCATGTTCAAGGTGCGTGAGTTCCATGAAGTGCCCCATTCTGCTCTCTCATGATGTCTAATGGCTACTGAGGTCACTGATATGGAGTACCTGGCAGTAGGTGGCAGCAAAATGCACCTAATATGAAAAACATATGTTTTGGGGGTGTCTGGATACTTTTGATCACATAGTGTATATTATGTTGTGTTAGTTATAACTAATAGAATCGTAAGAGGATGAAAGAAAGTAAAATGGTACCACAGTTAAGGAATATCTGTCAAGAAGGTAAGGTAAACAGACAATGAAAGGTGTCAGCATACATGGGGGATAATTAACATCTGATGTAATTATATCATGTGTGAAGTTAGTATAATTTAGCACAGCAGCAGAGGTAATATGCAGTATAAACCACTTTGGATGCCAAGCCTTAATATTAATTGTGGTATAATATAAGTGTTTGTGTTCAATGCCATCAGTATATTGAGATAACAGTTTACCTGCAGAAGTGAGTCATGGTATAGCCTTGTTTAACATTAAGAATTTACAACTTTAAATGTAGCTGCCTGGAGTAATGTGTGGAATGTATAAACAAGATTTGTGAGTATATCACCCTTCAGGTTGGAAAGCAGTGAAATAATAGTTTTCCTGAGTGATAATGTTGTCTGGTCAGTAAGGGGAGTTAAGTTTGGCTTAGCACAAGGATCTGTTACTATGGAATGTTTTTCAGTAGAGTCAGTTTTGCATTAGATAAGCAGAGCAGATGTTTATTTATTAGTTAATGAAACAATAATGAAATAGTAAAACAATGAATAATGTTAGGGTCTCAATGGCTAGGGAGCCTGTCTCTGTAGTAGGGATATTTTTTGAGAATGCACTCCACCAGCGAACAAGGTATGAAAGGTAAGTAAATAATGGAGCTGACAGACAAGATTCAGTAATGAAGAAGATAACTGTGTACAGTCAGATTTGGTGTAAATGTATTGAGGATTTAATCGTGAACTAGGCAACATTGGGTACTATGTATGTTGTGCAATCCATGACACTGCAGATGGGAATGAGAGTTTAACAGGAAGAGCAAAATTTTAGTAATGCTGCATCATTGAATTTAT
Organism: Schistocerca americana; assembly: GCF_021461395.2. Lineage (NCBI taxonomy): Eukaryota > Metazoa > Arthropoda > Insecta > Orthoptera > Acrididae > Schistocerca > Schistocerca americana. The sequence continues at coordinate 941,075,409 of NC_060119.1, forward strand.
AGGTTATCTGAAAACTCCTATTATGAGCTTAAAGTGGTGATACTGGAACGATGAAAAGTAAGTTTGCTGATTAACTGATAATGGTGGTGCTAGGCTGATGTGAATATTCTGACAGGTCAATTATTTGGTAACATTTTATGAGGATTTAATTTTCTGGTTGAATGAGAGTAGCGCTCAGAATCGAGTACAGAAGTGGGGCGATGATTTGGTACAACTTCCATCCCCTTAATTATGATCTGAATAGTAATTAAGCTATGTGATGGTGGCTCTAATTATTTTTTTATTATGTAATGCTACTACATTTCTTCAGTTTTTGCAATTTTCTAATGGAAAATAAACCAAAATCTCTCACATTTAACCAGTTTCAGACAGTTATAACTTAGAGTAATGCTTTGTAGTGTAATATGAAACCAATTTTAAAAATTTTATAGTCACCACCTTTCAGGCTATAGTCAATTTCAGTGCTAATTGTTGTAATGTTATGAGAACTATGTAATATATGTATTTATGACGTAATGACTATAGGTTTTGGTGTGAAACATTCATTCTTAGAGTTAGTTAGAAGTAAAAGCAAGTGTACTAAAGTAGGTTATTTTGCCTGGTTTTTTCATGTATTGTGACAGAGGAGGTCCACATGATAGCAGTGTATTTCCTTATTAACTACCACTTGGACCTGGCGAAGGCATGGACAACTTGGTGAGAGAATGTGTAAGTGCCTGTGAAAATTACAAAACACTGAGCAAGTGAAATTTTCTAACTAGTGAGCCGCAATATGCAGTGTAAATTATCCTAGTACAACACATGAGGATTTATTATTTGAAGTGAGACAGGACTTGTATAAAATTATATGAATCTTTAAATGTAATCTTTGTTTACCCAAAAAGGACTTCACTTATGATGAAGATACCTAATTTTTTATTAAAAGAATAACTTGTGGATCTTGTGTGACAATGTAGAATACACTATATGTATGTATTTTATATGGGGATTTTCATATGGCCAGTTCATATAAGTATAAATTTGAAAAAACCACATGTACTGTAGCTTTGATAAGATTTGTTATGTAATATTTTTTTGTTTGTAGATTTTAAACCCAATTTCTGACTTTACTTGTGGTCACAGAATTGCCCAGTTAGCTATTTGCAATATCTACCGGGTCAATCCAACGAGGGGTTGATGTGATGAAGCAAGCTGGGATAATTTTACTTCCCCTCTTGTTTTGCCATCTGCCTCCTTAAAATTCATTTTTTCTGTTTTAACTATTTCCCATTAACTTAAGTGAATATAATCTGTATTTCCATAAAAGAAAAAGATTGACCCTTAGTCTTAAATAATATAACTCCAGATCTAATTTTGTGCTTAGTTTTATGTATGTAATTGATTTTCTAATTTATTTGGACTATTCATAGTTAATATCCTTCATTGTAGGGCCAAGTCAACTTAAATTCTATTGTTGACTTATAAACAAATATAAATTCTGTACTAATTATAAACATTTGGAAGATGAAATACTAGTAATCGTAAAGTATCTGTTTGGTTCTCTTCAAAGACATGTTAGGAACCAGCCCTTAATTAATTCCAAAGTAATTAACACTTCTGTCAAAGAGATTTTTTGTATGATTAAAACAAATAATTCATCTTAACCCTCATGGTAGAAGAAACTGTTAAAAGGAACCAGTTATTCGATGTATTCATTTAATTTAATGAGTTAAGTTTTAATTGTAATTTTTGTAAATTAAACTTCAAACATGTGTAGTTTCAGTACCTATTATTGTGAGGATATATAAGGGTCCAATTTTTGGTCCCAAGACAGTCAGTCCACGGCCAAGTTTCAGACGAGGAACCTGTGTTGCTTAGAACGACAACAATGCATCAACTTAACAGTGAAATGTTACACCAACAGACTGTGTGTTAAAGCAATGACAGTATCTGTTCCATACATACCTCATTATTCAGAAAGAACTGTGAATTATGTGGTTATGTTTTTACTGCTCGTTGATGTCCAAAAGGAAACTCTTGTAGCAGTCTTTGGATGTTCCCCTGCTAACTAGTAATGAGGCTTATGGGAGGTTAGAACAATAGTGCACTGGCCATGTATAACTGAATGTTATTGGGTGGGTTGTGAAAAATGAAAGTAAAAGACTGTGAAATGCAACTGTGCATTTGTCGGCTAGATCATTTACAGTAGACAGTACAGCATGTCCACGCCCTATTTTTTCACCCAATACTTTGACACTGAGGACATCAAATGAAGAAATAAAGCAGGTGAGTGTCATCACAGGTGCTGCTATGGCCACAAGTGAGTAAATTTTGTAGAAAGCTGTAGGCCTCAAGCACTTGTTGGCAATAGTGATAGTCTCATTTAAAGTGATATCTACTTGCTTGGAGTGGCTAAACATCTCCCATACTGATGCAGCATATTCTCTTCCTGCAAAACAGAGTCTCACCTCTGATGATCAAACAGTCAGTTCATGTATACCGTTTCTTGCACATGTTTTTTCTTTCAGGATTGTACAGTGTTTTTTAAATGGCAGTATATGAGCCAGGCTGAGTACCAAGTATTTTGATTTGGTACAGTGTTGTAATCTAACCCCTCTTCATTCTATTTCCAACTGTTTTGAGGCTTCTCTATTATGCAGGTAATGCATTCTTTTGGTTTCTCCATCTAATTTATTCCCTTGGAGATTTACATAAAATCTAGATTCTGCAACATGCCTCTTAACGTGTAAGTCATTCAAATGTCCATTATTATTTTGTACACTTTTGTGAGGAGTCATTGGTGATTTACTGTATCATACACAGCAGGAAGGTCACACAAAGACCGCAGCAGTTACCAATTTACTTTCAAAACTGTCTTCAATGCGTTGTCAGATTTAGTATTTGACTATAACATGTTTTCCCTGATCTGAATACAACTTGTTCAGGGATAAGTTTTGTATTGATCTTAGTTGCTGTTCTTAACAGAATCATTATTTCCAACAACTTATGTATGTGGCAGGTTAAGGAAATAGGATGGAATATTTTTGGCTCCATCATTTCTTTGCCACACTTTAGTAATGCCACCACTTGTGCCTTCTTCCACAGTTTTCCAAACATTTGTTCATCATCCTCACTAGCGATTCATCATTTTTTAACCAAACTGCTTTATTCATTCTGTTCATAAGTCATCAGGGCCTGTTGCTTTATTTTCTTTCAGTTCTTGAACTGCTGTTTCCAGTTCTTTTGGTGAGAGTGGTGTATCTAGAGATTCGCTCTCTCCTCCTATGTTTCTCTTGAGATTCAATGTAATTTCCTTCCATCTACTCTTCCATTCAATAAGATTTTGTCAGCAATCTGTGACATTTGTACTCAATGGTGGGCAGGTATGATCATTGCTAAGACTTTTTGTCAGCTTCCATGCTCTTCGACTGTTCTGTTTCATACCAAGAGCGAATAGTAATTAAGCCCATCCCTCCCTTCTTTGTTCAGCTTTGATTCAGAGTAGTTCTTTTCCCACTTCAGTTGTATCCGCTGAGAAAGGATCTGCACTGTACTTGTTACAATAGTTGCTCAACATGTCTTGTGGGCTCATGTCAAAGCCAGATGTAAACTAGGTCCTGCATCCATGGGGACTATGCCTATTTGACATTTTATTTACAAGTTCAAAAAATTCTTTGTGGTTTTTTTTTTTTTTTTTTTTTTTTTTTTTTTTTTTTTTTTTTTTTTTTTGGGTCTGCTTCTATGTTTTCAACTTTAAGATCCACTTCTTCTATGAAAGCCTTTAATTTTGCTTTCTTGAAGTTAAAATGGTGTTTGAAGGATACACTTTCTAGTTGGAAAATTCCAGAAACTATACAAGATATAGGGCACTGTTATATTCTGAGGAAAGATTTTCCTTCTGTTTCTGTAACATGATGAGCAATGTTCTCAGTGATGATGATGTCAGGATTATACACTCTCTGCCATCTGCTGCTATTGAATAATGCCTTTAGTTCATTATCAACAGTAAGCTTCAGTCCGTCTCTCTCTCTACCCAACTTTCTAGATCTCCCCCATTTTTATCAGCTGAGTTATACCCAGTTGACATTTTGACAGTTAAAATCTTGCAATAAATCTTGTTGTTTAATAAAGAATAGGCAGTCTCAATTGCAAAATGGTTTTCATTTATTTAATTTGTGATGCTTTTCACTCACACAGGAGGATCATCAGAAATCTGCAGAAAAAAACAAGTTTCCTCACTACAAATTTATGAGCTAGGAATCAGCTATAAAGCTATATTGCCAGTCAAATAAAGCAACTGGGAAGCCATGACTCAAGTTGTGAAAAGATGGTAACCAAAGACAAACTCACCAGGTAAAAGCACTTGAGGACCACTCGCAAGAGTGCAGAAAGTCCCACAATCATAAGAAATGCTACATCATCCTGTAAAACTTACATGACACATCTACTGGGTAAAAACACTCGAGTACCAGTGGCAACAGCACAGAATGTTATGCAGTCACCAAAAATGGCATATCATCCAATGTCTGTGTTTAGACAGGACACATCAACCTACAGAAATAAACACAAATATGTTTCCAGGTGAGGAGCAACAAGCAGAACAAACATAAGATATCAGATAAATAAGGGCGGAAATAAAGGAACAAAAAAAGAGGGCTAAGAGACTTGGCTCACAGAGCATATGAGTAATACAAGGAATAAAATTGTACAAGAGTGTTTATGTGTTCTCACTTTTAACACAAGCAGGGTATGTTTACAACTTAAGCTACGTGTATAAAGTGTCTTTAGGGCATATGTTAGTGGCTCTTACTACAAAGCTATGAATCAAAGTGATGGACAGGGTACTAGGTGGTGCCACCAGGTGGGAAAACAGAGATGTGTTTATAGAGTAATGCTGTACTTACATCCATAAAACAATGAAATACAAAACAATGAAGCACAACTAAACAATATCAATGAATAAACCAAAGCCATGTGTGCATAAAAATTTATTTATGAAGTAACATCAGAGCCTCGAAGTAACCCTGAGTATGAAAGATCAGTTGGTCATTGAGCTGGCATGGGATCGTAAAACAGACTCTTTTTGAAATCTTAGATTCTTCAATGCTGTTCATCTTCTTGCCTTTTTGTACAACATGCAAAACATCAAGATCATTTATGGGTGATGTGCGATGGCAGAAGTTTTAAAATGTTGCATGAAAGGAGAAAAATTTTTAGGTGGCCTTTTTTTTGTTAAAAGATGCATGTTGAAACAGGTTATAAAGGACCTCCCCATTTGGCAGACATAGTGTGCATCACAATCAAGATGCTTGATTTTACACATATCAAAAAATGTTTTGCGTCACCCCGGTTCCCAGAACTCCTGAAGACAGACATTGGCTGTGTATATTGTATCACAGACACAATCCCTTCAACTGTTCAGACATGTCACTAAACCTGCCCAGAGATGTAAACAAACATGCATGAGCTACACCTATTAGATGGAGGGGGTCCAACAGCCAATCAGTTCCAGACATTCCATCAGCAAGGAGGTACATGGCTCATTTTATCTGCAGTTCAATCAAGTCTAGATTGTGAATATCGAAGTTTCATCATGTCTGAGTTGTTACTTTGTGCCTGGAAGGGCTCTCAACAAGGGAAGTGTCCAGGCATCTTGGACTGAACCAAAGCGATGTTGTTGGGACATGGAGGAGATACAGAGAGACAGGAACTGTCAATGGCATGCCTCGCTGAGGCTGCCCAAGGGCTCCTACTGCAGTGGATGACCACTACCTATGGATTATGTCTCGGAGGAACCATGACAGCAACACCACCATGTTGAATAATGCTTTTTGTGCAGCTACATGATGTCATGTTATGACTCAAACTGTGTGCACTCCCGACACCTATGCTGAAGTCCATCTTTGTAACCATGACTCCATGCAGCACGTTACAGATGGGTGCAACAAAATGCCAAATGGACTGCTCAGTATTGGCATCACATTCTCTTCACTGATGAGTGTTGCATATGCCTTCAACCAATCATTGGAGACGTGTCTGTTGGCAATCCTATTGTGCACAGTTTATACCCTGGTGTATAAAACTGTAGCTCAGTTTTGAAATTTCAATGTTCTTTGTGTCTGTGAGATTTATTGACTTGATCTCTATATCTGATCTTACAAAATTAGTACTATCACATTGTTCATGAGTGCATTCTAATACCATCTTCATGACTTCAGTTTTTGGCCTTCAGTCATTTACTCCTCTGTGTGTTTCTTGCACAGATAAAATGTCCCATATATGTTGTTTGCTCTTGTCTGAAAGTGATATCTTTCACTCTTGACAGTCCTTCAATATCTAATGAAATTGTCACAATTTTTGGTCTTGAAGAGGTCCAATTTTATGTGTTTGCCATTTTTTTATGTTTCCTAATGGTAGGAGGAATAGCCATTGATACTACACTACTGACCATTAAAATTGCTGCACCACAAAGATTATGTGCTACAGATGAGAAATTTAACTGACAGGAAGAAGATGCTGTGATATGCAAATGATTAGCTTTTCAGAGCATTCACACTAGGTTGATGCAGGCGGCAACACCTACAATGTGCTGACAGCAGGAACATTTCCAACGGATTTCTCATACACAAACGGCAGTTGGACCAGTGTTGCCTGGTGAAATGTTGTTGTGGTGCCTTGTGTAAGGAGGAGATATGTGTACCATCACATTTCTGACTTTGATAAAGGTCAGATTGTAGCCTATCGCATTTGCGGTTTATCGTAACGTGACATTGCTGCTCACGTTGGTCGAGATCCAATGACTGTTAGCAGAATATGTAATCGGTGGGTTCAAGAGGGTAATACGGAATGCCATGCTGGATCCCAATTCCCTCATATCACTAGCAATCGAGATGACAGGCATCTTATCCGCATGGCTGTAACAGATTGTGCAGCCACGTCTCGATCCCTGTGTCAACAGATGGGGACGTTTGCAAGACAACAACCATCTACACGAGCAGTCCGATGATGTTTGCAGCAGCATGGATTATCAGCTCAGAGACCATGGTACGATTACCCTTGACGCTGCATCAAAGATAGGAGAGCCTACAATGGTGTACTCAATGACGAACCTGGGTGCACGAATGGCAAAACATCATTTTTTTCGGATGAATCCAGGTTCTGTTTACAGCATCATGATGGTCGCATCCATGTTTGGTGACATCATGGTGAACGCACATTGGAAGCGTGTATTTGTCACTGCCACACTGGTGTATGACCCGAGGTGATGGTATGGGGTGCCATTGGTTACACATCTCAGTCACCTCTTGTTCGCATTGACGGCACTTTGAACAGTGGACCTTACATTTCAGATGTATTACTACCCATGGCTCTAGCCTTCATTCGATCCCTGAAAAATCCTACATTTCAGCAGGATAATGCACAACCTCATGTTGCAGGTCCTGTATGGGCCTTTCTGGATACAGAAAATGTTCGACTGCTGCCCTGGCCAGCACATTCTCCAGATCTCTCACCAATTGTAAACGTCTGTTCAATGGTGGCCGAGCAACTGGCTCATTACAAGATGCCAGTCACTACTCTTGATGAACTGTGATATCGTGTTGAAGCTGCAGGGGCAGCTGTACCTGTACACACCATCCAAGCTCTGTTTGACTCAATGCCCAGGTGTATCAAGGCTGTTATTATGGCCAGAGGCGGTTGTTCTGGGCACTGATTTCTCAGGATCTATGCACCCAAATTGCTTGAAAATGTAATCATATGTCAGTTCTAGTATAATATATTTGTCCAATGAATACCTGTTTATCATCTGGATTTCTTCTTGGTGCAGCAATTCTAATGGCCAGCAGTGTAGTTTAACATTCCCATTGTATGCCTGACTGTGTTCCCTCTACAGCAATCATTCACAGAGGCTCCTTCCATATGCCCCTCTGGTCAGATGAATATAGGATAATATCAACAGCGGCATAAAATGATATGATGTAAGCAAGATTCATTACAGAGAGGGAGGTGGGCTAGACATGTATGCTTGTGTCTGTGTATGTGCAGATGGATATGTGTGTGTGTGCGAGTGTATACCTGTCCTTTTTTCCTTTTTTCCCCCTAAGGTAAGTCTTTCCACTCCCGGGATTGGAATGACTCCTTACTCTCTCCCTTAAAACCCACATCCTTTCGTCTTTCCCTCTCCTTCCCTCTTTCCTGATGAGGCAACAGTTTGTTGTGAAAGCTTGAATTTCGTGTGTTTGTTTGTGTTTGTTTGTGTGTCTATCGACCTGGCAGCACTTTCGTTCGGTAAGTTCTCTTTGTCTGGATGACATAGTTGAAATCTATCAATCAAGCCAGCTGCATAGATAAAACAATATGAAACATATACGAACATATCACAAGCCGTACATTGTGTGGAAGGAACGGTGGAATAGAGGCGTGCAATACTCAAACAGATGAACTGCATAAAACACACACACACACACAGAGAGAGAGAGAGAGAGAGAGAGAGAGAGAGAGAGAGAGAGAGAGGATGGGTATTTCCACAGATAGTAAATTGAATTTAATGATATGCGTCACTAGCCATTTATACTTATACTAGTGATCTGGCCCAGCTCTACACAGGTAGTGCTAAGTGACTACAGCTTGATGACTTGTCTAGCATAGCAGTAATTTTGTTTATAGGCCAGTGCATAATTCAGGTAACATTGTTAGGTAACTGAATATCATCACTTTTATGTAACATACCAAGACCAACCTCACAATGTGAGAAAGGCATCGTAGGTGACACACAGCCATGGATGCTCATTTGTTGCTCGCCAGCCTGCTTTGTGCCCTATACTGGGTATGAGAACCACTCATTAGCAGGCAGAGCAGTAGCTCACAACTCCCATCATTGCCACAAGAAGTCACTTCAAACATTCGTGCCTCCTGAAGATTTGCCTACCCCAGCGCCAGTCCTGTGCATGTATCAAAATCCCTACAGTAGTTCCTAAGACCAGTCATCACATATGGGTGGAAAAAGACTATAATTTATAATATCTACAGGAGGAGAACATATGTATAGGTTTGGTGTTAACAATAATCCCATGTGGCTCAACGGCCTGGAGTAAGTGTGGTCATTTCCACAATTTGCATGTTCCTAACCGGTTACGCAATCAAGGACAGCATACCTAAAGTTGGACATGGAATCTGAAGCGTGTTTAATTTCTGGCAGATCTCAACGTCATTGTGAGACACAAACACTAGGTTAAATGGCAGAGTGAAAAGTTAGCGGTCTGGCCGGGATTCAATCACGTAGCTATTACTTCTACATCTACATCTACATTGATACTTCGCAAGCCACCCAACGGTGTGTGGCGGAGGGCACTTTACGTGCCCCTGTCATTACCTCCCTTTGCTGTTCCAGTCGCGTATGGTTTGCGGGAAGAACGACTGTCTGAAAGCCTCCGTGCGCGCTCTAATCTCTCTGATTTTACATTCGTGATCTCCTCAGGAGGTATAAGTAGGGGGAAGCAATATATTCGATACCTCATCCAGAAACGCACCCTCTCGAAACCTGGCGAGCAAGCTACATCGCGATGCAGAGCACCTCTCTTGCAGAGTCTGCCACTTGAGTTTATTAAACATCTCCGTAACGCTATCACGGTTACCAAATAACCCTGTGACGAAACGCGCTGCTCTTCTTTGGATCTTGTCTATCTCCTCCGTCAGACCGATCTGGTACGGATCACACACTGATGAGCAATACTCAAGTATAGGTCGAACGAGTGTTTTGTAAGCCACCTCCTTTGTTGATGGACTACATTTTCTAAGCACTCTCCCAATGAATCTCAACCTGGTACCCGCCTTACCAACAATTAATTTTATATGATCATTCCACTTCAAATCATTCCGCACGCATACTCCCAGATATTTTACAGAAGTAACTGCTACCAGTGTTTGTTCCGCTATCATATAACCATACAATAAAGGATCCTTCCTTCTATGTATTCGCAATACATTACATTTGTCTATGTTAAGGGTCAGTTGCCACTCCCTGCACCAAGTGCCTATCCGCTGCAGATCTTCCTGCATTTCGCTACAATTTTCTAATGCTGCAATTTCTCTGTATACTACAGCATCATCCGCGAAAAGCCGCATGGAACTTCCGACACTATCTACTAGGTCATTTATATATATTGTGAAAAGCAATGGTCCCATAACACTCCCCTGTGGCACGCCAGAGGTTACTTTAACGTCTGTAGACGTCTCTCCATTGATAACAACATGCTGTGTTCTGTTTGCTAAAAACTCTTCAACCCAGCCACACAGCTGGTCTGATATTCCGTAGGCTCTTACTTTGTTTATCAGGCGACAGTGCGGGACTGTTTCGAACGCCTTCCGGAAGTCAAGAAAAATAGCATCTACCTGGGAGCCTGTATCTAATATTTCCTGGGTCTCATGAACAAATAAAGCGAGTTGGGTCTCACACGATAGCTGTTTCCGGAATCCATGTTGATTCCTACACAGTAGATTCTGGGTTTCCAGAAATGACATGATACTCGAGCAAAAAACATGTTCTAAAATTCTACAACAGATCGACGTCAGAGATATAGGTCTATAGTTTTGCGCATCTGCTCGACGACCCTTCTTGAAGACTGGGACTATCTGTGCTCTTTTCCAATCATTTGGAACCCTCCGTTCCTCTAGGGACTTGTGGTACACGGCTGTTAGAAGGGGGGCAAGTTCTTTCGCGTACTCTGTGTAGAATCGAATTGGTATCCCGTCAAGTCCAGTGGACTTTCCTATATTGAGTGATTCCAGTTGCTTTTCTATTCCTTGGACATTTATTTCTATGTCAGCCATTTTTTCGTTTGTGCGAGGATTTAGAGAAGGAACTGCAGTGCGGTCTTCCTCTGTGAAACAGCTTTGGAAAAAGGTGTTTAGTATTTCAGCTTTACGCGTGTCATCCTCTGTTTCAATGCCATCATCATCCCGTAGTGTCTGGATATGCTGTTTCGAGCCACTTACTGATTTAACGCAAGACCAGAACTTCCTAAGATTTTCTGTCAAGTCGGTACATAGAATTTTACTTTCGAATTCAATGAACGCTTCACGCATAGCCCTCCTTACGCTAACGTTGACATCGTTTAGCTTCTGTTTGTCTGAGAGGTTTTGGCTGCGTTTAAACTTGGAGTGGAGCTCTCTTTGCTTTCGCAGTAGTTTCCTAACTTTGTTGTTGTACCACGGTGGGTTTTTCCCGTCCCTCACAGTTTTACTCGGCACGTACCTGTCTAAAACGCATTTTACGATTGCCTTGAACTTTTTCCATAAACACTCAACATTGTCAGTGTCGGAACAGAAATTTTCATTTTGATCTGTTAGGTAGTCTGAAATCTGCCTTCTATTACTCTTGCTAAACAGATAAACCTTCCTCCCTTTTTTTATATTCCTATTAACTTCCATATTCAGGGATGCTGCAACGGCCTTATGATCACTGATTCCCTGTTCTGTACATACAGAGTCGAAAAGTTCGGGTCTGTTTGTTATCAGTAGGTCCAAGATGTTATCTCCACGAGTCGGTTCTCTGTTTAATTGCTCGAGGTAATTTTCGGATAGTGCACTCAGTATAATGTCACTCGATGCTCTGTCCCTACCACCCGTCCTAAACATCTGAGTGTCCCAGTCTATAGCTGGTAAATTGAAATCTCCACCTAAGACTATAACATGCTGAGAAAATTTATGTGAAATGTATTCCAAATTTTCTCTCAGTTGTTCTGACACTAATGCTGCTGAGTCGGGAGGTCGGTAAAAGGAGCCAATTATTAACCTAGTTCGGTTGTTTAGTGTAACCTCCACCCATAATAATTCACAGGAACTATCCACTTCTACTTCACTACAGGATAAACTACTACTAACAGCGACGAACACTCCACCATTGGTTGCATGCAATCTATCCTTTCTAAACACCGTCTGTACCTTTGTAAAAATTTCGGCAGAATTTATCTCTGGCTTAAGCCAGCACACACTTTACTGCTATACCACATATTTTCATCAAGCGTTGCTGTTCTGCAAAGTTGGAGTGGTTGTACCATTAAGTGATAATGGCAATGTTTTCACAGTTGCAGGAGGTTTTAATTCATCACTGTTCAGTCACTTTCCATAAAATACTTACAAATTATATGCACTACTCTTCCTTGTAAATCAGTCTATTGGTCAAAACCAGATCAAAATCATTACAGTATTTCGTGAGATTAGCCTGAATATACAGACAGAAAACATGACAAGTGTATACAAAAAATTATTTTATTACTAAAAGTTATAAACAGTTATGGTTACTGTTTGAGATAATCACTATCATGATTTAGGCATTTATCATACCTCTGGACAAGCTTTCCAAAATCCTCTAAATAAAATGTTGCCACGAATGAATTTAAATGAGTCTTAAAGTTGTCTCAAAGTTCCTTGACAGTTAGACACTGCTGTCATCCTAGCCACTTCTCTAGTTCAGGGAAAATATGGAAGTCACTAGATGCTAGGCTGGAACTGTATGGCAAGTGATCAGAAATGTCCCTCTGAAATTGCTCAAGGAGTATCCTTGACCCTTTCATCATGCATAGCAGTTTGGTCATCTTTAAAACTTTTGACACCATTCACACCCAGCACCATCACTCAAAGTTTTCTCCATATACTAAACTCATTCTTTGATGAATTTATGCATCACTATTCTCTTCAGATTGCAGGCAATGAAAAATGCTTCACAATTTGCACTAGGTGGGAGAATCAACTGAGGTAACCATGTTTATGTGACTGCAGCTCAACACAAAGTGATCTCTTGAACTCGGCAGTGACAGAGCATGTCATGTAAGAGACGTTCAATCACCTACTGTGGATATCACCTGCCTGATGCTCATTTGGGATTTATACTGTGTGATTAGAAATTTTTATATATATATATATATATATGCCCGTGTAGCACAGGAAGCAAAAGTATTACCTACCACAGGTGAGCAATGGCTTCATGTTCTGGCCTGGAATCAGTTTAATTTGTCATGAAGTTTTTCAAGTTATGCTTCTTTTGAAACATGTAGATGCTCATTTGTCGCATTTGTCAATTAAAATATTTTCAGCCTCATGACATTACAGCTTCTCTTTACTGATCTGTTTGTGTTATTGTGTGTTCCTGTTTAGAATACAGAGCTCTATGAGAAGTAAAACTTATTTTCTTATGTCCTTGTTTCAGTATTAAGATTAGTTACATCTGGACACATTTTACCAATTATGAGTGACAACCTTATTCATTTATATAGTGAGGTTGCTGTTTCAGCACTTTCCAAACACTGTAGAGATTCAAAGTCAGTCCCAATAGGTGCCACGTATACACTTCACTTCATCTCTCATTGGTGGTCCCTGAAGCAGTCACTGTATTGTTCTGTTTTTCTTGCATTCGTAAGCTTGCACTTCCAATGCAGGCTGTACAGAAGAGCAGCGCCTATAAGAGAGGACATTATAAGTTAGTACACATCAGTTTCATATAAAAGACTGGAAGTTTCAAGATTAGAAGTGCTATTCTGGATGTATAACAGCAGAGGACTCGAAAATTTTAAATAGAAAAAAGTAGATCCTTCTAATGACACTTGATATCTGAAACTTATCTATCCTACATCTTCTTAAAGGTATTTTTATGTACAGTAACATGTGTAGAAAGATTGGCAATAGAGAATAACATTGAAAGTGGCTTGGAAATATTAGTGCAACAAAATTATATAGTTTATTTACCAGTAATTTCAAGCTAATTTGTGTCAATAACACAAGTATAATAATCTCTTGAAACAGGAACAAAACTAACTTCAACGATCTATACTTGTCCTGTCTAAGCAGTTATTAAACTGTTGTAGAGCAGTATATGATATATCAATTATACAGTGTCATCAAAAAATGCAAAACTTGGCTATTTACCACTTAATATTGGACTTTTCTGAATTCTAGTTAACACATTCGATCAGCTATTATGTTCTATATACCCTATAAGATGAAAGGAGGCTCAAGCATACAGGATATGTTGAAATATGTGTTACCATTTGAAATCTAACAAGGTGGGATAACTCCACTTGCTTTGACAGCCCTCGTAACATAAACACTATTTATTTTTCTTTTCTTCTGAAATATCAAAATTATTTTTCAAAATGTGTTTTTTCAAAGGCTCCTTGATGTCTTTATAGATTACTGACATCATGCTGTAAAAGTAACAGGCCTTCTTATCAGCAAGCTACTCATTACAATGACTGTGCACTGTTACCTAGTGCAGTGTTATCTTGTTGATTTAAAAAACCTAACTACCCATCACCTTGCAGATCACAGGAACAGTTTCCATCTCAGCATTAAATTTACTTTTTATTGTTGAGGTGGAGATAAATGGCAAGTTCCCATTCTTGTACGTGTTAGATGACCAAAAGGTGGGACTCAACTGGTCATGCAGTGTATACCAAATCAACCAACATCAAACAGTATGTGAATGCAGAAAAGCAATTTTGGACATATTTGTACACAGAGAAATGATAAAGATAAAATATACTAGGGCCTAGGGCCTCCTGTTGGATAGACTGGTTGCCAGGTGCAAGTCTTTTCAGTTGACACCACTTCAGCAACTTGCACATCAACAAGGGTGAAATGATGATGAAGACAATACAGCACTCAGTCCCTGAGCGGAGAAAATCTCCAACCCAGCTGAGAATCAAACCTGGGCCCCTCAAATGACATTCTGCCATGCTGATCACTCAGCTGTGGATCTGGACAAATGACCATTTCTGATGACAAACATTTTGCTCTGTAACTTCAGCATTTGTGACTTAAGTTCAGGTAAAATGGCTACAGAAAGATAGACATTGTGGACACTTCCAGGTGTCACCACTAAAGGACATCTTGTGACTGAATAGAAGTGATCAAGCCAGCAGCATTTATTCTGTACTATGGAGTAATGAGCAGCAAAATACAATGTGTGTTCTAGAATATGGACTGAGTTCCTGCCGACCTCCAAGATCCATGATGCATTATGCCCTGTTAGAGATAATCTAGATCTGTTAGTATCAGAAATCATGGTGCTCACTGTGAAGGCAGGAGCGCTTAAATCACTGAAACAATTTGTACTGTCATTTAGTTTTATGCTGAGAATATGCTCCACATAAAGCAAAGGAAGCTTCACAAGTTGGCATTAGGTGAACACTGCACACAGAATGCAGGGCAACCCACAATGAATTTAATAATAAAAAATGTCTACAACTATGTAACGCATAGTGATACATCAATGAGAATGACACAGAACATAAAAGGAAGTTCACTATTTTGATAATTGTGTAAGCACAGTGAACTGGAAGCCAGTAATGTCAGCACAATTGTATGCTCAATTTTTATTCATTAAGCTAAGTTTTTCAACAAACATCTGCTTGGACATGCTTGAGCAATGGCTTATTCCACATCGTTGCATGAATTGCATGAATTACAACTTTCACTAAGATGGAGCAACCGTGCAATGGGGTAGGAAGGTTTGCATATTTTTAAGTCCACATCTCCCAAAATATTTTATCAGTCATGACAATGCTGTGTTTAGCTTTCAGTCACCTCAGTCTCTGGACTTGACACCCACAGATTTCTTTTTATGGGGTTATGCGAAAGACCACTTGTAAGTGCCTCCTTCACTATGTATATTTCCAGAAGAACTAAAAATGCAAGTTTTGATGCACTCACATCAGTGACCCATTGCAAACTTCAGAATGTATGGCATGAAGTGGGCCACAGCTTAGGTGATGTCTGTGTGACCAAGTGGAGTCGTAAAGAACACCTATAATGAATCTACAAAACTGAACCATCTTTTACATTGTCTATAACTCTTATCTATTTACCACTATAATTAATGGATACAGCTATTTCTAATCACTATATGCATTTTGAATGTACAGTATGAAAAGATGAACATCTTAGCCTATGCATATTCAGCTGGAAATTTGCTACAAAAGATGCAGTTTTAACAAAGATTAGTTGCATAGCAATTTTAAACAAGATCAGCTGCATACACTTAGTAGCAGATGTATCAGGCTTTGGACAGCAAACAGAAAGAAAGATGGATGGTTCAAATATGTAAGGAGGTAGGTTTCACAGTTTACAATGTGACAAAGGTACTTCATACTATTTGAGATAACTCAGTAATTCATAAAACAGAGATGCCAGAAGCTGTTCAGCTTCCCTTCCTGTGCATCTGTTACTTCTGCCCTGCTCTGGTAGGTTACAATGGTTGCTGCCTTCCCTGTATAAAAGGAATTCTATGACAGACCTGTAAGTCAGTAGTTTTGCTCCTGATGAGATTCACTGTGATAGCTGTTGAACCTTTGATTTTATCTGAAATGGTGTGGCTTGACAACAAAGAAGACTTTATTCACACACACCACTGTGAAAGACTCCATGGAATTAATGTTGCTACTTGTCATTCTGAGAAAAGGAGTTTTTGGTCCTTGAATTAATAATGAGATGATATGTAAAGGAGTGCAAACAGAGCCTTTTCTTTAAGTTTTGAATCATTTGAAAATTCTTACTTTATGCCTTCTGACCTGCAGTGATGCAATTTAAGGTTACATTGAATTTGAGGTCATTACATTTTTAAGGACCTAGTTAAAGATGTTTTTCTGAATTCTGCAGGCCAAGAGTAGTTCTAGAGATATTGTCTTGTCTTTTAATATGGCTGTGTAAGTCTAATTTTATTTTACATGAACTGTTGTTGTTGTTAGTCAAGAACATCATTTATATTTAAATAACCTGAAAAGAAAGTGTAAAAATACCAAAATCTTTGAAGATGTCTGACTGACATACATAGTTCTCTACTACACAAAATACATTCCTTCTACATTTCTGGAGAATAATGAATTTTGGAGATTAGGGCCACATAATGCAAATGCAGTTTGTGTTCTATAGTGGCTATACATTGTTCAGTGTGAATTTATTTGAAGTTCATGTGAATGTATTATATTATCCTTTGGATGATGAAATACATCAGATTTTCCAAAAAGTGGAGAAGAGTAACATAAGGTATCATGCTAGGCCCTATTCTCTTTCTCATGTATGTTAATGATTTGTTCGACAGTGTCAACTCTCCATCAGTTGTTTGCTGACAGCACATGCATTTAATTGAAAACTATGAAGCAGAAACAATCTCTGACTGCACCATTAACATGCTCAATAGCATTCTAGTTTGCTGTCAGAAATGTGTTGACTCTGAATATTTTTTTAAAAAAAAAAGGCCTCAACATAGCACAGGTTTCAAAAATAAAAATACTAGGAAAAGGAAACAGTCCATAAAAATAAGGATATAGCAGAATTAATATCTGTCAAATTTCCAGGACTAAATTTGGGTCAGAATGTATGAAGTAAATTATGTAGCTTTGCATTTTCAATGTAACTATTGTACAGTTCCACTGATATGGATGTATGGATAATTGTATATCACATTCATGCTGAATCAATAATAAGGTATGACATTATTTTTTGAGAAAGGTCTAGTAATATACCGTGTATACTAAAGCACCAGATAAAATGTATTACATAGATTTGTGCTCCATATCCAAGGATCATATCTTGAAAATATGTACTGTTAACAGTTCCTTATTTATAAATCTATAAGGCAATCATTTTTTTTACACAGCAAACCAGAATTATTTATGAAAAGTCATTTTGACCATCTATATGGTGCAAGAAATAAAAATACTTTTATACTTCCTGTTTAGTGATTAAAATTATATGCCCAGGCCCCTCAATACATCAGCAAGAAAATCTTAAACATTTGAACATGAAGCTACATCTATTGAAAAAGAAGCTGTATGTCATTCTGACACAGAAATGTTACTACTTGGTGTGAGAGTTAATGAAGGATGAAATCATAATTTAAGCAGCATTTCATTGTTCATTAATTTTATTATGTAAATATAAGGAGAATGTTACTAATTTTAAATATTGTTCCTTCACATGGGATATAATTTTATACAAATAAATTATATAATTGAGTTTTGGCATGTCTGCTGTACTCTGATCAGATGATTAATAAGTGTACATTATGAAACAAGTAAACCAGTACTCAGTATTACACAGTTCTAGAAATGTGTACGCTTGTGTGGCCTGTGTTACCCTCACTAACAACATTCTGGCTATACAGGCACATCATCTTATAAAACATGACAATATACCCAAAGTTCTTTTAATGAGATTTCCAGAAATATTTAGGGTTAACAGTTTATGTGACTCATGCTGCATAGAATGGTACTGATAGTTCATTGTTTATGTAATGGATATACTTATTAACATTTAATTCTCTTTATTGATACATATTTCGTCTTGTAACACATCCATGACTATTCTCCTTTATGACAGAATTAGTATTTTATTTAAATGGTTAATGGAAAATCTCATATAAAGATGTGAAACAAATACTAACAAAGAGATAGAGGGGCTCACCAGTACTTACCTCAGCTCAGTACAGCCGATAGATAACACAAAACAGAACAGAAAATTTACATTCCTAGTTTTTGGAACTTTGTTCCTTCATCAGGGAGGAGACGGGGGAAAAAAGGGAAGAAGGGAAAGTGGATTCAGTTACTCACAACCCAGGTCATGAAGCAACAGCTACAGGGAGGGTAGCAAGAATGGAGGCGTGGTTGTCAGAGGGAATCCAAAGATATTCTACTGTTAAGTGCTGTGCCAGCTTCAAACTAAAGAAGATGCATACAGAAGTAAAGAGATATACAGTATAAAGATAAACACAACTATGTAGGATGAAAAGATGTGAGAATGGCTAAAGAGGAGAGGGGAAAAGAAAAAGACTGAAGAGTAAATGGGAGTGAGGTTGGTTAACGTAGGTTCAGTCCAGGGATATGGCGGGATGAAAGGATGTGTTGGAGTGCAAGTTCCCATCTCCGCAGTTCCGAGGGACTGGTGTTGGGTGGGAGAAGCCAAATGGCACGTACGTTGCAGCAGGTTCCTAGGTCCCTAGAATTATGCTGGACGGCATGCTCTGCTACTGGGTATTGGGCATCTCCTAGGCGGACAGTTGGTTTGTGCCCGTTCATGCGCTCAGCCAGTTTAGTTGTCATCATACTGATGTAAAAGCCTGCGCAGAGCAGGCATGTCAGCTGATAAATGACGTGTTGTTTCACATGTGGCCCTGCCATGAATTGTGTATGTTTTACCAGTAGCAGGGCTAGAGTAGGTGGTTGTGGGGGGATGCATGGGGCAGGTTTTGCAGCGGGGTCGATTACAGGGGTAGGAACCGCTGGGTAATGAAGGTGGTCTGGGAACATTGTAGGGTTTGTCAAGGATGTTATGGAGGTTAGGGGGGGCAACAAAATGTAACTCTAGGTGGTGTGGGGAGAATATTGTCAAGGGATGATCTCATTTGAGGGCTTGACTTGAGAAATTCATATCCCTGGAGGAATAATTTGTTGATGTATTTGAGGCCAGAATAATATTGGGTGACAAGGGGGATGCTTCTGTGTGGTCTGGGGGTAGGAACATTGTTGTTGGATGGGGAGGAATGTATTGCTTGGAAGATCTGTTTGTGGACAAGGTCTGCAGGATAGTTGCGGGAGAGGAAAGCACTGGTCAGGTTATTGGTGTAATTGTTGAGGGATTCGTCACTGGAGCAGATACATTTGCCACGAAGACCTAGCCTGTAGGGAAGGGAGCGTTTGATGTGGAATGGATGGCAGCTATCAAAGTGAAGGTACTGTTGTTTGTTTGTGGGTTTGATGTGGACAGAGGTGTGTATGTGAGCTTCAACAAGATGAAGGTCAACATCCAGGAAGGTGGCTCGGGTTTTGGAGAAGGACCAGGTGAAATTCAGACTCGAAAAGGAGTTGAGGTTATGGAGGAAATTAAGGAGTGTTTCTTCACCATAAGTCCAGACCACAAAGATGTCATCTATAAACCTATACCAGGCCAGGGGAAGCAGCTGTTCCATCTTCAGGAAAGTCTCCTCCATGTGGCCCATGAAGAGGTTGGCATGGGATGGAGCCATCCTGATTCCCATGGCCATTCCCCTGATTTGTTTGTAGGTCTGGCCTTCAAAAGTGAAGTAATTATGGGTGAGGATGGAGTTGGTAAGTGTGATAAGGAACGAGGTTTTTGGAAGATCTTTGGGTGGGCGCTGGGAGAGATAGTGTTCAAGGGCAGAGAAACCATGGGTATGTGGGATGTTTGTGTAAAGGGATGTAGCATCTATGGTGACAAGAAAGGTTTCAGGTGGGAGGGGAGTGGGAATGGATTTGAGGCGTTCTAGGAAGTGGTTTGTGTCTTTGATGTAGGATGGGAGTCTGTAGGTGATAGGTTGGAGGTGTTGGTCTACCAGAGCCACCTGCCACAATTGGATGGCCAGGATGGTTCTCTTTGCGGATTTTGGGTAACGGGTAGAAGGTAGGGATACGTGGCTCAGGTGGAGTGAGTAGGTCTATGGAAGCCGTTGTGAGGCCTTGTGAGGGACCTTGGATTTTTAGGATTTTCTGCAGCTCAGTCTGGATGGATGGAATGGGATCCTGGGTAACAGCTTTGTAGGTTGAGGTGTCGGAGAGTTGACGCAGTCCTTCTGCCACATACTCCACACGGTCAAGTACCACAGTTGTGGAGCCTTTATCCGCCGGGAGGATGACAATAGAGCGGTCTGTTTTCAGCTCCTTAATGGCATGGGATTCAGTTGGGGTGATGTTGGGGGTTGTCGGGATGTTCTTCAAGAAGGACTGGGAGGCAACGCTGGATGTGAGGAATTCCTGAAATGCCTGCAAGGGATGGTTTTGGGGGAGGGGAGGAGGATCCCTTTGGGAAGGCAGTCGGAACTGTTCTAGACAGGGTTCAACACTGGGTTTAGTATTTGGGTGCTGTGTTTGGGTGGTGAAGTGATATTTCCAGTTGAGGTTCTGGGCGAATGAGAGGAGATCTTTAACCAGAGCACTGTGGTTGAATTTAGGCATGGGGCTACAGGTTAAGCCTTTTGATAGAACAGGTGTCTCTGGAGGAGTGAGGGATCTGGATGAGAGGTTTAGAACTGAATTGGGACTGGTGGTATGTGGCATTTGACTGTGGTTATAGTTGAGATTTGGTCTGTGTGCGGTATGTGCTGGGATTGGAAGATTGAGTAGGGTGGCTAGGCTAGGTTTGTTGGCTATGAGGGGGGTTTGTTGAAGGTGCTGTTGTGGTTGGTGTTTGTGAGGGATAGGGAGAGGGACCCCACTTCTTAGATGCTGCACTAGCACTGTGGATAGATTTTTCAGGTGGTTTGTGGCATGGAGTCAAGTTTGCAGCTGGCTTCTAGGATGACGTTCCTGAGTGTGCTCTCCAAGCAGGGGTTTGAGAGGTGGAGGATTTTGAAGAGAGATAGGAGCTGTTGAGAGTGGTGGTTACACGAAGTAGTGTAGAGATTCAGGACAAGTTGGGTAAGGGCTAAGGATTGAAGGTTCTGGAAGTCCAGGAGAGACTGGTGGAAGGAGGGATTGCACCCAGAGATGGGAACTTTTAAGGTAAGTCCTTTAGGGGTAATTCCAAAGGTTAAGCAGGACCGAAGGAAAAGTATGTGGGATTGCAGTTTGGCTAGGGTGAAAGCATGTTTCCGGAATGAACGTAAATAATGTGGTATAGGATTAGGGTACATAGTGGGTAACTGGTGGGTAGGCAAGTTAAATAACTAAAGTTAAAATAGTAATAATAAGAAGGAAAGAAACAAGGAGGGAAGGACGAGAAAGAAAATAAAAGCTGTTGGTAATGTTCAATAGCAAAGGAAGACGACTAAATAAGAAAAGTACGGATAAAGGTTGACCAGACCAAGCAAGTATGTCCAGCTCAGGGCAAACGAACACACGTTGCTTAAAAAAAGAGATCACGAGTGGCGCAAAAAAGATCGCGGGTGGTGCAAAAAGATCGCGGATGGCGCAAAAAAGATCGCGGGTGGCGCAAAAAGATCGCGGATGGCGCAAAAAGATCGCGGTTGGCGCAAGAAAGATCGTGGGTGGCGTAAAAATGTCCCAAAAAATTTGCCTGTGGCAGAGAAAGATAGCCAATGGCACAAAACGATCGCTAGCAACACGAAATCGACGGAAATCGATGATACTGGTAGGTGTGGAAAAGATTGTTGGCAGTGATTGTTGGCTGCAAAACGTTAAAACTATGGAATGTTAAATAAATAAATCAATAAATAAATAAAGAGAAGTGGACTATAAACAGAAGAAGATAATTGGAGGGAGGGAAATGATACTAGCAGAGTTGGTGACGAAAATATATAACACTGAAGAAGAGAAAGTGTTTAGATGACAGATGTAAGTGATAGCTAACAAAAGGAACAAAACAATGAAGAATGTGGACCATATAAGTGATCTAAATGATTAATGGAAAATCTCATATAAAGATGTGAAACAAATACTAACAAAGAGATAGAGGGGCTGGCCAGTACTTAGCTCAGTACAGCCGATAGATAACACAAAACAGAACAGAAAATTTACATTCCTAGCTTTCGGAACTTTGTTCCTTCATCAGGGAGGAGAGAGGGAAAAAAATGGAAGAAGGGAAAGTGGATTCAGTTACTCAAAACCCTGGTTATGAAGCAACAGCTGTGGCTGTTCTGGCCAGCCCCTCTATCTCTTTGTTAGTATTAGTATTTTATTTATTTTAAATGTCTAGTTCCATAGGACCAAATTGAGGAGTGAAACTCCAAGGACATGGAACGCATCAGTACAAGAAATTACAACATAAAAGTAATAGCAGATAAAATAAAATGTTTATGAACCCAAAAAAAAGGCCACCCATAAGTTTATGTAAACACAATCAACAATACAACACAGGAATAAGGTTAATTTTCCAAGGAACTCCTTGACAGAATGAGGAAACTCTTCAGTTTTTATTTAAAAGGACATGGATTAGTGCTAAGATTTTAGAATTCTTATAGTAGATTACTGAAAATGGATGCAGCAGTATACTGCACACATTTCTTCACAAGGGTCAAGGAAGTGCGATCCAAATGCGGGTTGGATTTCTTTCTAGCATTAACTGGATGATGGCTACTAATCCTTGGAAATAAACTGATTTTGTTAACAAGAAATAATAGTGAAGAATATATATATATATATATATATATATATATATATATATATATATATATATATATATATATATATATATATATATCAAGAGGCCACCACTTATTGGCAAACCACTCATTTGTGAGCTAAAAATGTAATAATATGTCATAAGCAAATGAAAATAAGCAAAGCAGACTACTTTTTGTGTTGAACTATCACTTACTTCCAATACTGTTGAAATATGAGTGCTGGAACTTAAATAGTGGCAACTGTTTATTCACAACCAATACAAAAGAGTTACATTTTTGCAGCTGTTACCGTCGTTCAAAATAGTCACCAGTGTTTCGTAGAACCATGTTGACAGCGATGTGGAAGGCATAGTATACCATTAGCAGAGCCTGTTCTGTTTATGGTGTGAATGAAGTGGTCTACAGTTATGGTGATTATCGTGTATGATTGTGATGAAATTATCCTAATGCATTACATTCCTCCACAGCAGACTGTCAATGCACAGTATTACTGTTCATTTTTGGAGAATAATCTGCGACCAGCTTTGCGAAAGACGCGGCGACTCTTTCTGCACAGACCCATCATTTTGCAGCACGACAATGCGCGGGCACATACAGCACAAGCTGTGGCTGCTCTGTTCGGTCAATGGGACTGGAAAGTACTGTACCATCCACCATACTCCCCAGACCCAAGTCCTTGTGACTTTGATTTGGTCCCAAAGATGAAGGAACCACTTCATGGAATTCACTTTAGAACTGTTCGGGAGATTTGACAGGCAGTAGACCTCTCCATTCGCACCATCAACATAACAGGCTCTGATAATGGTATACTACATCTTCCACATCGCTGGCAATGGGTTCTTCACAATGCTCGCCGCTATTTTGAAGGACAGTAACAGGTGCAAACATGTAACTCTTTTGTGTCGGTTGTGAATAAATAGTTGCCACTATTTAAGTTCTAACCCACACAGTAAAAATGGCAGCATTAAGTCTCTGAACGAGATCCTGAATTTGGGCGTTCCATGACAGTTTACTATCTATCTGAACACCTAGAAATTTGAACTGTTCAGTTCCAATAATCATGTTCCCATTGTGTGAAATTAAAATGGCAGGTTTTGTTGAATTGTATATTAGAAACAGTAAAAACTGAGCGTTACTGTGATTTACCATTAGTTTATTTTCTAGAAACGATGAACTTATGTTACTAACTGCAATATTTGAAACAGTGCCAACATTGTACACTTTACTACCACAGTAATGTCATCAGCAAACAGGAATATTTTAGAATCACCTCTAATACTAGAGGACATGTCATTTATATACGTAAGGAACAGGAGTGGCCCCAGCACAGATCCCTGAGGCACCCCCCATTTAACCATGCCCCACTCAGACCCCATATCATAACCGTTCTCAACACTTTTGCTGTTTGTTGTTAAGCACAAGCTGAATCGATTGTGGGCTACTCCTGGTATTCCATAATGGTCGAACTTCTGGAGAAATATTTTGTGATTAACACAATCAAATGCCTTAGGTAAATCAAAAAAAGATGTCTAGCATTCAAAACCTTTTGTTTAATCCATACAGTACCTCACAGAGAAAAGTCAATATAGCATTTTCAGTTGTTTAACCACTTCTAAAACTAAACTGTACATTTGATCGCAAATTATGTTAAACTTTATGATCAATTATTCTTACATACAAAGCCTGTTCAATAACTTTAGCACACAGATGGCATATAAACAGATCTAAAATTGTCTTCATTATCTATGTCTCCCTTTTTATAAACTAGCTTTGTTGACTCAAACTCCCCCCTGTCAGTATCACAGAGGAGTATTTCAAACATATATCATGGAAAGGCATTCTTCATGAGAGTTATATGATTCCCTGTAGAGTTTTTATTTAATTCACCAGAAAAGTGCAGAAAGTGATTGTTAAAAACTGTACATATATCTGACTCATCAGAAATATTTTTATTATGAACCGACTTTATATCGTTGACCTTGTGCTGCTGACCAGACGCTTCCTTCCTGGCTAACCATATGGTTTTAATTTTATTTAGCTATTCTATTTGCACACCATATGCTCTTTGCCTTCCTAATAACATTTTTAAGCACCTTACAATACTGTTTGCAATGGCCTACTGTACGAGTAGCTTGATTGTGACTACTTCTAACGTTTTGATATAATTCCCAATTTGTTCTATATGATATCCTTATCCCACTAGTCAGCCACCCAGTCTGCCTTTTAGTGCTACTATCCTGTTTAGAATGTTCTAATGAAAAGCAGCTTTCAAAGAACATGAGAAATGTGTTGAGGAAAGTATTATATTTTTCATCTGTGTTATTGGCACTATAAACGTCCTGCCACTCTTGTTCGTTAATGAGGTTTTAAAAAGTCTCTGTTGCCATTGGATTATCTTTGCTACATAGTTTCTAATTATATGTAACATTTATTTGAGTACAAAAACCTTTTAGTGTTAAAATTTGTGAAGTATGGTCTGACAGAATGCCCATCTAGAATTGAAGAATGAATAAAAATATTGTCTATGGCTGTGCTGTTGTTCCCCTGGACCCTGCTTGGAAAAACACATTTCAGATATATAGTTTTTAGATGCATGGCCACTCCCCCCACTCAGCAAAGAACTCCTTGAAAACCAGCCAGCTAATCTGTACCATGGTAAAGGAAGCCTCTGAATTGTCAGATTATTTAAGTGGTGCTCCAATATACCAACATACATACGTTCTGCATCAGATCATATGAATTTAGGAGATCTTCCAACAACCATTTTCTTGCTGAATCATGTACAAAATTAATATTGAAGTCATCACATCTAACTAATTTTTGGTACTTTCTGTAAAGCGAACCAAGAACCCTCTCTAGCTTGACCACAAATGCTCTGAAGCAGTGGTGGCTGCAGTGTAAGAGTACAAGAGCATGTGAACACCCTAACTTTTGAGACATTGCAGATTTATTGGTTCCTTTTCTTTTAATGCTGTTAAACATAATATAGATGCTGCAATCTGAAAGATACGGCACTTAAATCTAGTGCGCCACTGCTCCTCTAGCCTCCGTGAAACTTGGCATCAAGGTCATGAGTACATGTACAGTTGTACACATTTTAAGGAGCTTTTGTGCATGTGCAACTCAAGTGACGTAATTCCTGTATGTTCTAAATACATACAGATTTGATAAACAATGTGCACAAATTAACTAGAAGGTTACATCAGTGCCACCAGGTGGTAGTACACTAAAGCAGACTTTTGTCCCTGTTAATTTAGCATAAATCATGCTAGATGATACACACTCCTGAGATATGTTGCTTAGTGCACATAAAGGAAAACCAAGAAAGCTATAAACTGCGCGAGTCTGTACATAGCCATGACACACGCCAAAGGCAGGTGATGGACATCCCAGTTACTAGGCTTAAAAAAATCCAAAACAGTTACACATACACAGGGACACAATTATTTAACATGCTACCACCTACAGCAAACAGTGTATCACTGATGTCTTCAAAAATATTACAAAAAGGTGGCTTGGACAAAAAGCATTCTATACAATGGAAGAATTTAAAGTATGTAATAAAAATGGTCTAATCTATTAAAACTGCTGTATGACATGACCACCATATTACATGAGCACTTCTGAAAATGTTAATGTATCATGCACTTGTGCTTTATTTACATAATGTATTTTTACTCAGTAGTTAACTGCTGTATGACATGACCACCCTATTACATAAGTTCTTCTGAAAATGTTATTGTACCATGCTGTTGTGCTTTATTTACATAATGCATTTGCCCCAATAGTTAACATTTATTAAGCCTGTCTCATTTATAATCGTTAAAATGTTTTTCTTAGCATGTGTATTGTGTTACACATACAGTATCTCCTTTTGCCATTCTGAACGACACATTTATGTTTAATGACTACTAAACATGTGCAGTATAAAACATATTTACTCATTCAGAATGTTAAAAATGTATGACTTATTTTGTAATTATATAATGTATGGAAAATGACGACATCCATTGCATGAAAAATGCTTAAAGATGGATCAATAAATCAATCAGTCAATCATGTTCAATGTAAACATGAACTATCTTGAGTCTATTTTAAATGATAGCAGAAAAGTAAAGTTGTGAGGAAGGGCTGTGAGCCATGCTTGGAAGGGGGGGGGCTCAGTCAGTAGAGCACTTGCCCACAAAAGGGCATTGGTCCCGAGTCTGAGTCTCAGTTCGGCATACAGTTTTAATATACTGCGAAGTTTCATATCAGTGCACACTCTCCTGCAGAGTGAATATCTGATTCTGGGAACAAAAAAGTAAACCTCCATGAAAAGTTAGCCACAAAGGAACTAGGATCTCTAAGAAGAGATCCTTTGATTGAGGAGTGGCGAAATCAAATAAGCATCACTACAAGTGAACATTTAACAAGGAAGTGTACAGTTAGCACAAGTTGTTTCAGTGCACCATAAGAAAATCTGATTTTCAGCCCAGTCATAAATTTGTGAACAAATACAACTGTTAGAGATCTTGTATATTTGTTCAAAAAAGTGGAAAAGCACAAAAACTCCCACTTACACAAAAATCCTAAACAGGCAGTTGTGAAAACTTATACATTATTTTGTTATTGCCCTAAACTGTATTTAATTATGTACAAAACAACAAAAACCCACAAGAAGATTTGTTTCTTTTGTCAGATAAGTTATGAATCTTATTATTATTATTATTATTATTATTATTATTACATTCCTTTCTCAGACTTTATATCTGGTTAAAAATGGAAAGTGACGTGGACCTTGATCAAGCGTGACTTCCTTTTGACTGTACGGTATATGTTACATTGCATTTAGGAACTTTCGGTTAATTGAACATGTATCAATAATTACAGATTTCTGTAGTTGTATACATACGTTTGGATGTAGCTGTATTGCATTGATGTACTGGTGGATATTGTGTAGTATGACTCCTGTAGTTGATAATGTAATTGATATAATGTCAACTTTATCCTGATGCCACATGTCCTTGACTTCCTCAGCCAGTTGGATGTATTTTTCAATTTTTTCTCCTGTTTTCTTCTGTATATTTGTAGCATCGGGTATGGATATTTTGATTAGTTGTGTTAATTTCTTCTTTTTATTGGTGAGTATGATGTCAGATTTGTTATGAGGTGTTGTTTTATCTGTTATAATGGTTCTGTTCCAGTATAATTTGTATTCATCATTCTCCAGTACATTTTGTGGTGCATACTTGTATGTGGGAACGTGTTGTTTTATTAGTTTATGTTGTATGGCAAGTTGCTGATGTATTATTTTTGGTACATTGTCATGTCTTCTGGGGTATTCAGTATTTGCTAGTATGCTACATCCGCTTGTGATGTGATCTACTGTTCCTATTTGTTGTTTGCAAAGTCTGCATTTATCTGTTGTGGTATTGAGATCTTTAATAATATACTTGCTGTAATATCTGGTGTTTATTGTTTGATCCTGTATTGCAATCATGAATCCTTCCGTCTCACTGTATATGTTGCCTTTTCTTAGCCATGTGTTGGATGCATCTTGATCGATGTGTGGCTGTGTTAGATGATACGGGTGCTTTCTATGTAGTGTTTTCTTTTTCCAATTTACTTTCTTCATATCTGTTGATGTTATGTGATCTAAAGGGTTGTAGAAGTGGTTATGAAATTGCAGTGGTGTAGCCGATGTATTTATATGAGTGATTGCTTTGTGTATTTTGCTAGTTTCTGCTCATTCTATAAAGAATTTTCTCAAATTGTCTACCTGTCCATAATGCGGGTTTTTTAAGTTGATAAATCCCCTTCCTCCTTCCTTTCTGCTTAATGTGAATCTTTCTGTTGCTGAATGTATGTGATGTATTCTATATTTGTGGCATTGTGATCGTGTAAGTGTATTGAGTGCTTCTAGGTCTGTGTTACTCCATTTCACCACTCCAAATGAGTAGGTCAATATCGGTATAGCATAAGTATTTATAGCTTTTGTCTTGTTTCTTGCTGTCAATTCTGTTTTCAGTATTTTTGTTAGTCTTTGTCTATATTTTTCTTTTAGTTCTTCTTTAATATTTGTATTATCTATCCCTATTTTTTGTCTGTATCCTAGATATTTATAGGCATTTGTTTTTTCCATCGCTTCTATGCAGTCGCTGTGGTTATCCAATACGTAATCTTCTTGTTTAGTGTGTTTTCCCTTGACTATGGTATTTTTATACATTTGTCTGTTCCAAAAGCCATATTTATATCATTGCTGAATACTTCTGTTATCTTTAGTAATTGGTTGAGTTGTTGATTTGTTGCTGCCAGTAGTTTTAGATCACACATGTATAGCAAATGCGTGAATTTGTGTTGGTATGTTCCAGTAATATTGTATCCATAATTTGTATTATTTAGCATGTTGGATAGTGGGTTCAGAACAAGGCAGAACCAGAAAGGACTTAATGAGTGTCCTTGGTATATTCCACGTATAATCTGTATTGGCTGTGATGTGATATTGTTTGAATTTGTTTGGATATTAAGTGTGGTTTTCCAATTTTTCATTACTATGTTTAGGAACTGTATCAATTTAGGATCTACTTTATATATTTCCAATATTTGTAGTAACCGTGAGTGGGGTACACTATCAAAAGCTTTTTGGTAATCAATGTATGCATAGCGTAGTGACCTTTGTTTAGTTTTAGCTTGATATGTCACCTCTGCATCTATTATCAGTTGCTCTTTACATCCTTGTGCTCCTTTGCAGCAGCCTTTTTGTTCTTCATTTATAATTTTGTTCTGTGTTGTATGTGTCATTAATTTCTGTGTAATGACTGAAGTTAATATTTTGTATATTGTTGGTAGGCATGTTATGGGGCAATATTTAGCTGGGTTTGCTGTGTCTGCTTGATCTTTAGGTTTCAGATAAGTTATTCCATGTGTAAGTGTATCAGGGAATGTGTATGGGTCTGCAATGTAACTGTCAAATAATTTAGTTAGATGTGAATGTGTTGAGGTGAACTTCTTTAGCCAGAAATTTGCTATTTTATCTTTTCCAGGGGCTTTCCAATTGTGAGTAAAATTAATTGCTCGGGTGACTTCATGTTGCAAAATTATCACTTCAGGCATTTGTGGTATCATCTTGTATGTGCTGTTTCTGCTTGTATCCACCATGCATGCCTGTTATGTTGTACCGGGTTTGACCATATGTTGCTCCAGAAGTGTTCCATATCTTTTATGTTTGGTGGATTGTCTATTTCAATGTGTGTGTTATCTATTGTCTGGTAAAATTTCTTTTGGTTTGTGTTGAATGTTTGGTTTTGTTTCCTTCTATTTTCACGTCTTTGTATCTTCTAAGTCATTTGGCCAATGCTTGTAATTTCTGCTTCTTTTCATCTAATTGCTCTATCACTTCTTGTTGTGAGATTTTACCTAACCTTTTTCATTTTTTGTCTGATATTTAATTTCTTATAAATTGTGTTAGCTGTCCGATGTCTTTTCTCAGTTTTTCTATTCTGATCTGTAGCCTGTGTTACCATGCTGGTTTTGTGGGTTTCTTTTGTGTGTTGGTTGGTTCTGATCTCTGCCTAGTGTGTATATTTAGTGTAGTGAGTGTTCCTATACAAACCAGTAGTTGTAACTCTTCCATAGTTGTATTTTCATTTATTTTGTTGTGTATGATTGTGTTGATAGTTGTTATTTTGTGGTCTATGCAAGAATGGTCTAATGTCTGTATCTGTGTCTTTGTATTCTATATATGTCAGCTGAAATTTTTCTTCTATATCTAACATGTGTGTCACTTCGTGTTCTATTTGTGCTTGTTCTGGTGGCTGTCTTAAGATTTTGTTTTCCTCTGATTGTTTAATTGATGCGTGTTGTTCTTTGTTTGTTTGCTCTGGGATGTTTGAGTCCATTACTGTATTTTCTTCTTCTTCTGATTGCACATTATTTTGTTCCAGTATTTGTTGTACTTGTTGTTTGATGTTTTCTAATTCTGACTGGGGTATCATGTTATTTTTTATTATTACACAGATCTGATCAGCTAGTCGTTGTTCTGTTAAAAGTTTTAATTCTGGGTATCTGGTAATAAATGTTGTGTATACTTGTGATCTGTATCCGGTTGTGTTGGTTCCTAAGTTTGTTGCTTGGTAACAACAGAACATGAAGTGTCAGTTATCTTCATCTGACCATCTCATCCTCTGTCTTTGTTTTTCTTCTAGACTGGTTACAGGAAGCATATCCTGCAAAACACCTCTATTTGGATTTAAATCATTTTATTATTATTATTATTATTATTAGTGTTGTTATTATTATTGGAAGTGGTATAAACTTGTTGATAAGCATAACTGTTACACAGCAGATAATATTAATTTCACAGTCTCAAATTTATTTGAATATAAAAATTTGTGAATACCCAGAATGTATACTCATGAGCCACCACTGCTCTGAAGTCAGAGTTAGGGGACCTACAAATAATAACAATTAGGAGTTTAGTTTCACTAAATTCAGCTGCCCCTGCAGAACATTCAAATACCTGTTCAGTGCAGTGCCACGATACATCTACGAACTCAAATGGAATACTGTTTTTTATGTGCATGGCCACTCCCCCTACCCTGCAAAAAACTCTTTGAAAACCAGACAGCTAATCTGTATCATGGAAAAGCTCTATAAGCTGTTCACTAACTTTATCTCTAATACCTCTTATATTTTGATGAAATATGCTAATGCCACATAATGAATAAATTACTGTATGAATGACAGCACAGACAAAGATACTTCTGAGTGCAAAACATGATGGAATGCTTAGTGTGCTGACTACATCTTAGCTTGTCCACTATCCAGACACCAATACATTTTACACATAATGTTATACTTAGTGCATGACTATTAATCTCTATTAATTCTACATACACTCAATTTTTATTTTGTTGAAGTTGCATGATAAGGTTACAAATTATAGTGTCTGATATAATCCATTTAGATTTCTACCCTGAACAGATCTTAACAGTACAGAGTGAAAAATGAGTTAAACTGGGAAGATAAATGAAGTGAAGACATATGCTTCTGTAATGACACTAAAGCATTATGAAGGAGAGTTGAGAATGGCACGGTTCAATATTCTATGAAGCTGTCTTTACACTTTGTCCTTTGAATTGCACAGATATGGAGACAGCAAGTACTGTTAGTGTTTAATTATGAACAATGAAGGGCTTTATAGCATTGGTGGTGACACAGTTTAAATCCACTTCCTGTGATAACTGTTTAGTGTCAGATGAAGTATTTCACACTAACGTCAGAGGTATGTTATATTCAGTGATCATAGCTAGCCAGTAGCTATGCACTCTGCATGTATAAAATATCTAAAAAAAGCTAATGAAATTAATAACTGTGTAATCAGGCCCAGAGGATCATGTAGTGTGCCGACTGGCCACTGTGTCATTCATATATGGTACACAAGCCATGAGGTTAGCACACATTTCTTCCAACCATTTTTGGTTTTGTATGCCTAGGAGCTGCTACTTTTCATTCAAATAGCTCCTCAATTGGCATCACAAGACTGTGTGGATCCAATTCCAGATCTTCTGCCAAGAAAAACTCCTTGGCAGTACCAGGAATTGAAACTGGGTCCTTCTCATAGAAGTCAGTTGAGGAGACTATTAAATATGTGCAGCTAATTTTCAGCTGAAAATTTTTAAATCGTACCACGAACCACAGCAGAGAGGCATATATCCCTCAATGATATAAATGACTGCACCTCAGGTGCAACTATACCAGAATGGTAGCTGTAGAGATTCCAGGTTAAGATATGGTTCCTAAAGACTGTTATCAGCCTTTTCAATTGCTCCAGGGGCAGTAGTCTGAATGATTGACTAAATTGGTCTTGCAGCATGCCCTTACTATGTTGTACAGCGTAGAGCTGAAACAAAGAGGAAACTGCTGTTGTTGTTCCATCAGAACACTGGTTTGATGCAGCTCTCCATACTACTCTATCCTGTGCTATGCTTTCCATCTCTGAATAACTGTAGCAACCCACATCCATTTGAACCTGCTTATTGTAGGCATCTCTTGGTATCCCTCTGCAATTAACCCCTCCCCTCCCCTCCCCTCCCCTCACACACACACACACACACACACACACACACACACACACACACACACACACACACCAATACCCAATACTATGTTGATGACTCCCTGATGTCTCAGGACGTTTCTTTTTAACTGATCCCCTCTTTTAGTCAAGTTACACTGCAATATTTTTTCACCTGTCTTATTCAGTACTTCATCATTGGTTACACAATCTACAAATCTAATTTTCAGCATCCTTCTGTAGAATCATCTTCAAAAACTTCTAATCTCTTCTTGGCATTTCATTCCCATAAAAGGCTACACCCCAGACTTCAGCAAAGACTTCCTAACCCTTAAGTTTATATTCACTGTTAACAAATTTATCTTCTCCAGAAACACTTTGAGCTGTCTGAAAGATATGGAGGAAATAAATTGAAGATGATGTTATGGAAAGAGAAGATGTGAGAAATACGCGAATGTGGCAAGAATTTGAAAGAACACTGAAAGAACTCAGTCAAAACAAGACATCTGAAGTAGATGATATTGCATGAGAATTATTGAGATTCTTTGGAAACATAAAAAAGAACAATAAAAATTGGTATGCAAGATATGCTGGTATAAGACAGATGAAATGCTTTCAGCCATCAATAAGAATACAACAATTCTAATTCCACAGAAGAGTGATGTTGATGGTTGAGAATATTACTGAGTCATCACCTTAATAAGTCATGAATGCAAAGTACCAAATTGAATAATTAGGAGGGGGGAGAGGAACCAAACAGGCAATACTGACACTAAAATTGACGTTACAAATGCAAACTGAAAAAGTCAAATCTATGTTAATGACGTTTGGAGATTTAGAGAATGCTTTTGGTAATGGTGACCAAAATACAGATTTTGACATTCCAAAGGTAGCAGTTATAAAATACAATGAATATAAGGTTATGCACAGCTTGTATAAAACCAGTCTGCAGTTATGAGTACTGAATGACGTGAAATGGAGGCAGTAGTTGAGTCACATATGTGACTGATACGTGGACAACAGGTGGCACAGAGAAGTAGAGAACAGTAGGCAAAGAATGCTGAAGTTTAGATGAGTAGATTGGGTAACTAATGGGTATGTAATAAAGTGGATTCCAGAGAAAACAAATTTGTGGCACAACTTGACTAACAAAACGAATCTGTTTGCAGTAAACATCTTGAAGCAAGAATGAGTAGCAGATTTGGTTATGTAGAGAAGTGTGGGTGCTATATGAGGTCTGTTCAAAAAATTCTGGAACATTCATAATTTTGTGCCAATGGTGTGTTGGAGCAAAATGCGGTTGACTTCTCTGCACTCACCTATGTTTAATGTGTAACTGCAGGAAGTTTCATTGTTCTATGTCTCTTAAGTATTGTTCAGTGCTGTATTGAGTAGAACATTGTGTCACACAGTTTGTGACTTTTGAGATGGCAAAGTTAGAGGAGCAATGCATCTGTATTAAATTTTTCATGAAACTCAAACTATGTTGATGAATCGTTAAGCTATACTTAGTGTTATGAATGGATCACATAGTTTAAAAATGGCCAGACAGAAGCTAAAGATGATGCTCATTCAGGATGCCCTTTGATGTCCGCTGACAATGCTCATATCAGTAATAATAATGAAACTGTGCATGCCAATTGAAGACTGACTGTCCAAGCTTTTTCAGATGGCTATTGGTGTGTATCGCCCTGCAACAATCATTGGAAGGAGCCTCGACAGAGGAAGGAGTACTATGGTTTGGGGAATGTCTCTATAGCATTCTCTGGATGAACCTGTCATTCTGGAGGGCACAATGGATCAACACACAGCTTGCAGCATACATCCATGTTTGAAAGAACACCAGGCTGAGTTTCCCATACTCCCCCGGCCACCAAACTCCCTGGGCATAAACTGAACTGAGACTCTGTGGGGCCACCTTGATCAGGATGCTCATGCCATGGATAATCAACCAAGAAACCTAGTGCAGCTGTCCATGCAATGGAGTCAGCATGTCTTTATACCCCTGTTGGTACTTTCAGGAAATTCAGTGACTCTCTTCCTCCATGTCCACGCTGCAAAAGGTGGTTATTCAAGCTATTGACAGGTGGTCATGTTTGTTTGACTGGATCATGCAATAAGGCTTCTGTTTCATTCATGAATGGACTATGTAAAAGATGACTGCTTGTATATTTGTTTACAAGCTGTTATGTGTCTAATTTTATGTGAATGATCCATGTGAGATAGGTCCATTGAAAACTGAATAATGTTTATAGTTTATGTCATGAGAATAAGGGTCTGAAAATATGTACATTGTCTCCCTTTGAGTGTCTGCCTCAGTATACAAAAACTTGAGTAGTATAAAAGTATGGGCCACAAAAGGGTTCTGTATGCATTTTCTTTTATATATGAACTGTAGTTTCCCAGCCTGCTACTAGTGAATTGTTGCTTTGCTCCACATACCACTGGGTCCATATATACAGCAATGGCAGCACCTCTGATGCCAGTTTTAGCAGGGTGTCAGGATTTCACATAATTCAGGCACCTCACTATGGTTTATTGTGATGGAGGGAGTTGATTAATAAGGACATCTGCTGATAAGGTCAGTAGACTGAGAGAGACATTGCATTTTTCCAACAGATACAGCAGTTGTGTTATCAGAGTCAGCAGCCAGGGTTGAGCATCTACCCTGGAGTGCAGTGAAAGCAGTGAATTCAGCAATGCAGACTCCTTACAGTGCTAGTAGACCATGGCAAGAAAGAGTCATACTGTCAGCATTCTGACAGGTGGAAAAATGCAAAGTCAGGTCCCAACACTTGATGGAGCCTTCTACGGTGGTGTCCATTCAAGCTGCTCATATTGACAGTGAAGGTGAATGGTTCAATACATAAGAGTGCAGAGGTGAACCAGCTACCCCAGTGTGGGCAGCAGTGATGGTGGGTTGCAGAAGTAAACTGTGCGGGCACAAGGCATACCAGCCACAGTAGAGTGTGCAACTGATCTGAAAATGCATTATTTTCCATCATGTAGACCATAACAAAGCCACAGCAGAAGGTTTGGTCATATGCCAATCAGATCACAAGCAGCTCTGGTTGACTTCTGTCTTTCTGCTGCATCAGTAGAGCTACAGTTCTGGGTGCATCATCACAGCTTGGATGCGTGGGAACTTCACCTATCATGTTGCCCAGGCGGCTATTCGTGCAGTGTCAGAACAGCCCACATGTAGCTTCTTGTAAAAGAATGCCTAACCAGCTCCTTTCTGCTTCACTCCCTCATGCTGCTTGCTTCAGGCTGCAGTGATATATTTTGCTAATTTGGTCATGGGTGTCCACCTCCAAGACAAGAGAGGCCATGGTGCAACACTGATAATTTCACTTAATATCTCTGCACATTGTTACTCCCAAATCATAGAATGATTACTCAAAGGATTCCAGTTTTGCATCAACAGCTAGTTATCAGCCTTTACGCAAAACAAAATATTTTGCTGAGATCTGACTGATTATTGGAATTTTCACTATGTAGAACTTCCTTACAGGTAATTTCATTGTTTGTAAAAAATCAAGAATTGCATCTGCCAATATCGACTAAATTGTTAATGTATAATATAATAGCAGATGTCTTATAACTCCAGTATTTGTAAATGCTTTTCCATATAGGGTGATGTACTGGATTTTACCTACCAGAAAATTTTAGACCCATTCCCAAAGCTGGTTAGATATATGAAAGGAAAGAATTTTTAAAGGTCATCAATGTGGCTTTGAATCAGAGACTTTTGAAACGTTTATAAACACCAAATCAACCTGATTTCTTATGTCTGTAGAACTGAGGGAATCATTTATGAAGATCATAAGGTGGTGCTACAGAAGAATGCTGAAGATTAGATGGGTAGATCACATAACTAATGAGGAAGTATTGAATAGGATTGGGGAGAAGAGAAGTCTGTGGCACAACTTGACTAGAAGAAGGGATCAGTTGGTAGGACATGTTCTGAGGCATCAAGGGATCGCCAATTTAGTATTGGAGGGCAGCGTGGAGGGTAAAAATCGTAGAGGGAGACCAAGAGATGAATACACTAAGCAGATTCAGAAGGATGTAGGTTGCAATAGGTACTGGGAGATGAAGAAGCTTGCACAGGATAGAGTAGCATGAAGAGCTGCATCAAACCAGTCTCAGGACTGAAGACCACTACAACAACAACAAGGTGGGAGTCCTTCCATAATCTGAAAGGGCTGATGACCTTACTGCTTGGTGTCCCCCCCCCCCCCCCCCTCTGAAAAAAAAATCATTCTACTCCTCATGAATTGGGTCTCACAATAACCATGTTTTCAGATTCATAGCTGATTTTCATGGAAGTTATTTTGTTCCAGGTAGGTCATATTTGAACTCTTTTTATATTATAGGACTCTGTTACATGCACATGTGACTGATGCCAGATGGTAGTTCTGTGGGTCAGGTTTACTTCTTTTGTAGATGGGTGTAACCTGATCTCTTTTACAATTGTGGGGTGCATGTTTCTGTTTAACGGATCTATGGTAAGTTATGGTAGAGAGCAGAGCTAATTCACTCACAAGCTCTGCATAGAACATTACAGGAATGACATCAGACCCTGGAGCCTAATTGAGTTTTAGTGATGCAAGCAACTTTACAAGACCACTTTCCTGATTACTATGCTCCTCTTCCTAACAGTGGTACAGCCTATTAATGACAACAACATTCCTCGAATTTCCACTGTAAAGGGACATTCGAGACAGATACTGTGACAGTATCTTGTTATAGTAGTTACTGAAGGTTTCATGTATGGACCTTCTCATAGCTGAATACATTTCTATTAACAGTTGCACATCTGCTAATTTACTCACAATGTTATATCTATTGTGAAGCAGACTCTGTTTCTTAGGAAGCTTCTTCAATTATTCTGCTAGTCACAGGTTATTTTAAAAAATTCCACAGTTCTTCTACATGTTCACTGCCTGGAACAAATTATTGTAGCTCCCAACTGATAATTGAGTAACCTACTCCTTATCCATTTTATTAAGTATGTACATTTTTCTGCTTATTTTTCTAACCTTGTAAACCTAATGTTTATTGTTACTGCAATTGCTTCATGATCATCGATTCCTGTTGCTATATGTGCATTCTCAAAAAGATCAAATCTGTTTGTTAGCATAAAAATAAATGTATTTTCATCACTCCTTGAGTTTGGTGCCAGACCATTTGTTCTAGGTAATCTTCAGACAAAGCTTTTATAACTCATTTTGTAGGGGGTTGTTCTCTTATTCACTACTTATGACAAGCGGCTCCCCAATCAACTGTCAGATGATTAAAATGTATTACAGCATGCTTTGAGTAGATATAAGGAAGGGAATGAACGTTTTCTGTAAAGACTGAAGTTTAATCTGTGGCTGAGTCTGATGAATGATAGAAATATACAACTACAGTTTGCATCCCATTTATGACTGTTATTCATGCCTAAACCATTTTCCATACTGTCTCAATTTCTACTTCAGTTGATTCATTAATATTCAAGCTCAACAGAAATCAATTGTTGAGTGTACTTTGATGAAAAATAATATTAATGAAACTGCAGTTCACCAGAGATGTATATGCAGTCAATAATCATTGCTAACATCAGCAAAAAAAAAAAAAAAAAATAAATAAATAAATAAATAAAATAAAAAAATAAAAAATAAAAAAAATGTAGATTCAAGTTCAGATAATAAATCTTAGTGAAGTGCAGTGAGAACCATCTATAGTATCATTAGGAACACAAATATCTTAATTGAAACACTTTCACTTATTCATTCATCATGTTTTGTAGATCTTATCAAGAAGGTGAACCTTAAGAGATGTGAAACAATTCAAGGTATTCAATGATGAAAGACACAGAAATCATTAAAACTGCCCCTAAGGCATCAAGTTGATTACATGAGACTCTTCCATCAGAACTCTGATAAGTTAATTCATTTGCATCTTATACTATTCTTAGGATACTGACGTGTTAATATGAGGTGGAAGTGAATTCTCGCTTATGTGTACATTGTGGCTTTCTTAAGCTATTACATTCAGTTTATGAAACAAAATTAAAGCAAAAGAACTAAAACATTGTATATAGGCATATTGTATACAGGCACAAGATATCAGCACAACAAGCTATGCTCCACAACACTCCCACCCATGTTTGCTGATTTTAAAGGCACAGTTAATAATAATTTGCAATTTCCTTGGAGCTTTTATTTTGAAAACACTTTTTTGAATATGTCTGCTAATTGAGTTTCTGATCTATCATGGAAAACTAGAATGACTTCATCATCATTTTCTCATGAAATTGATTACATTACATATCTATGTCTTTAGTCACTTTATGAAAAGTATAGTTGCTAGTCACCATACAGGGGAGATGCAAATTACAGACAGGCACAACAAAAAGAAATATACCAAGGGTCTCACTGAGGCCTTGACAAACCATAATTATCCATCCAACCTTGTACAAAAACAGGTCTCCCCTGCCTTATCTTTCCAGTCACCCACCACCCCTTGAAGTCCCACTGTCTGGCCACAGAGGAGCATTTCCCTAGTGACCCTGTGCCACCCAGGACTGGAGATACTGAATTACATTATCCACAAGGGCTTCAACTATCTCGTCATGCCCTGGAATGAGAAATGTCCTACCCACTATCCTTCCCAACCTTCCCACAGTGGTACTCCATCACACTCAGGGCTACACAATATCCTCATCTCTGCTCCCAACCCCTTGCCACATGGGTCATTTCCATGTAATAGATGTAGATGCAAGATCTGTCCCATACATCCTCCCACCACCATCCAAACATCACCTATTGGATCAGAGGAAGGGCTACCTGTAATGTAATCTACAAGCTAAGCTGCAACCACTGTACTGCATTCTGCGTGGGCACAACAACCAGCAAGCTGTCTGTCCATATTAATGGCCACCAACAAACTGTGGTCAAAATGCAGCTGGACTACCCTGTTGTTGAGCAAGCTGCCCAACAACAAGACAGTCTTCAGTTTAATGATTACTTCACTGCCTGTGCCATCTGCATCTGTCCCACCAACAAGTTGTTCAATGTGACGTTGACTGATATAAGACTTGCACTTGGCGACCAAACTTCCCTGCATGGGGCCTCCCTACCAATGATGCCATACGCTCATTTCCATTTTCAGTCTTTGTTGTTGCCCATCTGGCCCCCTCCCTGTTCCCATTCGAGCACTAGAGCACTACACAGTCCTCTATTCCACCAATACACCCTCAGTATTTTTACTTTTCTCTTTTTCTGCTAAACTCCCGGCTCACCTTCACCCTCCATCTAACCTCCCAACTGCACCTACCTGCCCTACCCTCTCTCCAGCTGGTCCCTGTACAATCACACAGGCAGCACTTTGCTGTCCCCCACCCTACCCTGCTATCCCTCCCCCTCCCCACCCTAGCCTCCTCTTTACCCCCACCTCCTGTTTGCCTCTCTCATCATGCGCTGCTGCTTGCAGTCTGGCTTCAGCTGCCAGAGACTGTGGTCATGTGCATGTGAGTTGTGTTTGGATGAGTGTGTGCGTGTATGTAGTCTATTTTTGATAAATGCCTTGTTAGCCAATAGCTCACTTTCTGACAGTGCTTTTGTTGTGCCTGTCTTCCTTCAACTCAGCATCTCCACTATACAATGAATAGCAACTATCCTGTTGATAATATTGTTACATTCCATCCTGGATTTTCCATTGTTTGGTTTTTTTCTTTAGTCATTTTGTGTTATTTATTATTTTTCAAGCAAAATGCAAAACAATATTCTGTAACACTCACATTTCAGATTTTCTATCAACGGCCTGTCACTAAGTACCTCAATTTCATTGTTGTTAAATGTAATTTTTAAATCTTTACTGGCTGCTGCTCTCACTGTAAAAATATTTTTCCTCAAACCACATACATATAATGTATCATTTGTGGAATAAGGTTCCAATACACCATTTACTAGTGCATTTAACCCTTAATTCATGATATGAATCCACACTGAAAAAGGTCGTCAGCGGGTTAGCCTTAAACGATATGAAGATGGCATGTGTTCTTTCGGACATACCTGAAAGAACAGATGCCATCTTCATATCATGTAAGGCTAACTGGCTGACAACCTCCTTCAGTGCAGATGCACACGATTTGCCTGAACTCTTATGGGACTCATTGGATTGTCTGCCGCGAGTAATGGGT
This sequence comes from Schistocerca americana, assembly GCF_021461395.2. Taxonomy (NCBI): domain Eukaryota; kingdom Metazoa; phylum Arthropoda; class Insecta; order Orthoptera; family Acrididae; genus Schistocerca; species Schistocerca americana. The sequence goes on from NC_060119.1 coordinate 941,116,722, forward strand.
ATAACGTCAGGGGCACTACGAATGTAGTGTGTGGACTATAAGTTGAGAATGTGGGTCTCATATGGAGAAAGCCAGTGATAAATCTCTGCAGTCACACTATCCTCTGTCTCCTTGGTGGCTCAGGTGGATAGAGCATCTGCCATGTAAGCAGGAGATCCCGGGTTCGAGTCCCGATTGGGGCACACATTTTCAACTGTCCCTGTTGGTGTATATCAATGTCGATCAGCAGCTAATGGTATTGATTTAATTGTAATTTCATTCTTAATTCATGAGGTGTGGTCTCTTAGACCGTGCAAAAATTTTCAAAGTCGCTCACCAAGACCAGTTGTGGTGGAATGCTTCTATACACCCCCTACTGTCCTTAAAATGCCAAGCCTAAGATGTTTTGTTGTCAATCACATTATTGCCTTCTGTATTTATTGTTGACATGTGTTATTCATAGGTGTTGTAGTCTCCTAGACTGCACCTTGTGAACTATGTACCTATTTTCTTCAGTACTGTACTGTATACCGGTAGCTGAAAATGTGCTGTCACGAATGTGTCATTTTTAACTTTCCTGAGTTTGATGAAGTTGTTAGTCAGTCTGTGGAGGATGGTGTGCTGGCCGGAGTGGCCGAGCGGTTCTAGGTGCTACAGTCTGGAACTGCACGACCGCTACTGTCACAGGTTCGAATCCTGCCTTGGGCATGGATGTGTGTGATGTCCTTAGGTTAGTTAAGTTTAAGTAGTTCTAAGTTCTAGGGGACTGATGACCACAGCAGTTAAGCCCCATAGTGCTCAGAGCCATTTGAACCATTTTTTGAGGATCATGTCAGTGATATAGATCAAGAAATAAACAAAAAAGGTGATGATTTTAAATTAGCCAGTGATCACAGTTCTGCTATCAAACAAGAGTATCATTCAGAGGAAGAACTTCAGGAAAGTTGTGATGAGGATCTGTCTGTTTCTTCAATGAAATACTTAAGTGTCTGTTAAAATTAAATGTGTTCTGAGTAGTGATAAAAATGTAGTTCCCAGCAATGAATGTCAATTTGGCAGACTTTCTTTTAGTACCTATCATGTGGAATTTTTATGCACAAATGTGTGTGTATGTTGTCTATTTTTGATGAATGCCTTGTTAGCCAATAGCTCACTTTCTGACAGTGTTTTTGTTGTGCCTATCTTCAACTCAGCATGTTTGCTATATGATGAATAGCAAATATCCTTTTGATAACATTGTTACATTGCATCCTGGATTTTCCATTATTTGATGTTTTCTTTAGTAATTTTGTGGTATTCATTATTTTTCATGCAAAATGCAAAACAATATTCTGTAACACTCATAAATAGTAAAATGCTGCAGGCATTTAGTGCAATAAAATAAACTAGAAGCATTTAAACAACACTTAAATAATTGTAAAAATAAATGTTATGTAGCATAAATTAAAAATTTCAAATGATTTTTGCCTTAAATCTCAGTTTAAACAAAGAGGTCCCAGAGACCCCACCTCATGGTATATGTTACAGAAAAGTCACCTCATGAGTTAAGTGATAACTTGACTGATCCAATACCTTCAGCATAGACAACTGAATTATCTTCCTTTAGAACAAGAAATTCAAACTATACAGTGGTTTAAATACTGAAAACCATTCTGTGTGTGAAGACATGTGTTTTGATGAAACCCTATCAGCAGTTCAAACATTAACATAATTAGTAGTCAAGTCACTTGTAATTTCCACACTTAGAACTTGGTGTTTATGTTCACTGATTTCCCTTCACAATTTAAACAATATTTTACTTCATTCAGCCTTATAATGACATTTTTGCAACAGTAACAGGTTTAAATTACATACTGACACTTGCTACTACTTTATCATCTACAACTGTGTATGTGTTAAACTCATGTTTGCAGATTAATTTTAATTGCAGTCTCGCATTTCATATAGAAATCCTTTCTTCTCAGTCCAAGGATAATGTACATGGGACAGTTGCACTATAGGGTATATTCATGTTCACTTAATGGTTTGAAGTCAAGCACATGCTCTTGATAACTGGGAACTGTAACCGATAACCTGTCATCAAAATATTACTGGACCTAGCTACACATTCACCAGAGTAGTAATAATTTACAGAATGAAAGTGATCTTCATTAATGAACTAAGCAGTATTCTGCAGAACTATGTCTAAATGTGGGGAGTCACCATAGAGCTTATTATTTTTAAACCTATTAGTTGTGGTACGCCTCTATCTACCTGCGCCCCATGATGTAGCCCAACCAGTCAGTTATGGAGTAGCCTGCATTTCATTGAATTATCTAAACTATAGTCTGAATTAACAATTTTCAAATATGTACAGCTTTGAAGAAATTAATACTTAGAAAAATAATGTAACAAACCATGATCTGTTAAGTGTTTTTTTGGTGTATATATTTTTATCGGAAGATAGCATTATACTGGACATTTATTTGACTGTAGCTCTAAACAAAATAAAGTGCTTGAAACAAAAACTCTCTTGTACACACCTTTTCTGAGTAATCTATAAAAATGTAATAACATAATAATAAGTGACAATGGAAAATTGCTGAGTGACCCAAAGGAAGTGAGTGAGAGATTCATAGGCCAGTTTAGTAAGATGAGTAGGGAGGATGTGATTGACCCATCAAAGGTGCTAAATCCCAGTAATCTCAATAATTCATTCTTCCTTAGGTGTGTTACAGAATTGGAAATCCTGAAAATTATTTCCAACTCAAAAGCAAATACATCTTGTCGCTGAGATGACATCCAAGCAACATTTCTGAAAGAATGCAGTAATGAATTAATAAAGCCACTACAATATTTAGTAAACTGATCTTTCAGTCAGGGGTCAATTACTGACCTGTTAAAAGTCACTAAAATAAGATCTGTGTATAAAAAGGGAATAACTGCAGACATACAAAATTATGGGCCCATTTCATTGACATCACTACTTAGTAAGCTGTTGGAAAGGCTACTTTTTGATCAACTTGTATCATTTTTCTGTAAGTACAATCTATTAAAAAACTGTCAGCATGGTTTCAGGAAGGGCCGGTCTACAATAACAGCTGTAACTACATTTTTGCAAGTGGTGTTGAATAAACTTGATGATGGAAACAAAGTTATTGGCCCTTTTTTAGACCTATCCAAGGCTTTTGACTCTGTAAATCATTATGTTCTACTACATAAATTAGAAACTAATAAAGTCAGAGTAGTGGCATTAGATTTGTTAAGAGGCTACCCTCCTGACAGGAGAAAATGTGTAAAGCTGTAGTACACAACTGAGAGACATACACAAACAGTAAAATCATCTTATAATATTCTTAACAGTGAATTCGGTCAGGGAATCATTATTGGGCCTTTTTTGTATACTGTGCACATCAATGATACAATAATTCCACAAAATTCAAACCTAGTAAATTATGCTGATGATACCTCCTTCATAATTTGGGGTTCCACAAAACAGTTAGCAGTGCAAAATAATGCAGAGAACATTAGTCTCACCACAGAATATCTCACCAAAAACAAATTGGCACTAAATAAGGACAAGGCAATTCTGATGAAGTTTCTGATAAATTATAAATCAAGACAAGTGGACAGAGAACCAGAACTATCAGTGGAAACAATTGATAAACATAAATTCCTGGGTATTATAGTAGATGAACACCTTACATGGAAGGAGCACATCAGCTACATGAGTAAAAAAAATCTCCTGTAACACCTACCTGCTAAAATGCCTTTCTAGCATAATAGCACAACCAGTTTTAAAACAAATCTATTTTGGAATTATACACTCCCATCTGCAAGAGAACCTCATGGTTCTACTCAATCTTTCAATCTTGTATTAGATTTTGGAGTAAGTCCCCCAATCGGATCTCTTCTGGGGGCAGGGGAGGGGGGGAGGTTTGAGAGGAGCCTCAGAATGCAAAGATTAATCTCAACCATCCTTGCGAAGCATTAAAAGGATAGCAGCCTGGAATGTGCAAGGTCTCTTGCAGACAGGAAAGCTTGCTATCCTGGAAAGAGAAATGGATCTTCATGAGCTAGACATACTTGGACTCAGCGAGACGCACTGGAGAGGATGTGGCCACTTCACGACTCCAGCAAAGAATATAGTGTTTTTCCAGATTTGAGGATATGAGTAGAAATAGCATTTCTATAGTTATTCCTAAGAACCTCTGTAATGCTGTCTTGGGCTATTAGCCTGTGTGCGACAGAATAATCTCCATTAAAGTGAACGCTACTCCATGCAATATCAACATCATTCAGGTTTATACTCCCACAGCAGCTTCATCAGACATAGAAATAGATGAATTCTATGAGCTGCTAGAAAATACTATCAGAAAGATACCCAAAAAGGAAATATTAGTCATCCAAGGTGACTTTTATGCAAAGACAGGTGAGACTGTAGATGATGGGCACATGAGATCTGTGGTCGGACTTCACAGCCTGGGAGTGAGAAATGAATGTGGGGAGTGGCTATCGAATTTTGCAGGAATAACAACTTATCTGTCTGTAATACCCTCTTTCAACATCATCCACGGTATCGATGTACATGGATTTCTCCAGGTGATAGGGTTAGAAATCAGATTTATTTCATTTTGGTGAAACAACATTGGTGTACTTCGGTCCTAGAATGCAAGACCTATCCTGGAGCACACTGTGGCAGTGACCATATCATGCTGGATATAAAAATGAAGATAAAACTGAAAGTGACGCAAAGGAAAAGAGTAAGGCAGATTCGTCTAACAGATAAAACTAGCCTCAAAGAATTTGGAGAAAGAATGAGACCTAAACTCCAAAAATTAACAGAGGAAGGAGTAGCTCCCAAAACATGGAACAAAATGAAAGAAATGATCAGTTCAGCTCTCCCTGAATAGGTTACAAAGAGCCCTCAAGTGAAGAATCCCTGGATTTCAAACAATACTCTACTACTCACTGAAGAACAGAGCACACTAAGGAAAGGTGGCATACAAACTGCCCAAGGCAAAGAAGCATACAAAGAACTTTGGTGAGGCATTCATCTTCATGGATGACAATTTGTGCTCCCATCATGCACATCTTGTAAATACTTCCTTCAGGATAATGACATTGCTCGACTAGAGTGGCAACATGTTCTCCAGACATGAACCCTATCAAACATGCCTGTGATGGATTGGAAAGGACTTTTTATGGATGATGTGACCTACCAACCACTCTGAGGGATCTAAGCTGAATTGACATTGAGGAGTGGGACAATCTGGACCAACAGTGCCTTGATGAACTTGTGGATAGTATGCCACAATGAATACAGGCATGCATCAGTGCAAGAGAACATGATACTGGATACTAGAGGTACTGGTGTATACAGCAATCTGGAACACCACATCTGATGGTCTCGTTGTATGGTTGTACAACATTCAATGTGTGGTTTCCATGAGCAATAAAAAGGGCAAAAATTGTGTTTATGTTGATCTCTATTCCAATTTTCTCTATAGATTTCAGAACTCTGGGAATCGAGGTGATACAAAACTTTTTTTTTATTTATTTCATTTTGATGTAAGTACTTAGATAAGTTTTCAGCCATCCACAAATTTGCTGCTGTATGATCAAACAAACTGAAGGAAGACTGAAACAAAGAACTATTGTCTGTAGAATTAACTGAGGCTGACCTGTTGTAACAAGAGAGTACCTGAATTTCAGAAAGGACAAAGATAAACAAATACTGAAATTTATTGAGGTAGGTGTAGACCCAAGCTAGATTCAAGTGGTGTAAGCATATGTGTTTAGACTGAGTAAGAGAATGAAAAAAATGTAGGGAGGTGACTCTACACACAGACTAAGAATTTCACTGTGACTGTAATGTTTCATTTCCCATCAGTATATCCTTATGGTATGTTTAGTAGTTTTCGTATGTTAATTTGTGTGTATGACTTCAATAGTTACTGTCATTTGCACATTGTCCATAGAGTTCATTTTCCATTTAAAATTTGTATAAGAAAGAGGAGACACAGGATAGTGAGAAGAAGAAACAAGAAGTCGAGAAGTGTCTGGGCACTAATTTTGATACCACTAGTGGCCTTTACTAGCCTTTATACAAGACCTGGCTTTCTTCGAGTTATGTGGCATATCCTGTGATAATGTTATGTTATAGTAGCCATTGTAGGTTTCCCGCATCATCCTCTTGACAGCCAAATGTGTTCATTTGGTATCTCCCCATCTCTAGCTTTATGCTCCGTTTTACAACTATTATCCAGTGGTCTGTTTCTTTAGAAGTTTCTTTACTCTGACTGTGTACCATGGACAGTACCTTCCCTCCACTCTGCATCTAATTTTAACAAATGACTTTAATTACTACTGAGATAGCCTCTTTGTGCAATAACACCCCCTGGTGTACCAACTGAGTACACATGGCTCTCTCTCCCGTTCCTTCCCACCATTTCCTTAAGGTTGCCATTATTCATGGTGGATCTGAACTAGTGATTATTAATCAGCTACAGTTTTTCTGCATGTGATTTGACCCAAAACCAAATACTGAAGGCTGTTTAGCATCATAAGTATGTTACGTCGGCTCTGGTTCACAAGAGTTTCAGAAAGCTCTTAATACTCATTGTCGCATCTCTCCCCTTACACTGCCCTCTGAATATGCTACTTAAAGTCAAATGAAAGAGAAATTATCATGCAAGGTTTTTTGGAAGAAAAAGCACTGTCTGTGGAGCTTGTGACAAAGAAAGCTGGGATATTTTTACTTCCCCTCATGTTTTACCATCTGCCTCCTTAAATTCGTTTTTCCACTTTTAACTAATTACCATTAACATATGTGAATATAATCAGCATTTTCATAAAAGAGAAAGGTTGGCCCTCGGGTTATAAGAATATAACACCAGATCTAATTTTGTGCTTAGTTTTATGTTCGTAATTGATTTTCTAATTTATTTTGTTTAATCCTAGTTAGCATCTTTCATTATAGGGTGAAATCAGTGATTGTTTGGTAACTTAAATTCTATTGTTGACTTATAAACAAATATAAATTCTGTACTAATTATAAACATTAGGAAGATGAAATACTAGTAATCTTGAAGTTTCTGTTTAGCACTATTCGAAAACATGTTAGCAAAACCAGCCCTTAATTAATTCCAAAGTAATTAACAGTTTTGTCAAAAGTTTGTTTGCATAATGATATCCGTTAATTTCATCATTTAAACAAATAATTTGGCCTAACTCTTGTAGTAGAAGAAACTGTTAAAAAGAATCTATTTTTTGACATATTCAGTTAATTTAATGAGTTGAGTTTTAATTGTAATTTCTGTAAATTCAACTTTGAACAATGTGTAGTTTCAGTACCTATTATTGTGAGGATACATAAGGGCCTGATTTTTCATCAAGAGACAGTCAGTCCACGGCCGAGTTTCAGATGAGAAACTTGTGTTGGTTAGATCAACAACAATGCATCCATGAAATAAGTGTAACACAATTAGGCCGTGTGTTAAAACAATGACAGTGTCTGTTCCGTATGTACCTTGTTATTCTTCAAGAACTGTGTGGTTAGGTTTTACTGCTCGTAGATGTTTAATAGTAAACTATTGTAGCAGTATGTAGATGTTCACCTACAAACTATTAATTAGGCTTATCAAAAGTTAAACAGTAGTGCACTGGTCATATTAAATGTGAATATGGGGGGTTGTGAACAGGGAAAGTAAACAACTGTGAAATGCAAATATGCACCTGTCGGCTACATCATTTAAAGTAGTCTGTGTTTGACTTCCATCCCCCCCCCCTCCCCCCCCCCCCCCATTTTTCAGCCAGTATAGCAACACAGAATGTCAGCAAGGAGGACAATAAATGAAGAAATAAAGCAGGCGGATGTCACAAGCTGTGCTATATTTGGTATACTTTGGGAATTTAATGCATGTTTTTCAGGGTACTTTGTAGTTTGCTCAGCACACCAACATGTAGCAGCTTCCAGTTTCCCAGAAAGAGTAAAAAGCAGCTTTTAATTGTGGGTGTAGTTTGCGTATTTCACTATATGCCTGGAAACAGCATTTACTTTGAGGTTTCATTCTAGTTTGAATTGATGAAATTTTATCCAATAATTACACTAAACTAGCAACCTGCTTTGGCTTAGCAAGGTATCACTAAATATCTACAAATGACTTTCTGATATAGCAGTAAATAACAACAGTCAAGAACTTTTCTCATTAATCAGTCTATCTATTAGTAAAAACAGTATCAAAATCCCGACAGTAGTTCCTGGTGTTAGCTTTCGCCTACAGACAGAAAAATGTAGTGGCAAACCTTCAATATTTAATCTATACTACAAAATGTGTTATTATCAGCTTTATATCTTAAGTGTCCCTCATCAAAGATCATTTAGGAAGTCACAGTAGCTTATGCTGGCCTGGTGCTACAGTCCGGCAGCCTTACACTTATCTCAAATACAATGATTCCAGGGAGTTCTGCCACTCACCACTACATAGCAATATCATTTTCACAGTGGCAGGAGACTTTATTTCATCATATTTCAGCCAATTTACACAAAACACTTATAAATTTTATAGGGTGAGGAAAAAATGTTTCACTTGGTGGACGGCAAAACAAGGCTCTGACAATGCTGTAACTGCATGCAGTGTGGCCAAGAACAGTTAGCATGAACTGTGCACTATGCCAGAACTGTCCTGTTAGCTTAGGTAGACAAGGCAGCGTCATGTGGAAAGGTTATGCAGACTTTCCAGTGTCTGAGTTGTGTTCACCCCTTTTTTGTTCAGTTAAAACCTCCACAATGTGGTATCTTGTGTATTTATTTCTGTTACTGTTACCTTTTCATTTAAACATTGAGACATTATTCTGCAGTAAATAAATCCATTGGGTATGTTTGATGTCCAGCCTTATCTTCACAGAACCAGTACATACATATATGTGCACCATTCACTTTAGAGAAGATGTTCAAAGCAACCAGCTTGCATTTGCAAACACTTTGCCACTGACTGGATCATAGTTTGCACACTGCATCCACTATTGCTGATGAGACATGCATATGAACTATTAGGTTGTGTACATCCAGGGTGGATTATTATAAACTTAAGTGTTCCCACAAATAAAAATCTTGTGGATTGAGGTCCGGGGAACATGGATGCCAGAGTGTTGGAACTCCATAACCAATTTATTTCCCTGGTAACACTTTATTTAAATATTATGCATTCATTCCAAAGTGTGGTGATGCACAATCATGCTGAAATTATAGATGTCACCAAACATAAAATTGGAATGTTTTCTGATGTGTCAGGCAAAGTATTCCAAAGAAACATATAATATAGGGGTGCATTCAGCTTGTCTGTCAGTAGGCAAGGAACCAAAAGCGCTCCTCCCATAATTCCAGCCCAAAGGTTTATGCCAAAGTGTCCTGAAGGCCACATTCTCAGGTGAGTTGTGGGTTCTGTTTCACCAATAATGACTGTTGTGGAAGTTAAAAATACCTTCATGAGTGAAGCTAGGTTTGTCAGTCCATATGACATGATTCATAAAATTCTTGTTATCCTCATCTTGGTGTAAAAGCCATTCAAAAAGCTGTACTTTTTGAATGTATTCTTCTGACTGCTGGTATTTTGTTAAAGTTAATGATATGGATGCAGTTCTTCATCATGCAACACTTCAACAATCAGTCTTTGAGATATCTCTTGCAGTATCACAGGTACTTCATTGAGGTAACTGGTGAACGGTTTCAAGAATCATGTGCTATCTTTGTGAAGTATGTTTAGTCCTTGGATGAACTCTGTCCATTAACTATGGACAAAAATTACAGATTTCTAAAGGCATTGCTCCAGGTGGCAAAAATGATTCTCATCAGGATGGTGACTTTGAGGGTACCATGCAGAAAGTGGTCGAACAGCAGCAGTTATTAGATAAACCAAGCACCAAAAGTGTATCGATGTATTCATCATTTTTTTACTCTGTTGGGAAGCTGCCCTACATGAACTTGACAGGACCACTTATGTTTGTGTACTGCATGGTTAGCAGATGCATGCATACAGTTTAATGGATTGCACTGTCATGTGATAAGCTGTTGTCATGTGACAAAATGATATCCTGCTTATAAATGATGAGAACTGGGGAACAGACATCTAAAAAATTAAAAAGGAAGCTGGCAAGTATTTAAACCATGGCTCCATGGTGGATGTGGGTTTGATGTCCCAGAAGTCTAATGGGTGAGCTACACTGGATGGTATGGTAATGTGGGGTGATACACATTCCTCTGTACATTTCAATGTGCTGCATGATGTGTTGGTGTTGCCAGCTTCTCGTTTTCATACACGTGTTTTCAAAATGTATCCAATCTGATTTTGCTAGATAAACTTTTGTCTTGAATCAGGATGAAGAATTGCATGCTGACCTCCAAGTGTGGCATACACAAACCTTCCTTGTGATTCAGGGTATCTCTTAGTGAAAACCCTGTCAAGATTCCTTCAGCAGTTCCTGGTATCTTATCTAATAAGATATACCATCAGAAACCAAACCAGATGACTTGAATTCATACATTTATTGACAAATAGGTAGACAGATAAATAAATAAACTCAGAAACACTTGAAGGTAAATCTGAAAATGTATGGACCTACACACAGCAGTATTTACTGGTTGAACAGGGATGTTTTAATGAGACAAGCTATGGTTTCTGCAGCAGGGTGTCCAATGTTATGAAACTCTGTGGGCAATGCTCTTACCAGCCAAGAAAGACTCACAATTCATTCTCTCCTCATTACTTCCAACACTGCTTCTCTCCTACTACCGAAAATTCACAGACATTCTCCTACATACCTCATAAGGATTGCACTCCTGGAAGAAAAGGCACTGCACCAAATAGCTTTGCCATCAAACCACATACTAGGATGTGGCTACACCATTTCTATGGAGAGACATGTTGACAGTAGTAAATAGGTGATGGTGAGTCATGAGCCATGCCTGGACAGCTTATTCAGTAGGAATATTGTCCACAAAAGGCAACTTTCCATGTACAAGTCTCAGTCCACTACATACCGTATTTACTCGAATCTAAGCCGCACTTTTTTTCCGGTTTTTCTAATCCAAAAAAACGCCTGCGGCTTAGAATCGAGTGCAAAGTACTGAAAAATGTTGGTAGGTGCCTTCACAACTAACTTCTGCCGTCGAATATATGTAGCGCTACATAGGCATGCTTTGCAGGCACAAAGATAAATACTGGCGCCAAAACCACTGTATCAGTAAATAAATTTTAAAAAAAGTGGAAGACGAGCTTTTTTCTCCGCCCCGAGTTTCGACCACTGCTTTTTCATACATTATCCAACAAAGTAAATACAAATTTCGTATTGTTCATCTTCGAATATAGCAGCATTTGAATGTACTACGAAAATCCGACTGACAAGACTGTTTGGGATGTTTGTCAATATGGGAAAGTCTACGTTCTGAGTTTCTTCCTACCTGTGAGATGAGATGGTTGCTAATAAGAACTTTTATGAATTGTGAATCACATGCAGTATTCTCTTCACCATAAGAATAATACGAATATAATCATTTTGTCATGTAATCTTTCGTGTTTGCAGCTATCTCATTTAAATCATGTCTGCCTAATAAACTACGAAAATAGAGTGAGACAACAGCAAACGCGGAAGAACACACATATCATGTCATGTTTATATTCGTATTATTCTTATGCCTAATAGTGATACAGTCAGAAATGAAGCACGGCAATTTATTAGATTTTTAAATCTAAGATGATTAATTTATGTGCAGAATGTAATGTACTAAAGAGCCGTCTGCAAAGATTTTCAAACGGAGAAAAAGTTTCGCTAAACTCTCGGTCAGAACATCGGGGTCTAGTGTAGGAGGGGATACAACCCGTTGTCTTTGGACAATGACGTCACAAGTCACCAGAGAGCAGTTTACCATTTTCGCTTTTGCTGTTATGTTTCAGTTACGTTTTTTTACTGATTGCTTAATAAAGCGGATCTGTTTATTCTATCTCGTATGATTTTTTTTAAAAAAAGCCAAAAAACACTTAACAGAAGGGAGCTACAACACTAAGAAGAATCGCTTCTCGTTTGGCGACTTGTGACGTCATTGTCCAAAGCCGATGGGTTGTATCCCCTGCTACACTAATCCCGAACATCGTCTATCATATGCAGTCTATTATTTGGTTCTTGTTGATCATTATCAAAGAAAGCAGCAGTGTAAGTAACAACAAATAGCAGTCTCTTGCCATTGTTTCGCTACTGAGACGATTCCTCTTTTTCTTTAAAAAGAAAAAAAATTGTAAGCGGCGGTACCGTGCACAAAAGCAAGCCATGCGGCAAGCGGCGACAGGCCGTAAACACTCATTATCAGAAAGTGACAAACAATGCATGACGCAATACAGTAATGCATTTTCAGCTTAGAATGGCGTAAACACCTATAACAAAGAGAACGGCACTTATCAGATCAAAGAAAAATAAGCAATCAATTCAAACGAGATGAAGCACGTGAAAAAGGAAAGGTACCCGTATAAATACGGATGGAGCGCCTAACGAATAGCAATGGCTACCTGGTAAAGCTTAACTGCTAAGCTTACGACTCAAACCAAACTACTGTAGCTGTATCGTCATTCATTCGACCTAAATTGCGTCTCATATTATAATGGGCAACTTTGTTTCGATTTGGAGGTGCGGCCTAAAACTTCTCTCCCCTTGAATTTCGAGTCTCAAATTTCGTGTGCGGCTTAGGTTCGGGAAAATTTTTTTTCCTTGATTTCGAGCCACATTTTTCAGGTGCGGCTTAGATTCGAGTGCGGCTGAGATTCGAGTAAATACGGTAGTTCTAACCTGCCAGGAAGTTTAAAGCTATGGTTATTAGGAAACTTCATTTGTACATGATGGCTGGACTGCAAACATGCCCCTGTTCAATCAATTATAGTTCGGTACACAGCTGTACAATGAGTGAAAAAGTATGAAAAACTGGTCAAGTGGAAATCTTTATCCAAAACGAGAAAATATTCAAAAGTATTAATAATAAGTTGTTGCAAAATGTAATTTCTGTTTTGCATGTTGATATTCTGGTTGCCATGAGCTAGTTTATTGGCTGTCTTTTTTTATTTGTAGTTCACTGTTGATATATGAGTTTATGTATTGTCATTTTGTCATTTGGAGATAGTGAGTAGAGCTGTGGACACCAGAAAATTGAATTCCAAGTGGAGAAATCAAAACATTTCCATCATATTCTTCTGTTTGAGTTCAATAGAGAGGTGACAGTGGTGGAAGGGGCCAGAGACATGTGTACCATGTATGCCATTGGACAGAGCATGACAAGAAAATTGTTTTCTCATTTCAAACAGGATCATTTGACATTAATGACTCTCCAGAATCAGGAAACCCTTCTCAATTTGACAAAGATCATTAAATGCATTGATCCACAGTAATACAATGACACTTTTTTAAGACAATGAAGGTATGAAATAATACTCATGCAAAATATTTTATAACAAAGTGTGAAGCAAGTTAGTCTCAATGAAACTCATAATTCAACTATTACAAAAACACACAGATTATTCATTCTCAGATGATTAGATGTCTATACAAGAGGCAAAACATATTTAGTGTAATGGGAGCAGTGACTCTTTTTCCATACTATAACACATCAAAATTTCTAAACAATTCTTTGTCTCTGGCACTAAGGAAACTGGTTTTAGTAGGCTATCCTTTTAAGTGTAATTGTGCCACTTATCAGTCATTTAACTTTATTTAGACAGTGAACAAAAATTTATACACCATCATAATTTTTAATTTTTGAGTGAAAACAATCTTTTAATAAAAATGATAAAAATCCATTTTTCTATTCTAAAAATATAATTATGAGCACCGACATTCCTTTTGAATTTCTGTTGTGGCGACCAATAATTTGAATTTTGAACACATACTTCTTAACACGAAGAAAGAAGAGACAGAAACTACTACATTATTGTGCCATTTGTGGATCTGGAGAAAAATTTCAACACTGCAAAGATAGATAGTAAGGAGTACTTGAAAGTCACTGTATTCTGCCATGTCCTGTATATAAATAAAATAGATATTTCAGGGGTCAACTTGGCTGGCCTCTTGATATGAAACTGGTGTCGCTAATCTGTATTCATAAAAGGATATGTATCCTGTGACATACAATGTGACATGACTAGCAAACTACTGATGTAAATCTAAATGAAATAGCTTATCTGCAGAGAGAATCAGTAGAAGACTGAAGCAGCAAAAATACTTTAATGTCTCAATAATTAAGTACAGCAGTTAAATAAATGGCTAGAGAAAGTGGAAACATACACACAATAATATATAAAATTTGCAGATGTGCTTATAACAGAAATGAAAGCATTGTGATTCAGGACACAACAGAAAATTATTGCCAAACTTTCAGGGCACATCCCTTGATAAAGAAGAAGAAAATAATTTATGTTCAACGGGAATCAGTCTGGAAATACTATTTCCATGTTAGAACTCACCTTTTACAACTTCTCAAAGAAAATTCATCATGGTAAGCATACAAGAATGGAACATAACAGCATATAACTTGATACCTTTTGTTTATGAAATATTTAAAATGTCCTCCATATTTTTGATACATGCAACAATCCTCCAGCATACTGATTTTCAAATGTGCTGATGTATCCCTAGAGTATCACACAAGGTTTTGCAGGCTTTCACAATATGGAAAAAATGACATTCTGTATCTTGTGCTTTGGTTCAGTACTCAAGAGCTCGCAAATGTCCATAGAATACAGAGGCTGAGGAACTGATCCACTTGTTCCTTCCATCTGTCACAGAAACTGTTCTACAGAAGCAAATCAGCATAAACACTTAAAATGAGTAGGAACTTCATCATTCAAGAACTTTTGTATTGGCTATAAAAATAAAGGTGGATTTTTCTAGCATACAAGTAAAGTAGTCTCTAAAAAATCTTTATAAGCTTGTTCATTAGGCTGGGTGGAAGAATAAGAAGGTCTATCAGCAAAACATTTGCCTGTGGCTTTACCAAAATTCTTTATTGGTGATGTGCTTCAGCAGTTGCGTAAGGATTGTCTTCAGCCAATATCTGCTGTTATGAAAATTTTAGAATTGAAAGATGCTGAAATACCATCTCATTTATGTATAGCACAGCTGGATTGAAGTAATGGTTGACACACTGCTGAATAAATCATATGCAAGAAAATAATTCACATATAGAGCTTGCACATGATGTAAATGATTTGGGTATATGAAATTATCATGTAATAGATGACAGATAGTCATGTGGGAAACATTAGTGATTGATGATACTTGCCTAATGCTAACACTAAGATCATCATCAACAGCAAGAAGAAATATATTTTTCATTTGCCATGCCTTCATACTTTCAGGTGATCCTCAGTCATTACTAGCAGTCTAAATGCCCCATCCTTACTAATATTGTCACTTGCTTCAAACATCCTCCCTTAGACTGGTTGGTTAGTTGGGAGATAAAGGCCTAAATAGTGCGGTCATCAGCCCTCAGACAAGAGGTACTTCATCTGAAGTTAGTGACGTCTGTCAAAAATTTGATCAGCTCATGCAAGTATATAGGAATGGTAAAAATGAGGCACTGAAATCAATATTGAGGTGATAAATAAGAAATAATTTAAGGAGAAGTAAAAGTATGTGGGTCAGGCTGCTACATAGGTCAGAGAGAAGATGAGGAATCTCTCAGGACTTGTGACAAGAGAAACTTCGTCCATGTCTGACCCTCTGCCAATCCAACTAAGCACAATGTCAGTAACAGAGAAAACAATGCTTTCTAGCCAGGAGATTCATAATATTAAAATTGAGAAGGCTAGAAATGCAATGGTCTTGATTTTGACTATCAAGAATAAAACAAGGTGAGAGAATTAATCAGGGCCGAAGATGGATGGGGGTAAGTTGAATGTCTCCCCGGGCACTGGATGCACTGAGGCTGTTACTTTCACAGCTGTCCCACCCTTAATCCATTGTAGTCAAAGTATTAAAGAGGGAACAGCACCCACTATTCATAAGACTGCTATCTCTAAACTGGAAAATAGGGTGTGGTAGAATGCTGTTTAAACAGAATAACAGAGAGATGACCGAGGTGGCTGGCAAAGAAGGTGGGGTCAAGAGTCCCTCAGTGCCAGCGTGCAGCAGGTGATGCCACAATCGCCTTGCCACCACCCTGAAAGTAGTTTAGAATGTTATATCTGTAAATATAAACCACTTTCACATGGAGAACAAGTTCAGCTGTTAGTGGTTTGCCTGACAGTTGGTCCTAATTCATGATCTGGGCACCAACAAAGGTGTGTGTGTGGGAAAACATCTGGAGTACATCCTAAGAAGGTTAGGCTGATGTATGTGCAGAGAGCCTTGAGGCACATTCCAACAGGTAATGCCACTAGAGGTCAGGTGTCAGAAGGTAAGTGCCCCTTGCATGCAAAACAAATTCCATAAGCTGGATGAGGAGGAAAGAAATAAGAAGGCCATGCTCAGCATGGAAAGTCAGAAGGAGGGGGCATTCCAACAGGGCATGAGCTATTGTCAGTAAGGCTATGGGGCCACAACAAGGGGATGATTTGTTACATAAAACAAAACTATGGGTTAATCTGAAATGATCAATGTGAATGTGACACAGGACTGCAGGTTCCTTCCCAGGGGAATGGAAGCAGGAGCACCATGCAGCAAGAGTCTCCTTAATAGTGTGGAGTTTATTATGAGACAGTAGCCCATGAGACTTGTTCCACCTCTGAATGAGGAGAGATCTTATTTACACCCATAAATCTGCACCTGTGAAAAGTAAAGTGAACGTCAGATTAGTAACAGCTACTCCAGCCAAATTGTCAGCCAGTTCATTCCCTGCGATATTCAAATGACTTGGAACACAGAGAAAGACAACTGAGCCCCCAGTACAACTATGATCAGTCAGAAGGTCATAGTGCAACAAGAACATCGATCAATGGTTGGGAGACTGTTCATTCAACCACTACAAATTAAAATGCAATCAAGGGAGATCTGTTGAGTAAAATGTAAGACTCTGTTGATGGCTATCAGCTACACCATAAAAATACAAACTGTTCCTAGTAACAAATGTTGTTCCTTACCCACAGGAGATGGAAAAGCACATCCCGTTGTATCCCTGGTTGTAGAGATTCTCCTAGGAACAGAGATGAATAGATGCAGAAAAGGCATGGGGATGGCTAAAACAAAGAGACCTTGAAATAGATTGGTTCTGATTTGTGGTCTGGGAACCAAGCAAATAGCTTTGTGGGAAAATACAATGGGTACATTCTAGGAAGATAGGCAGATGTGGTGGCAGAGGGGCTAGAGGCATATGTGAATTGGTAATCTCACCAGAAGGTGGGTATCAGAGGATCAATGGCCCTTGTACACACACACACACACACACAAAAAAAAAAAAATTGAGAAGCTGGATGAGCAGGAAATTGTGAACAGGTGATTGCATAAATGAGCACTGTCAGAACTGAAGAAGTCAGATCCATACTTTGGCAAGAAGACTGTGCAGAGGACTTGTCTGGAGGTGTTAGTGGCCAGTCTTATTCCATGGTGATGGACTGTGTTCAATAATTACAAATCTGTAGTTGCTGCTGTTTAACAAACCTAGCAACCATAGTTCATTGGGAACAAAACTAGACTCCAATAAATATGAAGGAGTGTAGAACAATCTGCACCCAAAGAGATGTGGGCAAGGAAGCAGAGAGCATTTAGCTTATGTATGAAGTTAGTCTTTAGTTGACAAATATGGGGTAGTCATGTCAGCTTTTATCAAAGAGAAGTCCCAAAAATTTGAACTGTACACCACGTACAAGTGCCAGATACCCAAGAAGAATTCTGGGTCATGATGGACTGTTGTATTTCTACAATGATCAAATTCATGACTTAAGTTTTCATTTAAGAGAACTGAAAGCCATGGGAAAGGTGTCAACCCTTTGGATGGCACCTTGGAGCTGGCATTCAGTGAAGGCTACAAAAATTGGTAATATACACCATAGGTGTGACCAGTGGTCCAACGGAGGTCACTATCCTGTTGATGGAAATGGGAAAGAATACACACATGAAAAAAAGTTCTGCACTACCTCGGTTCTGAGAGTTCTGGAACCAATGCAGAAAATTGGAACAGAGATCAACATAAACATAATTTTTGTCCTTTTTATTGCTCATGAAAACCACACATTGAATGTTGTACCACCATACAGTGAGACCTGCAGAGGGGTGGTCCAGATTGCTGTACACATCAGTACCTCTAACACCCAGTAGCACATCCTCTTGCATTGATGCATGCCTGTATTCATTGTGGCATACTATCCACAAGTTCATCAAGGCACTGTTGGTCCAGATTGTCCAGTCCTCAATGGCAATTTGGTGTACATCCCTCAGAGTGGTTGGTGGGTCATGTTGTCTATAGACAGCCTTTTTAAATCTATTCCAGGCATGTTCGATAGGGTTCATGTCTGGCCACTCTAGTCGAGTGATGTCATTATCTTGAAGGAAGTCATTCACAAGATGTGCATGATGAGGGCACAAATCATCATCCATGAAGACAAATGTCTGGCCAGTATGCTGCTGATATGGTTGCACTATCTGTCGGAGGATGGCATTCACGTATCGTACAGCCATTACGGTGCCATCCATGGCTACCAACGGTGTACGTTGGCCCCACATAATACCACCGCAAAACATCAGGGGGCCTCCACCTTGCTGCACTCACTGGACAGTGTGTCTAAGGCATTCAGCTTGGCCACCATTGCAGCTGTTAGCATTGCAGTCACCCCCGTTGCAGTCACCACCATTGCAGCCACCGCTGTCGCAGCTGCTGACATTGCTGCCATTGCCGCAGTCACTGCCACCGCTGCCACTGCAACTTGACACTGCCAGCTTTCACAGAGTCCCCAGGGGTAGATCCCTTGTCTATGGATGTCGATGAAGCTTCCCCACCAACCAGCACCTCTGCTGCCTGCCATGGTCTCGTTCCTCCTGGGACCAATGTCGAGATGTGCCCCTGCCTTACCCCTGGGAGTGTTGGGGGGAGGGGGGGGGGTGGTGGTGGGGAGGACTGCTGCAGTCACCACAGATGTCCACTACAGTGGCAACTACGCAGACAGACAAGCGATGTGGGTTGCCGAATCTGCTGTGAAATCTGGCCGAAGTATGAGTGTAGACAAGCAAGTACCACAGTTGACAACAAACATGTAGGTGTGGCCAACGTCCATCAGAGGACATCAACCAGCAGCAGAGGAAGGGGGTGCAATGTTCAATGAACTATTGACTGGTGATCACGTGTGTGCAAATAGTCCCGGAAATATCCTTCGGCCTGGGGATAGATAAGACAACTCCCAGCCGTTCAGCAGGCAGTTCTTGACTTGCTGAGTGTGAAGAAGACTGGCTGGTTTGGTGGTGTGCCACTTCGATCATCCTCTCTTCTGCAATGATTGATATATTTTGCTTCCATTATGGTAGGCTATCTACCAGCTGCTAACAGCTGTCTTTGACGGGGAACAGTTGTATGGGTACGAGTGAAAGAAAACTCTGATTATAGGAATTCGTTGTTATCTGATTGATATGCAGAAGGTATCCTTATTATTGTTTGATTTTGAGAGTGTGTTACTTATGGTGGTTTATTGTAGTTTCCTTAAAAAATAAAGAAGTTGGCAAAACACTTGGTTCTTGCTCTGTGGATTTAGCAGTAGTAATGTGCACTGAAATCTTCAAGTGGCAGAAAGAGAAGGGGGAGGAGAGAATTATTGGATTAAAATTGTAAGGTAAGTAAGTGCCTTGCCTGGAACTAACTAAATGCTATAATGGTGATCACTAAAGTTGTTTGCACTCTCAGTGCTATTGCTTCCAATTTGGTGTGGAGGGCAATCCACTTACTGATGGCATCTGTGAGAACCAATGTACAGACTCCTCTAGCTGCTCTCTAGAGGCCATATGGTTCCAACAGAATGCATAGTATCCTCAAAGAGTTAGAAAATGGTGATCAGTGGAGTGCTTTTCTTGGAGAGCAATGCAGATCACAGAACAAGAGGAAACTAGTTGTTGTAGTTCTGGGAGGTGACAGTAACACCCACTGTAGCATCATTTGATCATCATGTTGAGGATGTCCTTAGGTCTTAAGGGGCCAGGAGAACAGGTCAAACCCCAGGATCACTGACTCTCACCAGTGGGAGTAGGAAAACCTCAATGAACATTAGTTTGGATCCTATGCCAATCTGGTACCTTCAGAATCACAGGAGTAGCGTTCTCCTAAGATTTTGTATTCTTCTCTTTCACAATATTTCGTAATTGAGATTCTTGTGATGGTTTATCCACTGTGAGTGCTGGAACAGAAGAAGCGCAGGCAGTTTTGTGACCCACATTTCATGACTCTTTCAGCCACTGGCTGGTGCAGGCCTCTGATCTGTGAAGTTTGGTGAAAGTCCTACCACCAGCAGATGCCAGAAAAGGAAGTTGGTTCTCTGCCCAGATGCATGCAGTGGTCTCTGAAGATGCTGTCACAGAAAAAACGAGAGGGGAGGACCTGTTGCCTTCATGGACAAATTTATTTGCACAACTACTGAGCGTCCACTATCAAGGAAGTGAATACACTTGGTACAGCTGGCCACAGTAGTATACAAATGATCAAACTTTTTCCAAATTTCAAACAATAAGAGAGTATCTGTGACCTTCAGCTCGTGGATTTTATGTTCCTTGAGTAGATTACCACATTTTGGAAAGGAAGGTGGCTGTTTCTGCAAATGACACAGAAAGGTAGTAGTGCACATGGTGAATTTTCATGAAGTGGATGGCCACAGTCTCCACAAAAAAATCATATGTACACCAGTAAGACATATTCCCGAATCACTAGCACTTAAAAGAATGCATTTTGGGTGAGAAAAAAGCTTCCCATCACAGCAGTAACTCATCATTTTGGCCTCTTCCAGAAGTGAATCCTCCTCAAAAGTGAGGACAAATGTGGCAGTGCCTATCTCGTTGTGGGGTGGGCCTAGACACACACAATGTATGAAGTCAATCCCTATCCTCTTCCAGTATTCATAAAGTTTTTCTCTGTCTACAGCTTTAGGTCCTGGTGAAAAATTCATCCCTATCCCATGGTGAGGTTCTTATGGGATGTGATAGTAACAGATACATCAGCAAGCTTTTTACAAGAGAGTAAAGCCCAGGACTGGGTATGATTTCTCACCTGAATTAAGATGCAACCACTTCACAATTCGGTAGAAGAAGAGAATTTGTGAAACACAGTTCCAATGTTCTTCAGAAAAAAAAACATCAGTTCACACCTAGAAAGAAAATACCCTCTATCAGTTTAGGTGCAAACTAGGAACTGAGGGGAATAACTGTCTGCAAGACACTTAGTTTTGTTTTCATCTCATTGCATAGCCAAGGAGACAAAGTTGCCAAGGTCATAACGATTGGCTCTAAATTTTGATCTGTTTGAAGAGACTGCTGGAGCCTCACAGTCACTGATTGATAACTTTGGTCATTCCATGATGCCAAATATTGACAATGATGCCACCTTTTCTGAATGAGGTCTCTGCCCATGGATACCATCCAGACAGAGTAAAGGCCTCTGGAATGATGGCCAGTAGCCAGAGACCAGTGCCCAAAATGGACAAGCAGCTGTCAGTGGGCCATCACCACACTGGTAACTGACAACCTCCCCTCCCCACTTTGAATGGCTATGATGGATATTGGATTACCTTCCCCACACAGAGCTCACAAAAATTTTGAGAAAGGTGGAGTTGAGCTCTAAACAAGATGTAGCGACCAACCATGAATTAACTGAAATATGTGTGTAAAATAAGGGGAACAAAGTGGGAGAAGCCAGAATCAACATTCTATGATCAAGCTAGATTGTCAGCAGGGAATCAGTTCTAGAGATTAAATCAGGGAAGTGACTTAGTCAGAGAGTAAAATTGCAGCACAGAAAAGGAAGAAGCACTGCAGTGGCTTGAGGCCCCATGTTTGCCACACATGTATTCCCAAATGAGTTGTGAGTTCCCTGGAGGCCATCTTCTTACAGAGACACCTTTGTTCTTGAAATCTTTCCCAAAACAAACTTGAGTGGTATTTTCATAATAACATGCTAATATATACATCAAATGGACCTGATCTGACTCTGCAGTTGTGTAAGCCTACACATCAGTTACACTGTGCTGAAAACCAAGTCCATAATGGAAACTAGTAAACAGTCCCATGCTTGCTAAGTGCATCATGGTTGATATTAAACAAGTGATGCTGGTATAAGTAATCCAATGAAATAAGTTGCACAAGCAATGATGTGAATCACAAGAAGACATCAACTTCCATGAAATTAAACACATAACACTGGTGTAAGGGAAATGGCATTCTGAACATTTCATGTCAGAAGGATTTTCATGTGGTAAGCTGTTACCTTCCGTTCCTGTGTCCTCTCCATGATTAACATGCTAAGAAGACATGTAGAAAATGAATTCTATCAGAGAAATATACATTTCTGTTCTTATGTCTGTATTACACATTTTCTTCTTCCTTTTGTGAGGAATGTGTCCTGAAATTTTAGCTACTTGTTATACCCTGCATTTTAAGCCTTTGAACTGGAAAACTGAAACTCAAAAAAGTTACCTGTGTTATCTGAACACCGAGCATCAGTATCAGAAGAACTGAAACAATTTCATGCTCCAGCAATGCCTCAAGTCTGCTCAGGCATCCATATGGAGTTACGGTGAAAAAGTCTTCAGGTATTCTGCAGCGACTTTCTGTTATTCCAGGATTCCTTTTTGGACAACATGATGCTGGAATAAATCCAGTGATGTTGAACCAGTCACCTGCATCAATTTTACCACAGCAGTCCAGCTGCAAATATGTGTATTATCCGTAGCAATGTATAACATCAAAAAATAAGAAGATAAATCGTTTGTGTAACATAAGGAAAGAACAAAATTACAGAAACAAAGAAAATAAAACTCTCCAAGTAAACATCAAAACTAAACATAAGATTTTACACAATTAATTAAATTATTATCCCCATTAAAAGTTCAAAAATTCCTTTAACATTTATTTTTATCTGTTTCCAGAAGCTGCCTGAATTCTCAACATACTGAAAAAATTAATTTAATTTTTATGAAGCTAGAAATACACAAATTTCACTGTTGCTAGTAATACTTATCTGCAAAAATTATTTGCTTAGTTTATTTATAAAAACAAAAACAAATTGAGGAACAAATAGGTATATTTTTTGACTGCTTAAGTTATAAACAAGAGTATAAATATGAATGTGACAAGAATGTTCCTTCCTTCCTTTCTTCCATCTTTCCTTCCTTTCCAGTGGCCTTTATTCAGCTTTATCCAGCCAATTCTGGCTAAGGACTGGTATAGTACTTCTTCAAAAATGCTGGGAGCCACCCACACCCATATACAGGCTATTATTATGACGGTGTTACCATTCTCTGCTGATAAGGAATCTGTGTAACCCTTCATGCAGCTTGTGTAATTGCATGGTCAAATGTGATAGTGCTTTTCAAAGTGTTTGGGCACCATGCATCTGTGACATGTCATGGGAATCAGACTGGTACTTACCTCAATGGATTTTTAAAAAATCACCTAAAAATCAAATACAGGTTGGCTGGCACACCACCACCTGTCACTAATTAGGCTGATCTGATCTGAGGCCAGTGTGCCTCCTTGTGTCCCAGAACTGGGCATTTTAATGCATTCAGCTATACAGGTGAGTAATGTTACTTTTATACTTATGTATTAATTTATGTTCACATCACATAACTGTAAACCATAGTTAACAGAAACATAAACAGAAGACACTATATTAAAAGTGACTGATGTTTCCAACTTCTGTGTTGCTTCTTAAGTATCTATCACAAGATGACAATCTGTTTAATTTACCTTTCTTTTGGGATTTAAGTCCTCAGACTACTTTTCTTGTCACTTATCATATCATTCCTTTTGCCAGTATTTTGTGTGAGTAGAAGGCTTGATAGGCTGGACTGTACATTGCACTACAGATATAGCTATAACTGTCTGTGTAAAGCATGTCATGACTCACAGCAAAGTGAGGTCACATGATCGGTGTTCAGGTTGAGGAAGTCATTTTCTCTTTCCTTTTTTTCATCTATTACTACTGAATTTTTGTATATTTTCTGAATTTATAGTGAAGCAAAGAAAAGATCACTATTTTGTTTAAATCCATGCGCTACATGCATCTTTTACCACCATTTGTGTGATGATATAAGTAGTCAGAGCCATTGGTTTTCCACATATATTTGTGCTTAAATATGTAGGTTACCTGTCATAGGACTTGGACCGATGGAAGTACTAGCTGGCATGCATAACTGTTACTGTCAAAATCTGGGAATAACCTGATCAATCCAAATGCATGTGCTGTAATTGCCCCACTAGAATGTTGTATTTGTAGAGTCCTGGGCTAGCATGCCTGCCAGTTTTGCAGCATTGACATGCAATACAGGTGCAGATCCAGTGTGTACAGTTGAGCTTAATGTCCAGCGAAACAAAGCTGAAGATTATCAAATATGAGTCTTCTCATTTGAGATGGAACCACTGGTCTTTAGGGGAAAAGCTGAGTGCTGGAGGGGAAGTGCCATTCTAAGCCTACTTTCACGTTTTTTGTAAATATTCAGTGAGGCCCCACCACTTCCACACTTGCATAATATCACTCAAAACAATCTGCTGCCAGCTCTGCTTTGGTTAGTACCTAAAAAGAATTTTGCTGAAAATGCAATGATTTACTTTGACCTACCTTGTTAACCATTTGTAACTTTCAGAGAATTGTAATAAGTGGCGAATTTTTAGTAAAACCTACACATTTACCAAGCTAAATTTTACTCTTCTTTTGCCAAAACATAGCAGAGTTTACACATTCTCACCTCACTAGTACGTTGTACAGACACAATTGCAAGAGAATTCTGAAACAGCAGTTTATTAAGTTTGTTAAATGAGGAACTGAGGAAAAGTAAGGTCAGTAGCTTATGAAAAAGCACATCCTTGGTACAAAATAAATGTATAATGTCTTCACTTTTGTTTTTCCAAAACCGATAGCATTTCTTATTTCAACTGCTGTCGATGGACTTTAAAAATTATAATGTTTCACCAAAAAAACTCTGTATTTAGTTGAATAACATAGTAGATAATGAAGTTTTGTATAATAATCATATGGAAAAATACTCTCCTCTTTGCATGCTATCATTTGCCAAAATTTTGTTTTGATATCTTAAACTGTTTATGAAATATGAGGACTGTTGTGGATATTTCGCTCTAGCTTTACCACAGGTGCAGTGTGATTGCAAATGAGTGTGGTACATCAGACCAATTTTCTTGAGATTGGTGGCAGATACCTCCACCCAAGTCTAAAGAAAAATTCAGTTTGTTAGTTACATTTCCTACACAGCAACATATTATGTAAAATGTGCCAACACATTTCACCCAATGCCGTACTTCAATGTAAATATCACAATAACTATGACCATTAACAAAATGGTGTTCACATTATCATGAACCCAGCATATAAAGCTATAAGTAAGGAGAAAATGAATTCTTTTACTGAATAGTTTCTGTAAAATCATTTGAGAAAGACTGCAGGGCATGCACCTCAATTCTGTCATCACAAACTGGCTGATAGGTGCCAAACACTGTCAGCCTCCCCTTCCTAACAAAAATGAACTCACCCAGCACTTTGGACTAAAACTGGTCACTGCGCCTCACCCACCATATCCTGTGTGGACTCTACACTGCTAACAACTCTCTGTCAAATGCAGATCGTTTCTGCTGTGACTCTGTCAGGTTTTGAGCAAAAAACTATATCAGGTGTGGGACCCTGTCTATTAACTGCTGCAGCACTGTGCCTACAGCTTTGTCACTCATGTCAGTGATGATAGACATTGGGGTGTTGCATACAGGGTGTACTAAAGTCACAGCCTGTGGGGTGACAGTTTGAAGTTAAGAAAGGCCTTGAGCATTTCTGAAGTCCACATCAGCAGTTTGCTACTGTGTTTCATTTTTTCTGCCAATGCATCTGTTGGTGGTGCTTGGACAGCTCCAACCTGCAACAGGAGTCACCTAAAATTTCATAACTTGGTGGACTGGGAAGAGCTTGAAACAGTGACATTTCTTCTGTGGCTGGGTGGATCCCAGATGCATTAACTGTGTGCACTGGAAATGTTACTTCCTCCTGGTATAGTTGCCATTTGTGCTTATTTATTTTCCTTCCATCACGATCAGGGGTATGTAACACAGAATAAAGAGGACATCCATTAATTACAAGAGCTCAAACTGGGGGGAAGAGTCTGGAAAAATCTCACCAAATCTCATTTAAAGGACTGGGGGGTGTAACAGGACATCATTACTTTTCCTCAACCATAGTTGGCGATACCAGTCTCATTTTTCGAATTTTGGACATACAGATATTGTCACAGTTGCTTTCTGAAAACTCTCATGTAATTTTATACACAGTATGTTATATTTCAAGCGAAAATTTATGAAAAGGAATTACTTTATAAAATATCTAGTTTTGATGCTATAATCGATAAGTGCTAGTTTTGAATGTACAGCTAAAATTATTTTTTTTAGAGCCATTTGAATTTATGAATTATTTGCACACTTAAAATTTACATGATCAGTTACGCAATCCTGTACTGTTTACTATGTTTATTACTGGATTCACTTATCAAATAATAATCGAAATTATATTTAAAAACAAAGATGATGTGACTTACCATACGAAAGCGCTGGCAGGTCGATAGAAACACAAACAGACACATATATACACACAAAATTCAAGCTTTCGCAACAAACTGTTGCCTCATCAGGAAAGAGGGAAGGAGAGGGAAAGACGAAAGGAAGTGGGTTTTAAGGGAGAGGGTAAGGAGTCATTCCAATCCCGGGAGCGGAAAGACTTACCTTAGGGGGAAAAAGGACGGGTATACACTCGCACACACACACATATCCATGGATATGAATGTTTATTTCAAATTCTTCAGTTTTTTGCCACTGTGGAGTAGCAACAAAACATCTTGTTCTATTTTGTTCCTACTTGATAGTTACTGAAATCTAATTTTACTAATTGATTTATTGATTTTTTATTATCAAGTAAAGTGTCAGGCATTAATAAATATCATATCTACTAGGTAGTACTGATATTTTCAGGTCAGGACTCCACAGCACTCATTAGCAATGTAAAGAGTAAATTAAGTTTCAAACACAGATGATCTGTGACTCAGACATAGTTGTCATATCAGTTCTATACCACCAGTGCTATGATAGTTATTTAACCTTGGTTTACACTTTTTTTTCAATACAACTGTTAATATTCAAAGAAATCTTAACCATAGTTAAAACTGACTCTCTAACTCCAAAAAAGATGTTTTGCATGTTAGAGTGGATTTTCGTTTTTTATTTGGTGGCTTTAAGTATGTTATTTCGTAATTTATATTAAAAGGTAGTGTATTGTTTTTGTTTTGTTTTTTTTTTGTTTTTTATCATGATGGCACTTAAAAGGTAAGTGGGCATGTGCTGAGGTATAGCACCTTACACCATGCATATTGAGATCAGACAGCAGCCAACAGGCATGCAGTATGAGTCAAATATAGGATATGTGGCATCAAATGCCTGAGTGTATATAGTTTCTATATTATCTCATAGAGACACTGCCTGACAGACACTGTTTGAGCTGCAGACAAAATACTTCCATTTTTATTTGCAATTCTGTTTGTTTAATTTTATAATTGTTTATTAATTACTATTTTAATTGGGCTTAGTTATGAGAATGAATGAAGGTGCAAATGCGAAATAATGTTTTATGTAAACTTTTTATACTATACATTGAAGTTCCTGGTCTCATGAGGAATGTTCAAAAATGATGTGTGTGTTAGTCATTTGTACCACAGAATTTTTTATGAACCATTTTGTCAGTTTATGGTACATGGGGAAATGAGATCATGATTTTGGTAAAATAGTTTTGCAAGAGGGAGTTAATTTTATATTCCTGCATTTTCAAAATTTTTTTTTGTTAATTTACTGTTTTGATTGAGTGAGAAATTGTGACTGGTTCTGTATATAAGTACAGGATGTAGTGGGATTGATGCTGCTTTCTGACTGACTCTGATGTTTCTCTGACAATCAGAAATTAGCATATTCATGCACATTTTGGGAAGTAGAAACTTTTTTGTGTAGAGAGATGAGTAGAGCTGGGGCTTGGATGTCACAGTGATCAAACCTATTGATTGGTGCTCCAATGAAAATTATTAATGTTGTGATATTTCAGCACCAGAATGTTTGAGGAGTGTCTTACTGTGTGGAAGAGAGTTCAAAATGAACAGAGTGAAATTCAGGACTTTTGGTGACATCTTAAGTAACTAAATTCCATATGACGCATTGCTTACTCCCAAATATGAACATCTTGTTACTTGGGTCTGATTATAGTTACATTTGAGCGAGATATTCTAAAAGAAAATTGTGAGTTGTGCCTGGGTAGCTTGCCCGTGAAAGGCAAAGGTCCTGAGTTCAAGTCTCGGCCCGGCACACAGTTTAAATCTGCCAGGAAGTTTCAGAAATGATCAGTTTGTAAACTTTCTGTGAAGGATAGCTAATAATTATTAAAAACTAGCTATGGTTATGAATGATGTTTGTATGCGGACTTTTCAGACTTTGTATGCTTAGAGTAAGGCTTTGCAGTAACTGTTGTATACAAGCTCACTGTAATAGAGTGAAATTTATGCACATAAATACATTCATTTAACTGTTAGCAACCTTCCCCTGATAAAACAGTTTCTAGTGCAGTTTTTGGTTATGAGGTGTACAGCTGTTTTTTCTGTAACATTTTCCGGCTGAGAACTGCATTTCAGTAACTTAAAGAAAGTGTGCATGTGAGAAGAGATTCACCACAAGTTGAGTGGAACTATGTTCGTGGCAGCATCACATTTCGCTGATGCAGTGCCCTTCTATGTTTTTTGGAATATTTGTGAGTCATGGTCTATTATGTGATGTTAAGTCACTTAATTCCAAAATCTAAAACGGAATTGGAGTAAGTTGAGTAGTATCATGGAGTTATTTACCCAACCATATAGCTATGCCTGTTAAAGTGCTGCTTCCAGGACTGGTAGCTGTGCTGGCAAAGGGTCAAGTCTACCTGGCAGTTTAATGATGAGGGTCAACTGGGTAAACAGCCTGGATATAATTTTTAGATGATTTCCCACAATGCACTAGGTGAATACTAGGCTGATACATAAGGCCAACCTCGGTTACACAATTTAAAAACATTTAGGAAACTATTTCCCATTTTCACATGAATAACACTGCATGCAGACAGTTGGGGTGTGCATATTCCTTCCTGGGGAATGACAAGATGGCAACAGGAAGGACATTTGGCCTCACCTTAAACTAATCATGCCAGTTCCATCAGAAACTGTCCTGACCCTGTGCTAATACAGGACAAAGGTACAAGCAATAGAAAAACAAAGAAGCATCACAGAATTGTTCCTCAGCAACAGGATTATAATGGAATGTTTATAAATTGGTTCCATTCATATGTTTCTCATGTAATGGATGGAGAAAAATTGTTATTTATGACTTTCAGTATTCGTAATTTTTTCAACTGCCCATAAAAGGGGGGTTATAATTTCAACCAAGAATTACATTAAATACATAGTCAGCAATTATCTAAATTGGCAGATATATGCTGTTATGAATGACAGCACAAATTTTTTGCGATGGGAAGTTCCTGAAAAAACATCGTTTATAAGTTTTCATTAACCTTCAAAACCATATATCAGTTATTCTTCAGCAGAAAGCGTGAGAAAACAGCTACCTGTAGTTTGAAAGCATTATGTACAAAAAGTGAATGATTTTAATTTTCTATGAGCAATGTGATGCAAGCACATACTCACATTGATTTGTATATCATCAACTGGCTGAGGATTTTCCAAATACGTCAATGCTAGATGATCAAAGTATATCTCTGCATAGTTGTAGAAGTAGGACTGATATGCAAAACCCATAACGAACACTACACTCTTTATTGTGAAAAGTGCAGCCACAATTAGGCTTACCTGCAACAAAAAAGTTCACAAAAATTTTACTGATACTAATTTCCTGATTCATGGAATATTTTGTACCTTTTTATTCATTTATTATTATGACACTGAGTATTCAATAAATGTTTTGTTGGATAAACATAGAAAACAAAATTAAATGTCACAACTGTACTTTACAATCTGCTGAGGACTGAGACAAAAAAAATTTAGTTAATATCTACAGAATTTTTATGTACACTATTTGGCACTATATAAAATCTTTGTATATGATAATTGCCTGTCACTGTAGAGGCTAATACACATTATCATTACGAATCTCACTATATTTTCAACACCATCATCACCCTCACCATAGAAGGAGGCCCTCTGTCAGTTGGCAGTTTACGTCGAATGAAGCTGAATCCCAGAGATTAGTGAAGATCTAATAAAGAGTGCTAACAAACATGACAGAGTTTACTACATCACAGAGATTCAAATGCACGCCCAGAATTCTGCTATATAAAATATAACCTAACAGTCGTATCATTTTTAAGATATTGAACCAAATGTTAACTAAAAAAACTTCACAGCCTAGGGAGCACATGTATTCTCTGCTTTCCCTGTCTTTTATTTTATTGTTTAAAATGCAATAACTTTGTAGTATTTTATCTTTTTATAAAAGATAAATGATAATATTACACAATTCTTCAATGAGGGACTTTGTATGAAACCACAATCAGTCATCAGCCAGTTATCAAAGAGAACAATCGCTACACTATTCATTTAGTAGTGAACTGTAGCAGATTGAAATGTTCTGAATTAATCATTAATACATTCTGAGTAACAATAAATGGCAGTGACATATAAAAGTTCAATTGAATTTTTTTTGACTATTTAGAATGAATAATTGCCACGAGTTTTAATACATTAGACTCCTCACAGTCTATCTGGGTTTACTGATTTGTAGTTTTAAGAAGTACAAATTATAACACATAAAATATGATCATGAATGTCATAGACAGTGAAAATAAATCGGCATAAACATGAAAATATACTTCTCTGCTGTTATGGGAAGTTGTTTATAGTTCACTTAAAGCTCTTAGCAACTGTAAAATGGACTTTAAGAGAAGGAAGAGGAGGAGCAGAAGAAGACTAAGAATAAGAAGGAGATGAAGAAGATCTCTGATGAACCCAACTGAGAAGTCAGTAAAATTTCAAATGTATGCAGTTCTTATATTTTTTCAATTCTTTGGAGCAATACAGTACCTAAATCTTTCAATTAAAGTGTTCCTCTTTTTCGATACAAGATAATGCTATGTATTTCTTTACAAAAGTAATCTTTTTATTATTTAATAATAATGTATGAATTTCTATGTTTAATGTTGTTGAAAGACTTCATGACTCTATGTTCCTTGAAAATTTCAAAACACGGCTCTTTTCGACAATTGCTTATTCCAGTTCTCAATGCTTCATTCCATCATCAAAAATCAAATGTGTGTGAAGTCTTATGGGACTTAACTGCTAAGGTCATCAGTCCCTAAGCTTACACACTACTTAACCTAAATTATCCTAAGGACAAACACACACACCCATGCCTGCGGGAGGACTCGAACCTCTGCTGGGACCAGCCGCACAGTCCATGACTGCAGCGCCTTAGACCGTTCGGCTAATCCCGTGCATTCCATCATATAAACGATTTTAGCCATAATTTAGACCAAAACAGAAGTCCATATCTCAGTGAATTGTGCTTGAATAAACAGTAACCATATAATATTGACTGAAAAGGGAAGGAAATACAGTACGAGATGAACGGATAGCTATGAGATATGAAATACTGAATGTAGCAGAAGATCAAAAAGGCAAAAAGACTATACCTAGAAGAAATCCTTGTACAATATATGATATATTGAATTTAATCACCAAAAGGAACATAAGAAATGAACCAGCTATAAGCAATTACAGACGTTTAAAATTGGGATTGACAGAATCTGAAAAATGTAAAAGTAGAAGTGAGTACAGTATAAAAACAAATCTGTAGACACATATATGACTATGGGAAAGAAAGATGCCACTTATAGAAAAATTAAATGATTGTAAACCGCTGGAATGATTTACATACAGAGGAACATAAAGACTAATATGACAGAAGTCAACCTTGGAGGAGATCTGTCTACATTCCAAACGGTCATGAGATGAGCTTCGGACAGGTCTTTGCAACCAACCAAGGGATACACAGCCCAGCCACTGAAATAATTCTACTTGAGCCACAGTGAGGTGCTCCTGCATCCTTGGCAGAACTGCTAATGCTGTGCCCTCCCCTCCCCCCTCCCTCCCCCCACTCCCCCATAAAACTACCTTTCTGAAATTTTTGCTATGCAAATGCCACAAATTTTATAACTCTTTAAATAGCATTAATAAAAATTAACCATCATCGAAAGAAAATTTTT
This sequence comes from Schistocerca americana, assembly GCF_021461395.2. NCBI lineage: Eukaryota > Metazoa > Arthropoda > Insecta > Orthoptera > Acrididae > Schistocerca > Schistocerca americana. The sequence goes on from NC_060119.1 coordinate 941,149,174, forward strand.
AAATAAATTGAATTTATATAAAATATTACATACCAAAAATAAAATGAATCAATGTAGTAAATTAATTAGAACTTGTAGAAACTTGCTAAAATGATTTAAAGTGTAATGAGGTCGCTGAAGGTGTGGTAACCGAAAAGAGAACACTGACTAGATACTTCAGCTCGTGTAATTCCAATATTCAATGCCAGAACAAAACACAGGGTGACAATTATTGAACTATATGAAATAAAATCGTCAAAACTTCTGAAACGTCTGCGTTAGGACGTTCAAACTGAATGGCTGGCCACAGGACGTGATGGAAATTAGTACGCACTGTATGGTGTGGTTTAGCAATGAACCCCAATTTCATTTGGATGGTTTCGTCAATAAGCAAAGTTGGTACATTTGGGGGACTGAGAACAGCATTTCCCGATCGAGAAGTCTCTTCACCCTCAATGGTTGACTTGGTGTGTGCAATGTCCAGTCAATGGTGCGATATTTCTTGATTGCACGATAACAACCAAATGGTATGTGAAGGTTTTGGAAGATGATTTCATCCCCATTATCCAAAGTAATCCTGATTTCAACAAGATGTGGTTCTTGCAAGATGGAGCTCGACTCCATCGAAGCAAGAGAGTGTTTGATGTCCTGGAGGAACACTCTGGGGACCATTGACCTCCATTGGCTGCCATATTCTCTGTATCTGAACATGTGCGACTCTTTTTTGTGGAGCTATATTAAGGACAAAGTACACAGCAATAACCTCAAAAAGATTGCTGAGCTGAAATTAGCAGTTCAGTAGGTCATCAACAACATCAATGATCTGACACTTCAGTGATTCATGCAGAATTTCACTATTTGTCTGCAACGCATCATCGCCAAGGATGGCAGGCATATCGAGCATGTCATAGGGGAAATAGGCCAAAAACGACGTACAAAAAAATTAATTGTCATTCACGGCTCATATTTGCCAATTACAATTATATAAATGTAATTTTAAATTTCACTGGGATTTCTATATAAAATAATTAGTTTTGTTATGAACTCACAATTTCAAAAACGTTGTCAACGTTTCATTTTGGGTTACTCGGTGGAGCAAAATGACACATCTTTTCTCTTAGCAGGATAATTCCTTTATTTTTAATAATAAATTGCTAGCATAAGCATAAATTATAGCATAAACATATATTATAGTTTAATTATGTCTTAGAACTGTAATCCTACCAAATTAAGGATGTGCATTAGTAAAATATACCAAAATGTATTGCAAATTATTTCCAGGAACTTAGAATCTTACAAATCACATTTAAAATTTGAACGGTACTCAATTGATGAATGATATTTTCAGTTCAATTAGTTAGAAAAAAAAATGTCATTGGCACAACTCACACACAAACCTTTTTGTACGCTTGGAAAGTCCAGCACAACCAACGTGACTCCATTTTGAGCAGCTCATACACTTCAGCCACACTTCCCTTTCTTTTGATCGACTGTATAAATCACAACAGTAAAAACAAGCTGCGTCCTCTTTCTCATCAGTACTGACGTTTATATGTGCTACTTCTTCGTCTGGGTGGGGGGAAATCACCGCCAAACGCCGCTTCACAGTAGCCCAGCTTGATTTTCTCAGCTCCTTTTCCCTCTTCTGTAGCTCCTTTTCCTTCAGAGCTTGCAGATTTGGTGCTGCAGTGATATCCCGACAGCCTTCACCAGCTCTGCGTTTCTTAGGAATACCGGAACTGGAAGGAATTGGAGAAATCTTCTGGAGGATTGTTCTTCACTCTCAGAGACTGACTCATTGATGCCACATGTGCAAGAAAGCTCAGACGTTGATAAGGTGGATTGATCTGTTATAGGAGGTGGCTAATCTGTTGTTCTTCTGGGTGCATACAAATGGTCTGGAAATACACATGGGTTAAACGGAAATATTTCAGAAACTTGGAAGCCACCTATGGTATTTTTTGGAGTTGCTGCCAGCAAACAGGCTCCTCAGAAAATTTTGGTAATTTAGTAAACTGAAACTACTTTTCCTGGGTTGTTCTTCAGCCACTTCCTCACTCCCTGGTTATAGTATGTGCCAAGTGGTCCAAAGAATGTCAAGTCTAGAGGCTGAAGCCTGCGGGTACAATGTGGCGCAAGATACAGTAACACAACCCTATTTTCTTCGGTCAGTTCAAGGGCATGTATGCTCTTATGGCTACGATAGCCATGTATTATTAGCAGTATTTTTTCTTCTTTTGTTGACTTCACTGTGGAAATTAAGTGTTACAGCCATTCCACAAACAATTCTGCAATCGTATAGCCAGTTTCATTGTACAGACGCAGGGTACCCAATGGGGCTTCATCATAAAGCGTTGGATTCAGCTTCCTTCGAGGAAATATTAAAGCAGGTGGAATGTACTGTCCACTGGAACTGCAACACGCTATGACAGTCACATGAATTACATCCTCAGAACTCGATATAGCACCAATCTCTTTTTTTTCCTTTTCCAGCAAAAATTCTTGGAGTTTTCTGAACTGTCGTGAGTGCTGACTCGTCCATATTATAAATTCGTGTTGGCAGAAAATTGTAGTCCTTGACTAATCTTTCAAGCAGAGAGGAAAATTTTAAGACTTGTGGCTTATTAAAGGCCTGTGCATGTGCTGCAGTAGTTTGTTCTGGCTGCCGTAGACTTACCTCAGGGTTAGGCTTTCGAAAACCTATCAACCATTCTTTGCCTGCCACTTGACTGTCAGCATTAAAAGGAGAAGCAATTTCCGTTCACTGAGACAGCTTGTATGCTAGGCGTCGAATATTACTACAGGTTAATCCAAAAAGTTGCGATTCCAGGTCTAAAATACGTTGAACTAGCAGCTTTTCAATCTTGTGATCAAATACAGTACGAAATCGACCGAGTGTTTTCTCTCCATCTTTCGCCATCTTGTTTTCTCCAGAACAGTGTCGTCTTAGCGTAGCCTGAGGTACATTGTACACTAAAGAAGCTTTAAGCCATCCCATGTTACCCACCCTAATGGCAGCAATGGCAAATTTAGTGTCAATTCCATTCCACGACAATCTGTTTGAAGTCCGTTTGTATTTATTCACCAATGTCTGCAAAAAATGTTTCAGAAAGTTACAAAAAATAGTATTTTATTATTCATAGTTTTTGTTTAAATTTCTAATAGGCTTTTTATAAACAGGCACACTGCATTTCAGCAATCGATAAGCTATGTAATAGAGCAGGGCAAAATGACATAGTCCTGTGTCATTTTGCCCTCTTCAACACAAGTGTAATCTTTGGCCATAGCATCGAAAATTAACAAGCACACCATCAAAATATTGCCACGGCTTTATAGACTTACCTTTATAAGATGTCCTCCTGATTGTAAATTTTCCACACAAATAATCAACACTGCACAAATTTGAAAGTTTACTAACAGAAATATTAGTTTCGTTGACTTCAGAAATGGCTTCCTGCGTTTCACCCACCAAATGGGAGTAGGCAAAGATTAATGGCTTGTGGCCAAAGTGTAGGCGCCACAAGGTATCAACCAAACCAAGGATTATGATCCAATCAGTTGCCAAAATTTACAAAAAAGCCACTATGTCGTTTTGCCCTACTATGTCATTTTGGGCCACTTTCCCCTAACCTAAATCCGAATATTTGTAGTGATGTTTACATGCTGAATAAAGCGTGTGCATGCCGTAGTTTCAAACTAATTTACTTTTTTTTCATATAATTGTCACCCAGTACAATGTCAGTCATAGAGAATGACGAGGCACACAGCAATCATTCGCAACCCCATTAGTTTCATTACTCTTGCATATCTAGATTTCCGCTATAAATAGCACAATTAGTGCATTTGAGCTACAATCCAACAGATTCCAAAGTACTTAAAGCTACGTCGCACTGTCTTTCGTTTGTCGATCTATGTCGCTACGTCGGCGTCCCCCCCATTTTTTGAAAAGAAAAAAAAAGAAAGAAAAAACCAGAACCCCGGTTATGTCAGGCAACTGGTGTTTTACACTGTGTCCACATCGTATAGTCTTCAGAACTGGTTCCAGCAGGGGCTCGGGGCACTGGTAGCAGCCAACTGCAGTGGCACTGTCCGGGGGTGGCTGGCAGTTTGGTGAACAGTACAGGAGCAGTGTTCATGTTGCCTTCATGTTCAAGTATGCTTGTCTAACCATTTGATGGGAACAGTTTCGTCATGCCTGCTGCATCAAATTTTGAAAGTGTGTAGGCCACACTGCAGAGTCTTATACAGGCCAGTGTATAATAACTTGAGAGGTAGGCAAATTGAGCTGCCTTGCAGCCAGATGAAATTATTGACCGACATACAAAATCGGATACAAACAGCGTGGTATTTTTTGTCCACTCATTATCGCAAAGGAATTTGCTCGATCGTCCACCACACACTTCAGATACGGTGGCAAATAAGCAAATAAGACTGATCGTATGTAACGAAATAACAAGTTGCATCAAAGAAATTTAATTTGTTTACGTGTTTCAGGCACTTAGTACCCATCTTCAGAAGGTTATATCTGTCGCATTATTTGCGAGTGTCAACAATAAGAATCATACAGCAAAATGCCACCGTCCTAAAACATATGCAGGAGCAATAAGTAAAACAATACTGAATCCGTTAATCCATTGTATTAATGGTTCATTATTGCTTTACTAATTGCTCCTGCATACCTTTTAGGACTGTGGAATTTTGCTGTATGTGATTTATTGTTGGCACTCACAAATAACGTGATAGGTATAACCTTAACAACTTTAAGGAAATTAAATACTATTATGCAACTGTTTGCTTATTATTTTATTGCGTACTACTACTGTTGCCGAGGATGGATGAAAAACTAACTGAATGTGATAAATATCGGCTCCTACTGTCCCATCAGATTGGAAAAACAGTTTACATCTGTACTAAAACTTGCTTGTAAGCTATCGATGTTGCTGACATATAAGTGAATTTAGATTGAAAATGGCGCTACATATACAGATTATCAGCGACATGGAACACGCATCATTGAACGCAGTGACTTAATGAATCAGAAGAAGTGGACCCTATACTAAATATACTTCTTAACTAGAAGAATTTGTAGCCATCATAGAATCGTCTTTTTATTTAGTAGTGATGAAGAGCAGACTGAAGTTCAAGAGATTAGTCATGAAAAATCAGTGCACAAAGAAGAAGGGTACAGAATTATTAAGGAATGAGGAGATACACTTCAAGTTCTCTGAGGCTGTGGATACTGAGATAAGGAATCGCTCAGTAGGAAGTCCAGTTGAAGAGGTGTTGACGTCTCTAAACAGGGCAGTCACAGAAGCTGGAAAGAAAAACATAGGTACAAAGGAGGTAACTATGAAGAAGCCTTGCGTAATACAAGAAATACTTCAGTCGATCGATGCAAGAAAGAAGTGTAAAAATTTTCAGGGAAATTCAGAAATACAAGTCACTTAGGAATGAAATAAATAGGAAGTGCAGGAAAGCTAAGGCGAAATAGCTGCAGGAAAAACGTGAAGTAATCGAAAAAGAATTGATTGTCGGAAGGACTGACGCAGCATACAGAAAAGTCAAAAGAACCTACGGTGAAATTAAAAGTGAGGATGGTAACATTAAAAGTGCAATGATAAAAAACACTGTTAAACACAGAGGAGAGAGCAGGTAGGTGGAAAGAGTACATTGAAAGAGTGGTGACGGTACTCACGACTTCAGAGAGTATCGCACCACAATCGATAAGCCATACACAAAATACTCATCGTGCAGCAGCTGTATGGGTTGACAGTACAAACAATGTAAACGACTGCCAGGGATTGAGTTGGCAACATATTGGATCACAGGTGTGGACAGCGATTGGTCGATGTCTCGTGAAATACCAGAGCATGAGCTACGGTGGACAATTCTCTTCAGTGCGCCAAGCCGCCTACAGTCTCCAGTTACCGCCGAGTCTGCAAGCTGAAGTTTTCACCCATCGTCTCCAAGACTTAGGTTTCGTAGGCATTGTAGACCAGCTCTGCACTCTACATAGGTGTCACTCAGAGGCCGAGTGATAAGACTTCTAGTGACAGGAATTTTAGAGGACTTGTAATAAACTGTGCAGGGCATTTCACAAGACTGAGCATCATCTTAACTTGAGTACTTCTTCATTTGTAATTAATATCATTTTTATTATTAATTGTTGTGAATCTTTCTGGTTGAAGATAATGAGATAGGGAATCCAGTGTTAGAATTTAAAAGACCTTTGAAAGGCTTAAAAACGAATAAGGCAGAAGGGATAGAGGACATACCCTCAGAATTTATAAAATCATTGGGAAATTGGCAACAAAACAAGTATTCACGCTGATGTGTAGAATACATGAGTCTGGTGACATACCATCTGACTTTTGGGAAAACATCATACATACCATACCAAAGATTGCTAGAGCTGGCACGTGCGAGATTTATAGTACAAGTAGTTTAACAGCTCATGCATCCATGTTGCTGTCCAGACTAATATACAGAAGAACTGAAAAGAAAATTGAGGATGTTTTTGATCACGATTAGTTTGGCGTCAGGAAAGGTAAAGGCTCGAGAGAGGCAATTCTGACTTCGTGGTCGATAATGGAAGTAAGACTGAAGAAAAATCAAGACACTTTTATTGGATCTGCTGCCTGGGAAAAGTGTTCGACAACGTAAAATGGTGCAAGATGTTCGAAATTCTAAGTAAAGTAGGGGTAAGTTACAGGGAAAGATGGATAACACAGCTCTATAAAATAAAATTTTTTTTTCGTTGCCAGGGAAGTTTGAACGAAAATGGGATATTGTTATGATACTCATTCCGAGTATATTTGTACTTTTTCCAAATTGGCTCTGGTTTTTGAGATATAGGTTATTTGTGGAAATGAGAGTTTCATGTGGATAATATCGACTGCAGGGTCCATATATGGTGTAATGTATTTGCTACCTGTTTTTTAATTAGTGATATTGTACTATCTTTATTAAACAATTGTGCTCAGGGAGTGCATCTGTGTGGTTGAGGATTACATCATGCAAACATCACACTGTCAGCATGTGTTCAGTCCTGTTGTGCGGTGCGTGTGTTGAAGATATTGAGGGTTGTGCAGATTTGAATTCGATAGGTAGCGTTCAGTGTAAACAAGAAAAATGGCGATCGTCGAAAGTCACACACATGTGCAGTGCAGCTTCAAGGAGATAGAACCTTTTCATCGTGATGTAGCAAATAAGAGGTGAGTATTCATTTCACACAAAACAATTAATGACGTTTGTTGGATGTGATTGACATGCAAATACAAGAAAGTTCTGCATAATATGTAGTATTTGTGCAATTTTGTTTTAGGAAATGATGAGTTCTTCACGCCGTCTTTGCGTGAACCATCCAGATGAGTTCTGCTACATTTGTGGTGAATACGTTCTTCAAAAGAACAGGAAGAATATCACTCCTTTTGTGAAGGAAGCGTATCTGGCATATTTCGGAATTAAACTTGGAGATCAAGACAAGGCGTGGGCACCCCATAAAGTTTGTAAATGCTGTGTGGAGTGCTTACAGCAGTGGACAAAACGAAAAAGGAAAAGCTTAAACTTCGGAGTGCCTATGGTATGGCGAGAGCAGAAGAACCATACAGATGATTGCTATTTTTGCATTGTTAATGTGAAAGGTTTTAATAGGTTCAAAAAACGAAAGTAGGAATATCCCGATTTGGAGTCAGCAAGAAGACCGGTGGTGCACAGCAGCGATGTTCCTGTACCAACCTTCACAACATTACCCACGCTAACATCATCAGATGACGATGTGCACGGCGAGGAATGTACAAGTAGTGGTTCGGAATACGAAGGACGTGAGACACAACCCCAGCAGTTCGACCAGAAGGAGCTCAGTGACTTGATACGAGAACTCAATCTTTCAAAGCAAGCATCAGAACTCTTAGCATCCAGGCTTAAGGAAAAGAACTGTCTTCATCCAAGTGTTAAAATAACAGCTTACCGGACGAGAGAAGAAAACCTTCTTCCATACTTCAACCAAGAAGAGGTTATAGTGTATTGCAGCAATATACCTGGACTTTTACTTGAATTGGGGCTGCCGGAATATAGACCAGAGGACTGGCGTCTCTTCATAGACAGTTCCACTAGAAGTTTAAAATGCGTTCTCCTACACAATGGCAATCGTTACGCATCTATTCCAATTGCCCACTCAACAAAACTTTGTGAAGCATATGCTAACATCAAGATGGTTCTGCAGAAAATTCAGTATATGCAGCACCAGTGGTTGATTTGTGTTGATTTGAAAATGGTGAACTTCTTGCTTGGACAACAAAGTGGATACACAAAGCACCCATGTTTTATCTGCATGTGGGATAGTAGGGCAAAGCACGAACATTTGAAGCAGAAAACATGGCCTCCAAGGGAACATATGGCTGTTGGTGAAGCAAACATCATTAATGAACCTCTGGTTAGTAGGGACAAGATTGTTCTTCCACCATTACATATTAAATTAGGACTAATGAAGCAATTCACCAAAGCTTTAGACAGAAATGGTAATTGCTTCACATACATCTGCAATACGTTCCCTGGACTCAGTAGTGAAAAACTTAAGGCAGGAATATTTGATGGTCCTCAAATTCGCAGGCTCATCAACGATACCAATTTTACAAGTGTCATGACTGTCACTGAAGCATCGGCCTGGAACAGTTTTGTCGCTGTTGTAAAATGTTTTTTGGGCAATCATAAAGCTCCCAATTACGAGGAACTGGTCAAAAACATGCTCACTAACTTTCAAAACTTAGGAGCTAACATGAGCATAAAATTTCACTTCCTTCACAGCCATTTGGATCAATTTCCTCGTAATCTAGGTGATTTCAGTGAGGAACAAGGAGAGCGGTTCCATCAAGATATGAAAGGAATAGAGGAAAGATATAAAGGAAGATGGGACAGGCATATGATGGCAGATTATTGCTGGAATCTGCAACGTGACTGTTCTGAAGAGACCTATAAAAGGAAAGCGTGCAGGAAGCGGTTCGTCATGGACGGAAAATGATATACTTATAGAGAAACTTTTCAATTATGTTCTATACGTGGACAAATGCCTATCAGGTTTTCATAGAAGCTATTTATAAAGATTATTTTCTTTTTTCATTGTAGTTTGTAGCGCTCGAGTTCAGTATTAGCAATTTTTTCTAATTTTTTGAATAAATCACGCATTATCTCAAAAACTAGAGCCAAACTGCATAAATGGTTGCTATATTCGTCCTCAGCACCACTAACCCATCCTAAAGCCACTCAAATATCCTTGGCAAGAAAATGAGTGTTGACCAGTGTAATATATAATATGCACAAGAACAAAGAGGGAACAATAAGAGTGGGAGACGAAGAATGAAGTGCTCGGATTAAATAGGGTGTAAGGCAGCGATGTAGTCTTTCACCTCTACTGTTCGATCTATACATTGAAGAAGCACTGACGGAAATAAAAGAAGGATTCAAGAGTGAGATTAAAATTCAAGGTGAAAGCATATCAATGATAACAATCACTGATGACATTGCTATCCTCAGTGGAAGTGAAGAAGAATTACAGGACCTGCTGAATCGAATGAACAGTATAATGAGTACAGAATATGGACTGAGAGTAAATCGAAGAAAGAGAAAAATAATGAGAAATAGCAGAAATGGGAACAGCGAGAATCTGAATATCAGGAATGGTGATCACGAAGTAGATGAAATTAATGAATTCGGATACCTAGGCAGCAAAATAACCCATGACAGTCGAAGCAAGGAAGACGACAAAAGCAGACTAGCACTAGCGAAAAGAGCAATACTGCCCAAAAGAAGTCTATTAGTTTCAAATATAGGCCATAATTTGAAGAAGAAATTTCTGAGAATGTACGTTTGGAGCACAGCATTGTGTAGTATTGAAACATGGACTGTGGGAAAACCAGAAAAGAAGAGAACTGAAGAACGTTGAAAACTCGATGGACTGTGTGAAAACATCTCTAGTTGCAATTTGTATAAGAGGTCTCTTTTTCTGTTTTCTCTCTTGCTTTCTTTCTTTCTTTGTAGTTGTACATGAATTTCAGGTGACAAAGCATAGTGTTTATTTTGTCCTATAATGTAACGGGTAACTGTTTGTTGAAAATGATAATGTGAATAAATATATGGAAACAGTTTATTACGAGTGTGTATGTCACCGCGGTCGCATTATTCGCGGGATAAACGAATAGACTGTAATTCCACGATCGAAGTATCTGTAAAACCCTCTACTGAACTGTATTACTTCAGTGTTGTGGATGAGAGACATGATAAATCGCTAGAGCAAAGCGGAATGTTGGTAACAACGTCCAACTATCCACTTGCTATCCACCACTGATGAAATCGTCGCCGAGTGAAAGTAAAATTCCAATGAGATAATTTGTCTGCGGCATCTACACACGACGGGGCTGATTGGAACACGCCGTCTGCAACGGTAAGCTCCTGACGACATTGCACCTCACCGCCTGCATCGTAACAGATAGGGATAGCTGCTTTAGCTCCCGTCAAAGACTAAAACAACTATTAAACTGCGAATTTGCTATTTGGAACCTGTTGTTGTTTAATTAGCTTCTTTTTTATAAATAAAGGTCACGTTAGCGAAATTTTGTTATTAATGTATACATTGTTGACCTCCATTAGTATAGTTGTTTCCAATCCTATGCCTATTTCTTTCATTCACAATTTTAGCGCTGCTGCCACTGCCTGCTATTTTAAGTATCTTTTGATGAGTGTGAAACATGTGTGCACCGTAATTTCTGTGAGTGAATTTAATGTGCAATTATGTAGGCATTGTAATTGTTCGAATTGTGGCGCCCACCATTAAACTGAATGCAAAAGCCAATGGAAGCAGAGCTGCTTACACCTGAATGGTGCAATACACACTGGTGTGAGTAAACATAATAACAAGTGTCAGACTGAGCATTTGGTGTTCACTTAGAAGTAAATGTCCTATTGCCACATCATCATAACCATATATGCATGTAGTTGTAGCCTACATAACTGTGTATGCGGAGATAAGTGATAGGTAAAACTGTCAAACTTACGTTAGTAGAAATCAGAGAGTGTTTTTTCCTACATCATATGAGCAGAATTGACTTCTGTGTTTTATGGTAGTCTGGCGAAAATTTGTAGGCAGGGCTAAGTCACGATCACTACATATGGCTTGATTCATTACTGAACTAGATAACATAGCAGATTAGGTCGAAATTTTACTAGCCGTTTGTATCTGCATCACTACAAGTCGCAAATTTTTGTACAGTGCTTGAAAGAAGTACTATGAAGAACGTACTACATATTCTGTCCAGTGGGAGCTGAGCGTGGAAGTGGGGGTGCGTTTGAAGGTCTGTATGTCTTTCTTTAATAACTGGAAAATTAAGACTTCTAGCGAAAACAAATCCCAGTAAAAATTTAATTACATTAAATTTTCTATAAAAAGGCCCTGTTCATTTTTTTTGTTGGACTAGTAGTTCGTGCATAGTGAGTGAGGCACTATGATAATCCCACGCGTAGATCAAGTCCAGATATAACATTGCAGCTCCCATGAAACATCAGTAGGGGCAGCTGTATCACTCCTTATACTGTAACGCTCTTCGTGAGTGCTGCCTTATTCTGCCAAACTCGAACCCGTGCGCAACCAACTAACACAAGTACATATAAACATAAAGACAGTTCATTATCACTTAAATAAACTTACGGATCTGCTTCAATCACACCGCAGCAATAATGTGACAGAGTTCAGAGTCATCTTCAAAAAAGCTAAAAAAAAAAAAATTAGCAAAGAACTGGATGTTGAATGTAAACGTCCTCGAGTGTTGGCAATGCAGACCTACAGCTCAAATTAGCCATCTGAAAATGTAGAAGAATTCTTCAGAATATCTATCTTCATCTCACAATTAGACTACAATTTCTTCTCTGAGAGATCGTTTTTCTTCTGCAAACAAAACAGCATTTTCGATTATGCAGGTCCACCCTGAAAATATAACAAAATTACACAAATCTTCATTTTTATCCATTGCAGAAGGCGTACCGAACTTTTATGGAGGTGTTTTACACAATGTTATTCCTGAAGTTATCATGGAATATGAATGGTTAAAGTAAATAATGCGAGTGATGAGAATTTAAATATATCCATGGAGTGCGCAAATGTGACCGATCAAGCCACCTCGTTTTACCCAACTGTGTATGACGCAGTCAAGACTGACTTGACTGTTGCAGCTACAATATATAGTATTGAACGTTCATTTAGTACATTACGATGTGTCAAGATGTGGACTCGGTCTACGACAGGAGGAAGACAGGAGGCTCAGTGTTCATAGTAAAAGGTTGAAGGAGGACATGAAATTCGTTGATAAGGTGCTAAACAGTTTTAGAAAACACCTTAAACGTCTCAAGTTTCTATTCACACGCCGATTTTCCCCCAAGGTTTACAATGAAAAAATTATTTTGTAAATAATATAACAACAAAATTTTTATTTCATTGTTTTCCGTCTATATTTTCCAAGATGGAGAATGGGAGTGCACCCCTCCCGTCGCTCATGGATCCTCCTTCTGTTATCATGTACTTTCGCCCACGTAAATCTTCACTGATAATTATGGTACCCATTGTATACAAATTTTGCATTCGTGTAACTCTGCCCTCCCCCCACAAACGGCCGCTTGGGCCCTAAACCGACGCCGATGATGTTACTAGAAGACCACAGAGAGGTTAATGGAAATTTATTCCTGGATGACAGTGGATAGAGCTGTAAAGTTTCCCAGGTGTCTGGGTCCAGAATCTATCGTGGAACTCTTTGAAATATAGTCGATGAGAATGCCCCTCCATCTGCTCCAGTCGTAACCCACAACCACGAGCCCCATGACAGTACTACATGATGAGCTATATCTTTCAAAATATAAGTGGAACAATGGTTGAGATTTTTAAAGAAATTTCCGCTATTTGACTGTTAATTGTTCATTTATTTTACACAATCATGATTTTGGCTTTACAGCCATTCTCAAGAGCATGTTGAAATGTAAATACACAGACGGAAAAAAATCGCGACACCAAAAAATAATTAACATTGAGTAGTGAAATTTCGGGAATAAATTTGTCTCGGTAACATATTTCAGTATTAACGTTGCGAGGTCACAGGTTAGTGTCAGTCACCGCAGAAGTGAAGCGCCGCTACATTAATAAGTGGTATAAACACCAGAATGCTGATGCAATCATGCAAAAGTGCATGATTTGTGTTGTACAGGTGCCAGATGTCAGTTTGAGGGATGGAGTACCACGTCTGTTGCACTTGGTCGCGCGCTTAATTATGGTTGTGGATGACGCTGGAGTTGTCATCCGATGATCTCTTATATGTGCTCGATTCGAGACAGAGCTGTTGATCGAGCAGGCCAAGACAACATGTTGACACTCTGTAGAGCATGTTGGATTATAACAGCGTATGTGGACTCCGTTACCCTGCTAGAAAACACACTCTGGAATGCTGTTCATGAATGGTATCACAACATGTCAGCCACCCTATTGATGCGCAAATTTGCAGTCAGGATACGTGGGACAACCACGAAAGTCCTCCTTCTGTCGTACGAAATCGCATGCCAGACCAGGTGTAAGTCCAATGTGTCCAGCCCGCTGACAGGCTGCTTGCAGGCACTCACCCGGCATCCTTCTACCCAACACATGGCCATCCACGGCACCGAGGCAAGACCGGCTTTCACCAGAAATACCAACAGACTCCACCTTGCTCCTCCGGTCAGCCTTCGTTTGACACCACTGAAGTCGCAAATGGCGGTGGTTTGTAGTCTGTGGATTGCGCGATACAGGGAGTCTGGCTCGGAGCTATCCTTAAAGTAAACGATTTGTAGCAGACTGTTGTGCCAACTGCGGCTCAAATTGCGGGTGAAGATGCAGTACGATGCGCCACAGCCATACGCCGAATGCAGTGGTCTTCCCTCTCAGTAGTACCACGCAGCCGTCCAGAGCCCGGTCTTCTTGTGATCATATAGTGTTGTGACCACCTCTGCGAGCAGTCACGTATAGTGGTTACATTCCTACCAGGTCGTTCTACAGTATCCCAGAAGGAACATCCAGCTTCTCGTAGCTTCTTGTAGCATTAAAAGCATCCTTGTCTGAAATCAGCTCAAAACGTTCAATCTCTCAGGCAACTACCGCTCGCGACGGCTGCAGCGTGTATTTAAAGCAAACCTGATTTGCATCCTCGTAGTGGCACTACTAGCACCACTCATATGTGACTGGCGCGAAATTTCAAGAGACATCATCCTTCAGATGAAGAAAGAGTTGCCACATCCATCAGGAATTGCCATAAATTTAAGAACATAGACATTCATAAATTTTGCCTAGTACAACATATGGAAGCATGTGCAACAGAAGTAGAATTTCACAAAAAATCCTTCATAATATTAAGTGTATATCGAGCACCTCTAGGTAACTTTAATCTGTTCGTAAACCACATTGGCCCATTTAACAACCAAAAACAAAGAAATAGTGGTTGCTGGTGATTTCAATGTAGATTTCCTTAAAGACTCTCCCAATAAGAACTTATTTGTGTTAGTAACACTATCATTCAACTTAATTCCCACTGTAAAGTTCCCCACTATGGTAGCCAACTGCTCACAAACAGCCATTGATAATATCTTTATAGAAAAGTCCAATGAATAAAATTATATTACAAAACCAATAGTCAATGGCCTCTCAGATCATGACATGTAGTTCCTTCTGTTAAATGTTAACACTGAACAGGATATAAAATCTGTTAAATCTGAGCTCAAGAGGGTAATAAATAAGCCAAAAATTGATTATTTTAGGACACTCCTCAGAGACATTCACTCGACTGATGTTTACAGTGCTCATGCCATGAATGAAAAATATAACACTTTTGCTAATAAAGTGCTTACCTTATTCCAACACTGTTTCCACCCAAAACTTACCAAGGTTAGAGCAAAGTCTACAAAGAAGCCATGGATTACTCAAGGAATAGGGGTATCTTGTAAAACAAAAAGAAAACTGTATCTGTCAATCCGAAACAGTTCCGATGTTGATGCTATAGCACATTACAAGAAATACTGCAGAATGTTAAAGACTGTAATATGGACATCAAAGCAGATATATTACAAGGAAAAGACAATATGGGATATAGTGAAGGAGGAGACCAGTAGAACCAGACATGAAGAGGGACAAATAGCATTAAGAGTAAATGATACATTAGTGACAGATGTGTATAGTGTTGCAGAACTTTTTAACGAAGATTTCATAACTGTTACTGAAAAGATGGAGTTGTCAGGTCAGACATTTCAAGTAATTCCCATAATATGAATTTGACCCTCACTACCCCAGCAGAAATAATGACCATCATAAAATCTTTAAAATCAAAAACATCTAGTGGGTATGATGAAATACCAACAAAGCTAATTAAAGAATGTGATTCTGAGTTAAGTAACATATTAAGCTATTGGTGTAACCAGTTGTTTATCACTGGAATATTTCCTGAATGGTTAAAATATGCTGAAGTTAAGCCACTATTTAAGAAGGGAGATAAAGAAATAGCATCAAATTTCCATCCAATTTCACTTTTGCCAGCATTCTTAAAATTTTTAGAAAAAGCAATGTACAATCGGCTTTATAACCATCTTATCTCAAATAACATACTGTCAAATCACAGTTCGGATTTCTAAAGGGTTCTGTTATTGAGATGGCTATCTACATTTACAGTGAAAATGTGCTTAATTCATTAGATAAAAAATTGCAGGCAACTGTATATTTTGTGATCTGTCAAAGGCATTTGACTGTGTAAATCACTATATCCTTTTAAGTAAATTATAATATTATAGTGTAACAGGAAATGCTGCAAAATCTTATATCTCTGGCAGGAAACAAAGAATGTTATTAGGAAAGAGACATATATGAAGCTATCAGGCATCATCTAACTGGGAACAAATTACATGTGAGGTCCCACAAGGTTCCATTTTAGGGCCCTTACTTTTTCTTGTGTATATCAATGACCTTTAATTAGTAACTTTACCAGTTGCCAAGTTCGTTTTGTTTGCCAATGATACAAACATTGCAATAAATATCAAATCAAGTGTAGTCTTAGAAAGATCAGCTAATAAAATATTCGTAGACATTAATCACTGGTTCCTAGCCAATTCCTTGTCACTAAACTTTGAAAAACCACACTACATGCAGTTCAGAACTTGTAAGGGGTGTCCCACAAGTATATGCCTAACATATGATGACAAAAAGGTAGAAGAAGTGGACAGTGTTAAATTCTTGGGATTACAGTTTGATAATAAATTCAACTGGGAAAAGCACACCACAGAACTGCTGAAGTGTCTTAAGAAATCTTTATTTGTAATGCGAATTGTATCCGACATAGGGGATATAAAAATGAAAAAACTGGCATACTGTGCTTACTTTCATTTCATAATGTCATATGGGATTATTTTTTGGGGTAATTCATCAAGCCAAGCTAAAGTTTTCTGGGTACAAAAACGTGCAGTAAGAGTTATATGTGGTGTGAACTCAAGAACATCCTGCAGAAGCCTGTTTAGGGAACTAGGGATACTCACTACTGCTTCCCAATATATTTATTCTTTAATGAAATTTGCCATTAAAAATATATCACTTTTTCAAACCAACAGCTCAATTCATGGAATCAATACTAGAAATAAGAATAATCTTCACAAGGATTTAATGTCACTTAGTATTGTTCAAAAATATGTGCATTATTCAGGAACACACATTTTTAATAACTTGCCAGCAGCCATAAAAAGCTTGACGACCAATGAAATTCAGTTTAAGAGAAGCCTAAAGGATTTATTGGTGGCCAACTCCTTCTACTCCATTGATGAATTTCTCAGTAGAACCAACTGATTTTTATGTGTGTATATATATAAATACAATATAACTTCTGCACAATTTCAGTGCAGTAATGTATTCATTGTAAATAAGTGTGTATGTGTGTGTGTGTGTGTGTGTGTGTGTGTACAATCTAACTTCTGCACCAGTTCAGTGCAGTAATGTGTGCGTTGTAAATAAGTATTATAGTAGTCGTATTACACGTTTATTACCTTTTAAGTAAATAAAAAACTTTTTTATTTTAAATTTAGTGCACTAGTATTTGTAAAATGATTCTTTCATATAGTGTTCATTAAAAAATGACGATCATTCGCCAGCCAGTGTGGCCATGCGGTTCTAGGCGCTACAGTCTGGAGCCGAGCGACCGCTACGGTCGCAGATTCGAATTCTGCCTCGGGCATGGATGTGTGTGATGTCCTTAGGTTAGTTAGGTTTGATTAGTTCTAAGTTCTAGGCGACTGATGACCTCAGAAGTAAAGTCGCATAGTGCTCAGAGCCATTTGAACCATTTGACGATCATTCCACTTGGGACCTGTGGAATGGTACGTACATTAGCTTATTTGTTTGCGTTGTAAATATTTGTCATGTATTGTTGTTTTTCTGACGTGTTCTACATCTTGGAGGACCTCCGCACTACGGATCAATTGGAATGAAAGTAAATCTAATCTAATCTCATCTAACACTCGTACCAACCCTCGTTTATATCTCACAGCTCCTCTTTGGTGTTGCGATTTTTATTTTTCGTCAGTGTATATCCGACCACTCTGTGACATGTCATCGTCAGATATATTTTATCATCTCAACAAGCACTTGAGAATGCCTGTAAAGCCGAAATCATGATTGTGTAAAATAAATGAACAATAAACAGTCATTTGGCGGAATTTTCTTTCAAAAAATTCTGCATGCCTTTAGTCCCCCACGAAGGAAAGATAATCAGAGATCTGTGCTCGATTACGTTGAAGACATGCGTCGAACTTGTAAACGAATCCTAAAGTCACAGTGTTTTGCAATCCTCTCTGTCACTTACACTGCATGTCTATGACTAGTGTCTTGTTTCTTTATTACTAGCTGAATTAAACTGACCATGTTTTAGAACTCATCTCATGATAGACGACTAAAACTGCTCAAACTTTCCATCACTTTTTTGGGAATCAACCAATTTCTAGCTAGTTCGATACAGCCCGCTACGAATTGCTCTCCTTTATCAACCTTGTCACTGTCTCACAGTAACAATTGCACGCAAAGTCTTCAGTTATTTGTTGGACGTACCCCAGCCTCTGTCTTTCCCCACACTTTTTATCCTCTACAGTTCCCTGTAGTATCACGGAAGTTATTCCCTGGTTTCTTAGCAGATGTCCTATCATCCTGTCCTTTCTCGTTATCAGTGTTTCCTACATATAACTTTTCTAGCCGTGCCGTATCAGTCGCAAATGCTTCCATTCTCTTTTTTTCTGGTTTTATTACATCCCATGATTCACTTCCGAACAATGCTATGCTCAGAAATTTTCTCATAAAATTAAGGCCAATGTTGGATGCTAGTAGTGTTCCTTTGGCCAGGAATGATTTCTTGCTTGTGGTATCCTCCATTGCTTCGTCTATCATGTGTCATTTTCCTTGTAGGATTGCAGTATTTCTTGATAAACAACTACGAAAGCAGCACTTACAACTTGCAGTTTTTTCTTCCATTTTTTGTCGAACTAGTCCTGCAAGTATGTAAATGAAGTATGAAGTGTAATATAAGACATATCCAATGTTCTTGCAAAGTGATCCACGAATGAATAAAACTACTACTACTACTACTACTACTACTACTACTACACTGTCACGCGCGCTCACTGGAACCTTACTACACACCTACGAACACACGGCCCGTTATAGCCTACTTCGTTTTGCGCTGCTCTGCACCTAGCGGCGCAGCGCGTCCAGTATGGACGCGGCTCTCCCTCATTCAAGTGTGCGCCTCTTACATCGTACTCTGCATTCTTGTCGCCCTGTTTAAGGCGAATGCAGAACTGGCTTCCGTGAGCCTCCTACCGATATGGCTTGTTTTACGTTTACATTAAATCGGATACAGGACTACTTTAGTCATTACGCATAAAATGATTACATCATACGATTTATTTCACTGTGATCATTTGTCTGGAAACATCTGAATGATTATACCCTTTACTAGAGAGCCTGTATACAGAGAGTGTGGCCATAGGTGAAGTTACCCGTGATTGGTTGATTAGCGTTGGCAGAAAAATGGCGCCAATCGTCTCTCGCGCTTCCTATGTTCGCCGTGATTTTGAGTTGAATTGAAATTCAGAGGACTTTTGGAAACGATTAAAACGTATTTGAATTATTCAGGGACTTGTTATGCGTTGTCCATGCATGTTCGATTTAGTTGTATATCGTTTTTAGTACGTAATTAGCGTTTGCGATCTTAAATACGAGTTGAAATAACGAAGCGTTTTGTGATGAAATCGGTAGGCCTACATGTTTGAAGTAAACACGTTAGTAATTGTACAGTATTGTTTTGACATTTGTAATTCGTTCTGCAGACGTTCGAAAACGATGCCAGGTTGTGCTGCATTTGTTTGTTCCAATAGAGGCGAAGGCTCTATACCCTTTACTTCAGCAAGGACTTTCACATTAATTGAATGAAAACAACTGGGATGCTTGGCTTCACACCGTATATGAAAGAGAGGAATGGGAATGATAGGAAAAGGGTGGGTAGATGGGAAACTAGTAGCTTCCAGCACTGGGCACTGCGAAAATGCAATGGCGAAAGTTGAAACTTTGTGCCGGACCGTGACTCGAACTCACATGTCATGAGCAGTTGCCTTAACCGCTTCGGTCATGCGGAAACGGTCCGTGACAGATTCAAATTTCCAATTATCGCACGCTGCAATGCAGCGTCCTTCGTCCATTAAAATTATTGATTCCTGTAGGAGTTAGGACGATATTAGTGCATCCATACTGAACAAATTGCCACGAAGCAGTCACACTATCACATGAATGTATAGGATATGTCCGCCATAGGGTCAGGGATTTCCTCTGCCTCGTGATGGCTGGGTGTTGTGTGCTGTCCTTAGGTTAGTTAGGTTTAAGTAGTTCTAAGTTCTAGGGGACTGATGACCATAGATGTTAAGTCCCATAGTGCTCAGAGCCATTTGAACCATTTTTTGTCTGCCAGAACAGACATTATTTATATATCTAAGCTTCCCGCCGATACAAAAATATTATCTTTGATTCATATTTGTATTTCATGCCATACACATCCTTTATGTTTACTCTTTGTCAATAAAATTTCTATCGTTAGTGGAGAAAATAGCACGTGTTATGTATTACTTTCCGTTAAACCCGGGAGTGATGAAGAACAAACGTGGTCGTAATAGCTGAGCAGTCACGGATCCCGCCCGCAGCAATGGTGGAGAGGAAAGTAGCAAGAGAGACACACCGGATACGGTACCTACTTCAACGCAACTGCTCCATTACATACGCAAATTAAACGCCAATCGTCTATGCGTTTTGGCTCTGAGTATTAGTATGACGCAGAATGTTTGTAAACATATGTAATGCGCTAACCTTCCTGACACGCTGCATTTGCCACGTTCACATGAGACACAACCTCCGGAAGAGGAAAACCGAATTTCGTAAGCCTATTTTCGCTGTCGTGATTGCATACAGAGACATATCAAATATCGTTTTCTAGGTCGTCTGTTGTTTAACAACTATGGCAATCAGCTTAATGCTCAGTCTAATATCTCTACTTCTCCTTCACTGCACCCCAGATCACGTAAGAAACAGATTGACCGTCCTTACGACGGAACAGGCAACCGTAAAAATAGTTTTCCCGTCGGTCAACAGATGTCTCAGGCGACACTACAATACTAGCTGACCTGTCCATGTCGGGGAATTGGCAACGCTGTATCTTCGGTGACGTGAATGACGCTGATTTGTGTTCGGCTAGAGCGTTGCGCGCGAAATGCATTCGTTACACAGCTGACTGTAGACCATGATCGGCTATGGTTTTTCCCGAGTTTTCAATCGAAGAATGTAGATTAGCTCCTGTAATTCTACAAACCAGGTTTATTTCTACTATAGGGATACTTCTCACAATCATATGCGAAATTAAATAAATGAAAAGTAACACTCAAATATTTCCCGTGAGTTACTGTTTAAATGCAGACTGTATTGCAGTCACATAGGTTTTACACTCGCCTTCCATGCCGTCTATTTCCTCTTTGTTATACAGCTCTTCTGATACGGATTATGTTGGTAAAAAAGATCTCCACGTGCAGGTTAACACTAGAAAGTTTTCAAAACCTCAACGTCTTTGAAATATAATCCGTTAATTTACTGACAAATATTGCACTGAGCAGTGGGTTTCGCGTCCTGACATTACCGACATAATTATTTATTTTGCATAAAGTATGTATAGGGATTAGGTGAGTTATAACTACAAGATATTTTTCACATTGAGACTGTAAATAAGTTTAAGAAACAGATTTTGCTTCCTTTCTAAGTATTTCTGTAAGCGTTCTTAAGTATAACCACATTTTTCATTTGCTTACTATTAGTTGTAAACGAATATAATTTCATGTACGCACTTAACAACGATATCTTCGAAAAAAATAAATATTGTGAAACTTTAAATATCGTGAGTAAAAAGAAATTCTGTGATGGTAAACATCTTAACTTTGCAGTCAGCACATCTACTATTGTCACATGCAGTACTGTTTTGCTCAGATTTAACACATTATTTCTTTCTAGTTAAACATGGTAGAGTGATCAAGGAAAGGCAACGAAAATTATTTGTCCAGCCTAACGGAGAATCTTTATTTGGTACTTAAATACAATATGAATAAACTACATATTTTTTATAATTTTCAGTTTTGAGACAGTTCTACTACACTTGCCTTTGAACATTTAAAAAAGTTCAAATCGCAGCAAAGATTTCATTTAAAAATTATATGATATGATTCTTGTACAGGAAGGGCTGCCACGTTATATCAGAATATAAGATCGACAGAATGTATATAGTATCGAATGCTTAGGGCTCTTCATTAATTCTTACTCGTAACTAATTTATTGATTTACCTGAATTTAAAATCCACTCGCGTAACCTTTCTTTATCTTTGATGGGAAATCTGAACATTTTTAATTCAGGATTTGTTCGTCTACTCCTTCCACAGCTGATATACTCGCAGGTCCTCGGCATGACGACTCGATCCACTACCACTGGTATGTCAGAAACAGCTGTACTTCACAGACGCCAAATAGTGGAAAGCTGCACGCGTTCGGCCGATGTTGCCAAATATTTCACAAAACGGAGTGCCATCTAGTGGTTGATTCCACAAGTAAGGGTGCGACGCTGTTGCCGCCTGGTGGCTGTTCCCTGACAAGGGTTGCCTGCTAGACCAAGCGATCGGGCAATCTGTTTCTTACGTGATCTGGGACTGCACAAAAAGTCACTACGTCCACATTAATTGAAAATATTTAAAAACAAGACGTAACATGACAACACAAACACTTTTCTGAAACATACGACATTGCAGTGTCTGTGTTATTCTGGTTACTATGCAATGTTGCTTTAGACACGGAGCATGTCCATAGGAACACAAGGTTGACGACATATGGAAGTTTGGATCTGACCGTGAGTCGTTCTCGAGATAAGCTGGAGATCCGGGTTCGTGTCCCGGTCCGACACAAGTTTTCATTGTCGTCATTCCATACTGCAGCTGATGGTAGTCCTTATTCGCAATTGCGAATTCATTTGATGCGTTTTAGAAACTGTTGTGTGTTTACTTGGGGGGCGAAAAATCGACAGTAGAATTACTGATCTGCCATCTGGAACCTCTTTTCCATAAACGGTATTGGAATCCTGACGAATAGGGTTAAGAAAGCAGGTTTTGGGAGCCCTATGTAAACGTAGTGATGGTTTTTTTGTCTATGACTTTTCGTCCATGCGTATTTATTGTCACTAAGTATCGTTGTTGCACTGAACCCCTTTGATGAAGTGCGATATTTGTTTCAGTTGTCTTTGGTTACAGCTGCCAGCGAGCGCAACAGACTTGGCAGATGATAACACGATACATAATGTTAAAAGGAAATTGCGGGAGAGGGCGAATGTCACGCGATTTACAGTTGTGATCAATGAGTTAAGTAATCTGAGGAGCTATAATACTGTGACAGAAGCTTAAAAGAGACATAGCACTTCTCTTACGTGAAGATGCTATTCATGACATCTCATCGAAAGATTATGACAGGGCAGTGTCGTGTTCCCCCATGTAATCTCGGCGTGATTGATTAATGGTGAGCTTTCGAGCGTTCCGCCGAGTTGGTGATTCCATTTCTTTTGCACAAAATGTTTACAACAACTCGACTGAATGCCATCTTCTTCAGAATATTATTTTCAACAGTTCGGCAGAAAAACCTAAAGTATACCGTTAATTAATCACGGCGAGAAAACCTGAGAGATCACGACAGTTGTCGCTCTCATAACCGTCACCTGACAAGAGGTAATGAACGGCGTCATCCTGATGCGAGATAAGCGCTAACGTATCATCTAAGCAACTCTCTCAGTGTTCTAATTTTGCCATGTGACTCAACACGTTTATCACAGCTGTACACCGCCTGACAGGCGCCCTGTCCTGACCTATCTTTTAAAATTGTGTAGCGTGTTATAGTCTGCCATGTTTGTTGCGGTGGCTAGCAGTTGTTCCTAAATACTATTGAAACATATGTCGCAGGACTGTATATAATAGTACTGTCCACGGAGTGGCTTTTCCAGCCGTGGAGCTTTCGCACCATTTCTACAGGAGAGTTCCAGTAACTCCAGTTGAAAAGGAACCGAGAGGATTTAAAAAGCCGCTCTCCTTGACCGCGGATTAGTGCCGCTTCCTCGTATTCCACGTAAAGATGAAGCATCTGCACAGTGGTTACAATTAAACATCCGCTACGTGAACCAGCGTAGACGGAAAAAATTTTTACCGGACGGGCACCCAACTTCATAAGATCTTCAGACTGTGCGCTGCAGATCTGACATGTTAGTAGTGTTAGTGTCATGACTTGCCATTAGGCACCATCACTGGTATGGCGACGTAGGGTTGAAACACAAGCGCCGGCAGGAGTGGCCGAGCGGTTCTAGGCGCTCAGTCCAGAACTGCGCGACTGCTACGGTCGCAGGTTCGATCCTGCCTCGGGCATGGAGGTGTGTGATGTCCTTAGGTTAGTTAGGTTTAAGTAGTTATAAGTTCTAGGGGACTGATGACCACGAGCCATTTGAGCCATTTGAAACACAAGCATCAGTCTCCTCTATAGTTACAGACAGTCAACATGGGACTGGGCAAGGTGGACAGGGCGTTACTCGCTGTTTTACCAAATAACAGCAATAGATATGCTGCTCTTCGCGAGTATCGACGCATTAAAGGAGTACGATGAGGTCCTCTCTCCGCGCTGGGGTTGAAGAGCATGATTCGGAAGTTCGAATCAACTGCCGATTTTAGAATTGCTCCTGGAAGAGGTCTACCGCCAACTGCGTCACAGGTTGTTGAAGAAGTTAGTGTTACCATGGCTGGAAATGTTGGGCGCAGTGTGCGTTCTTCAAGCAGTGCATGATCTGTGTCGCGACAACTGAACATTCCATTGTCCACCGTCGTTTTGGGCAGCAGTACAGCAATCTCCAGTGCGGTTCCAGGCTGTTGTGGAGGCAAATGGTCGTCAGATTCAGCAACATTTGTAACCCAGAACGTAAACATAGAACGCAGTTACCAAATATTACCCTCTCATATGGACATTAAAACGTGTTTCTTTCAGTGATTTTTTTCGTTATTTCTCTTCTGCGCTCCCCTACAAATGTTACCATATCGTTGTCCTACGATTACTCATTTGCCATGGGAACTCTATCAGGTAGCGAGAGTTTAATTACAACCACCCTACATTTCTCTTCATTTAATTTATGATACGCTAAAGGTACTGCTAATCTATTTTCTCAAGTAGTGATAGTTTAATTATAACCACTGTGTATTTCATGTTAGGTAATTTCTGTTACTGTGCTAATGGCTATCGATCAATTTCTTCATGGAGGTAAAAAAAGAAGGGAGATGGCATCGTAGACTTAAGCTGCACGTTGTTTTGAAGCTAGAGTGGACGGGGCCTGCCACTATCTTAAATAGCCTAAAACGTTAGCAGACTGTTGTTTACGACTGCTTCTTAAAAACGTTCAAATGTTCAAAAGCGTGTGAAATCTTATGGGACTTAACTGCTAAGGTCATCAGTCCCTAAGCTTACACACTACTTAACCTAAATTATCCTAAGGACAAACACACACACCCCTGCGCGAGGGAGAGGACTCGAACCTCCGCCGGTACCAGCCGCACAGTCCATGACCGCAGCGCCTTAGACCGGACTGCTTCTTACTCATTATTTCTGCCGTGTGCACGCAATAACTGTTTTAAACACTAAAAAATTACAGAGCGTACATGTATAACATAGCGTCAGTTTCGAACGATTTTCCGCTCTTAAATGCGTATTTGCTCTAGTAATACGACAGAACTGGCCTTATTAATGTAACTTTTTTTGTTGTTGTTGATATATTTCGAATAACCAAGAAGAGAAAGAAGTGATGTGCAAAACCTGCTTTCGGAATCCATTTAATTTCATTTTACCGTATTTGTATCGATAGCAAATAAAGCTGCAACTCCGAAAATGCTGCTTGTTCGTTATATTTTCAGCCTTCAACTCGTATGTACAATATTTTTAATGTTCACGTTTGCAAGAAAACTTATCTACGTGTTCTTTGCCAGTCTATAAACGTGTGCAGTAAGGAAAGACGCAAGGAATGCCATCGTATTTTGTGCATGTCAACAAAGTGAACGATTGTTGGAATGTCAAAGAAAGATAGCATAGAGGTGTACCTTCATGAAGAATAGAGTTCTTCGTTTATTAGATTGTCAATAAATTAGTTTCACTGTAGTCTACACATCTTCTGACCCTGAATTCTTACCCATGATGCGTCATTCAGCGTGTGACCAATACTGCAGATTTACAGTGTGAAAAAACGATATAATTTTTAACCACGTTCCAGCATTGTGCAGTACCGTACTATAAATGTGATCAAGAGAATGGACTCAAACGTTTGGACTTCGTAAAATGAATATGTTGCTTTAACATGTGTGTAAGTCATTTTGTTAGTAGTGATGGCGTAACCTGTGTAACATATACACCAACCTTTGTACAGTACCCTATTTGCGTATTTTCCCTGGATATTTCTCGCCAGTAACTCTGTCAGTTTTTCAGGAATAACCAAACATATTACAGTTATAACGTACCGCACGTCTACTTTGATCATCTGATTCAGTTTAATTTTCAATTTTATTATGCGATTTTCAAAGTATGTAAGTCTATACCACTCTTTATGATATACCAATAGACAGTTTCATGTTGCATGTATGATAAATCGTAATGACGTGGAACGAGCTATTTTATATTAAAAATATTTTTTTCTTTTGTAAATACGCCTCCCTACTAATCATTTATTAGATTTTTGTTTTTTAATGAAAGACAGACAGATGTTAATCAGTAATTTCTGCCCATCACCATTTACACATTACAACAATAGATAGTCTTCTGCGTAAGAGGACGAGATGTCGAAGAGAAACTGTTTCAATTTAGTTTCAAATTTTACTTCGTTGTCTGTCAGGCTTTTGGTTGGATAAGCGATCTAAGCTTTTGGATGTAGCATTGTGAATCGCTGTTTGTGCCATAGAGTAGATATCTCTATGGTTTGTGCTACAGATATTCTTTATGTAGTGTAATGAACGTCGTTTTTTTCCCTTCTGGTATCGTAGTGTAATGAACGTCGTTTTTTTCCCTTCTGGTATCGTAATTACCAACGAGTTAAAATTTCATAGAGTGGCTGAGATACTAGTTACAGCGCTCCTAGCGGCAACCAACGCTAACTCGGCCGCCATGTTCTCCTTAGTCAAAACATTAGGAAAGCGTTACTGTTGTTTGTGTTGGAAGTTTGTCAGCTGTTGTGATATTACTGCAATATTCAACTTTTCTAGTTGACTTTTTTGTTACAAAATGTAAAGTCAACATGCCTGCAGTGTGTTCAGCGTTCAACTGCACAAATCGTAGCGGTAAAACAACAAATATTTCATATTATAAGTAAGTATATTAGTACCGAAATACGACACACGTTTTTTAATGTTTATTAAAGAGTCATTTGCATTGGAACTGTTATTATGCTTAAGACAAATGCAGGAAAGTAATTTATTTATCGTTGATTACAGATTTCCTTTAAAAGATAAGGAAATTACAAAAAGATAGGTTATAAATATGAAGCGAGAAAACTGGTTTCCTACTACAGGCAGTTACCTCTGTTCAGCTCATTTTGAAGAGAAATATATGTACCACACAAATGTCCAGAGGCGCCTTTTGTCAAAAGCAGTACCTACTATCTTTAATTTTCCACCACATTTACAAAAGAAAGATAAAGTATTACGACCACAACCCAGAAAGCGATCTTTCGACAATTTGCAAGATAGTGCTGTTACAGTGACATCATTAGCACAAAGTAAGTCAATAATTTAATTTTACTCCTGTTCTTATTACTTTGAATTACATACTTTCTATAATAATCTTATGGTGTAACTCTGTTATAAACTTATGATGTAACTGCATTCTTTCAGTGCCTATCGGACCCACATCTGTTTCTGCTGACCACAATTACTGTCTACCAAGCCCTAAGAAGTTGAAAACACAATATAACAGAGTACAAGCAGAGAATGTGCGACTAAAGAAGCGGATAAAGCAAATGAAGCAACTTAGCGTACGACACAGAAGAAGAATAGTGGAGTTACAGACTTTAGTTGCTGGTTTGAGAAGAAGGCTATGTAGTTCAGTTTCTGATATGTTAAACAGTGAACACGTAGTTGGTTTGTTGAAGGAGCTATTGGAACTTCAGTGCAGTGCTAGAGTATGCCATTATTCTCAGCAAATAAGGAAATTTGCCCTGACCCTACACTTTTATTCTGCCAAGGCATACAGCTACTTACGAAAATTTGTGAAATTACCCCACCCAAGAACGCTTTGCCGTTGGGCAATGTCAGTGGGTGGCCATCCAGGTTTTATTGAGGAGGGTTTCACTAAAATTGCCTCTGAAGTTGAGAATAGCACAACCCAAATTTTTGCGACATTGATGTTTGATGAGATGGCTATTAAGAAGGACCTTGTTTGGGATGGGGAAAAAATAAGAGGCTATGTTGATTTTGGGGAGGGTGGCATAGAAAGTGATGATAGCGAGGCAGCAAAAGAGGCTCTTGTGTTCATGGTCACAGCGCTAAACAGAAATTGGAAAATTCCTGTGGGTTATTGTTTAGTTCACTCCCTATCTTCTACTGTAAAGCTAAATTTGGTACGACAGTACCTCCGAAAACTTGGAGACACTGGTGTTACTATAGTAGCTGTGGTTTACGATGGTACTGCCACAAATAGATCTTTAATGGCAAATTTAGGGATCAGATGTGATGAACAGGGAGCACAGTGTTAGTTTCCCCACCCTTCAAATAATGATATGAGGGTATTTTGCATGTTTGACACAGCTCACATGGTAAAGCTGGCACGTAATTTACTTGCAGAAAAGAATTTTTTGTTAGATGGTACCATTTCAGGCAGTGATAACATAATTAAATGGGAATATTTTAAAAAGTTAGTGGACTTGCATGAAAGGGAAGGTTTGCATGCTGCAAACAAACTTAGGAGGCAGCACATTCTGTACCATACTCAAAAAATGAAAGTGGCTTTGGCAGCACAAACCCTTAGCAATTCTGTTGCAAATGCCATGTTGTTCTGCAAAGATTTAGGCATTAAGGAATTTTATGGGTGTGAGGCAACAGTTAAATATATCAAAATGTTAGACGGTGCCTTTGATTTATTAAATTCTTGTCACACAATGGGCAAGGGCACTAAGGCACCAATTTTCAGAGGGAACAAAGACACAGTCTGTAAAAGGATCAATGAATACATTAAGTATTTCAAGTCTTTAAAGCTTTCTGATGGAATTCCTGTTATTCTGTCTAACAGAAAAATGCTGTTGTATGGACTTATGCTGAATTTAATGAGCATAAGGCAAATTGCAGAATTGTATGTTTGGAAAGAAAATGCAGAGCTCAATTATATTTTGACCCATAGAACAAGTCAAGATAACTTGGAATTATTTTTCTCCAGCATTCGCAGTAGAGGAGGAAACAGAAATAACTCAAATGCTGTGCAGTTTAGATCAGCATACAGGAAATGCTTAATTGCACAGATAGAAGGTTATCAAAATGGCAATTGCCAAGAATCAAATACTAGTATGCTACCGTTCCATCACTTCCTTTTGCTAAGGTAAGCCCTGCAGCTGTAGACCATGATTATGTGCCAGATTATGCCTCACTGAGTATGTACTTTGAATATGTCATTGAGTACATAGCTGGAAGTATAGTGAGACAGGTGACAAACAAAATTAACTGTACTAACTGCTTAGAAGTTATTTTTGTTTGTATTGAGGCTAAAAGAACTGGATTGATTGCAGTGAAAGATGTGAAAACCGGTTTAATCAATCCAGCTGATGATGTTGTTAAACTTTGCAATGTTACTGAGAATGTTTTCAGAAATAATGAGGACATAATCCTGAAATGTCAGAAAAACGTTTTGTTGAGGTTCCAGACAGAAGTGTTGCAATTGGGGAGAGGCTCCTTATTTATAAACAGTGAACATCTTTTCACAGAAACTGAATTTCGTGAAGAAACCCATTATGTTAAACTGATAAAACTGCTGCTCAAACATTATTTTGTATGTCGAATAAATCACTTATGCAAATCAAAATCATCTGAGCAGAGAGGTAAAGTTGTGAGACAACTATACACGAAGCTTATTTTATTTAAAGGTCAGTGAAAAGGCTGAAAAAATACGAATGTCAGTTAAAACATTGTAAAAATTAAATGTAAATAAATTAGTTTACTTTTCTTGTAGATTATTATTTTATTGAATTACTATGCTTGTGTTAACTACTTGTAACACATATTTCAAATAATATTCTCGTTCACAGTGTACTGGTTTTCGAGGCTTTGTTTACTTTGAAATAGCGACAAAAATATCGCATTTCTGCACCCGTTACTGTTTCTAATAGTTAACCACAGCATATTTAGAAGTTTCACCGTAATATTCTGGTGGTACCTGCTCTAATTGCATTAATTTATGGGCAACAAGTAACGTTATAGTGGATGGACAGACTTACTTGAGTTGTCTTGTAGTGTTATCTACAAAAACATCCCTTTTTGCTGTCAGTGTACACAGAAATCACTGCTGTCTATTGCTTGTTTTAGAAAAAATAAAGCTAGTATGGGCTATTTCAAGTGAGTCAAACGCAGACGAATGCCTTGACTAAAGAAAACATGGCGGACAGAACTTCAATTTGCTTCAAACATGGCGGACGTATAGCCACTCTATGAAATTTTAACTCGTTGGTAGTTACTATGTACATCATTGTTCCTGTTGAAGTGCGGAAGATTATTTACAAACTATTGTGTGAAGCGGATAGATTGCTAGTCACACGCCAAGCAGCAGGCAAGCACGATGAATAGTGTGTTCACATACGTTTTTGACCAAAGCTTTCTTCAGGCAAAGGAAGCAAAGCGCACGCACACACACACACACACACACACACACACACACACACTCGTATTATCATACACACAAAACTGACGCCCATGACCCCTGTCTCCGACTGTTCCAGTCAATCTTTTTTAAAGAGGGAAGAAATGTGAACAATGAATAATTATCGGCGGGGAAATTTAGGGCATTAGATGCTGCGTCAACAATACGAGCCGTCACGTAACCGTGTGTTACGCGGGGAGGAGGCCGTTGATGTAAGGTGTGGCTTACGTCGGCTTCAAGTTTGTGACGTAATGGCAACGCCCTTCTTTTTTTACCTTCGTGATTTTCTCTTTGACGAATAACCTCTATGGCCTCATGAAATAGCGAAAAGCCTTTAGGCACCGGAATTTAGGTTTCAAATTAATTTTTTCAAATGGAACTATGCGGATTTTTGGTTTCAAAATAATAGGATGATTTCTACTGCTCTTTATGGATTCTCGTTTGTACTATGCAACTATGCGGATTTTTGGTTCCAAAATAACAGTTGAGGATGATTTCTGCTGCTCTTTATGGATTCTCCTTTGTACCTATTTCTTCCTTAATAAAAATCGTCGTAGACCTAATAGAGATTTATAAATTATTAACGCTGTTATAATGAATATTTACGAGAAGCATAAATTAAATGAACTTCATGTGTCCCAGAACATCACACACACACACACACACACACACACACACACACACACACACACACACACACAGGCCGACCGGAGTGGCCGAGCGGTTCTAGGCGCTACAGTCTGGAACCGCTTGACGCTACGGTCGCACGTTCGAATCCTGCCTCGGGCATGGATGTGTGTGATGTCCTTAGGTTAGTTAGGTTTAAGTAGTTCTAAGGACTAATGACTAATGACCTCAAGGACTAATGACCTCAGAAGTTAAGTCCCATAGCGCTCAGAGCCATTTTTTGACACACACACACACACACAAACACAGAGAGAGAGAGAGAGAGAGAGAGAGAGAGAGAGAGAGAGAGATACAGTTATCTGTGTTCCATTTAGAACTTTTTCGATACGTTTGCGTAGAATTTTCATGTAAGTGTTTTCGTTTCTTATTTAAAGACTAATTTTTTGGGCCTCATCATCATTGCAGCATTTGTGGCATCGTCTTCAATTTTTGTGATGTCAGTCTGCCATAGTATCGCCCACACAGGATACATATAATTTATTTTCCGTTTGCCGCTCTTCCCGAAAATTAACAGACATCCGCTCTCTGTTTTGATGCATCTAAAAGATATTTACTTTCAGAGGTACAAATAAGATAAAGTACTTATGCAAGAACACTCCCTGAATCTATGTAAATTTCAGTGTGTCTGCTTATTATGTGATACGTAAAGTATGTCAGAACACACAGTGCTAATGTTCGTTCGTTCGTTCTCTTTCGTCATATGAGCGCCACATCCAATTCC
Organism: Schistocerca americana; assembly: GCF_021461395.2. Classification (NCBI taxonomy): domain Eukaryota; kingdom Metazoa; phylum Arthropoda; class Insecta; order Orthoptera; family Acrididae; genus Schistocerca; species Schistocerca americana. The sequence continues at coordinate 941,181,117 of NC_060119.1, forward strand.
TCGGCCGCGCGGGGTCAATGGCGCCTTGCCACGGTTCACGCAGCTCCGCCCGTCGGAGGTTCGAGTCCTCCCTTGGGCATTGGTGTGTGTGTTGTCCTTAGTGTAAGTTAGTTTAAGTTCGATTAAGTAGTGTGTAAGCCTGGATACCGATGACCTCAGCAGTTTGGTCCCATAGAACTTACCACAAATTTTCGATTTTTTTCAAATTCCTCATCGCCCCCTATGGTAGCACTGTATGTAACGGGAGGCGAATCAGTCAGAAGCTTTCATTTTGTTCGCCCTTTAGGTGTATCCCCTAACTGGCTTTGCTTCGTCGAATGATTGTCCTCCTGATTTGTGCAGAGAGCTCGTCGGTTTCTACGATAGTATCCTAAGACCGTAGCTGATACAGGCAATGCATGACGTTATAATTTTGAAACCAAGATCACGCTCAGATAACTGGTGGTGGCTTAGATTTGCAGGCGACTTCTGCAATATTGCTCAGTTTATGACTTTCCTAATCGTAGTTTTTTCAGTAGAGGTTTCTTTACTAAAGTGGTGAAATCTTCTGCCGTGTTCAATTGAAGCGAGAAGTATGTGAAGGGATGTAGCATTTCTTTCCACACATAAATTTGTTTCAAATATAGAAAAAAATTGCTAACAAATTTTTCGAGTTTCAGTAATTGAATTTACAAGATGAAGTTAAGGAGTGATTTCGTTACCAAACATATGCGAATAGCTTCATTTGAGAGTATGTATTTGTGTCTAATTATTACAAACTTAATTAGAATGGTCATTACGTATCTATCTCGTAAAAATACCTGGGAAAATGTGTGGTATATTATTTGCAAGGTGTTTCTACTTTTTGTTTTCTGTTAACTTTATAATTTGTTTTTACGTAATCTTAAAACTGATTACTGTGGACCCACTGATGCTATACAAAGGAATGTTTGGACCCTTGCTTTGAAAAGGGACAATTTTAACCCAAACGACTACGCAAAGCTATGAAGTAAACACAGTTCAAAATCCTTGCAGAGATATTTCACGAGCTGCAAGTTAATGCATTTGTTGGCCCTCATATCTAAAACATGATGAAGAATATTTTGAGATGGCAGAATGTTAATGTCTAATTCATTAGACGAGCTTACTGCATAACAAACGTTTTCTAACATATTATGCTTCTTATCCTGATATTTTTCAGGTGTCTGTACTGGATTAAATAAAAATTCTACAACATAAATGGTTATTTTGTATAAATACTGGACATTATGCATACAAAAAGACATAATTTGTTGTAAAAGCATAATAAAACTTTTCACATGCATTGTTGAAGAATTTTCAGAAAACTTGACGCTTCTTGCCAAATTGATACACTCTTTTCTACTCCCGTAGAAGCGGTGAACTAAGTGACTCACAATGCAAGTAAAACAGGTATTCACTGTATAACTGTAAATCTGTCGTTTGTAAAAACAAAGAACAGTCGGCACAGTGGCTGTAACTGTTTGTTATCTTTTCACCTGAGAAAATTTAAAAACAATACCTACCGCATTCACAGAGGAAATTTCGGAAAAACGCGTTAACTGTATTGCTACATGGGTGCTTGATTTAAACTGTAAATGAGCAATCCTGAGACTGTCGACTCCACTTCGCATAGTGTGTGATGACCACTTTTTGCCCTGCGTCACGTATCTTATTTTTAGATGTTGGTTTCAAATCTTAACAGTATCAATCTTTCGTCTAAGTTAGTACCTGATATATCCAGAGGGAGGACGCTACTCGGAACTCCCAGTTATTTGCTGATTAACCGGGCCTAAATGGTTCAAATGGCTCTAAGCACTATGGGACTTAACATCTGAGGTCATCAGTCCCCTAGACTTAGAACTACTTAAACCTATCTAACCTAAGGACTTCACACACATCCATGCCTGAGGCGGGATTCGAACCTGCGACCGTAGCAGCAGCGTGTTCCAGACTGAAGCGCCTAGAACCGCTCGGCCACATGGGCCGGTTAACCGGTTAACCGGGTCTAGTGACCGGATTTAGTACACAGACAAAGCGAATCCATCTACTCAGAAGGCAGTGAGGGGGTTGAGAGGAAGTTTTTTTGAATCCATTCCAAAGTCAAATGCAAAGATCGCGTTCCGCTAGTAGCCCCATGCACTAATTCTGTGCAAATGCCATCACTGAAACTGTAACTTTTCAGTTGACATCGAAAGCTGTTCGCGATTCTTGGAGCAGTTTAAAGCTCTCTCATATTAATTTATAGCACTGTACAATAATATGTGATGTGTTGCAACACTCCATCTGATCAAACATATCTACAAAAATATTAGTGGACATTAACATGGATGTGTCCTCCCTTTGCCATTACGACAGCTTGAACTGTTATGATGACATTTTCAGTGAAGTATGAAAATCTGTGGAGACACCTATTAGTGACATTAAGGTGCATGTCTGCTCTCTCTGAGCTTTGCTGCGAACTCTTTCAGTGAGGTGTCTCAACGTCTGTGGAAGTATGGCAGCCCGTTCTTCCTCACTAGCCGAAACTAGAGAAAGCAGCTATGTTGGACGCTGGGCTCTGAAGCACAGTCGACTTCTACCTCACCCCAAACTTGTTCCGTTGAGTTCAGGTCTGAAATCCGAGCGGAACAATTCATTTCAGGAACGTTGTTGTCCAAAAACCAAGACCTTAAGGATGTCACGCTGATGAAAACAATCATCGTCGCCCGACTGTTTCTTTCCTGTACACAACGCTGTAAAATGTTTCCATATCCTTTCACATTTAGCGTTTTCTTAAGCCCAATAAGGGGACCACAACCTAGCCACGAAAAACACCCCAATACCCCAACAGCATCTTCTCCGTACTTCACTGTTGGCAGCACATGATGACAGATAATGTTCTCGAACACTCGCCAAACCCAAACCCTTTTCTCTGATTGCCACCGGCTAGGTATATAATTCGTTTACATACATTCATTGTTCATTGGCGTCGCTGTTTACGTCACCTCTGGCGCCGCTTAGCACTAACTTCAGAAATACGTGACTTATAAGCAGGTATTCGACCATTCACCCCATTCTTTTTAACTCCTTACGCACCTACATTGTGCTAGCTGAGCTGCTGGTAGCAGTCTGGGATGCACAATTGAATACTTCTGTTGAATTCATGCGATTTTTACGACCATCCTCCGCGACACTGATGGTCCCTGTCCATCAGTTGATGAGATCTTCCTGGTCTTGCTTTAGCTGTAGCTGTTCCTTCGCGTTTCCACTGCACAACTACATCATCAACAGTCGAATCGTCCCTGATGGATTCGTTACTCAAGTGACATCTAGTGACCGGTCCATGTTTGAAGACAGTGAGCTCTACTTACCGACCCGTTCTGCTGCATACTCCTCTTTCCCGCTTCCTTGTATATTAGACGAGTCTACCTTTCGTGACATCTAGTGCTCTATATCACATTACATTGGGGTGTGCGGATACATTTGATCAGGTACAACACAACGGGTAGAGTATACAGTGGAATATAATGTTGCGTTCTGAAGGAATGAATATTCGCACATTGTAAGCGTGCGAATGACACCAAAACTGCACTGAGCTGTATTCATGTGAAAGGTTGCAAGAGAGAACTCAGGCTATCTGTTAAGGTGGCCAAAACACGAATGTTATTCGTTTGTTTAAGATTACCTACACTATGTGATCAAAAGTATCCGGACACCTGGCTGAAAATGACTTACAAGCTCGTGGCGCCCTCCATCGGTAATGCTGGAATTTAATATGGTATTGGCCTACCTTGAGGCTTGATGACAACTTCCACACTTGCAGTCGTACGATCAATCAGGTGCTGAAAGGTTTCTTGGGGAATGGCAGCCCATTCTTCACGGAGTGCTGCACTGAGCAGAAGTATCGATGTCTGTCGATGAGGCCTGGACGAAGTCAGCGTTCCAAAACATCCCAAAGGTGTTAACCAGGATTCAGGTCAGTCCATTACAGGGATGTTATTGTCGTGTAGCCACTCTGCCACAGGCCGTGCATTATGAACAGGTGCTCGATCGTGTTGAAAGATGAAATCGCCATCCCCGAATTGCTCTTCAACAGTGGGAAGCAAGAAGGTGCTTAAAACAAGAATGTAGGCCTTTGCTGAGATGGTGCCACGCAAAACAACAATGGGTGCAAGTCCAATCCATGAAAAACACGACCACACCACAGCACCACCGCCTCCGAAATTTACTTTCAGCACTACACATGCTGACAGATGATGTTCACCGGGCATTCGCCATATCCACACCCTGCCATCGGATCGCTACATTGTGTACCGTGATTCGTCACTTCACACAACGTTTCTCCACTACTCAATCGTCCAATGTTTACGCTACTTACACCAAGCGAGGCGTCGTTTGACATTTACCGGCGTGATGTGGGCTTATGAGCAGCCGCTCGACCATGAAATCCAAGTTTTCTCACCTTCCGCCTAACTGTCATAGTACTTGCAGTGGATCCTGATGCAGTTTGGAATTCCTGTGTGATTGTCTGGTTAGGTGTCTGCCTATTACACGTTACGACCCTCTTCAACTGTCGGCGGTTTGTCAGTCAACAGACGAGGTCGCCCTGTACGTTTTTGTGCTGCACGTGTCCCTTCACGTTTCCACTTCACTATCACTTCGGATGCAGTGGATCTAGGGATGTTTAGGAGTGTGGAAATCTCGCGTACAGAGGTATGACACAAGCGACAGCCAATTACCTAACCACGTTCTAAGTCCGTGAGTTTGCGGAGCGCCCCACTCTGATCTCTCACGCTGTCTAATGACTACTGAGCTCGCTGATATGGAGTTCAAAATGGTTCAAATGGCTCTGAGCACTATGGGACTTAACATCTGAGGTCATCAGTCCCCTAGAACTTAGAACCACTTAAACTAACTAACCTAAGTACAGCACATACATCCATGCGCGAGGCAGGATTCGAACCTGCGACTGTAGCGGTCGCGCGGTTCCAGACTGAAGCGCCTAGAACCGCTCGGCCACACCGGCCGGCTGTTATGGAATACCTGGCAGTAGGTGGCAGCACAATGCACCTACTATGACAAACGTATGGTTTTTTTTTTGGGAGGGGGGGGGGGTGTCCGGATGCATTTGATCACATAGTGCAGATGTTAGGAGGAAGCAGAAAACTGTAACATAAACTCATTCTCATTGATACTTGAAAACGAGATGATAGGTGAGGACCCGCTTTAGGTGAATCCTACCCTGTTACAGTATAAGAGGGTGGAGTTTACAGGGTATATTTTCGTAATTGGTACGGCTCATGAACAGTGTCAATTTACTAGGATCTGGTCTGTAACATTACTTCCTTGACAAATACAACTCCGTAACAGTGTTACTTTAATGGGTTGGTGGCCATTAACATAGTAACAATTGGAAGCATAATAAAGAAGGAAAAATTATGTATTGTGCCTACACAGTATAAGGGAAAAAATACATGATCTGGGGTATACAGAGTGCAAAATTTAGTACACAGAGCAGCCACGTCGGCAGCAACATCCTGTCGGTAACCTAGGGCATGTCCTGCTCTTCGTGGGCCTTCCCAGGGCCCAAAGCAGCCACAATTGTAAGTAGGCTGTTTAGGTTTTTGTATTGGTAACGTCACCTAGCACTCTGTATGAAAATCACTGGCTGTGCTGTGTGCAGTCTGTGGCTGGTGGGCATTGTTGAATTAGTCGCTATTGTAGTGTTGGGCAGCTGGCTGTTAACAGCGCGTAACGTTGCGCAGTTGGAGGTGAGCCGCCAGCAGTGGTGGATGTGGGGAGAGAGATGGCGGAGTTTTGAGAGCGGATGATGTGGACGTGTGTCCATCAGAGACAGTAAATTTGTATGACTGGATGTCATGAACTGATATATATAATGACTTTTGAGCACTATTAAGGTAAATATATTGTTTGTTCTCTATCAAAATCTTTCATTTGCTAACTATGCCTATCAGTATTTAGTGACTTCAGTAGTTTGAATCTTTTATTTAGCTGGCAGTATTGGCGCTCGCTCTATTGCAGTAGTTCGAGTAATGAAGATTTTTGTGAGGTAAGTGATTCATGAAAGGTATACGTTATTGTTAGTCAGGGCCATTCTTTTGTAGGGATTTTTGAAAGTCAGACTGCGTTGCGCCAAAAATATTGTGTGTCAGTTTAGTGATTATCAGAATAAGTAAAGAGAGAAACGTCTGAGTAAGTTCAGTTTTGCTCAGCTGTTTGAAAATCAAATAACGTAAGGGGTTTACCAGCACAGTAATTCACTAATTTTTCTAAGGGGACGTTTCACAATGTACAGAATACCTGAGAAGTCCATATGCCGCTCTGGAATTTGAACTATTGAAGAAATAAATAGTTCTCTTACTGGTATCGATTGGTAAATGACCAGCTGAACGACAAGTGCCTTGGTCAGCAATGGTTGACCATATTAAAAAAGATTTGAAAATGGAAGAATTTAGAGCGATATTTGTGAATGAATTATCTGACATCGACATGGAATAGCGAGTTGCAGCTTGCCGTATTTTGTTGGCAGAATTTCAAATGCCATGTCTCACTCAAGAGTGTTATTTTTAGCCGAAAGTGCGATATACTGTAGTTGACACAGGAGGAGCGTAGCTTCCTGGTCTAAGGAAAATCTCCATTGTGTGTCGTAACTGGAAAGTAACGCACCTCATTTAATGATATGCGCCAGGAGGCCATGACAGTTCCCATTGAGTTGGATATGTGTATGGAAATTCTAATTTTAACATGTTCCGAACGTTGTTAATACCTCAGTAGAAAACAAGGGAATCATGGGCCGTGGGTGGTTACAGAGGGAAAGAGATGCGGCACACTTTGGTATTCAGGTGCGTGAATTCCTCAATGAACGACCTCGAGGCATCTGGAATTGGCGTTATTCAGTAACATCTACAGCCCTTTTGAAATGACCACAAAGACACCCAAATCATGCCATGTCAGACAGATCATTACGGAGAATAATGAAGTCCCATCTGCCTCAGCATTGGTACGAGACTAAATGAAGGATTGCGCAAAAGTTTCGAAGAAGTCTTTCGAAGCGTAAGTCCCGAGATACGCCGGAAGATGTTAAGGAGAGCGCGGTGACGCACAGATATCTGTGTGATGATGGTGCACGTATAGATCCGTCGGAATGATAGTTTCTATATGTAAATAATTCCAGGGTTTTGGAAGACGAATGAGAGAAAACTACAGGTTTTTAACTCACACTACAGATACTCAATATTGCACAATTTGTGAAGCGGGAAACGTCAATACGGGTGGAAGAGAAAATGCGTGCAACTGATTGAAGTAGCAATGACAGTAACCCAGCGTGGAGATCTGTTCACTGAGTTGCCTGTCTGCAGGTCTGAAGTAATTCAGAACGATAGTAGGGAGCGGGTAATTGCCTACTTATTCCGACACGCCTGCGACCACGTGTACCCTACCAGCCACGAACGTACTAACACTGCAGTCCTATCCCCGGCTCCGAGCTTCCAATACTTGACAACATAGCACAAACAGAGTTAAATACCCCAGTTACAACACTCGACATAAAGCAAGTACTTCACAGAAAACGCAACGCATCCTCTGGTAACAACCGCATCGCCTCTTGACACCTTAAAGAATGTCCACTCTCCTTTCTAGCCACCCTTGCAACCCTTTATACCACTAACTTCTCCACAGGTTACCCTGAGCTGTGAGAAACCTCCAGATTCCTGCTCTTCCTCAGACAGCACAAACCTCCTACTGATATTTCATTCTACCGTCCTACCGCCCCATCTTCCACACCTCAATGTTCAGCAAGGTCATCGAATCCATCCTCTCCTGTCGTATCCATCAACACTTGAACCAACACCATCTTTTCCCATTAACCAATGTCGCTATCGTCCCCGTTTCTCCTCTGATGACCAGCTTCTTCACTTCGCCCATCTCCTGTCACACCGACTCAACTCCCATAAATCTGCTATTTTTCCTCCTACGGTCATGTATGGCATTCCGTTTTCCTTTTCAAACTCCAGACATACGCACTTCTAATTAACCATGTCCGCCTTATTGGATCCTTCCTATCTAATCACCCATTCTTGGTCACTGTTAACACTACCAATCATTGTACCTTCTATCTTACTGCAGGAGTGCCCCAATGATCCGTCCTCTGCCCTCTCCTTTATCTCCTCTATACTGCTGATATGCTCAAACCACCCTCCACCAGTCCACATCCTTCAGTATGCTGATGACACGGCATTCCTCACCCTCTAACCTACACTCCAGAAATCCCAGTGATCCCTCCAAATTCACCTCAATCAGTTTACCTCATGGTATAACTCATTGCTCCTGAAGATCAACCCCTCTAAACCACAGGCAATAAATATAGGACAAACACCCACACCTTCCGTCTGTGTGACTTATACCTTGACCTTTACGACTGTCATATCCATTTAACTAACACACTAAAATATCTTGAACTAACCTTCATCGGGTAAATAATGTGGAAACCTCATCTACTAACCACCCAAAAGAAAGCCCGCAATAGACTGAAACTACTAAAACTACTAACGGGCCGAACTTGGGGATTACACCCCTTCAATGTTCTCCACACCTACAAAGCCCTGATCTGACCCATCCTCTGCTATACAAATGTTGCATGAATCTCTGCACCATCAAAGTTCTGTAAGTCCCTCCAAATCTTGGAACACCATGCACTCTGTCTCGCTTTCTGCATCTGTCTGACTTCCCCACATTAATCCTCTACCATCTCATCACATTTCCACCTCGCCTCATCCACACTGAACTTGTCCACATCTCCTATACATTTTGCAAACTTGATTCCAATAACCCCATTCTCTCCCTTCTGAACACCAATCCTGGTAGGCTGCTACGCCTTCACAAACGCATCCCTCCTCCCAACACCTACACACTCTCCATATCCTATCTGAAAGCAACTTCAACCAAATCCCTCTCCCAGACAGTGAGATCCGCCCCAATATTTTTGCAGCTACCAACTTCAACGCTTTCTCGCCTATGCCACTCCACAGCTGGGCTCCTCTCTCCTTTTTCCTCTCTATCGATCCCCATAACTTTCCTCTTGTAATCAACACACTACCCACACGCCACGTGACTCCTCATCCTCTGTCTTTCCCACAGTCTATATTCCCATAATCCACCTGTACTTCTGCCTATCGTCTCCACAGTTTTTCTACCTAACAGACCCTATCTTTTCACCCCAGCCCTCAGCCCTGTGGAACATATTCTCTCCTCACACGATACTTCTCACACAATGCGGGTCCTTGAGATTTTATGTGGAAGCGCAGTGTTTCAGTACTTTTTCGTAGAAGACTATCACCAGGTTGCAATTGAGGTTTTTAAATTATCTATATTGTTCGTCCTTTTAGCCGTTCATCTTTTATATTTTTAATTTAAAAACGGAAAACATTCCTCATAAATTTTTTCGCGTCTTTTCTATATTTTTATGAGTCCTCTTGGCTGAAGAGTGGAGTAGTGCACCGCTGGCAGCCACCCACGCCCATAATGGGCGAGTGGGATGAAATAACAAGTAAAAAAGGTACTCACGTAGCAGAGCGGCATGGGGCGACGCCGCAGCAGCGTGATGTGTGCAGCGGTGGCGGCCAGCATGTCCGATCCGGCGGCAACCGTCGCCACGACGGGAATAAGCGTCGAGTAGGGGTAGAGGGCAGCGCGGTAGTGGTCCAGGCTGCGGTGCAGGCCCACCGCCACCGCCATCACCGACACGCACACCAGCTGCAACACCGCACGCCGCTCACCAGCCTCTTCCAGACTGCGCTATTTTGTTTGCGACCTACTCATTGTTGCATTTGTTAAACCCGTTTACCACCCATTACTTCGAATTCTGAAACACACTAAAATCCAGGAATTACATGATTAAAGATATTTCATAAATTGATTCTTTGGCTTCTTTCTTTGTGGAAAGAACACTCCATATGTGTAACTCCGATTTTAGATGTGCACTGGACACTACATTACGGCACAACGGACCGGCCCTTCGGTGACGCGGGATGAAGGGATATAAACCACCCGCATGCCCTCAGGTCAGTTTGTCAGCGCACCTATAGATAGCGATGGCGTTTCTCCCCGAAATATCGTGCCCTTTAGACACCGGGAACTGGCAGTACACATGTGGACTGTTCTGTCAAACATATTTCATAGTGTTTAGCTAGGAACACTTTAGAAACAAAGGATACCAAAAATTAAACAACTGAGAAACAAGTTTTAAAATATAGCAGTTAACCGATATTTGGTTTCCACCCTACGAACAGAAAATAAAAATGAAACTGTGTCATTATTCTCACTACCAACCCGTCTCTACAGTACTCACAGGCCAGAAGCGTATTTTTTGTATTACCAAATGCGTCGATGTCCATTGATTACCACCAGTATATTTCATCAAATCGTTGTAGTATTTATCACAGCTCCCTTAACAAATCACCGCCATAGACTTCTCCCTCCCTTCCTCTCTCTCTCCGTCTCACTACTATTCGTATTTTCCTAGTGAACGAACTGACTTCGAATTAATTCTAAACCTACATCGGTACTCTGTAAGCGACTGTACAGTGCGTGGCGAAGGGTACCTTGTACCATTATTATTCTGCATCTACATCCATACTCCGCAAGCCACCTGACGGTGTGTGGCTATATACTACTTGACTCCTCGCTGAAGGTATGTTCTCGAAACTTCAACAAAGCCTGTACCGAGCTACTGAGCGTCTCTCCTGCAAAGTCTTCCACTGTTTATCTATCATCACCGTAACGCTCTCGCGATTACTAAATGATCCTGTAACGAAGCGCGCTGCTCTCCGTTGGATCTTCTCTATCTCTTCTATCAACCCTATATGGTACAGATCCCACACTGGTGAGCAATGTTCAAGCAGTGGGCGAACAAATGTACTGTAACCTACTTCCTTTGTTGTCGGATTGCATTTCCTTAGGATTCTTCCAATGAATCTGCTTTACCGACGATCAACTTTATATGATCATTCCATTTTAAATCACTCCTAATGCCTACTCCCAGATAATTTACGGAATTAACTGCTTCCAGTTGCTGACCTGCTACATTGTAGCTAAATGATAAAGGATCTTTCTTTCTATGTATTCGCAGCACATTACACTTGACTACATTGAGATTCAATTGCCATGGAGACTGTATCGAACGCCTTGCGGAAGTCAAGAGACACGTTATCTAGCTGGGCCCTCTTAGTCTTGTGGACGAATAGCGCGAGCTGGGCTTCGCACGATCGTCTTTTTCGAAATCCATGCTGATTCCTACAGAGTCTCCAGAAAAGTCATTATACTCGAACATAATACGTGTTCCAAGATTCTACAACTGATCGACGTTTGAGATATAGATCTATAGTTCCGCACATCTGTTCGACGTCCCTTCTTGAAAACGGGGATGACCTGTGCCCTTTTCCAATCCTTTGGAACGCTACGCTTTTCTAGAGACTTACAGTACACCGCTGCAAGAAGAGGGGCAAGTTCCTTCGCGTACTCTGTGTAAAATCATTTCCTGTCCCGTTACACTCGCAAACGGAGAGAAGGGAAAACGACTATCTATATGCCTCCGCATGCGCCCTAGTTTCTCATATCTTATCTTCGTGTTCCTTACGCGCAATGTATCTTGGCGGGTGTAGAAGCATTCGGCAGTCAGATTCAAGTGCTGGTTCTACCAATTTTCTCAATAGTGTCCCTCGAAAAGAACATCACCTTCCCTCCAGGGATTATGGATTACAGGTTGAGTTCCCGAGCATCTCCGTAACATTTATGTATCGTTCGAACTAACCGGTAACAAATCTAGAAGCCCGCCTCTGAATTGCTTCGATGTCCTCCTTCAATCCGACCTGGTACGGCACCCAAACACTCGAGCAATATTCAAGAATATGTCCCATCAGCGTCCTGTATGCGATCTCCTTTACAGATGAAACACACTTCTAGAACTCTCCCAATAAATCAAAGTCGACCATTCGTCTTTTCTACTACAGTCTCCACACGCTCGTACCTTTTCATATCGCTTTGCGGCTTTTCACCCAGATATTGAAATGTCGTGACTGTTTGAAGCAGTACACTAATAATGCTGTATCCGGTAGGTTTTTCCTACTCATCCGCATTGGCTTACATTTTTCCATGTTTAGAGCAATCTGTCATCCATCACACGAACTAGAAATTTTGTCCAAGTCATCTTTTATCTTTCGTCAGTTACTCAAATTCGACGCCTTACCGTGCACCACAGCATCATCAGCAAACAACCACAGGTTGCTGCCCATCCCGTCCGCCAAATCATTTATGTATATAGAGAACAACAGCGGTCCTATCACACATCCCTGCGGCACTCCTGATGATACTCTTTTCTCTAATGAACACTCGCCTCAAGAACAAAATACTGGACGATAAAGGATAACAGCCAAAAACAGTTGCAGGATAAAAATTTATTAAAATTCTTGACCAAGGTTTCGGTATATACACTCCTGGAAATTGAAATAAGAACACCGTGAATTCATTGTCCCAGGAAGGGGAAACTTTATTGACACATTCCTGGGGTCAGATACATCACATGATCACACTGACAGAACCACAGGCATATAGACACAGGCAACAGAGCATGCACAATGTCGGCACTAGTACAGTGTATATCCACCTTTCGCAGCAATGCAGGCTGCTATTCTCCCATGGAGACGAGCGTAGAGATGCTGGATGTAGTCCTGTGGAACGGCTTGCCATGCCATTTCCACCTGGCGCCTCAGTTGGACCAGCGTTCGTGCTGGACGTGCAGACCGCGTGAGACGACGCTTCATCCAGTCCCAAACATGCTCAATGGGGGACAGATCCGGAGATCTTGCTGGCCAGGGTAGTTGACTTACACCTTCTAGAGCACGTTGGGTGGCACGGGATACATGCGGACGTGCATTGTCCTCTTGGAACAGCAAGTTCCCTTGCCGGTCTAGGAATGGTAGAACGATGGGTTCGATGACGGTTTGGATGTACCGTGCACTATTCAGTGTCCCCTCGACGATCACCAGTGGTGTACGGCCAGTGTAGGAGATCGCTCCCCACACCATGATGCCGGGTGTTGGCCCTGTGTGCCTCGGTCGTATGCAGTCCTGATTGTGGCGCTCACCTGCACGGCGCCAAACACGCATACGACCATCATTGGCACCAAGGCAGAAGCGACTCTCATCGCTGAAGACGACACGTCTCCATTCGTCCCTCCATTCACGCCTGTCGCGACACCACTGGAGGCGGGCTGCACGATGTTGGGGCGTGAGCGGAAGACGGCCTAATGGTGTGCGGGACCGTAGCCCAGCTTCATGGAGACGGTTGCGAATGGTCCTCGCCGATACCCCAGGAGCAACAGTGTCCCTAATTTGCTGGGAAGTGGCGGTGCGGTCCCCTACGGCACTGCGTAGGATCCTACGGTCTTGGCGTGCATCCGTGCGTCGCTGCGGTCCGGTCCCAGGTCGACGGGCACGTGCACCTTCCGCCGACCACTGGCGACAACATCGATGTACTGTGGAGACCTCACGCCCCACGTGTTGAGCAATTCGGCGGTACGTCCACCCGGCCTCCCGCATGCCCACTATACGCCCTCGCTCAAAGTCCGTCAACTGCACGTACGGTTCACGTCCACGCTGTCGCGGCATGCTACCAGTGTTAAAGACTGCGATGGAGCTCCGTATGCCACGGCAAACTGGCTGACACTGACGGCGGCGGTGCACAAATGCTGCGCAGCTAGCGCCATTCGACGGCCAACACCGCGGTTCCTGGTGTGTCCGCTGTGCCGTGCGTGTGATCATTGCTTGTACAGCCCTCTCGCAGTGTCCGGAGCAAGTATGGTGGGTCTGACACACCGGTGTCAATGTGTTCTTTTTTCCATTTCCAGGAGTGTATAAATATACCTTCATCAGAAGTTCATAGGCGAAGTAATGGTGCTAAACTGTTCGCTTTGACCCTGTGCCCATAGTCATGTTGTACAAATGGAGAAGATGTCTCAATTATTGACGACGCCTTTGGCACAATTGTTTTATTAATTACCATTGCATGATGTAATTTTAGATTTTTTACTTCTGATGAAGGTATAAATAAGTGTACCGAAACCTTGGTCAAGAGTTTTAATAAATTTTTATCCTGCAACTGTTTTTGGCTGTCATCCTTTATCGTGAAGAATTTCAACAGTTGCTGTTGCAGCCATGTTTAAAATCTTGACAAAATACTGGGTGTTCCAGCCACGCACATGTCTGTGAACTTATTCCACATGCTCGAACCTTCGTGGACAGTCTGCAATGTGGTACAGTGTCAAAGGCTTTCCGTAAATATAGAAATAAGGAATCTACCTGTTCCCTTCATCCGTAGTTCGCAGTCTATCATGTCAGAAAAGTGCAGGCTGAGTTTCGCACGTGCGATGATTTATAAAACCATGCTGATTCGTGGACATAAACTTCTCAGTCTCCAGAATATTTATTGTATTGGAACTGAGAATATGTTCAAGAATTTTGCAGCAAACCGAAGTTAGGAATACTGGTCTGTAATTTTGCGAGTCCGTTCTTTTATCCTCTTATATACAGGAGTCAGCTGCGCTTTTTTGCAGGCAGTTGGGACTTTGTGCTGGGCGAGAGATTGGCGATAAATTCAAGCTAGGGAAGGGGCCAATTCCGTAGAGTACTTTTTGTAAAACCAAATTGGGATTCCATTCGGATCTGATGACTTATTTGCTTTCAAATCATCAGTTGTGCCTCTATGCTAGGGATACTTATTACTATGTCTTTCATACGGGAGTCTGTCCGAAGGTCAAATGAATGTATGTTTGTATGATTCTCCGGAATGAACGACTTCTTGCACGTGAAATTTAAAACTTCGGCTTTCGTTTGCTATCTTCAACTGCCGCACCAGATTGGTCAAAAAAGGACTGAATGGAAGCCTTAGACCAGCTTAGCGATTTTACATAGGACGAGAATTTTCTCGAGTTCTCTGCCAGATCTTTTCTAAGGTATGATGGTGGTAGTTGTTGTATGCTTCGCGTAGAGATCTTAACGGAGAGTGCAACAGCCTCCGATACCTCAGCACCTTCCGAATTTCGTTATTACACTACTGTAGATCTTTCCCATCCTTCATCCACTTAGTAGGCACATAAGTCTCCAGACCACGATTTACAATCGGCTAGAACTTAGCCCATAATCCCTCTGTGGGTCTATCATGCTATCTGCATGATGAATTGCATAGTTAGCCAAGCGACGAACCAAGCATTCCTTTCATGTTATATTCTTTATGAGACCTTGGTTATTATTATGTGAATTTTACTGTAACTGAGTAACGTCAATTCACTATCTAAGGGGTATGCTAACAACTGCTTATCTGCTCTATCCAGCCGAACATCCTTCTAACCTTCTTGACTGATTTATTCAGTTTCGTAACCATAGTTGCTATAATGACATCACGACCACTAGCCCCCGCTTCTGTTCTGACATTGTCTAAAAGATCCGGCTTATTTGTAGCTACAAGGTCTAAGATATTTCCTTTGGGTGTGGGATGCCGACCTAGCTGCTCAAGACAGTTTTCAGAAAGCGTTTTCAATAGTATTTCGGACGATTGTCTGTCTGTACTCCCTGCAGGCATCCATAGACACTTCAGTCTATACTTGGTAGATTAAAGTCGCCTTCAACTAGTATTGCATGATGTGACTTTCGTTGAATGAGTCTAGAACTGTCACAGCGGAATGTGATGACCGATAAAAATATCCAGGAATTAACTTGGTTTCAGCTACAACTGTAATATGCGACCAGGTATCTTCACTGTCGCACTTCACTTACACCTTAATAGAGACAATATTTTTGTCAACTGCAGTGAACACCCCCCTCCTATGGCCTCTAATCCGTCGATACACGTTCCTGTGCTCGCTAAGTGTCTCAGAGCTTCTCAATTCGGCTTTCAGCCAGCTCTTGGTGCCAAGAATAATCTCAAGAATAATATGGAAGACAATAATTCGGGAACTTCGTTACGAATATTTCGATAGGTTACTAATAAAATTTTAAGAGTCGTAGTGTCTTTACCTATGAACGCGGTCTGACTTCCTTTGCTGCGTATCGACTGGCGAGTGTTCATCAGAGTACTTCAAACTACCGTAATTGCCTAGGACAAATCACTGACTGCTGTTGTTTACACATCAGTTATGACGTTGTGGCTGATTCAGACGAAGGAAACACTCCAGTCCGCTGAGTTAATTACTGGGCGTGGTGCTTAAATCCGGACAAATTTCAATTTGAGTTTCCAACCATATCGTAGTTCCACTAGAGGTCACCATTGGCGTTCTTGAAAGCCATAAGCATTCAGGCATTCAGAACCTCAAAATGGCAGAGATGTTACGGACAAGTGCGGAGTGCAACCGAAGAGCTGCGATTATCGAAAGTCTTCGCGCTGGGCTTTCGCCCACTGAAATAATTCGATTATTTGGATACCCAAAATCAACTGTTTACGTCATTGTGGCCAAGTATGATGCTTCGGAGAAGTCTGCGGAAAGTTCCGCTAACCCGACGAGGAAACCTCATTCCAGGAAACGTGTGTCGCGAACTGCGGCAGTCATCGAAAAGGCTCAGGCGCTGATTTCAGAGGACCAGGGGATACCGCTGAGGAAATTGGCATCAGAATTGAGTGTCAGCTATCGAACAATGCGTCTTTCATGTTGTTGAGCAGCAACCTCCGTTAACCGTAAGAACGGAAAGAGTCACCTCAAACGAATTTCTTCTAGAAACACACAAATATTTAGCATATTTTGTAATGCTATCTGCATGATGAATTGCATAGTTAGCCAAGCGACGAACCAAGCATTCCTTTCATGTTATATTCTTTATGAGACCTTGGTTATTATTATGTGAATTTTATTGAGTATTTATGAGGTTATCTATGGTTGGTTCCTGAATGGCGATAGGTACTTCGTAAAAAAACTGGTCACTAGTAATTAATTCTTTGACAAACTGTCTGTTGGATTCTGTCTCAGGTTCTTCAGCCGATGTTTGTTTGATGATTTTCCTGACGTTTTGCCAGCACGAGTGGCTGATATTTTCAAAGCTTCACTCTCCATTGCTGGTGGTGGACTGGAGTCAAGTTCGCGGCCGCTGATTATATGTATCTGGCGCGCCAACGCACGAGGGCTCTTCCGTGGTCATTACTGCTGTGGTTCTTCTCTTAGTACCAGCAACGATAGTTCGCCGCAGCACGAGAATTCAGGATCAACCGAGATGGCTTCTCAATCTTTGCAGGTACCAAGTGATCCACAGCGGTAATGACCATGAAAGAGTGCGCGGACATTGGAGTGCCAGGTACTCTCATACCCAAAAGCATCCGAACAACGTGAATTGCGTTTCACCTGATCTGTGCCGGCCGAAGTGGCCGAGCGGTTCTAGGTGCTACAGTCTGGAACCTCGTTACAGCTACGGTTGCAGGTTCGAATCCTGCCTTGGGCATGGATGTGTGTGATGTCATTAGGTTTGTTAGATTTAAGTAGTTCTAAGTTCTAGGGGACTGATGACCACAGATGTTAAGTCCCATAGTGCTCAGAGCCGTTTGAACCATTTTTGAACCTGATCTGCATGTAGCCCATATAACGTAACCGTCTTGCAGTACTCTAATTTCTTCGCAGTATAATCGTTTGACTATACAAAATTGATACCACAAAAGATCACTAGGGAACACTGTGCTTTAAGGTAAGATATAAACCAACATCACGATGTTGCAAATACAAGGAAGCGCGTCACTGGTGACGAAGCAGATCTTAACGGTTGTAAACGCAATTTTATTACAATAGGTGACATTTCAAAAACACTACCACACTCGCTAGAATTTGAGTTAACTGAGTCGGTCACGTAAGTCATTCCAGCAATCTTCAGGCAAAATTAAATACTTTTATGAACAAGAGATATTTAGAGAATATATGGACACCTAAAGTTCTATGAAAATTCGAAGTATTTTTGCTCTTTAAAAAGGTTTTCCCATACCTGTGTAACGTTCTGATACGAATGATTGATCATATACTGGATATGGAAGTAAAAGGAACGCGATTAACGACGGCAAGCGCTCTATGGAAACCTCAAAATTAACATCACGTCACCAGTAATTTTTCTGTACTCATAACTCACAATACTGAACTTTGTTTCGTTTTTGAGATATTTATTGCGCAATAAGAAATATAAAATAAAGTCGAACGCAGTGCGACTGCACATCAATTTAAACGCGGTGTGTTTGCAGTTTCCCACTCCTCGTGATCAGACAGCGCGGAGTGTCGGAGCGGGAAATATTCAGCGAGGCTGACCGCAATGGCACTCCTGCCTAGGTACGGGTCGTGCGCCGAATTCTTTGCCGCCCCTGATATAAATGAAGATGTTAGACTTCGAGAAAAGCGCACTCAAAGAGACACTTTCACAGCACTCAGAAAACCAAGACCACCAGCAATAAAAGGAGTATTCATTGACAGAGGGGAAAACCGTTTTGACACCATCTTAAGCCTACAACATAAGGAAACAGCCTATGAATACAGTGCATTGTAAACAATGGAAAGTCACTCCCCTATAATGAGACAAGAATACTTCAAGCAACAACATAGGAAAACAAACCCAAAAAGAATTCAGGGCAGATGGCATATACTGTACACAGAGAACCTCAAAGAATCGTATCACATGATGGAAGTACTGGACAGAACTATTCAACAACTGCATGGGAACAGGAAAAATACCAGAAATATGGAGAACATCAACGGTGTAATTCCATTACATAGGGAAGAGAGAAATCTGTAACCCAGGCTCATACATAGGCATAGCCCTTGGAAACAAATCTTTCAAAATTTTCAGGGCATTATTAACCAGCAGACTTACAACTCAAGTAGAGGGCCGAATACCAGAAAAGAATTTGGTTTCAGAAAGGGGAAGAAGCACCCTACATGCGGTGAACTGCTTAACAGAGTAAGCTTCAGACACAGTCATCCAGAGAAAAATATTTTGTAGTCTTCATAGACTATAGCAGTACCTTCGCCACTATTAACAGGAAAACACTCTTTTGAAAATTCAGCCTATTAATTGGTGACATACACAAATAAAACAAATACTTTCAGACATTGTAAGAAACAAATGTGGTGTCGTAAGCACAGCACGCACCACCAGGTAGCACCACAGGCGTCGATAGGTCGACAACCAACTCCAGAGACGGCATATAGCACGGCGATTGCCGCACTAAGAAGTCGCCACGATGGTGCCGCCAGAGAATTGATGTGCGCAGGCGTCACAGCAGAGCGGGCAGTTCCAAGTCATCTCGACTGTCGAGAAGTCCGCCTTCTACTTGTGTACCTCGCGCCGCATCGTCTGCTTCTAGCAAGTCCACCCTAGCACGTCTTCAGTGAACGTGCTAGTGGGACAAAAACTGTTTACTATACAGCCTTAGCTTTTAGAATGTTGGTTGAACTTGAGGATCTGCTGTCTGACCCGATTTATATAATGTTGAGTATTCGTCAATAGATGTGTGTGATCCTGTCATTAACCGTTATCAATGTTTCAATGTCCTCCTCGTTCTCCTCTCATAGGATTTGCCTTAGCGGATTATAAATAATTTAGTGTGGCGACGAGTAAAATCTCCTTCTGTGGTTGTATCAAAAGAGAAATACAACAACAACCAAATATCTGGTGATATCACCCTACCCAAAAACAAATGAAGTTCTACAAGGAGATCCGATCGGTCTGATACTGTTCAATATCATGACACCAGACAAACATCGTTTTAACAGCTCTGCTACCCTCATACTTTATGCAGATGACGTAGCAATAGGTTCAGAAGACAAAGAAGAGCTACAGAAGGTGCTAGCTAAACAGACTTACGTCATGAGTTCTGGAAAATGACGTACAAACAAACCACGCCAAAGTCAGATAGATGATTTTCAGAAGAGATGGTAAACTCTCAACAAAAATAACGCTGGCCCCTCGAAACAAACCACTAGAAGTGATAGCAGAATCAAATATCTGGGAGTACTGACATCATTCTATACCCATGTGAAAAAAGAGCAACTGCAGCAATAGAAGCAATTTGCAACCTTCAACAGACTCAAAAACTCTCAATAGAAACGACAATGACGTTATTCGCAAGTACCATAGCACCAATAGCAACTTACGGGATCCACATAATATGGAATAAACTAAAAGTCAACGACCGTCTAACATTAGAGAAAGTCAAATACCGCTATATGGTGAGCATCGGGAAGACAGCGCATTCAAGACTTAACCTAAGAAACCTTGTTCACTGAAGACTTCAAAATGCATATGCTCCTCGCAGGCATCAAAGCCTACGAAAGCACTCGCCAAATACTCATAGAAAAACACAGTTCTGTCTGGAACAACTTATACTTAACTGGCGCCTTAATGACGGAATAATGGAAACATTCAAACTACGGACATTTAATAACACTATAAGCAACACCTGGTTTTCATCACAAGTTCTGCAAAAACAAGGTATTCCATCAGCCGAATGAGGACTGCATACGTGAACTGTGCAATGAACACTGTGAAAGATATCACAACAAAAGTCAGATTAAAACTAGGACTAGAGTAATGTAACTCAGTTATTTTTATTTGTATTTGCGTTTGTGTTTCTTTTGTATTTGCATAATAAGCGTAGCCTCGTTAATAAAAATTTATTGGCACCCACTAAAAGCAACAAATTATTGATGAAGACACATGTACCAGTTGACCACAGCTGGCGCAATTCTTTTCACAGACTACAGGTTTCAGCACGGACGTTCTGGGCTTGCTCTGTTTTCTTCCTATGATTTTTTCATAGAAGATGTTCTTCATTAAATCGTTATGCCAAATTAGAATGACCAAGAAAATCAGATTTTCTTTTCCTCAAAGTGCTAGTCAACGTTCTGTTTTTATAACTTTCTTTCAGAAAATGACAACTAGATTTTATTTCACCCGAGGACGATAAGGAAACTGAACTCCATATCCACATCTCTATTGCTTATAAATACTTCTTTTCTGTTCCTCGTGAGTCTACATTTCATAAAGATAATTTAAGACTCTTAAAATAGCTCTCTTGGTGAATTTCTTCCTTGTTTGTGTATTTAGATGATTTTGTGATAACGAATTAATTTTATTCGTGAAGGAGTTTTTGGTCACTACTATTCTTCTGTTGTCAATAAAGTATTTAAAAAAATAGCAGGACTTGGCCATTTGCTTTAGAGCTGCATTTCATCAGAGACCGTTTACGGGTGACATTGTTATCTATAAGGGCTGTTATCCAATAAAAATTGTTGTAATATCTATACTTCGCAAGATGCTATACAATTCATGGAAGATTGTGCTTCGTTCTAATATTAGTCATTATCATATTCAAATTTTTCAGTCTGCGGTGGAGTGTGCGATGATATGAAATTTCCTGGCAGGTTGAAACCGTGTGCCGGCCCGGAACTGAAACTCGGGACCTACACCTTTCGCAAGCAAATGATCTACCAACTTTTTGCTCATTATGATTGTCAGAATATTATCACAAACATCGAAAAAAATTTCGAATGAAAAGAGGCCATGACCAGGAACCGAAAACGGACCAGCAACTGAGCTACCCAAGCACGGCTCACGACCTGCCCTCACAGCTCCACTTCCGCCAGCCCGACTTTTACTTTTCCGAGGTCCCGAGTTCAAGCCTCTATCCGGCACACGTTTCAATATGCCAAGAAATTTCAATATTAGCGATTTCTGTTCTTTTCTGTCTGGATATCTAGCGAGGGGGAAATGGCTGTTTGCCACGGTACACATTCTAATCTCTGATATCTGCTTTTCATGCGTAATATACGATGATGGCAGCGACGCACGCTCTCGTTCGAGTGCTTGTTCGCTAAATTTACCTAACAGCGTATCGCGAGAGCATCACCGCCTGTCCGAAGATTCCTATTAAAGTTTTCTGTGGTGTCACCGCCAGACACCACACTTGCTAGGTGGTAGCTTAAATCGACCGCGGTCCATTTAGTACATGTCGGACCCGCGTGTCGCCACTGAGTGATCGCAGACCTAGCGCCACCACAAGGCAGGTCTCGTGATACGAACAAGCACTCCCCCAGTTGTACGGACGACCTAGCTAGCGACTAGATGTACGAAGCCTTTCTCTCTCATTAGCCGAGAGACAGAATAGCCTTCAGCTAAGTTAATGGCTACGAACTAGCAAGGCGCCATTAGCCTTACAGTGATTGTAATTAAAGTCTCCTGTGTATAGTCAAGAGCGATGTACCACAATGATTGATTAAAGATAAGTATTAATCCAGCTACGTACTTTTCTCCATAGCATTAATTACGTAGCCTGTTCCAGTACTTCACGCCCGTCTGCGTTAGTCTAGCGTGCATTTTCAGCCATCTCGATCTACAAGGTGTTGGCCCAGCTGCCGACACATCATTTTCTGCATTATATTTTTGTAAGGATATCCCGAGGTGTTACGAACAAAGCAGCATATCTCTGAATTTCTGTGATGTTTGCTGTTACCTATATGTTCTAAACACAGGGGAAATGCTATCTAACTGGTCACACTACCGTTTCGAAAGCGATGTTCAAATGATTCAAATGGCTCTGAGCACTATGGGACTTAACATCTGAGGTCATTAGTCCCCTAGAACTTAGAACTACTTAAACCTAACTAACCTAAGGACATCACACACATCCATGCCCGAGGCAGGATTCGAACCGGCGTTCGCAGCGGTCGCGCGGTTCCGGACTGTAGCCCCTATAGCCGCTCGGCCACTCCGGCCGGCGAAAGCGATGTCCTCCACAGATATACCACTCTTTTTCAGAACCTGTACTGCGAACACAATTCTTACAGTTGGTTTCTCTGCTGTTGATCCCACAAATTCGTCATATTTGATATCGTTCATAGTAATGCCTCTGCATGGTTAAACGATATGATAGCCTCCAGATGTTATTTCTCTTTGTTATTAGCGTATCTGGAATTTACCCACGTTTAAAGAAACCAAGATCTATATGTCTATGGATTAATATAACTGTCATATCCGTGATTACGTGTGAAGTAAAGGGCTAAATTGAAGACAGAGATAGTTGCATTTTTTAAAGGTTCTGGGTAACACATATGACGTACAATCTACTTAAAATTAACTAGTTACGCAACCGCCAACGTTGCAGAATTGCTCATAAGTGAATTTTTAAACCATTTAATGAAATAACTTACATTAGTGAATGAGTGTCCGATAGATAAGACGTGGAATTTAAATCTAGCAACTGTCAACGTATTTTATTACATCAGTGTCTGCATTCGTGGCTGAGTAGTCAGCGCGTCCGACTGTCACGCAGTGGTCGCGGGTTTGATTTCGGGCCGGGTCGGAGATTTAATCCGTTCGGGTACTGTGTGTTGTGTTGTCCTCATCGTCATCGATGTGAAAGTCGCCAAAGCGGCGCCAAGTAAAAAAGACTTGCATCAGGCAGCCGAATACCCCAAATGGGATATCACAGCCAAAAAGTGCCGTACGATCATTTCATTTTCAGTATAGCAGTCCTTTAAAACTGAAAAATAAGTGCTGGATAACCAACAGTGTGCAACACTCTCAGCTAAGAAAATAACTATGAAGTTCCAGATTCTATGAAGTTATATATGTTTAAGCTAAAAATCACACACGATGGAGAAATGTTAACTGTAACACACCGATGCATGTTTTGTAGTAGTAGCAGCAGCAGTAGGATTTGACACTGCATATTACGAATATGTAAATATTCATATGCGTGTTAGGTAAACGTCGTGTGTCTTCCAAAGTTGAGCCGCGCGGGGTAGCCCTGCGGTCTAGGGCGTCTTGTCACGGTCCGCGCGTCTTCCTCCGTCGGAGGTTTGAGTCCTCCCTCGGGCATGGGTGTGAGTGCCGTCCTTATAAGTTAATTTAAGTTAGATTAAGTAGTGTGTAAGCTTAGCGACCGATGACCAACACAGCAGTTTGATCCCATAAGACCTTACGACAATTTTTTTTTTCTTCCAAAGCTGTTTTCTGAACCGCGGAGTTACATTGAATCACAAGCAATTTACTTTTAGTTCGGAGCAACGTCGCAGTTGCATATATGGTCTATCTGGTCACAAACTTTTGAGAAATTGCTTTGGTTCTATCCGAATGAGGGCAGGTTGGTACATTCAGACGTTACTTAATGATGGTTCAAATGGCTCTGAGCACTATGGGACTCAACTGCTGTGGTCATAAGTCCCCTAGAACTTAGAACTACTTAAACCTAACTAACCTAAGGACAGCACACAACACCCAGCCATCACGAGGTAGAGAAAATCCCTGACCCCGCCGGGAATCGAACCCGGGAACCCGGGCGTGGGAAGCGAGAACGCTACCGCACGACCACGAGATGCGGGCGTTACTTAATGAAGTTGAACAGCAATTTTTTTTATTCATGGGGCTTATGTGCGTAAGTTTTGGTTCTTTATGCAGCGAACAGAATACCGTGCAGCCAACTTTACGCTCGACAATACGTCGCAGGGGAATGAGCACTCTTTAGAAGAACCAGATGGAGTTGATGGCTCAAGATCCTAGGGAAGAGAGAGCTCAGATGTTTTAAGTGAATCGGTGAGTTGGGAAAGGGGTCATGTCCCAGAAAGTGAATATTCCAGGAGACACAAAACCCTGATTTACTACATAACAGGTTTAAATATGGTGTCGTGGAGATGCTATGTTGCAACTGGCCCCAGGATGAAAAAGTATAAACCATTACAACGTACTTTAGCCATCGAATTTGGTCCGTAATCCAGTTTGAATCTGTGGTAGATGACCCTTTTTCGGACGATATGATGTTGATAGGGCAACTAGCATCCTGTTCGCAGCGGAAGGATAGTCTTCTGCAATTTTCTGTCATTCATATTCATTATAGCAATAAAAGACTGTGTTATGAGCCTACAGGTTTATTTATAATGTACGCAAAATATAACCACAATCAAAATACAGCTATACGGGAATGCTTCATCTTTATGTTGTCCGTCCTTCATTGGTCACTGGCAGATACCGTTATAAAATGGTTTCTGCTTGTCAGTTATGTATTGTAGAATTTTCTTTACGTTTTCTAGTTTCTTCTTTTTTATTGGAACTGGTCCACCATATGCTTATTTATCTGGACTTGACCCGTTCCCTAGCTCAATGCCCATCTGACGGGCACTTCTGTTGATGCAGTATGAGCCCTTATTACACCAAAGTTACATACGTACATAACTCTCCTCCGTTCGAACAAGCCTTGGAACGCCGAACGGTACCGACCGCCCGGCGCGTCATCCTCAGGCCACAGGCGTCAATGGATGCAGATATGGAGGGGCATGTGGTCAGCACACTGCTCTCCCGGCCGTATGTCAGCTTACGAGACCGGAGTCGTTACTTCTCAATGAAGTAGCTCCTCAGTTTGCCTCACAGGGGCTGAGTGCACCCCGCTTGCCAACAGTGCTAGGCAGACCGGATGGTCACCCACCAAGTGCCAGCCCAGTCCGACAGCGCTTAACTTCGGTTATCTGACGGGAGCCGGTGTTACCACTGCGGCAAGGCCGTTAGCACGTACATGTATAAAGATCAGTTATCGCCAGCAAACATAATTTGGGAGAAAACGGACATGACCCCTTCTCCACCACACTGGCTCAATTAGTCTTTTGCGTCATATTAGGTTACATTGTTCGTCTGCCAGTTTTGTACGTTTGTTTAAGACTTTCCCGGAGCCAGACAACTTCTGACCATTCTGGCTATATTTGTTTTTATGCGCTCTTATTATATACCAGTAAAAGCCCCAAAACATACGTAATAACCTGTCTTCTTCATAGACGAGCTCCAGTTCCTAGCACCCCTTCAAAGAATATATTATCGTATTCTTTACCTATCTAAGTGGGTGACTGTTCCACTCGATGTCTTCACACATTGCTACACTTATATAATTATTTGACACATCTAACTCAATTTGTGATCAGTTAATCGCAAAGTCGAAGCCATCACATTTTAAGTTTTCTGAAACGCACATTTTTATGATTCTCTGAATTAGCAGCTAGTTGCAACCTTTGCATCAGGTTGATACATTGCCAAGATTTTTTACAATAATTTCCACTGTCGTATTCAGACAAATGATTCATCAGAAAATCCTCAGAAATTTGTTAGTTACGTGTTCCATAGATAATTTGAACGATTTTCTTATCGAAATGATGTTGGGCGATTCAGTTACAGGATACATATGCAACTACATTAATAACATTAATGAACGTATCATGCTTAGTCCCACTCATGTAACTACACTTAGAAACTAGTCTTTCTTACAGGCTACCAGTTATTAAATAATAATTCGTCGTAGAACAGAACGAACTATTCAGGAGAAATGATTTATCTAAGGTACAACACTTAATTTGTTACCATAATTCCATGAGACCTTATTGAGTGTAAATTTGCAAAATATGTTTGGTGGTTGATTCATTTGTTACTACGATTTCAAATTATACGAAGAACAAAAGTACTTAAACTTAATTGTTTGAGAATCTCAGTAATATGCTTCTTCCAGTTCCGGTTTTCATCGACTAGTACACCCAAAAATTTGGAGCATTCTAACCTATTCACTGACTTCTGATCATGTGCTACATTCAAGCCGCACGCCATATGTTGTACAGAACTGAATATGTGTTCCTTCTTAATTTTCTTTACTTTCTCTCCATTTTTTCTTTACACTGATAGTTGAGTGAGGTTGTCAGCTCAGTCGCCCCAAACACTAGCAAGTCCACCAGCCGAACTGAGCCCCTCCCTTTTTCACTGGGACAACACAACAGGCTGCCCACTACGGCACCCCTTTTCACCACCTGCGAGTGTACTGAAAAGAGAGTGTTTAGGTGAACAGGGAAGGTGACTGGTAAAACATTTCCCATTTATCTGAGTGTACACATGCGAAGGTCCGTTGTTAGTAAAGAAAATCCTGTTAGGGCGACACTAGGAGCTCAGAATATCTCCAGGAAATATTGTATGTTCTCTGTTATTGTATAGGTTTGTTGTTCATTTGAAGGATTCCTCAAGGTCAGAAGTTCCTACTGATGAAAATTAGAAACATAAACTATAATATAAGAGGCGATCAAAAACTTTGTTTCAGTGCAGTGCTGCAGCCGATATGCAACCCAGCGCGACTCCGATGCAAAACAAACGAAAAACATTTTTGGCGTCACCATCTCTGGCGGGCCGCTTCAATTTGCGCGCCATAGCCTGACGGGCTAACTTCAGTGCTAATTAATTCGAAAACGGAGATTTTTCTTAACAATTACTTATCAGGACAACTTGCTCTGGAATACCATTTCAAGTTTTACTGACTGTTTCGGACCACCCTGTATAAGCACCGACATGTTGGCAAGGGATTAGTCTGGCCTTCGAACGAAAACTTATTGATCGCCGCTTGCACTTCACGTACCTTCAAGTGTTTTAAAAACACGCTCCTGAAAATACTGCTTTGCAAATAAATTTCGTGATTGTAGTTTAGTCCACGAGACGAAATACCATTCCAGACCAATATTTGACCTGGTGTTGAATATATATATATATATATATATATATATATATATATATATATATATAGGGTAGTCCATTGATAGTGACCGGGCCAAATGCCGGTCGCGGTGGCCGAGTGGTTCTAGGCGCTTCAGTCCGGAACCGTTCGACTGCTATGGTCGCAGGTTCGAATCCTGCCTTGGGCATGGATGGGTGTGATGTCCTTAGGTTAGTTAGGTTTAAGTAGTTCAAAGTTCTAGGGGACTGATGACCTCAGATGTTAAGTCCCATAGTGCTCAGAGCCTTTTGAAGCGGGCCAAATATCGCACGAAATAGGCATCAAACGAAAAAACTACAAAGAACGAAACTAGTCTAGCTTGAAGGGGGAAACCAGATAGCGCTATGGTTGGCCCTCTAGATGGCGGTGTCATAGGTCAAACGGATATCAACTGGCTTTTTTTTTTTAAATAGGAACCCCCAGTTTATTGACATATTTGTGTAGTACGTAAGGAAATATTAATGTTTTAGTTGGACCACTTTTTTCGCATGGTGATAGATGGCGCTGTAATAGTCACAAACGTATAAGTACTTGGTATCACGTAACATTCCGCCAGTGCGGACGGTATTTGCTTCGTGATACCTTACCCGTGTTAAAATGGACCGTTTACCAATTGCGGAAAAGGTCGATATCGTGTTGATGCATGGCTATTGTGATCAAAATGCCCAACGGGCGTGTGCTGTGTATGCTGCTCGGTATCCTGGACGACATCATCCAAGTGTCCGGACCGTTCGCCGGATAGTTACCTAATTTAAGGAAACAGGAAGTGTTGAGCTACATGTGAAACGTCAACCACGTCCTGCAACAAATGATGACGCCCAAGTAGGCTTTTTAGCTGCTGTCGCGGCTAATCCGCACATCAGTAGTAGACAAATTGCGCGAGAATTGGGAATCTCAAAAACGTCGGTGCTGAGAATGCTACATCAACATTGATTGCACCCGTAACATATTTCTATGCACCAGGAATTGCAAGGCGACGACTTTGAACGTCGTGTACGGTTCTGCCAGTGGGTACAAGAGAAATTACGGGACGATGAAAGATTTTTTGCACGCGTTCTATTTAGCGACGAAGCGTCATTCACCAACAGCGATAACGTAAACTGGCATAATATGCACTATTGGGCAACTGAAAATCCACGATGGCTGCGACAAGTGGAACATCAGCGACCTTGGTGGGTTAATGTATGGTACGGCATTATGGGAGGAAGGATAATTGGCCCCCATTTTATAGATGGCAATCTAAATGGTGCAATGTATGCTGATTTCCTACGTAATGTTCTACCGATGTTACTACAAGATGTTTCACTGCATGACAGAGTGGCGATGTACTTCCAACATGATGGATGTCCAGCACATAGCTCGCATGCTGCTGAAGCGGTATTGAACAGCATATTTCATGACAGGTGGATTGGTCGTCGAAGTACTATACCATGGCCCGCACGTTCACCGGTTCTGACGTCCACGGAATTCTTTCTGAGGGGAAAGTTGAAGGATATTTGCTATCGTGATCCACCGACAACGCCTGACAACATGCGTCAGCGCATTGTCAATGCATGTGCGAACATTACGGAAGGCGAACTACTCGCCGTTGAGAGGAATGTCGTTACACGTATTACCAAATGCATTGAGGTTGACGGACATCATTTTGAGCAGTTATTACATTAATGTGGTATTTACAGGTAATCACGCTGTTACAGCATGCGTTCTCAAAAATGATAAGTTAACGAAAGTACATGCATCGCATTGGAACAACCGAAATAAAATGTTCAAACGTACTTACGTTCTGTATTTTAATTTAAAAAACCTACTTGTTAACAACTGTTCGTCTAAAATTGTGAGCCTTATGTTTGTGACTATTACAGCGCCATGTATCACAACGCGATAAAAGTGGTCCAACAAAAACATTCATATTTCTTTACGTACTACACGAATATGTAATAAAATGGGGGTTACTATTTAAAAAAACACAGTTGATATCCGTTTGACCTATGGCAGCGCTACCTAGTGGGCCAACCATAGAGCCATCTGGTTTCCCCCTTCAAGCTAGGCAAGTTTCGTTCTTGGTAGTTTTTTCGTTCGACGGTTATTTCGTGAGATATTTGGCCCGGTCACGATCAATGGACCATCCTGTATATACCTGTATTGAGGCAATCTTTAAGGGAGCAGCATACTAATTTACGTAAAATATTTTTGGGTACTAGTTTCTGTGCGAGTGTGTGTGTGTGTGTGTGTGTGTGTGTGTGTGTGTGTGTGTGTTTGTGTGTGTGCATGTGATTATTATTTGATTTCGATTTGTGACTGATGAGTTGGAGGTAATTCTGTTACCTTCAAGGACAACTGTCTATCCAATCGGAAGCCTTGGAATGGGCACTTGCAACCTGAAGACTTATCTGAGACGAATAAAGCACGTGGTGCAGTCTCAGCCGCACTCTTTTCCAGTCTCCATTGCAAAGAAAGAGAGCTAAATTACACTGATACCATACTTCTAATCACATATTCGTATTGCTTCCGTGACCTATAGTTCAGTGATACGAATCACTGGTGTATGAATAAATTACTTAAAAAGTCATTGACATTAATCAGTCAGTTTATGCATTATGATCAGTTACCGCCGGCCCGCGGAAATCACTGATGGAATGGTATAGGCGGAGCAATTTTCATGATTGATTATGAATTAATGCAGAAAATGCAGAAGGTTGAGAATGTCGGTAGAAGTTTTGGGCCATAACTTTCAAATTCAAGCTCAAGCGAAACTGATACCACCACAGGGTCACCAAGCGGGGCGCCAATAGGCCGAGATAGCCTCACTTTGCCACCGCCAGATAAGTTGATTACAGGGACCTTCCTCTATCGGAGGAGACATGCTGTCGTGCTGCGTCCCGGGTTACAAAACTACTGAGAGACGCTCTTTTAGGCCCATTTCGGTACAGTTCTAAGTCGCCTTCACTAAGTGACCACCAGTAGTGTGGTTCTTGCCGCCATTTCCCTTCCATCATCTTGAAGGCAACCGTGTGAAGATTCAGTCAGATTTAGTCGAGACGTTTCATGGTAGAGTGCTTGTCTGTGATTAAGAGGCAAATTTGCGATTTGCTTCGTGAGAAGCCGGCATTACAGTTCCACCGATGCTAGAGCGGTACGCTTCATCGCACCGCCCCTGTCCGCGTGCTCGTATTACTTGACTCCTCATGGCTAACTACTTTCGTTCGTGATTCTCAGTTCCCAAGACTCATCTCTATTTTTATCCGAGTATCGCTCTCTCGAGGGACTGGACGAGTAATCTTTGATTATCGTTTGGTTCTTTGTGTTTTTCAAGCACGTTTAGCCTGTCCTACTAGAAACCGGTGGCTCGGTGGAATTATATTTTAGCGAAATCTCATCCTTTGTGATAAGACCGCCTTGCATTAATGTGATTTGTTTTTAAAAAAAGACAAGAATACATTTGCTTCAATTTCACTTCACTGCTTGTTACTGATTTTTAATTTGTGTCTGTTCCCTTCCTTATTTAAGTCGTCTAACTAGGCAATAGATTTCCCTGCAGTAGGTGATGAAGACTGATGTCTCAACGGTACAGTGAACAGAAGATCATCAGACGAGACTGTTTATTTGCTGGCAGGGAAAGATTGACAGGCAGTTAATTTCATTTACATCCCACCAAGCAGTCACAGCATCTACCAAATTCTTTGCTTCGGAAATTTGTGAAATCTTACATATTAAGCGGCAGATTTTTTAAATTTCTTTTCTAGTGCGTCTCCCTTTGTAGTTTATCATACCACTATTATACTTTATGCGGATCTTCATTAGTTTCTCCTTATTCGATTTCTTTTTATTAATACAAAATCTATCCTTAAGGATTTCTCGATTCCAATTAACAGTTCTTCTAAATCTTCTTGAAATTTTAGTCATAAAAAATCAGAGGTTGTGTTTATTCCTGTTGCACTTTCATTACAAATATGAAATTTCCTTTCACATCTCCCATTGTATAAATGATGCACAACTCATAAATAACAGCGATGATAAGTTGCCATCTTGTTTTATGTATGTGTTAACAAGATCATGTCCTTACCGATTTTGCAGTTTTATTACTTCCCTTTGCTTCTTATAGAGATCATGAATTTTCCTTTTGACTCAAGTGTTCCCATGTAACCTTCTCAGGACTCCGAATATCTTATTTCATCTCCTTTGCCGAAGGTCGTCCGACTCGTATGAAGGCACCTCGATGTTTCTTACTGTCTATTCCACTATGTAGTGAGCTTTTTGAACTTTTTCTCGGTTCCTGGGGCCAATCTGATCTTGTCCAGTTTCTCTTCAGTTGTTCTTTTATATACCACATTCTATTCTAGTCATTTATTTGCAGAAACAAAAAGACAGTCCAATAGTTTTCATACTTTATCTTTAGCGTCTTTTCGGTAATATGCCTGTATTACTTTTCGAAGAAAGTGCCCTGTTACGTAGATGATCAACTAACATTGTAGTTCCAGTCTGTACCATATCAAAATCAGACTGCAATAGTAGATCATCATTTTAATCACATAAGTTCCTCTACCTCTACCGCACAGCTAGACAGCCTTTTAGATAGACTTTCGTTATACATCTATCTTAATTATGCTTTTCTTTGTACTTAATTGAGCACCCCACAGATACACACACATGTAACCACTTTATTTTATTGAAATTTAGTTAGTTTTTGCCTATACCACTCTGTTTCTTCGAATATCTTTCTTACCCAATCAGATTTTACAATGTGTTTACAGTTGATCGCGTTTCCAAGCCCGGCAGCTAGTATCCTTTTCCGTCGCATCCATTCCATTATTGCACTGCTTTCTTAGACACTCCCATATCCCCAAGGGGTCGTTAAAAAGCTAAAGCAATTTAGTTTAAGGTAGCCCATGAGGTTGGGATGAGTTACTTTACTAAAACGGTTAGTTTAATATCTGGACTTCAAGCATACAGTTTCATTGCAGAGATGTGAAAATTTTTTTGATGGAATGAAGAACACTTACAACGTTCGTAGAGCCACACAGACGCAATATTTAAGCATATTACATTTGAATTCTAAAATGAACCGAGAGTACTGAAACTTAAATTATACATATTTGGTAGGTACTGAGATAAAGTTAGTGAAACCAGTGAGGTACGCATTCTAAACGAAAACGAACTTGTTATTCATTGAAATATATGTTTAATAATCCAGATGCAGCAAAGACATCATTAGAAAGAAAGTGTTACATTCTCTTTAAAGAAGGCATTATAAGGGGCTGTGACACTTCTTTCATCGGTAAGCTTGAATACAGCGCTATTGAAAAAGAAGGAACTGATTTCAAACGTTTATTGATTCCAAACTACGAAACATAGAAACATTATTCCAATGTTCCTGGAAAGAGAAAAGTTCCAATTTATATACATTAAATATGAACACCATGTGTTACACGACAAACATCAACGTAGTGGCTCATTTCTTGCCACACACGAAGCGGCTGGTCTCTTATTATCGAATTCACAGCTTCAACAGTGCAATGTAGCAGACTTTCAGGAGTGTCAGGCATAGGGCGGAGAAATTCTCGGTCTTTTATACAATGTAATAGAATGGTGTCATTCAGTTAACGTCGGATGTGCTTAGACAATTTATCTGCTTCGTGTGTGGCAGGAAATGAGCCACCGTTCTGATATTTGACGTGTAGCACATGGTGCTCACATTGAATGCATGAAAATTTGAACTTTTCTCTTTCCAGGAACGTTGAAATTGTGTTGTTGTCTTTTGTAGTTTGTAAGCGATAAACCTTTGAAATCTGTTCCTCCGTTTTGAATAGCCCTGTAATTTCACCGTTTATCGATGGAATTCTCCTCTTTGCCTGTGGTGTTCTTCTGGTAGCCTGCTTGACCTCCACTATCCCTGCAGACATACTGCACTGATACGGAATGATCTACGATGTTTTTACTTTGGCTGGAGTACGTGCCTCGCAGAACTTTTCAGAGTACATAATTTTATTATCGTTTACTGTTCTGAATTTCGCTGTACTGTTCATTATTACTAGTTTGTGATTCTAATTCCAGGAGAAAATCTGTATCCACGTCTAGATATGGTTTGCCGCTCAGTATTTGGTTCATAAATCTTTATGTAGTAACGATACAGAGTCAGTACTTTCTGCACAGTCACAACTTTTCCATGACCATCTCTCTCTCCCTCTCTCCCTCTCTCTCTCTCTCATTAAATTAATGACTTCCAGAAGGATACTCGTTAATCTGATCACAATGAGCGAACATTTATTTCAGGTGAGTGGTCCATGAAATCGAGGCTTAAATTTCCTTATCGGCTTTATCTATATGCACTTTAGCGTTTATTGTGTTGCGCCAACAGACTATTTTTGTCTCCTGTTATCGGTGTGGCCTGATGGAACGTGAGATTTCCTGCACTGTAGGTACTTGAGTTTATATTTATCATGATTATCAGCATATGCCGATGCAGTCATCTACTCCGGTTCTGATTCGAATGTGTTTATTGTTAATGAAGTTTACTGCCCATATGAAGTCTCTATCAGCCGAGAAAATTTTAACCGTTCAGATAACCTAAAGCGTGACTTGTTTGACTGTACCACGTCCTCTAACACTAAAGTAAACGCTTAATTTTCACTTTTTGAAAGTTATTCAGCTACATCATGTTGATACACTGAAGCTGTGAAGTCTTGTTGACAAATCAAAGCGCTGTGGCATTTTAATAATATCATCTTGTGATCCATCGACAAATGTTTCACTCATCATACAAATTTCAAATAAGGCACAGCTGTTAAAAAAACAGTTCTTTGTTGTGGTGAGATACGGTAGTATAACGTAGACTTCTTTCGTGCCTGATTGAAGGACGTTTGTGACAAGCTAAAATAGAGTGCTACACCGTGATTCTGAACCATGCATCATGCTTTTCCTTTCTGCGGGCAATTTCCTGTCGCTACTGCCATCTGTACGTATCGCGAAGCGAAACAAAGTTTCAGCTCGCAACTGACTTTCCTTTCAAACTGCAGAGAATCTTCTCACTTGGCTGGTACCGTTATCAGAACGAAGGCAACGGAATATTCATTGGACCACGCTTGGATTGTCAGTGTATTAGTTTTGTGCGTTAGCCACCTCGTCTTTTCGAACTAACGAAGAGCGAAGGATGGTACGTTGAAGCTTTGAAGAGGTCCACCAGGTATGCCTTTTAGTCTTCCATATTGTACATGCCACAGTACGAATGAAACTCGCTTAAATTTAACATCTTGTCTGTCAGTACATATAGACATGCTATGAGCTATAAATTAAAAATTTGTCAGTGGAATAGAAATTGTTCAGAACACACAGTTTCGATTTTGATTAAAACTTGCCTTACTACGTGTCAGTCAGTTTACGTTGTTGGGTAATTGATAAAAAATGTTTGAAATGTTTGTCACCGATTGCTGCATACTTTTGTGTGCCGCAGACTCCTCTGGTGTTGTGTGACAGGAGTTCAAAACGTAAGTTACACATTATTATGTCAGGCCAAGTAACTTTTATTGAATGTCACACTACACTCCAAAGTGGCACGGATACATCACGTTGTTTTTCACCATGGTCAAGTCTCGTTAAACAACCGTTAGAACGTTCTACCAATCGTTTAGTTCCTCGAAGACAGAAATCTGCTCCTTGGTCACCGAGCCATTCGAGAACCCTTGTCTGAATGTCCTCATCGGAAAATCTGCGTCTGCTGACAATCACTTCCTCGACTGACCAGACATCGTCGTCTGTATGCGATGTCAGTGGCCTTTCTTCCCTCTCAGTGTCACCCACGTTTGTGCGGCCTTGGTAAAATTCTTCATTTGTGTGGCCACATTGTCGGTAGGTGCTTTATGACTCTTGAGGGTATTTTCGTTCTGTTGCTGTAACTACAATAAAATGCGTCTCTTTTTCACCAGACGCGTTTCGCTTTATTGAGGTAAAGCGTCATCAGTAATCTGTAATTAAAGATATTTATAATTTGATTTGTTTTTCAGATGGAAAAAAAAGTTCGTTAACAATATGTTGCTTTTTATTTACAACGATTTCCACTTGGTTTCTGGCCTACACCGGGAAATGCCGTCACACCAGTGGAGTTTTTTCTTTTTAGACACTCACACTTGATGTCTAAGTTTTAGTGGCTCTGCAGAACTATGTATTTCACGCATTTTACACACAACACTTTTCCGCAGACCACTGTTTTCTGTTTATTTTTGTACTTCTAAGTATGTATTGCGGTTTGTGTTTCGAAGTGTTGCCAACGTAACGTTGCCACTAGTTTGTCTTTGACCTATACCCTGTATTTTGTATTTTAGTTAATTGTATGTGTGTGTTTCTATTAAATTATGTTGCTGTGTAAAACTGTTCACAAAACACTACAGATGAACGCAGAACTGAATTTGGCAGATATATCGCCAGAATTTCACAGCGAATCACTGTGCAAATTAGATGTTTTGCCCACAAGAATCGTACTGTCCCGCGTACTTTAACTCTGGAGTACGTTTCCAGTTGCCGTGCCATTTCACACACACACACACACACACACACACACACACACACACACACACACACACACACACTTTGATTGCCCTATTACCCTTATCACAGCAGAACTGTGTCTACAGTAACCCAGAATATGCACTCCCTTTTGACAATACACCACTTTTGTTGCGCAATTGTCTTAGCATTTGACGCAATGTGTGTGAGTTGACCACAATATTATTGCAGCCAGGAGTGAGGGCGTTTCAGTCGGCTCGTGTGTTTATCTGTTCGCTTGAAGCCCATCAGAATGTGCTCTGCTGTTTTAACGGTCAGGCGAAATGCTCGTAAAGATATTAGGACATCTGCAGTGTATTGGACAGTCGAAAAAATTTATGTGTTTCTCGAAAAAATTCATGAGTTTCATTTACACTATTGTTACCGCGTGTTTCCGATTACGGCCAAATGCAATAATATAGTGGTTGAGTAGTAACTTACTTTTAAAGGAAGGAAGGATGGAAGATTAAGGTTTAAAGCCCCGTCGCCATCGAGTTAGTTTTGACGCAGAACAAGATGGGTATTCCGTGTGATACGCTGCGTCGGATAAGAATTGGTTAATCAAGATGTCTTCTCTGCCGACGGACATACAGAGGAAGCTGCGCAAACCCAGAAGCACTTCCACCTCGGCTGTATGGATTACCTAAGATCCATAAGAGAAACGTTCCACTAATACCGAATGTTAGCGCTCCTGGCTCACCGAAGTATAAACTGGCGAAACACTTGGCCTCTCTGCTCCAGCCCCACGTGGGGAAGACTGACACATACATTAAGGGCTCAGAACATTTAGCTCAGAAGCTGAAGAAACTAAAACTTGCGCCAAACGACATCCTGGTCAGCTTTGATGTTGTTTCTTTGTTTACAAAAGTGCCACTCGGGGACTCTCTGGAGCTCACCGGTTCCATCACAAAGCTCCTTCATGCTTGTCTCATCACGAGCTATTTCACGTGGAATGGCAACTTCTACGAACAGCTGGAAGGCGTCGCGATGGGTAGTCCCCTTATAGTCCAGTGGTGGCCAACTTATTCATGGAACACTTCGAAGCACAGGCACTGGACTTGGCACCTTGTAAGTCTAAAGTGTGGTACAGATACATCTATGATACCTTCGTTGTGTGGACTCGGTGACTTCCTAAGACACTTGAACAGTCTCCATGCCAACATAAAATTTACTGTGGAAGTAGAAAAGGACAAAAAAAACTACCTTTTCTAGATGTGCTGGTCACGAGGAATGGTGAAAACCTGGAACACAGCGTGTATCGAAAACCGACACACGCGGACCGATAGTTGCACAATCAGATCACCACCCGAGCCAGAAAAGAGGCATGAGTGACACGCTGTTAACGCGGGCAAGACGAATATGTGAGCCACGGCACCTCAGACGCAAAATGCAATACTTGTATAGTGTCCTGAGGAGCAACGGTTACTCCACAAGTGGTACTAGAAGTATAACAGAGCCAAACACTCGGCGAAGTGAAAAATCAGAAAAAGAAATGTCGGGTACGGTCTTTCTGCCTTACATTCCCAGAGTGACGGACAGAATCGGTCGTATATTGCGCAGACACGACGCAAAGACTGTATACAAACCGACAAAGAAAAGCAAAGAGTGTCTCAGATCGGCAAAGGAGAAAAGGGACCCATTTGCAGTGCCAGGAATATACCGCATACCGTGCACATGTGGAAAAGTTTATGTTGGAATGACTGGACGATCGATCAACACCAGGATTACAGAACATAAACGACATTGCAAGTTGGGGCAGATGGAGAAATCGGCTGTGGCAGAGCACTCGCTGTGTGAAACCGACCACGTAGTAAAATTCGCCGACACGCAAGTTCTGCCGACCGCAGTGGCCGAGCGGTTCTTGGAGCTTAAGCCCGGAACAGCGCTGCTGCTACGGTCGCAGGTTCGAGTCCTGCCTCGGGCATGGATGTGTGTGATGTCCTTAGGTTAGTTAGGTTTAAGTAGTTCTCAGTCTAGGAGACTGATGACCTCAGATGTTAAGTCCCATAGTGCTTACAGCCATTTGAACCATTTGAACGGAAGTTCTGACTGTAGAGAAGAACTATCACACTCACTTGTTCAGAGATGCTCTAGAAAAACACAAAGACGAGAGCAGCTTCAACAAGAAAGAGGAAAGCCTCAAATTAAACGGGTCCTAGTTTCCTGTGCTGCAGCGAACGACCGTTGCAGGTAGCAAGAGAACCGCACCGGAAATGACGGCAGATAAACCCTCGAACGTTGACGCGCCAGCTACACAGTCTGCGGCTGCGAGCTCGGATCCAGCCCACCATCAGTAATGGATGGTGAAACTTTGACAATGCCATCCACTCTTGCTGGTGAAACGTCAGAAAAATCATCAGACGAACGTCAACAAGTGGCCACGAAAGCCTTAACAATTTTTTATTTCTCTTAATACTACCGTAACTTAACCGAGAAGGAAACATTGGTGTGCAGTGGGCGCTATATACATGCGCGTAAGCATAGCGTCTTGCCGGTATTAAGTAATGTAATTTAAAATTAAAGCAAAATGACAATCTCTCATAGAAGGTTAGTAATAAATGCGATGATTTTAAAGGTATACATTAAATACAAAATTATCTGTAAAACTTTTATGTAGCAGAGTGATACTGCACGTAAATTTAGCGTGGAGAAGATAACAATTCTGTTACAAAAAATTACTTCTGTTACGAAAAGGCTCCCCAGTAGAGAGGAAATGTTTTCAGGAAAATGGCACTTTTGCCAATGTTTGTAGGGTTCGGAAAACACGTATTATGTGACCGTGAGCACATGTTAAAGTCATCAAGGAAGTGCTGATTCGAGAATTGGAACTAATCCTTCAAACTGCTACCGCCTCTCTTACAAAGATGTTTCTAAATTTCAACTTCTTGTAATAATTTCAGTTTCCAGTCTTCTATTTGCTTATATAAATTTACGGTTTCTTCTAATACCCGCGAAGATTGGTCTGAAATAAATAAATGTTCACCAAAAGAAGAATTATGAACATTTACCCCTTTGTTACCAAACAGGTAATCCTTATATTTGGCATTAATAGTTCTACCAGTCTGCACTAGATAATAGCTATGGCAATCTTCACAGGCGATTTTATACGTGCCTGAATTTGTGAAAGGATCTTGTTCAGTTTTTAACAAATGTACTAAATTTTTCTTCAAACTATTGTTAGCAGAGAAGGTAATTTTACAACCAGCAGGCAGGGGACGGCCAATTCTGTAGGACATATTACCAAAAACTGTATTGAAGTGAACTTGCGATTTCCCTCTTCATTAATATTCAGTTTGTAGTCTTATAGCGCTGAAAAATTTTTATTTGTACTTTTGCTCCTCAGTGTCTGATTGACTAAGTCTTGTTTATAACCATTATTACTAGCAATAGTCTTAATCAAATTAATTTTTTTCTGAAAATCGTACGGGGAAATTGGCGTTGTTAAAGCACGATTTATTGCTGAGGGAAGAAGATATTTTCATAAATATCGAAACCTAGGTTAAGGGCTAAATAAACCTTTGGTTTGTAACTGATTGGCTGACTTTTTCAACCCCCTTCAAATTTGTACAGTTGCTGAATCGCAGCCATCCATAAGATTTTGAACAAATTATTTTCTCAGGATGCAAACTGAGGAGTTACTTGATGGAGAAGTTGCGGCTTCGGTCTCTGAAACTAGCATACGGCCGGGAGAGCGGTGTGCTGACCACATGCTACTCCATAACTGTATCCGGTGACGCCTGTGGGCTGAGCATGACACTGCGGTCGGTCGGTACCGTTGGGCTTTCATGGCCTGTTCAGGCGGAGTTTAGTTTTAGTTTTAGTTGAATCTTATTCGGAGCTATGTCTACATCTACATCTACATCTATACTCCGCAAGCCACCCAACGGTGTGTGGCGGAGGGCACTTTACGTGCCACTGTCATTACCTCGCTTTCCTGTTCCAGTCGCGTATGGTTCGCGGGAAGAACGACTGTCTGAAAGCCTCCGTGCGCGCTCGAATCTCTCTAATTTTTCATTCGTGATCTCCTCGGGAGGTATAAGTAGGGGGAAGCAATATATTCGATACCTCATCCAGAAACGCACCTTCTCGAAACCTGGACAGCAAGCTACACCGCGATGCAGAGCGCCTCTCCTGCAGAGTCTGCCACTTGAGTTTGCTAAACATCTCCGTAACGCTATCACGCTTACCAAATAACCCTATCACGAAACGCACCGCTCTTCTTTGGATCTTCTCTATCTCCTCTGTCAACCCGATCTGGTATGGATCCCACACTGATGAGCAATACTAAAGTATAGGTCGAACGAGTGTTTTGTAAGCCCCCTCCTTTGTTGATGGACTACATTTTCTAAGGACTCTCCCAATGAATCTCAACCTGGTACCCGCCTTACCAACAAGTAATTTTATATGATCATTCCACTTCAAATCGTTCCGCACGCATACTCCCAGATATTTTACAGAAGTAACTGCTACCAGTGTTTGTTCCGCTATCATATAATCATACAATAAAGGATTCTTCTTTCTATGTATTCGCAATACATTACATTGGTCTGTGTTAAGGGTCAGTTGCCACTCCCTGCACCAAGTGCCTATCCGCTGCACATCTTCCTGCATTTCGCTACAATTTTCTAATGCTGCAACTTCTCTGTATACTGCAGCATCATCCGCGAAAAGCCGCATGGAACTTCCGACACTATCTACTAGGTCATTTATATATATTGTGAAAAGCAATGGTCCCATAACACTCCACTGTGGCACGCCAGAGGTTACTTTAACGTCTTTAGACGTCTCTCCATTAAGAACAACATGCTGTGTTCTGTTTGCTAAAAATTCTTCAATCCAGCCACACAGCTAGTCTGATATTCCGTAGGCTCTTACTTTGTTTATCAGGCGACAGTGCGGAACCTTATGGAACGCCTTCCGGAAGTCAAGGAAAATAGCATCTACCTGGGAGTCTGTATCTAATATCTCCTGGGTCTCATGAACAGATAAAGCGAGTTGGGTCTCACACGATCGCTGTTTCCGGAATCCATGTTGATTCCTACAGAGTAGATTCTGGGTTTCCAAAAACGACATGATACTCATCTGCTCGACGACCCTTCTTGAAGACTGGGACTACCTGTGCTCTTTTCCAATCATTTGGAACCTTCCGTTCCCCTAGAGACTTGCGGTACACGGCTGTTAGAAGGGGGCCAAGTTCTTTCGCGTACTCTGTGTAGAATCGAATTGGTATCCCGTCAGGTCCAGTGGACTTTCCTCTGTTGAGTGATTCCGGTTGCTTTTCTATTCCTTGGACACTTATTTCGATGTCAGCCATTTTTTCGTTTGTGTGAGGATTTAGAGAAGGAACTGCAGTGCGGTCTTCCTCTGTGAAACAGCTTTGAAAAAAGGTGTTTAGTATTTCAGTTTTACGCGTGTCATCCTCTGTTTCAATGCCATCATCATCCCGGAGTGTCTGGATGTGCTGTTTCGAGCCACTTACTGATTTAACGTAAGACCAGAACTTCCTAGGATTTTCTGTCAAGTCGGTACATAGAATTTTACTTTCGAATTCACTGAATGCTTCACGCATAGCCCTCCTTACGCTAACTTTGACATCGTTTAGCTTCTATTTGTCTGAGAGGTTTTGGCTGCGTTTAAACTTGGAATGAAGCTCTCTTTGCTTTCGCAATAGTTTCCTAACTTTGTTGTTGAACAACGGTGGGTTTTTCCCGTCCCTCACAGTTTTACTCGGCACGTACCTGTCTAAAACGCATTTTACGATTGCCTTGAACCTTTTCCATAAACACTCGACATTGTCATTGTCGGAACAGAAATTTTCGTTTTGATCTGTTAGGTAGTCTGAAATCTGCCTTCTATTACTCTTGTTAAACAGATAAACCTTCCTCCCTTTTTTTATATTCCTATTAACTTCCATATTCAGGGATGCTGCAACGGCTTTATGATCACTGACTCCCTGTTCTGCACTTACAGAGTCGAAAAGTTCGTGTCTGTTTGTTATCAGTAGGTCCAAGATGTTATCTCCACTAGCCGGTTCCCTGTTTAATTGCTCGAGGTAATTTTCGGATAGTGCACTCAGTATAATGTCACTCGATGCTCTGTCCCTACCACCCGTGCTAAACATCTGAGTATCCCAGTCTATATCTGGTAAACTGAAATCTCCACCTAAGACTATAACAAGCTGAGAAAATTTATGTGAAATGTATTCCAAATTTTCTCTCAGTTGTTCTGCCACTAATGCTGCTGAGTCGGGAGGTCGATAAAAGGAGCCAATTATTAACCTAGCTCGGTTGTTGAGTGTAACCTCCACCCATAATAATTCACAGGAACTATCCACTTCTACTTCACTACAGGATAAACTTCTACTAGCAGCGACAAACACGCCATCACCGGTTGCATGCAATCTATCCTTTCTAAACACCGTCTGTGCCTTTGTAAAAATTTCGGCAGAATTTATCTCTGGCTTCAGCCAGTTTTCTGTACCTATAACGATTTCAGCTTCGGTGCTTTCTATCAGCGCTTGAAGTTCCGGTACTTTACCAATGCAGCTTCGACAGTTTACAATTACAATACCGATTGCTGCTTGGTCCCCGCATGTCCTGACTTTGCCCTGCACCCTTTGAGGCTGTTGCCCTTTCTGTACTTGCCCGAGGCCATCTAACCTAAAAAAACGCCATCTAACCTAAAAAATACGCCCAGTCCACGCCACACAACCCTTGCTACCCGTGTAGCCGCTTGCTGCGTGTAGTGGACTCCTGACCTATCCAGCGGAACCCGAAACCCCACCACCCTATGGCGCAAGTCGAGGAATCTGCAGCCCACATGGTCGCAGAACCGTCTCAGCCTCTGATTCCGACCCTCCACTCGGCTCTGTACCAAAGGTCCGCAGTCAGTCCTGTCGACGATGCTGCAGATGGTGAGCTCTGTTTTCATCCCGCTAGCGAGAATGGCAGTCTTCACCAAATCAGATAGCCGCCGGATGGCATAGAGGATTTCCTCCGATCCATAGCGACACACATCAATGGTGCCGACATGAGCGACCACCTGCAGATGGGTGCACCCTGTACCCTTCATGGCATCCGGAAGGACCCTTTCCACATCTGGAATGACTCCCCCCGGTATGCACACGGAGTGCATATTGGTTTTCTTCCCCTCTCTTGCTGCCATATACCTAAGGGGCCCCATTACGCGCCTGACGTTGGAGCTCCCAACTACCAGTAAGCCCACCCTCTGCGACCGCCCGGATCTTGCAGACTGAGGGGCAACCTCTGGAACAGGACAAGCAGCCATGTCCGGCTGAAGATCAGTATCAGCCTGAGACAGAGCTGAAACCGGTTCGTCAGACAAACTGGAGAGGCCTTCCGTTCAGCCCCCTGGAATGTCTTTCGCCCCCTGCCACACCTCGAGACGACCTCAGGTGAGGGATCAGTCTCAATGTGGGCAGTATCCCGGGCAGC
This sequence comes from Schistocerca americana, assembly GCF_021461395.2. Taxonomy (NCBI): domain Eukaryota; kingdom Metazoa; phylum Arthropoda; class Insecta; order Orthoptera; family Acrididae; genus Schistocerca; species Schistocerca americana. The sequence goes on from NC_060119.1 coordinate 941,224,679, forward strand.
CACAATCGTAGTCCGATCGGGGGATGCGTGGGACGAGCTGGCCGTCCCCGACAAACACCCATGCGGACTCCCACAGTGATGCCCATTGGCAACAGCCTCAAGCTGTGTGACTGAAGCCAACACTGCCTGAAGCTGGGAGCGAAGGGATGCCAACTCAGCCTGAATCCGAACACAGCAGTTGCAGTCCCTATCCATACTAAAAACTGTTGTGCAAAGAACGTCTGAACTAATCTACAGAGAGCACAAACAAATCGACACAAAATTTAAACGGTTATTAAAATACGAGATTGCCTAGTAAATGCAGTAATGCTGCTACTTGCGCACTGCTGACACACTGCTCGGCGGCGGAAGGAGACTACGCGGTTTTACACTATTCAGGTACTAAAACGCGATGCTACAACTCTCAATTACTATAATACGCCCGAAATTTGTGAATTAAACAATGCAAGTACCAAAAACGCGCAAAGAAATTAAGAATTAAACTATGTAACAAATAAGTGAGCTAGGAGTATACGACTTTCTGCTGGCAGCTGCTTATCCAACGGCGACAGGGAACAGTGACTGACTGTATATCTTTCCAAATCATTAAGAACACCCTACCATTGTATATGTAGGGCCTTTGCAGCTGCTTCCAGTTCCTGAGTTCTTCCTTCTGCTTCCAGAGACGTGCGCTCTGCTAGTAGGTCGTTGCGACTTACGGAGTCAAATACTTTATTCACAGTAGGACACAAGAGCGAGACTGTGCTTGTTCCTCACTATATCATGACATACAGAAAATATCAACTATTACTTATTGCTAATAGGGACAAACTTTATAATGCTTCTTCTTTTTTGGTAGACGGAAAAATCAAGAACTGTTTCTAGATACTTGTCGGAAACTCAGTTGTCTCCCCTCGAATGTGTGTAATCTTCTCGTAGATTTACTGCAGCCGCCGGCCGCTGGTGGTCGAGCGGTTCTAGGCGCTTCAGTCTGGAACCGCGCGACAGCTACGGTCGCAGGTTCGAATCCTGCCTCGGGCATGAATGTGTGTGATGTCCTTAAGTTAGTTAGGTTTAAGTAGTTCTAAGTTCTAGGGGACTGATGACCTGAGATGTTAAGTCCCATAGTGCTCAGAGCCATTTGAACCATTTTGAACCATTTACTGCAGCCGCATCGAAGTGTCGCTCTGTAGTGACCTCGAGACTTGGCTGTGATACTGCTCCCTACTACTTGCTCGCCCTTAACTGTTCCTTCTGCTTCCTGCTAATGGCTGCTTCCAATTCTTGGTATCGATTGGTTTGACTCCCTAAGCCGTCAGATAGAATAGCTAAGTCTGAGGATAAAATTGAAACCATATGGTCAGTCGTAAAGGAAGTTGCTGGTCTGCAGAGACAGGTCGAGGATATAGAATCAGTGCGTAGTGGGAATGACCGTGTTACTGATAAGTCGCATATATGTACAGTATTTAATAATCACTTTCTGAATATAGCAGGTGAACTAAATAGAAACCTAGTCCCAACAGGGAATCATATAGCGCTCTTAGAAAAAAGTGTTCCGAGACTGTTACCTGAAATGCTCCTCCATGATACTGACAAGAGGGAGATTGAGTTAATAATTAAATCACTAAAGACCAAGAACTCTCATGGATATGACGGGGTATCTAGCAGAATACTGAAGTATTGTTCTATGTATGTTAGCCCAGTTCTCAGCCATATCTGTAACTTTTCCTTTAGGAGTGGTCGGTTTCCTGACCGATTAAAGTACTCGGTAGTGAAGCCACTTTATAAAAAGGGCGACATTGATAATGTTGACAATTTTAGACCTATTTCTATGCCATCGGTGTTTGCTAAACTTATCGAGAAGGTGCTATATTCTCTTTTCTCTGTGAGGTTTTGGACGGATTAAATAAAAAGTTGCGAACGCTAGGTGTTTTCTTTGATTTAACGAAGGCTTTTGACTGTGTTGACCACAAAATATTACTGCAGAAGTTGGACCATTATGGAGTAAGGGGAGTAGCTTACAATTGATTCGCCTCTTACTTTAAGAACAGAAAGCAGAGAGTAATTCTCCGCAATATTGAGAGTGGTAGTGATGTTCAGTTCCAATGGGGCACTGTTAAGTGGGGCGTTCCCCAAGGGTCGGTGCTGGGGCCACTACTGTTTCTTATTTATATAAATGATATGCCTTCTAGTATTACAGGTGATTCAAAAACATTTCTGTTTGCTGATGAAACCACCTTGATAGTGAAGGATCTTGTGTGTAATATTGAAACAGTATCAAATAATGTAGTTCATGAAATAAGTTGGTGGCTTGTGGAAAATAATTTGATGCTAAATCACAGTAAGACTCAGTTTTTACAGTTTCGAACTCACAATTCAACAAGAACCGATATTTTGATCAGACAGAATAGGCATATTATAAGTCAGACGCAATAGTTCAAGTTCCTAGGCGTTCGGATAGATAGTAAGCTGTTGTGGAAAGCCCATGTCCAGGATCTTGTTCAGAAGCTAAATGCTGCTTTATTTACCATTAGAACAGTATCTGAAATAAGTGACACTTCAACACGAAAAGTAGTCTACTTCGCATATTTTCATACGCTTATGTCGTATGATATTATTTTTTGGGGTAATTCTTCTGATTCAAAAAGGGTATTTTTGGCTCAAAAACTGGCTGTTCGAGCTATATGTGGTGTAAGTTCGAGAACGTCTTGTCGACCCCTATTCAAAAATCTGGGAATTCTGACATTGCCCTCACAGTATATATTTTCTTTAATGTCGTTTGTTGTTAGCAATATTAGCCTATTCCCAAGAGTTAGCAGCTTTCACTCAGTTAATACTAGGCAGAAATCAAATCTGCATGTAGAATGCACTTCCTTGACTTTTGCGCAGAAAGGAGTGCAGTATTCTGCTGCACCCATTTTCAATAAGCTACCACAAGAACTCAAAAATCTTAGCAGTAGCTCGAACTCTTTTAAGTCTAAACTGAAGAGTTTCCTCATGGCTCACTCCTTCTATTCTGTCGAGGAGCTCCTGGAAGAGCTAAAAAATGAAGCAAATTCCAGTGTTACATTGTTGATTTTCTTCATTTAAACTTACGACTTGTCACCTGAATATGTTTTTTTTATATTTCATTTTATCTGTTTCTAATATCGTGTTATAATTTCAGGTATTGACTCGTTCCATGACCATGGAGACTTCTCCTTCATTTGGTCCCACGGAACAATAAATAAATAAATATACTGATTTTTTTACGGCTTTTGGACGAGTTTCTCTCGTAGCGTCGCATTCCCCTGCCTCTTCCCCAGTTTCTGAAAACTTGCGACCTCGGTTGATACGGCAGCCATGGCTGTGTGGCTGCTGTAACATCTATTGCATATTGACATGTTATTATCCTGCAGGTCGGCTTCACACGCAGTCAATATACAGCGCCGCTCTATGGTTCGCAAGCATGCCTTCCCAATACCACGCCTGTCCGTTGTCTTAGAAATACTAATTAATAAAGTTTCTTTCTTTTCCGCTGACGTTAATGGCACTGTAAACGCACGTTATTGGAGCTACGAGCTTTGCTCACCTTGTGTAAAATTCTGAGCAAAAAATGGAGGATATTTCTTTAAGTGTTCAACAAGATTCGGCAGAAATTGCAGTAGAAACATGCCACCTTCTGCATAACTTCGACAGGAAAAGAAATGGGTATAAGTTGAGAGCACACTTTGTATTAGAATGAAATTTTTACTCTACAGCGGAGTGTGCGCTGATACGAAACTTCCTGGCAGATTAAAACTGAGTGCCGGATCGAGACTCGAACTCGGGACCTTCGCCTTTCGCGGGCAAGTGCTCTACCAACTGAGCTACCCGAGCGCGACTAAGGCCCGTCCTCACAGCTTCAATTCCGCCAGTACCTCGTCTCCTACCTTCCAAACTTCACAGAAGCTCTCCTGCGAACACTTTGTATTGCTGGACTAGAGAACGAGATGCCAGTAGGTAACTCTTTACCTAGAAGCTCTACTAAATGCATCCGAACAGCATTTGTGGTTACTTCATGAATGAGGGAATGGAAATAACAAATATACATAAGATTTGTAATCAGAATTAAGGTGCAGCTGAAATGTTTGCTTGAAATGTAACTTTGCATTTACTGAATTTATAAAGCATTGTAGCTATTATAATAAGTCCTGTATTACTGATAGTTGGTAGAAATAAATACTATTTTTTCTTACCGATCAAGTTTGATCAAGTTTTTCTGTTTTGTGGACATGCCAGTGATATTTGTTTCGAATTTCTCTATGACGAACTATCACGCATTCTTATTTGCGACCGCGTTGCTTCAGTTGTCTTGTTTCAGATCCCGCATGGCAGGTCACTTTTCATTCTCAATGACGAAATCTCATGGTTTACTGTTTGGTCCGCGTATTTCCGTATCCAACGACACTGTCTACGACAACCAACCACTTCCTCTTTGCAGCAGCTGCTTCGCTACGTACAAAGCGGACCACTGCACGTCCGTTAGCAGCACTGCGCTCGCGTGTTTGAAATAGTGGTGCGGCTGCGACGCAGTCTGGACGCTGCCATTACATTCATTGCATCATCAAGAGTGGATTCATTTTTTGTGGTCCCCACTCGCGTCGAAGAAGACCATCGAGATTGCAAGTAGTGCCACCGTTCAGTGACTGTGGCTGCGTGTGAAACCGTTCACGTACTGCGGTATTTGCCACCGGCAGCGCTGTTAACAGTAAGAAGCGCTGCAAAGCGGCCACGTCTATAGGGGCCCGTACTGGTTGCGGCTGTGAATGCGAAACTTTCGCCTCTGCGTGTGAACACTTATATCTGCTCCATTTTTCACAGGCCTTGCGCTACACACATCATGCCTTCCCACACCACGCTTGTGAGTTGTCTTAAAAATTAGGAATTAACCAAATTCCTTTCTTTTCGTAGTGGCCATGACAGCTCTTACGTTAATGAAATTTAACAGCCATGACAAGCCTTTCTGTGGTTTTAATCTCTAGCGTAAAGAAATTTATATTTGACATAGCAACGCAGATTTCACTCTAATTTACAACAACAGCAATCATAAGCAGAATTTGGTTAAAAAATGGTTCAAATGGCTCTGAGCACTATGGAATTTAACTCCTGAGGTCATTAGTCCCCCAGAACTTAGAACTACTTAAACCTAATTAACCTAAGGATATCACACACATCAGTGCCCGAGGCAGGATTCGAACCTGCGACCGTAGCGGTCGCGCGGTTCCAGACTGTAGCGCCTAGAACCGCTCGGCCACTCTGGCCGGCGCAAGACATGGAAAACGGAAAATAAATTATACCAATCCACATGTTCATATCACCATTTAAAGTAGCAGGAAAGTAGTTTTGGCTGTCCTCGGCACCTAACGGGACTCGACAGTACAATGGGTTATAATTCTTACAACACTTGATAACAGTCAAGCAGTTTAAAAAATATAATTACGACGCGGCCATACAATGCTGCGCAACAGCAATTAGTTATAAGCAAAAGCCTTAGTTTATTACTGTTTCTTTAAGTGCTTAGAGTTTAATGTTTTATAAGCAAAATTAAAATTAATAAAATGTTGTTTCGGATCTTTCGCGTGAAAATGGACAATGAGACTGGAGAAGTACATCGGAAAAATGAATTTATCAACGAATATAATTATGTACATTTAAGTTTAAGTTGTCAACCAGTTCAACAGCTTGAGGGAAGTGAAGATTGTTACAATTCTAATGTTAGTGAAGCAAATGTGTGTGTGTGTATGTGTGTACGTGTGTATAGAAATAAAAATAAATAACGATACTGACTTTTCTTCTCCAGAGCGATAGCATTCACGGTAATCAACACAGTAATCTAAAATCCGTGTACAGTGGTAGTTATCTAAAATCGTTTAGCTTTATGAAAGTTATCTAGCTGCTTTTGCTTTTATTACTTTCACAAATATATTCGAGAAGAAACTTAGTTGGTAATAAGTTAAATTTAATGCGCAAAGTTTGTAGAGTTTAATGACACGACTGGGGATTCAAGGAGGAGTAGAATGCGGCTTGTTATCCATCAAGGTTTGTCACTCCAGACACGAAGGTTTTGGGATTATACTTCTCAGTGATCTCTGTTCATCACCCAGGAGATAACGCTAGCTGTCTCACTCCGTTTGCAGATGAGGCAAGGTTATCTTAAGAAAACTGTACGCTTATCTCATCTGTTGTTGCAGGTAATACTGCAGTCTGGTTCGGGCAATGGCGGATAATAAAGCAATTTTTGGGCGTTACAAACATGCCCGTGTTATTACGTAGCGGGTGACACTCTAAACCAGTACCCACGTTAAACCAGTAAATCAGACATCTAGCAAAATTCTGTGGGGCGCAGGACGCAGTGGTAACCTGATGTCTCACGAAAACGAAAACGCCAGTTTTAGGAACCCGTTCATCACGCTGTGGTTCCAGCTGATGCTACTTTATGGGGAAAAGAATACCATCCTCTCTCTTGAAAAATGGAGATTATGGAACATGGGTTTCCTTCGTCTGCGAGTTACGTAGGTAGGAACTTAAATAGAGGCAAAACTGCTGTGGATACACTATGCAATGGAATCTACTTTTGTCGCTGATAACACACGTTGTTGAAATACCTACCTTACCTCCGAGCAAATGGACTCGCTCGTCCCACGTCACCGGGGTGGGCACAATCGAGGAAAACACAGTCACTTGTGAGCGAGCGGTCTAACGTAACGGTGTCATAATGTTTCCGAAACAGGTACAACGGAGTTGGATCAAGACTGAATGTGCCATTTTTGGAGCATCACCTGCGACCAGCTTTGCGAAAGAAGCGGTGATACTTTCTGCGCAACCCACGCATCATTTTGCACGACAATGTGCGGGCGCATACAGCGCAAGCTGTGGCTGCTCTTTTCGGTCGATGGAACTGGGAAGACTGTATCATCCACCCAATCCCCGGACTTGTGACTTTGATTTGATTCCAAAGATGAAGGGCCCACTTCGTGGCATTCGCTTCAGAACTGTTCCAGAGATTCGACAGGCAGTAGACCGCTCCATTCGCAACATCAACAGAACAGGCTCTGCTAAAGGTATACTACACCTTCCACATCGCTGACAACGGGTTCTACACAACGCTGCTGACTACTTTGACGGACAGTTGTGAATAAATAGTTGCCACTATTTAAGTTCCAGTCCTCGTATTTCACCCTCCATACTATTGAGCTGGCTGCTGTACCACAATTTCATTATTGGACAAACGATGAGCTGCAGCTATCTTATGATTCCATAACTTAATCTATAAAAAAGGAACCCTTATGGGATCACTTCATTGTCCGTCTGTTAAGATTCCATTTTCTGGCGAACGGGTAGAGGTATCAAGTTGAAATTTGTGTCATTACAAAGTCTACGGTCTCTTGGCGCTGGAAAAAATTAAAGTAAGATTCTAACTCAATTCAGTAAAAAGACACGGTGATGTTTGATACTTGCAAACTCACTCATCAAAACCTTTGAGGTACTTCCCGTTGACCTATAATCATGTAATTCGGCAACGAACAATGTTTCTCTGTACAAGTAAAGGAAAATTCTGAAAATTGTTAATTTGTAATTATATCACATAATTTATTTTGGCAATAACAAACTTACATTGCATTCGTAGTCCGTAAAAAATCCCAGAAACTACTGTAGCCATTGTGATCTGGATTCCAGTAATAGGTAAACTGAGTAACGAGAAAGGTTGTTATATATTATTTACAAATATTTCGTGCGTATTGACTGAGATAAGTTGAAATTAAACCCCTGGCGCCGTGAAAAATATACCTTTTCCATGCATTGGTGATATTCGTAAGGCAATGCAACTAACGTAACACCCCAGCTAATTCTACTTAACAAACTTTCCCTGACAGTCGGTTCCGACGACGTGTACATGTTTCAAAGCTAAGTAATACTAATAATTGATGCAGGATTGTAATTCCATTGTTTGTGATGAGATTATGATATTTCACAAAATGTTCACTGAAACGTTCCACTACAAAATTCGACCTCTGCGTAACAACAATAGCCCTCTGACCCGATGAACCGTTTTCTTATACGTAGTCTTTCGACAGATCTTATCAGTAGTCGCAACTGGGACGAGAGCAGATGAAATCAACGCATCTGCAATTGTCAGTTAACATAACATATTAATATAACTCAAAATTAATAAAGTAAATGAAATAATTACAATAGCAAATGCGAAATTACACTAAATATTTAACTTTAAACTTAAATTAAAACATAGTGTAAAGTCATGGAATTCCCGGGACCGATACGTTGCCAGTATCGACACCGATAACGGGCAAGTATCGTGAATATTTACAAATTCTTTGGCTGGATAAACTATCTATATGCATAAGTAAATTACTAAGGAACGTTCGGGGCGCGAGACCTACTCGAACGTTTTCATTTGTTATTACTATTATTATTTCTTTCCTTTCTCAGACGTTATGTCTGCTTAAAAATGGAAAGTGATGCGGACCTTGATCAAGAGTGACTTCCTTTTAACTGTACGGTATATGTTACATTGCAATTAGGAACTTTCGGGTAATTGAACATGTATCAATAATTACAGATTTCTGTAGTTGTATATATACGTTTGGATGTAGCTGTATTGCGTTGATGTACTGGTAGATATTGTGTGGTATGACTCTCGTAGTTGATAGTATAATTGGTATAATGTCAACTTTATCCTGATGCCACATGTCCTTGACTTCCTCAGCCAGTTGGATGTATTTTTCGATTTTTTCTCCTATTATCTTCTGTATATTTGTTGTATTGGGTATGGATATTTCGATTAGTTGTGTTAATTTCTTCTTTTTATTGGTGAATATGATGTCAGGTTTGTTATGTGGTGTTGTTTTATCTGTTATAATGGTTCTGTTCCAGTATAATTTGTATTCATCATTCTCCAGTACATTTTGTGGTGCATATTTGTACGTGGGAACGTGTTGTTTTGTTAGTTTATGTTGTATGGCAAGTTTTTGATGTATTATTTTCGCTACATTGTCATGTCATCTGGTGTATTCTGCATTTGCTAGTATTGTACATCCGCTTGTGATGTGATCTACTGTTTCTATTTGTTGTTTGCAGAGTCTGCATTTATCTGTTGTGGTATTGGGATCTTTAATAATATGCTTGCTGTAATATGTGGTGTTTATTGTTTGTTCCTGTATTGCAATCATGAATCCTTCCGTCTCACTGTATATATTGCCTTTTCTTAGCCATGTGTTGGATGCGTCTTGATCGATGTGTGGCTGTGTTAGATGATACGGGTGCTTGCCATGTAGTGTTTTCTTTTTCCAATTTATTTTGTTGGTATCTGTTGATGTTATGTGATCTAAAGGGTTGTAGAAGTGGTTATGAAATTGCAATGGTGTAGCCCATGTATTTATATGAGTGATTGTTTTGTGTATTTTGCTAGCTTCTGCTTGTTCTATAAAGAATTTTCTTAAATTGTCTACCTGGCCATAATGTAGGTTTTTTACGTCGATAAATCCCCTTCCTCCTTCCTTTCTGCTTAATGTGAATCTTTCTGTTGCTGAATGTATGTGATGTATTCTATCATTATTATTATTATTATTATCATTATTATTTCTCTCAACGTAATTCTCAACGTGCATTACAACAGTGCTCACCGAGCAGTCTTAGCTTCGAATGATTTTCACAGTGAAATTTCATGTCTCACTGACAGATATGGTACTATACACGGACTGCCAAGATACCTTTTGAAATATATCGAAAGATTATTTCCGAAAACTCTATATATGTAACGACATGTAAGTTCTCTTCTGACCTGCACTTTCAAGGACGGAACTCCTATAATATACTTCTGTAACTTGTGGTTTTAAGAAAAGGATCACATTAATAATTAGCCAATGGAATATTTCTCAAATTATATCTGTATTTTAGTTCAATTATACATCTCGTAGTTACGCCCACTTGAAATATAACGAAAGTAATGCAATTAGATTCTTTTTTTTCCGTATCAGGTTGTGATTTATTCGTACTCGAAAAACCTGACTACTTTCTGCTTCTCGCCTTTCATTGTTCGAATACGTTAGAGTTACAGGACTTAGCATTCGTGACACCTGCTGCGCTCTGTGTATTGATATTTACTAAAAATTAATGACAGTTTATGTACTTTGGACCATATGATGATATTATACGGAGTGTTCAAATGAAAACGTACGAAACGTCGTAACAACCAAACTGGTTGAAATTTGCATGTACCACTTTGGGAAAATGTATGAGACATCTAGGGACACACATGTATGCGCTCAGCATGTAAGCTGACGCTCACCGTCTTTTCGAAACCCAAGGTCCGATACTTTTCGAATTCCTCGACCACGGACGAGCATTAAACAGTGACGTGTCCTGTGAGAGACTCCGTAACCTATGCAAGTCCGTCAAGAGCAAACAGCATGGGCTGCTCACGGATGGAGTCATACTACTCCACGATAATGCGCTTCCACACCTTTCCAAGGTCACAGAAAGTTTAATGGCCAAGTTCAAGAGCAGCTCGAGTATCCGCCCTATAGCCCGGAATGTCGGCTTGCGACTTCCATGTGATTGGTCCGCTATAAAAAACATCTCAGAGGGAAGCGCTTCAACTCGGACGACGAACTGGACACATTGGCGGCCTGGCTCCCGTCACAGCCTCAGGAGTTCTGGCAACAGGGAATCCTTCGACTCTTGAAACAGTGGGATAGTTGTTCTCAGGCCTCTGATGATCACTTTTGAACAAAGATTTCGGTAATACCCACAGTGCTGTTTCTTACCTTTCCTTTTGAACATCCCTTACATGAAGCATTTGAGTAAATGCTCTTTCGGTGAGACCATTGTTACTTTTTATTCCTACATTTTCGTCATACGCACATTTGCGACCTGAGACAGTAGAAGCGAGAGATAGCTACTGTATATGAGACAGAACACAAACATTCAGGTTTGAACCCTTTGCTGGACTATACCCGTTTAGATGAAAGACGGAATGTTTATCATCGTACAAAGGACATAGTTATGATAAACACTACTCACTCATGACATAAGATGAAAACAGTGAATCTCCTGGGTGAGTTGTTCCAAAGTATTTTAACTTCGTATGAGAAAATAATATTTCAAACATCAAAAAAGATCAAATATTGTGCAAAGAAGCAATTTCTGATTTTCAAATTATAAAATATCGTCTTTCAAGATGTATTTAGTCTTTTAGATTGACAATTTTTTCTGAAATCCAACTTGTTTCTCACTGAATTAGAGCTTCTGTATTATGTGTACAGTAATTGTGTTATACTCTAGCTTCTCAAAAACTTTTTGAAAATGCTAACAATAAATCTCGGCATATTTTTTTATTAAAAGAGAGAGAAGAATACTGAGGACAAAATATTAAAGTTTGATTGGTCAGCTACCAGTACAAAGAGCTCCATTATACACTCCTGGAAATGGAAAAAAGAACACATTGACACCGGTGTGTCAGACCCACCATACTTGCTCCGCACACTGCGAGAGGGCTATACAAGCAATGATCACACGCACGGCACAGCGGACACACCAGGAACCGCGGTGTTGGCCGTCGAATGGCGCTAGCTGCGCAGCATTTGTGCACCGCCGCCGTCAGTGTCAGCCAGTTTGCCGTGGCATACGGAGCTCCATCGCAGTCTTTAACACTGGTAGCATGCCACGACAGCGTGGACGTGAACCGTATGTGCAGTTGACGGACTTTGAGCGAGGGCGTATAGTGGGCATGCGGGAGGCCGGGTGGACGTACCGCCGAATTGCTCAACACGTGGGGCGTGAGGTCTCCACAGTACATCGATGTTGTCGCCAGTGGTCGGCGGAAGGTGCACATGCCCGTCGACCTGGGACCGGACCGCAGCGACGCACGGATGCACGCCAAGACCGTAGGATCCTACGCAGTGCCGTAGGGGACCGCACCGCCACTTCCCAGCAAATTAGGGATACTGTTGCTCCTGGGCTATCGGCGAGGACCATTCGCAACCGTCTCCATGAAGCTGGGCTACGGTCCCGCACACCGTTAGGACGTCTTCCGCTCACGCCCCAACATCGTGCAGCCCGCCTCCAGTGGTGTCGCGACAGGCGTGAATGGAGGGACGAATGGAGACGTGTCGTCTTCAGCGATGAGAGTCGCTTCTGCGTTGGTGCCAATGATGGTCGTATGCGTGTTTGGCGCCGTGCAGGTGAGCGCCACAATCAGGACTGCATACGACCGAGGCACACAGGGCCAACACCCGGCATCATGGTGTGGGGAGCGATCTCCTACACTGGCCGTACACCACTGGTGATCGTCGAGGGGACACTGAATAGTGCACGGTACATCCAAACCGTCATCGAACCCATCGTTCTACCATTCCTAGACCGGCAAGGGAACTTGCTGTTCCAACAGGACAATGCACGTCCGCATGTATCCCGTGCCACCCAACGTGCTCTAGAAGGTGTAAGTCAACTACCCTGGCCAGCAAGATCTCCGGATCTGTTCCCCATTGAGCATGTTTGGGACTGGATGAAGCGTCGTCTCACGCGGTCTGCACGTCCAGCACGAACGCTGGTCCAACTGAGGCGCCAGGTGGAAATGGCATGGCAAGCCGTTCCACAGGACTACATCCAGCATCTCTACGATCGTCTCCATGGGAGAATAGCAGCCTGCATTGCTGCGAAAGGTGGATATACACTGTACTAGTGCCGACATTGTGCATGCTCTGTTGCCTGTGTCTATGTGCCTGTGGTTCTGTCAGTGTGATCATGTGATGTATCTGATCCCAGGAATGTGTCAATAAAGTTTCCCCTTCCTGGGACAATGAATTCACGGTGTTCTTATTTCAATTTCCAGGAGTGTATAAGTAACTTCATGTGTTATAAACTTGAGATGTACAGCATCTGTTTGCTTTGCTCCTGATTTCATTGTATGTGTCCAAAAATTTATTTTTAAGAATTGTTGTAGTAGCATAACCTTTATTTTGTACCTAAGGGGATGGCTACAGAACACCATGATCTTAATCAAACTTGTTTGGAGTGGACTATGTTAAAACTTAAGTAACATGTTGCAAATAATATTATTATTTACTTTCAAGACAATTTACTCATTTCTTTGATTTTTTATTATCAATCTCTTTGTTTACTGTACTTCAAATATTTTCCTATTTATTTAAAAGACTCTGACTGAAAAGTGACATCAGCTGCTTCATTCTATTTTCTACAGCACCTTTAAAATTTTCCTAAAAATTGTTGCATGCGAACATATTAGCTCCTTTTTTAAATGCAACTCACATCAAACTCCCACAAGCTCCCCTAACTGTAGATCACTCACATCCACTAGTACATCGCTCATTTTTATTCTCTCTCAGTTGCCCTTTATCACTCACACATTCAGTCCAGCTCATTGTCATAATCTCCTTTTGACTCTCTGTCATTGTCTCCTGTGTCGCAACCTCTCCTAATACTAGTCTCCTCTAATTGACACTGTCTCCCTCTTGCTTTCTCTTACTTCTAGTATCTCTTTCTCTTCCTCGTTGTCATTGTCATATATTCTGTCTCTCATTGTCTCTAGCTCTCACCCACTTCCGCTGTCTTTTTCTCTTTATTCCTCTCTCCCCCCCCTCCCCCCCCCCCTTGGCACTGTGTCTTGCACTCTTTTCCTAGCACTGTTCTGTCACTGTCAACTATGTTCCACTGCCACTGTGTCCCTATCTCTCTTTCACATTGCCATTGTCTCCTTCGCTCTTTTTATAGCGCAACTAGTTTCTACTATCTTTCAGTATTTATTACTTTTCCGTCTCTTCGCTCCTGGCTCTTTCTTGTTCTTTCTGAGCATAAAATGGCAAGATATGTTCGCATGCTACAATTTTTTGGAAAATTTTTTAAGTGCTGAGGCAGGTAGAATGAGGAAGCTGGTACCCCACTTTTCAGTCAGATTCTTTTAAATAACAGGAGCATTTTCGCATTTTTGGTGCTCCGATAGGGGCATTTTTTCTGTGGTTCGCTTCATTTTCCTGCTGCAGCATGGCATGTAACTCACATGGAAAGAAAAGTATTTGTCAGTAAAATTTTGGTAGTTTACTTATGTGAAATTGAAATAACGAAAACTAATTTTACACGTAAGACCATATTCGACGTGCAAAAAAATTTTGATTGTGCTTCAGTACTACAACATGGAGTTCCCTGACAACAACGGAGAAACTTTCAGCATATTTCTCCATGTTCCGTCACTTTATAAATTACATTTTCACCTTAGATGGGATTTTACGTGTACAAGTGGGGTAACTTTGAACCACTGTATCTTGGAAACAGTTAAAGACATGAAGGAAAGTTTCAATGCTGTTCGTGATCGGGATCTACTTACAGAGACACGTCCATTTGAGCAGCGATGTGTTTGATTGTGATCCGTCGATCACCTCGAATGAGAGTGTCCGCACGTTTCAACAGTGCAGCAGTCGCAGCTGTGGGCGGCCGGCCGGCAATCGAGAAATCGGACGGCTTTGCACACCTTGTTGCGATGATGGCAGATTCCTCGTCCAACGACTCACCGTGCTTTCGTTCAATATCCGTTACAGACGCCATTTAGAAGGCTACGTATAGCACCGCACCTACCGGAACTTCATGGAACCATAGAGGCTGAAGCAGAAATATTCCACGAACAAATTTCGCATTTTTACAACCGAAATTGGCAGAGAAAAAAAAATGTTTTGCATTACTTGTTGAACGATCCTCGTGGTATTTGTAGAATTAGAGACAGACGTTGACAGTTTTGACTGGATTACGCGATTTGAAATTTTGAAAGTAATGAAAATGAAATATCGCGTGGCGAGGGCCCTCCCTGCGGGTAGACCGGAACGCCTCGTGCAAGTGTTTTGAGGTGACGCCACTTTGACGACTTGAGCGTCGATAAGCATGAGATGAGGATGATGAAGACGACACAAGCACCCAGTCCCTGAGCGGAGAAAATGTCCAACCCAACCAGGAACCGAACCCAGGCCCTCCGGCATTGCAAGCCGCGCCGCTGTCCACTCAGCTACGGTGGCGGACTTGAAGGTACTTAATAGGGATAAAGTACTGGATGCGAAAGTTATTTATAACTTGTATAGAGACCAGACTGCAGTTATAAGAGGTGAGGGACTTGAAAGGAAAACAGTGGTTGAGAAGGGAGAGACAGGGTTGCAGCTTGTCCACGGTGTTATTCAAGGGTTCCAAGGAGAGATTAAATTTAGGGAAAAGAAATAAAAACTCTGAAATTGGCCAATGGCGTTGCATTTCTGTCAGAGTCTGCACTGGACTTGGAAGAGCAGCTGAACGGGATAGGTAGTGTCCTGATTAAAAGATAATAAGATGAATATCAACAAAAGTAAAATAACGGTAAAGGGACGTTGTCGAATAAAATCAGGCGATGCTGAGGGAATGAGATTAATAAATGATATGCTTAAAGTAGTAGATGAGTTTTGTTTTATAGACAGAAAAATAACTTGATGGGACATAAAACATCAGACAAGCAGTAAGAAGAAAAGCAATTCTGAAGGTATTTGTCTGGTATGTGGTGTTGTACGGATTTGAAACATGGACGATAAGCATTTCGGCCGGCCGGAGTGGTCGAGCGGTTCTAGACGCTTCAGTCTGGAGCCGCGCGACCGCTGCGGTCGCAGGTTCGAATCCTGCCTCGGGCATGGGTGTGTGTGATGTCCTTAGGTTAGTTAGGTTTAAGTAGTTCTAAGTTCTAGGGGACTGATGACCTCCGATGTTAAGTCCCATAGTGCTCAGAGCCATTTGAACCATTTGATAAGCATTTCACACGGGAAGTTAGTAAAAGTATTGTAAATGTGATGTTACAGGAAAATGGTGTATATTCAACGGTTAGACCGAGAAACTAATCAGAAGGTACTTAATCGAACTGGGGAAAAAAGAAATTTACGGTGCAAGGTTGACTAAAAGAAGGCATCAGTTGAAAGGACACTTCCTGAGGCACCAATGAATCTTCATTTTTGTTACACAGGGAAGTGTTTGGGTTAAAAATAGCAGAGGGAGACCAAGGGATGAATACAGCAAGCATGTTCAAATGGATTTAGCTACGAAGAACCTAGCACAGTATAGACTAGCTTTAGCTTACAAACAGTACAAAGGTTGTTTACATCTGCAACGTTCTAGATGAATTTACAACATAGCGTTCCAAATAATTAATAATGGAATGGAGATGATAAATAACGTCTTAGCATTGTGCTATTGTGACAACGAAGAAAAATATTACTGTAACGTGTTACTGTGAGTTTTTTATCAGCTACCTTGATTCTGTATATACTCAGACAAACCTGTTTTAACCATTAGCTATACCTTTTATGTAGTGTGGTGCTGACTTCATGGTATGTGAACCCTACGATACTACGCATTGTCCTAGGACTCGTTCAGTATAAATAGCAACTTTGAGATTCAGTGATTTCAGTTCCGAGACACAACAAGAAAGGATAGCACATCATATGAAATTATGTCGTCAACTTTTATGTAACATGATTTCAGTTTCCTCAAACAGAGATACCTCAAAGCACAAAAATTGCGCAACGTAAAAAAAAATTAAAAAATTACAGCGCGCTGATATTTCCGCAGTTAAAACTACATAAAGACAAAATTCTTCATGAATGTAAATGTAAAATTATGAAAGCGAATGTAATGGAAAACTAGAAAGCTGGAACGATACACAACATAAAATAAGTATGATGCTCGTAATTAATACATTATGTATTGCAACGAATTCATATGAGGGGAATCCCTCCTACGAGTCGTCAGGCGATTTTGCTTTCGTGTTTCAACAGATAATATTTGCAATTCAGATTTTCTAGTATGTGGCTGGAGTAACTCCAAAAAAAAAAAAAAAAAAAAAAATACTGCTCATGAACGACAAAAACCTTCGGTTTACGTCCAGTTACAAACAAAATGATTCTTAAACCGGAATGTAATTTGCTCATTCGATAGGGCGATCTCAAATTAGTCTAATGCGATACATGTTTTAACAGGGATATGAAAACACTAAGAATACCCAGTACTCCATCAGAGACAGCACCGCCCTAGCCCGCGCTCACTGCTAACGCCATGCAGAAGCGCTGCTCAGCTGTTGCTGAAATGTTGATTTGTCTTCGTCTTTTACTGCCTCTGTTAATAACACATATCTATTAAACAAATGTCGCGCTGGACTAATCTTAGGCCGGCCGCGGTGGCCGAGCGGTTCTAGGCGCTTCAGTTCGGAACCGCGCGACTGCTACGGTCGCAGGTTCGAATCCTGCCTCGGGCACGGATGTGTGTGATGTCCTTAGGTTAGTTAAGTTTAAGTAGTTCTAAGTTCTAGGGGACTGATGACCTCAGATGTTAAGTCCCATAATGCTCAGAGCCATTTGAACCATTTTTTGACTAATCTTGGACGTCTCTGTCGAATGGTACTTTAATTTTTTTTTGGGAAGGTAGCAATGCAACGTTTTCCGTCGACACTAGACTTCGCATAAAAACTTGATGAGCAGTATTAGTTTGGAGTGACTACAGATACACACTGCAAATTTAAATTGTTAATATCTGTCGAAACACCAGAAGAAATCTGCCTGAAGATTCTTAGGAGAGACATGCGGTATGTAAATGAGTAGGATAAATGCTTTGTTTGCGAGTGGAATTGTTGTAGAGAACTGGACAAGATCAATCCCAATTTTGTGAACGGACATTGACTTGGAACTCTAAGAGTCATCAATAAGTGCTGTAAAGTCAACGTAGTACATCGTTTGCAAGAGCATTAGCTATACTACTACTAAACTCCGTCCGGACAGGCCTCGGAAGTCTCAACGGTATCGACCGACCGCCGTGTCATCCTCAGACAATAGGCGTCAGTGGAGGCGGATATGAAGAGACATGTGGTCAGCATATCTCCCGCCCGACCGTTGTTAGCTTTCGTGACCGGAACCGCTATTTTTCAGTCAAGCAGCTCCTCAACTTGTCTCACAAGGGCTGAGTGCAGCCCGCTTGCTAAACGCGCTCAGCAGATTCGGACGGTCACCCATCCAAGTGCTGGCTAGGCCCGACAGTCATTACCTTCGGTGATCTGACGGGAACCGGTGTTAGCACTGCGGCATGACCGTTGGCTGGCACGAGCATCAGATCAATAAAATAAGAGTTTTTGTCCCTTTAAGCGAAAAAAAGCTGTCTTCTCTCCCACAGGGAAATAAGACAGAAAGAGAATAGAAAGAAAACACAAAAGAAAATATGTCGACCTCGATTGCAAGGTTTTCGATACGCATAGTTAGACCCAGACTGTTCAGTATAATCAATAAAAGCATATTAAGCAGAAAGAATCGTAACAGTTTCTGATCATATGAATGTGTTTGAAGAAGTACTAAGTAAAATGTTATACTGCATAATGACAGGGGAAGGTACACCTAACCACACAGTCAAATTCATCAAAATCAGTTATCCAGGTAACAGTACAGCTCGGAAGCAAAGTAAGAGAGATGAAGAAAGGATATAATCTGACATCTCGTCGGCATTGTGGTCTTAAAAGTGAGAGCACTATATCAGATGGACAAGGGTGAGAAAGGAAAGTCGCATAGCCCAGTTACAAGAACCTCCTGTCATCTGCCGGAAGATATGTAAGGAAACTATCAAAAATCTAAACCTCCCACCCTAGCCGGGAATCTAACCCGGGCCCCCGTGCGTGGCATTCCAACGCGCTGACCATTGAGCTAATGGGGCGGACCAAATAACTGGTAATAAAATAGACATAGCAAAGGATCAATTGAGGCGACAAAGTTTTCGCGAAATGACTTTGCATGCTTCCTAGAAAAAGAAACTACAACGTAAGATAGTTGCTTTAAAGTAAAAAAAAAAAAAAAGACGAAGTCTTATTGTTAACCATTTTTGAAGAAATATATCTTTCACATTGAAGAAATATATGTCTATGCAGACAATAATTTTTCTAATGATGTGCGGAGACATTTGTAAAGTGGGAAGACAAAACTGTACAAGGTTATGTGATGATGATGAAGTTGTATAGCTCTTTACTAAATAGGAAGAAAAGCGGAAGTTTCATAGTGAATAAGTGATATTTCTGAGATATGTTACAGTATATTTTTAAAAATATTACCAGAGGATCGAGGATATAGGAGAATAAATCAGAATTCAAGCTTTTTGACGCAGTCGGGAAATATAAACGAAACTGACAAGGTTACATATTCCTTGGGAGCGAAAAATGAGTATTAAGAAGTATTTCGACTGTAGAACAACAAAACAGAGTACTGTTGACAGAAGCAGAACAAAACTGGAAGACGAGTTCTATACCGAAAGTAGTCACAAACACACATTTGAATACAGAGATTGTGTTTTCGTGTACTTACCATATGGATGCAACATATTATGGTCTGCAGCACACCAGCGATGCGTGCCGTGCGAATCATATCGCTTGCGAACAATGAAGTGTAGAAATTTTCAGCTGATCCTACCCCGCTATCTTATCGGTTCCATTCCGCACACTGCCAAGGCGAGGAACATTTGATGTTCGATGCGACTGTCGCAACGCTAAACAGACTTCATCTTCAGATAAGAAGACTATGGCAGGTACTTTTGAGTATATCATAAACTGGCCAACTGGGAACCGTTTTTCGGTAAGATATGCAGTATGTGGGCGACAGTATGCACTGTGGAACTACCTTATGTGCCTTCCACATTTAATTTCTACGGCGTGTGGCTCATGATGGAGTGTCACAGCGAGGAAGGTGTACAAGAGTCCAACAAACTGTTTACATCGATTTCTCTCACTGCAGTCGGATTAACGAAATGATTAATGCAAATTTTGATGGTGAATGCTCGTCGGATTTTATGGCAACAGCAGAAATTTTATTCGATCGATAAAGCTTTTAAACTGTTCATACGCCCTACTGTAAGAATGCATTGTGTGAGTGGACTGATTATACTATTGTAAAAACTGCGAGGCAGCACGTACAATTAATGTCCGAGGGGAATGCAGACAACGAATATATTTTATAGCAGACAAATACTATGTGATGTTTCAAAAAGATGAATCCAATGTCACAAGATTGTATCTTCTACACTCTACATCAGTGGCTGTCTAACGTTTTTGCTTAAGAGCCAACACTGACATTGGAGGGCATCTCGAGCCGCATCGGAAGGTGGGAGTGGGGTCGTGGCCACTTGAATGGAATCATGGCTGTGGATAGAAGCTTACCTCTTAAAAATTTCGAATCTTCATATTATAAGTTACCACACTACATATTTTCAATGAAAAAGTAAGTAATATATTAGACCTTGATAATTTTTTCTGAAGGCTCACATAGCGACTAATTTTCCGTACCGACGCGGGTACTGTGCCCAATGCCATCGCAAGATTTCCGGACACATTTCCTAAGCATCTTCGTGCCCTACTGTCTGAAAAAATACCAGGCGACTGCAGCACACCGTTTTCAATTGGACTTTCATATTAGCCCAAATGTAACAGACAAGAAGGTTTTAAGTTACATAACTTTACTAATTCCAAATTTTCACAAAGGGATAACGGCGGATGATAACTTCCCACATATAAAAGGATGTAATAAAAGACAGTCTGATCTGTAATATTTTTGTGATACATGGAAGTAGCCAACCGTTATTGGGGTGAACACTTGGTCATTTTTCCCGACGAGTAGTTTCGCCACTTCTTCAGATCAGATTCCATGTCAGCATTAGTAATCCTCAGAAGAAACTATCTTACTGAAACAAATATCAAGCAACTACATTTGTAGACCAGAAGACGTTGCTTAAACATCGATTTGTACAAATTATTACTCTTCATACAAGTGAGGCAGCAAGAACAATATAAATGACTTACCTTCCGTGAAACGATTCAAAATGAAAAAGATGTTACTAAATATTAACGGAAAAAGCTTGTTCAGATCAAAAGACACCCAGTGGCTACTTTTCCCATGCTGGCCGCTTTACTACACCTTTGCCTACCGATATCACTATTAATTAGTAACATGCATAAATTAATACGTTATATTAATTAATAACAGTAATTGCAATTAGAGACACGAGACACGATCACAAATGTTTCCAAATGTTTTGAATATCATTTTTATTTTAATTATTGGATTGTATATAACAGCCTTAATTTGACTTAACATTACTTGCTACAAACGTGTATCACATTTGAAGATGACAGTCTCCATAACGCGCATTCACGAATCCTTGTTACTTCTGTCTGACATTAATAAGACAGCAGCTGATCAGTGCTGTTGCACACGTTCGTTAGTTTTCAGCACTGGAAGAAAAACAATAAAATATTCCCCCTCTCATTTCTGTTAATCCTGCAGTGACAGCGCTGCATACCACTCTGTCCCTGACGTAAGCTCACGGCCGAATTCACCAACGTGAATTAAAATTAGGCACTCTTAAAATATCACTGTATCTGAAAGCATTTTTATTTTTTACTGAACAAGAAAAATATGCTCCTAAGAAGCTCTTAACTTAGTTGGTTTTTGGATTCTGCTATTATTTCCTAAAAGCGTATTATTACAAAACTGACAACGCAGGCCGCACGAATCTTAATTTGACCGCATGCGGTCCATGGGCCGCAGTTTGACGACCAATGCTCTACATGAGTTGAAGTAGAAACTTGGTGTGAATTGTAACTTACATGTTGGACTATAATTTTTTTTGTTTTTAAAGGAACTAGCATATTTTGCAAGGATATGTCGTTTACATGCAACCTTGTGGTGCTTTTACAATTACATATTGAATCAAATTTTTCATTTACCTTCTATACATGTTCAATGCGGCCTTCACTGGAGGCTCGACAAACATCTAGACGATAATTAAACTTGTTCTATACTTCTGCGTGCATGTCTGGAGTTCCTGCTTTCACGTTGTTGCTATGTGCCATAGTAGTTTCACCCAAAGGTGTTGTAAGTGGAGGGACATTGATGGTGCTCCATAAATCCCAACAAACCAGAAATCATTTACTATGAGAAAAGGTGATCTTGGAAGTGAGATCCGCACTGCCCCCACGAACAATCTGTAGTTGAGGCAGCTCATTGTGAAGAAACGCTCTACAAACAGGTGCCAGTGCTATGTTGCTCCGTCCTGTCGCAGAATGAAATTTTCTACATGTTCTCACAATTGTGTAAAAAGACTGAATTCGAACATATCCATATGTTTGATTCCGGTAACCGCCTTTTCCGCATAACAAGCCGTAAATCTTTTCTCGGGAAATATCAGTGGTTATAAACTAACTGCACATGTGAGTAGAGAGAATAAGGTGAGAGGAGGAGTTGCCATATATGTCAAAAGTTATCACTGTGTAAAAAGCTTAGATACAAAAAAGTTTTGTCTAGAGCAGCGTATAGAAGCATGTGCCTGTCAACTTAAACTCAAGGAGGACTCTTTTATAATTGCAACTTTAATGTAGGTCCCCTTCAGGAAACTTTCATTTATTCCTGGAAAACTTGGATGCCTTGTTGTGCTATCTGTCAGATAAGGGAAAGCAAATTATTGTTTGTAGGGACTTCAATGTTGATTCACTGAAAGAGTGTAATAGGAAGAATGACCTGTAACTCTTGCTCGGTTCTTTCCATTTGACATCTGTCATTAATTTTCCTACTCGGGTAGTAAAGGACAGCAGCACATTGATACATAACACTTTTATAGACAAAGATAAGTTTAAAAACATAAATTCTTGTCCTGTTGAGAATGGCCTTTCTGATCATGGTACTCAACTAGTTACAGTATACGATATAGTTCCATTCAGTAATTCAAAACTACCCTCCAAAGTTGTGCGTTCAATGAATGACTCAACAATTAGAAATTTCAGGGAAAATCTTCAGCAGTTAGACTGGGATGAGGTGTACAAGGAACCCGATTCTAATTTAAAATATAACTTATTTCATGATACACTTGTAAGAGAATTTCAAAACTGTTTCCCCAAGGAAGTAGTTAAATCTAATTATAAGAAACGATGCAAAAATCCTTGGCTTACTGAAGGAATAAAAATATCTTGTAACCACAAAATGGAACTGTGTGTAACAACAAGGAAGAGTAATGACCCAGAAACAGCCAAATATTATAAAAATTTCTGTGCTGCATTAAGAAAGGTTATTAGAAAGGCCAGAAGCATGTGCATCATGTCTGAGATTAATTCCTCTGATAACAAAATCAAAACAATTTGGAATATTATTACAAGGGAGACAGGGCAACCATGAGTACACGATGACGGCATTACCATCAAAGCGAATGGAAACTTGACAGACAACAAAGCGGAAGTCGAAAACATTTTGAATAATCATTTTTTAAATGTTGTAGAGGAAATAGGATCTAAATATTCATTAGACGAAGCAACACAATTTGATACAATTGAAATTCCTCCCACCTCACCTTCTGAAATTAGGAAGCTAATAAACTCTCTCAAGAATAAAAGCTCACATGGAATTGATGGCATTTCCAGCAGGATAATAAAAGCTTGTTCCCAAGAGATAAGTGGGATTCTTAGCCGCATATGTAATAGCTGTCTGAAGCAGGGTATTTTCCTAGATAGACTGAAGTATACCATTGTCAAACCACTGCATAAAAAAGGGGGTACGTCTGATGTCAACAACTACCACCCATTCTCCCTTCTGACTGCCATATCCAAAATTCTTGAAAAAGTAATGTATTGTACAGTAGCTTCACACCTTTGTAAAAATAAAGTTTTAACAAAATATCAGTTTGGTTTCCAGAAAGGTTTTTCAACGGAAAATGCAATATATACTTCCACTAATAAAATATTAAATGCTCCGGATAACTGGAAGTCACCCATTGGGATTTTTTGTGATCTCTCAAAGGCTTTTGATTGTGTAAATCATGGAATACTTCTAGATAAGCTCAAGTACTGTAGTATGAATGGGACAGCGCTCAAATGGTTTAAATCATACCTAACTGGAAGAGTGTAGAAAGTTAAAATAAGCAGTTCACATAATATGCAAAAAACTGGCGATTTCTGAAACTGGGGAACAATCGAGAATGGGGTGCCGGAAGGTTCGGTCTTGGGTCCTCTGCTGTTCTTAATATATATTAATGACTTACTATTCTATATTCACGAAGATGCAAAGCTGGTACTTTTTGCCGATGATACAAGTATAGCTATCACACCCAACAGATAATAATTAACTGATGAGATTGTAAACGATGTTTTTCAGAAAATCATTAAGCGGTTCTCTGCAAATGAGCTCTCATTAAACTTTGACAAACACAGTATATACAGTTCCACACAGTAAATGGAATGACACCATTAATAAAGAAAGACTTCGATCATAAATCGGTAGCGAAGGTAGAATATTCCAAATTTCTAGGTGTATGCATTGATGAGAGATTGAACTGGAAAAAACACACTGAAGATCTGCTGAAACGTTTGAGTTCAGCTACTTATGCTATTAGGGTCATTGCAAATTTCAGCGATGTACATCTCAGTAAATTAGCTTACCACGCCAATTTTCATTCTCTGCTCTCATATGGCATCATATTCTGGGGTAACTCATCATTGAATAAAAGGGTGTTCATTGCCTAAAAGCGTGTAATCAGAATAATTGCTGGGGCTCATCCAGGATCATCCTGCAGACACTTAGTTAAAGAGCTAGGGATCTTCACTGCAGCCTCATTACATATATATATTCACTTATGAAATTTGTTATTAACAATCCCAACGAATTCAAAAGTAATAGCAAAGTACATGGCTACAACACTAGGAGAAAGGATGATCTTCACTACTCAAGGTTAAATCTAACTTTGGCTCATAAGGGGGTAAATTATGCTGCCACAAAAGTCTTTGGTCATTTACCTAATAGCATCAAAAGTCTGACAGATAGCCATACAGCATTTAAAAGGAAATTAAAAGAATTTCTGAATGACAACTCATTCTCCTCATTAGATGAATTTTTGGATATAGTTAAGTGGGTAATTTCCCCACCCCCCACCAAAAAAAAAGAAAAAATTAAGTGTCATGTAATATTTTGTTTAATGTAATATCTTGTATAGACACCTGTTATTAACCCGACATGTTCCACACTATTACGAAGTGGCATATTCATGATCTATGGAACAAGTACTAATCTAATCAAATCTAACACATGAGGCTTTGGAGCGTCTGTTTTGTGTTCGACTATGTTATGTTGTTGTTGTGGCCCATGTTCTTACATTGTGGTGTTTCACTTTCCCACTGAAATGGACCCTAGCCCCATCAGTGAATACTAAACGTGAAAAACGTGAAGGGAAATGGTCATCTTCAATCAACGCGTCCAGGATGAGTTCACAAGGCTTTACTCCAGAGATGCTCAACCCGCCGATTGCGATCGACAGGTCGACCACCATGGCTTTGCGAGCCGATGTTTCAAATCCTTTGCCCGAAATACGCTTAAATGAATAATTAAACTTGTCCTATACTTCTGCGTGCATGTCCGGAGTCCCTGCTTTCACGTTGTTGTTGCGTGACTGCTGTTTTTATGACAGTTCGTTGGCAGTGAGTGTTTCGCAGGGTATTTGTAGGCGTTAAGTCTGACAACACTGTCTCCGTTTCTTTCGACTGCATCTGCTTTTCACCGCCTTTAACGCGCTAAGTAGCAGTCTTTCCACCTGCATGGGGAGGTTATTGCTTGCGAACAACAACTTGGCGCTTCGTGGTGAGCGGGGAGATCGCTCGGGGTTTGGTGCTGGACTTGACCCATAGGTAGCACAGTTACAGAAATTAAATATGTAACACTTGCCTCAAATACAGTCAGAACTGTCAGATCAACAAACGTCATTGGATCAAGAATCGGCAAAGAAGTATATGGCTAACCTGAAAACGTTGAAGAGAGGGCCTGAAAGCCGATTATCAGATTTCAAAGCAGGGGAATCTGTTGCAGCTTTCATAGCTCAGCTTCTCAAAAAGTGTATGTGGAAGATATTTCAAGTAAAATAGTACTCTTATCTCTTGTAGTGAGAGTCAGCTTGAAAAGGAAATAATGCCATTTCGAGATCACATTTTCTTAAGATCAGAATAGAACGAGGATAACTTTCAGAAACTAATGAGTGTAAAAACATAGCATAACATTGTAAAAGTGGCATTGTTGTTTTATCGTTTTTTGGATGAACTTATCTATGTGAGGCAGCGTCTACAACGATGAATATAGTGAAATCTAAGTGTAGAGATAAAATGTCTTTTCACATTGTGTAAGGCTGACTGCCAAATTACTCACCAGATCACAATAAACTTGGCGATGATATGCAGAGCCAAGTATCTCACTAAAGTTTCTTCAACATTTGTGTTGGCCAATCGAAATTTTTTCACGTGTGTACCACCTTGAAAACTGAGTAGCAGGCCTACAATTTTTGGTGGAGAGAAAATTAGCTTTCATTTTTTTTTGTAATTAAAATGGTTAATTTTCGCTAGGATGTTGTTTTATGCTTTAACCTTTACGAATTTTTGAGTCAGTAGATCTCTAAATGGCTTAATTGTGTGTAGTAGACCTCAAACTTAAAGAGGTTGAGCACCCATACTCTACATGTTTCTGTTTATCACCATCATGAAGGGCTTTATGGTTTGAAACAAACGACGAGTACATTTCTGTTGACTACGTGAAACACTCTGCCGAATGCGCTACACGTCTTACACGAGCATACGGGGGCGACCTGTGGAAATCCCTCCCGCACAGCAAATAGTCTCTTGAAACTTCTGTTGCCATCGTAGAATTCTTTCAGATGTACGTGCTGCAGTGCCGTATTCCTGTTGAATATCGTTCCTCCCAGTTGCAAATAAACTGCACGTGTTGAAACGGAGAACGCAAAACATCTAATGTTTCTGTCGTATCACGATCCTAACTCGACGCATTCTGCGTAATGAATGAGCGAGATAGCTCAGGCAGTCCTCTGCAGGCAAACACATGATCGCCAACTTACAACAGGCGCACCCAAAAGTTTTAATTTAATTGCGTAGGCTAAAATTCACCCCAAGTTTCTATAATCAGTCATGCAGAAGATATATCATCTTGAAATGAGATATATATATATATATATATGTTGTTGTTGTTGTGGTCTTCAGCCCTGAGACTGTTTTGATGCAGCTCTCCATGCTACTCTATCCAGTGCAAGCTTCTTCATCTCCCAGTAACTACTGCAACCTACATCCTTCTGAATCTGCTTAGTGTATTCATCTATTAGTCTCCCTCTACGATTTTTACCCTCCACGCTGCCCTCCAATGCTAAATTTGTGATCCCTTGATGCCTCAGAACATGTCCTACCAACCGGTCCCTTCTTCTTGCCAAGTTGTGCCACAAACTCCTCTTTTCCCCAATCCTATTCAATACTTCCTCATTAGTTATGTGATCTACCTATCTAATCTTCAGCATTCTTCTGTAGCACCACACTTCGAAACCTTCTATTCTCTTCTTGTCCAAACTATTTATTGTCCATGTTTCACTTCCATACATGGCTACACTCCATACAAATACTTTCAGAAACGACTTCCTGACACGTAAACCTACACTCGATGTTAACAAATTTCTCTTCTTCAGAAATGCTTTTCTTGCCATTGCCGGTCTACATTTTATATCCTCTCTACTTCGACCATCATCAGTTATTTTGCTCCCTAAACAGCAAAACTCCTTTACTACTTTAAGTCTCTCATTTCCTAATCTAATTCCCTCAGCATCACCCGATTTAATTCGACTACATTCCATTATCCTTGTTTTGCTTTTGCTGATGTTCATCTTATATCCTCCTTTCAAGACACTATCCATTCCGTTCAACTGCTCTTCCAAGTCCTTTGCTGTCTCTGACAGAATTACAATGTCATCGGCGAACCTCAAAGTTTTTATTTCTTCTCCATGGATTTTAATACCCACTCCGAATTTTTCTTTTGTTTCCTTCACTGCTTGCTCAATATACAGACTGATTAACATCGGGGAGAGGCTACAACCCTGTCTCACTCCCTTTGAAACGTCCCCTTTGAACAATTTTACACGACTGTCCTTAAACTGACACAAAATATTTTTAGCGCAACGCAATCTGACTTTCAAAGATCCCTGCAAAAGAATGGCCCTGACTAACATTAAACTATACCTTTCACAAATCACTTACCTCACAAAAATCTTCGCTGCTCAAGCTACTGCAATACAGCGAGCGCCACTACTGCCAGCTAAATAAAAGATTCAAACTATGGAAGGCACTAACTACTGATAGGGATAGTTAGCAAATGAAAGATATTAATAGAGAACGAACAATGTATTTACCTTAATATCATCACAAGTCATAATATATATATCAGTTCATGACAAATTACAAATCTCCGCCATCTCTCTCCCCACATCCACCACTGCTGGCGGCTCACCTCCAACTGCGCAACGCTACGCGCTGTACACATCCAGCTGCCGCTGCCCAACACTACAATGGCGAGTATTACAACAATGCAAAGCAGCCACAGACTGCACACAGCACAGCCAGTGATTTTCATACAGAGGTGGCGTTACCATAAAAAAACCTAAACAGCCTACTTAACGTTTCATACAGAGGTGGCGTTACCATAAAAAAACCTAAACAGCCTACTTAACGTTGCCAACAAGAAAATATAAACAGCCTACTTACATAGAGAAAACATAAACAGCCTACTTACATAGACATAAACAGCCTACTTACATAGCCCCCATGCTCCCCACAAAAAATTTTACAAAATATTTTTTGGGCAGTGGCCAATAATGATTTGATAACATTTTTCATAATTACAATAACAAACATGTCAAATGCACACACTTATTGATACAATGTTGGTCAAAAGCTAAAATTTTCTCACAGTCCATAAAGACAGTCCTGATCATTCATCATAACAGTAATTACAGGTTTTTTTTCACAAAGTCTCATTAGTAAAAGAAATTGCACACAGAAGTAGTGGATTTCCATGCAGTCTTGAAGAAGTAGTGTTGTCCTTCCAACGGAAAGACAGTGCCGACTTTTGACATGCTGACAGGTAATGGGCCACAATGGAGCAAACCCACAGCAGAGTCATTCGAAGTTTTGAAGAATATTGGTAGGTAGGTCACCACAGAACAGACCCACTGTAGTCCTGGTAGAGATTACGGTATTGGTGGGCCACCAGAGGTGCAGACCCACTGCAGGCCTTGTAGAAATAATGGTATTGGTGGGCCACCAGAGGTGCAGACCCACTGTAGTCCTTGTAGAATGTCCAGCAGCCATCTGTTGCGATTGTGCAGGTGCTCATTCACCATCAAAGAGTCTTGCGGAGAATATAGCAAGTCCATAAACCACCACTTGTGCACTCACAAAGTTTTTGGAATTGTCCTTAGAACCAGCAATGCTGTTATCCAGTCCTTTGCTGAATTAGTAACACACGTGCAAACACGAACAGTCCCAACTTCTCACATATTGTCCATATACTATGACCAAAAGAAACGTGTGCAGTGAAATGTAACTAACAAGTTAATAATATCATGAACTGGTGACAATTACAATTTTATAACATAAGAATACAATTACAAAGGTACAAAATACATCATTAAAAACATAATAATACAGATAACGTTTGTAGTAATAGGGGCTTTACAAAAGAATAGAAATAAACATATACATCAGTGTTACAGGAATTATGACATAAGTAAATACATAAAAGATCAGAATAACTTTTGAAACATCGATTTCACACATGAGCATTAAAACAAAACAGATCAAGTAATGTACAAACATCTTTACAAAGAAAATAACATAGTATTTGAAAAATTCTACAACATAAATTTTATTAGCTAAACACATAAAGACAGAAAAAAGACAAATACACAAGGGTACATAAACATATAGCGGAATAATACAAAAGGAAAGGACAGGGTTTGTTGTACTGCAGTATTTTGCAAACAAAACTTTCTTTATTTCTCGGAGATCTCCCTTCATTCGTCATTATTCCCAAAAAGTCCTATCTATACCTGCTTTCTGTATTCTATTCATATTTCTTTCAAAATAAATATGGCTCATTGTACAATACTCATTTAGGCCCAAACCGTTTTCATGTAACTTTCAAAGCATTCTTCCCCTATTCTCCATAGTTCGTTTCTTATAGTCTACCTCCTCTTAAGCTAACTTAAATCTACTGAGCTCAGATATTAAACTAAGGGACGAGGCAATGCAGCAGCACAAAATAAGTAACACAAACAACAATGCAAAAAATGCAAATTGGCAAAGCTAGCAGCATAAATGAGCAAAAGTCAAATTCAATAACACTATGCCTGGCAAACAGCAGCAACTTATACCTAAACATGACATAGCGCAAGCAGAAAAAATATTACACTAAAATGGCCATGTCTAATACCTATGTCACATCTTAACATTAGAGTGATGCATCACAATTTATTCTACAAAAGAAATTACCAAGTACTTGAAAAGAAAATTATGAATGCAGTTCCTGTGAAGGTAAATGTCGCTTTGTGCTCCCTCATTTTTTGAAAAAAATTATTATATACTCGATCTGTAGACAGAAAATATTTATATTAGTACATCTATAAAATTTTATTTTAACCAATGCTGCAGTGCAGCTAGAAACTTGATATTAAACAAAATGTGTAAATAAATACATAAAGCAAGCCATATGGCATTTTTCTTAACTAGCAAGACAATAGCCGTGAAATGTTTCTCATCGTTTCATTAGGCATTTCAGTAAATATCATAAATTACGAGCTCCACAGTATGCTTTCAACAAGGAGATGTCAGTAGCGGGGACAATGGCCTTCCCTTTCTTTTTTTTCTACCTGTGCCGCTGAAAAGGGCTCGCAATAATGGCTTTTTCTCCAGGCGTCTGACACAGCTGGGTGCCCGCGACGCATTACGTGCAGGTGGTCACTTAACTTTCGTACGGAAATATTTACGACAGCAGTTTCTGCTACCGTGGCAGTCTCATATAAAAATATTTCACAGGTCAAGAATTAGCGTTGCAAATCTGTAGAAACAAAATCCTATAAATATAAGTGCCCAAAAAAAATATTCGTCAGCATTGTGATACAGTCACACATTTCATAACTCTTAAAGTACGTTTCTTGGTTTCCAACATCCTGTTTCACAAGTCAAGAGTCCCTACCCACTATTCATTACTCCTTACCTTATTACACATATACGTATCCATCGACACTCGTCAATATTTCGTCATTATAAATATGAAGCATATTCAAATAACTCGTATAGCCTCAGCCTATTAATCATAAACATACCTCAGCAGCATAATACACATCGTCGTCATAAAAATAACCTCATAACACCTCAGTCAAATCTCAAAATCGTCGTAGCTTCCTCCAATAATTAAAAAAATTCTCTGCTCATGTCAAAAGTGTCATCTGCCTCAAACGTACTTTAAAATCATGCTCCCTTACCAAATACATCATTCAAAGCTCTCATAGTATCACAATGATTCCGAAAAAATATAAGCATTTCACAAAGCACAGACAAAATACAGTTTCATAAGTGTGAAGTTACCCAACTGTGTATTGCGTAAACATGTGTCACTGATGTAGTAAAAAAAAGTTTATCTCTCAGTTACATGATCAGATAGCTGTGTAATTTGTGTGTTAGAGAAATATGGTACCGATGTGTAAAGTTGTATAAGCAAATACCATATTAGCTAGGGTTCCTTGTGGTTGCCAAACACATGGTACACAAAGTAAGCGTGTACCCCCCTGAGGATTAATGTAATTATACCCTCAGGTGTTACAGATTACAGCAATGAAATGAAATGTATCACTGAAAACCTTTGTATCATTGTACTTCAAATATCTTTAAAAATAAATGTTTTAAGTACAAAATTAATCACTTAACTGCGTGTCCTGTAGCGCTAAATGTGCGTCTTGCTGTAAGATAATTCTGTGGAAGTGTCGTAATTATCGTCCTCCGAAAGCTAAGTTCTGCAGAAGTCAATGTACTTACCCCATCAGAAACGAAAGTGAAATGCTTTGTGTATAGATATCATAATTGTTATGTACATTACTGTGATCAAGAAAATACTATACTGTAAAGTATTGTTGTGCTAAGAAAAAGGCCCTCACATTGTAGCTTACAACTAAAACATGTTTTGCTTTCCAGAAGAATTCAGAAAAACTGTGCGGATATAAAACAGAAACACTGCAAAAGCAACATTGTAAATTGTCACTCATTAGTAGCGTCGTGATAAAATCGTGTAACTGTCACATAAACTAACACTGTGTCATCTGGTATCTCACAGAAAGTACTTTAAATCCAGAATATATTTTCAGGTCAACCAAAATGTTGCCTTAAAATCTCATTAGCCGTACTGGTAAATGTTCTAAGTATGTGAGCCTTATAGTCGTTACGTAATCGTGCAACAAACAAGCAAGAATGTACACACACAATTACACTGTGTCGTCTGTTCGCAATAACAATGCATTCGTAATTTCTGTTTAAATAATTTCTCTTGGTTCTTGGCTGGATATTTAACTTCAAACATTGTTGCATGGTAACAGTTTCTAAGTCTGACAAAGCATATTAGTAATGTGAAGCGAAAAATTTTATGACAAAGACTAAGTTAAAAAGCAGATTATCTTTCAATAAACGGTTTTACATGTGAAATGTGGTGTAAACCTTTACTCTTCCTAGTACGCAGAGTTTCAACTTCAATGCAATTATCATGCGGTATTCGTCCGTAAAGAATACTGGAATTTTGCTCAAGGTTAGCGTCAATGTTATTTTTCTCTGAGCCAGCCGGCGCAAGCGGCTGCCTGCGGTGTGAGTCATTGTCTGTTTCTTTGTTGGCGCGCGTCGTTACTGGGATTAGGAGGTCTAACTTCCACAAATTCGCCTTGCCGAGAGGGCCCAGCTCTGTTTAAAGCTCGCCAGTTCTGATAGAATTCAGGTCTGTCGTTTTGTCGGTAGTTTACACAGTTTCTTTCGTGTCGGTCATGTGGTGGAGAATTTCTCCCTGAATCGTAACTGCGCGCTGAACTGTTGCGTCTGAAATTATTCTGTCTCCCTTGATAATAATAGTTCTGATTACCATATTGTCTGTTTCTATGATTGTCTCTGTCATATTCATTACTACGGAAATGTGATCTTTCTTTGTAACTATTATTACTCTGCCAGTGGTTGTCATATGGGTGGTGTCTGTTTTGGTCACGATTTGCATTGTAAGAATAGCCTTGTCGTGTCCAGTTATTGTTTCTGTCATCGCGGAATTGTGACGTATGTGATCTGTAGTGATTGTTTTCCTGTTTTCGCATCCCGCGACGGTCTGTGTCAATTTCCAGTTCTTGTAACAGTCCCTGAAATGCTTCAATGTCGTCTTTGCAACGTTCTGCTAAAATAATGTGTCGTAAATGTTCAGGCAATTTGAGTAAGCAAATGCGGATGAGTTCTGAGGGGCTGTATGGGTTTGACAGGTACTGATTCTTGTGCAACATGTCTTCAAAATATTTCACAAGACTGGAAAATTCAGATTGTTCGAAATGTTTCATCATTATGATGCTATATTTTACCCGGTCTTGTGTGGCTTGAGACCAATATGCTGAGAGGAAGGCATGATAAAATTCTCCTTCACTGTGACAATCCTGAATGACCGATCGCATTCTTACAGCTGGTTCATTCTCTAAGTAGCCACACATAAATTCTAATCTGTGTTCCAACGACCAGTTGGGAGGAAAACAATAAGAGAATTGATGGAGCCATGCTTGTGGATGAATGTCGTTGCCAGAATTCTTAAATGTTTTGAATTTACGTGTAGTAATGAACAGCTTATAGTCAAAATCATCATGTCGGCGAGTCGCATATCGGTCATTTTTAGGTCGTGTCGGCCGTTCCATCTCGAAATTCGGTGCACATTGCCAGTTTCTTTCATAACTTCCGAAATGCCCTGTGTTATTATTTTGCGTCTTTTCCGTATTTCTAAGTCCCTCTTCCCGTGTTGGGGCGCGAGTGTCCTCTGAAATACGTAATTCTTGTATTACCTGTGTCAGCTGATCTTGTACTTCCCGGATTTCTCTTTGGTGTTGCGTATTAATCTGATTCTGATTTTGTTTGAATTTCCTAATTTGTTCGCACTCTTCAGTGTCAGTGAAGGCTACAGGTCTTGTGTCATTCAGATCATCATCTACCTTTGTAGATAAGTTAGTGACCTGATCCGAAAGTTCGGCTACTTTCTCCGATAGTGAACACATTTCCTCAGTGTGTTTTTCTGAACCAAGTTTCAGAATGTCCATTTGTGTTGAAATCGAATCTACTGTGTCCTTTAAGTTTTCCTGAGTTATTGCAAGTTGCGTAACCGAATCGGTAGATGCAACTGAGTCAATTTTAGCCCACAAGGTCTCATGATTTTCATGAACAATGGCTTGCAGTTCTTTTATGGCTGCTTCGTGATTCTGTAATGCATTTTCATGCCGCGAAAAAATAGGTTGAAAATGCTCACAAATTTGTGTTTTTACGTCATTACAGACTTTTTGACATTTCGATTCAATGTTATGTAACTCAGTAGTTAAATCTTCACGTGTTTGTTCAAGCGTGGTGTGAAGATTTTGTTCCATTGCGTCTAACTGTTGCTGTGTTTGTCTCTGGTGTTGTTCCATTGTGTCTAACTGTTGCTGTGTTTGTCTCTGGTGTTGTTCCATTGTGTCTAACTTTTTAAGATTTTGTTCCACTGTGTCTAACTTTTTAAGATTTTGTTCCACTGTGTCTAACTTTTGAAGCTTTTGCTGTGTTTGTCCCATTTGTTGTATTAATTGTAATAACAATGCATTGGTGTCTGAAACATGTTCCTCAGTGCTTTTCGGCAGTGAATTTACACCGGAAACATTCACATTTTGACAAGCAGAAAATGTGTCTTGACTTATTTGAGAAAACGGTGAGGATCCAAAACCTGAATCTACAGTATTTGCGAGATCGTGTCGTGTCATTTCGGCTTCCTGAGGCGAGCTATTGCCGACCGATCGATCGATAATGCTTCCCTCTTCACTAATTGTTTCACTGTCCACGCCATTGTTTGACGCCCGCTCCATTTCCCTGTGCACAGTTACCAAATTACTACTTTGAACATTAGTAAATTCATTACTCTGCGGCGCTGATAAGCTGCGCTCGTCGTCACTATTATTTCTCAGTTTACTTTGGAGCCTAGTGTTACGTTTTTCACACGCCATAATTGTCACAATATTTCACACGATAACACAGAAAAGCACAATTTGAAGAGCAAAATAAAATAACATAGCAATGGAAATAATGTCTACTTAATTGCCAGCGCAGCTGCGAAATACTTGGTGCAAATCTACATGCATGCCACAACTGTTTTACTGTACAACAATGAAAGGCTACAACTACAAAGGAGATTCTCTCTACAATTACGCGCTAGCAATAAACAAAATCTACACTAATTACACAAACTACAAGAAAAAATCAGAAGATTCCAGTGAGGTATCCTAGGCTAAGGGTCGACATATGAAACGTCCCCTTTGAACAATTTTACACGACTGTCCTTAAACTGACACAAAATATTTTTAGCGCAACGCAATCTGACTTTCAAAGATCCCTGCAAAAGAATGGCCCTGACTAACATTAAACTATACCTTTCACAAATCACTTACCTCACAAAAATCTTCGCTGCTCAAGCTACTGCAATACAGCGAGCGCCACTACTGCCAGCTAAATAAAAGATTCAAACTATGGAAGGCACTAACTACTGATAGGGATAGTTAGCAAATGAAAGATATTAATAGAGAACGAACAATGTATTTACCTTAATATCATCACAAGTCATAATATATATATCAGTTCATGACAAATTACAAATCTCCGCCATCTCTCTCCCCACATCCACCACTGCTGGCGGCTCACCTCCAACTGCGCAACGCTACGCGCTGTTCACATCCAGCTGCCGCTGCCCAACACTACAATGGCGAGTATTACAACAATGCAAAGCAGCCACAGACTGCACACAGCACAGCCAGTGATTTTCATACAGAGGTGGCGTTACCATAAAAAAACCTAAACAGCCTACTTAACGTTTCATACAGAGGTGGCGTTACCATAAAAAAACCTAAACAGCCTACTTAACGTTGCCAACAAGAAAATATAAACAGCCTACTTACATAGAGAAAACATAAACAGCCTACTTACACCTTCCCAACCACTGCTTCCCTTTCATGTCCCTCGATTCTTATAACTGCCATCTGGTTTCTGTACAAATTGTAAATAGCTTTTCGCTCCCTGTATTTTACCCCTACCACCTTCAGAATTTGAAAGAGAGTATTCCAGTCAACATTGTCAAAAGCTTTCCCTAAGTCTACAAATGCTAGAAACGTAGGTTTGCCTTTCCTTAGTCTAGCTTCTAAGATAGGTCGTAGGGTCAGTATTGCCTCACGTGTTCCGATATTTCTACGGAATGCAAACTGATCTTCCCCGAGGTCGGCTTCTACTAGTTTTTCCATTCGTCTGTAAAGAATTCGCGTTAGTTTTTTGCAGCCGTGACTTGTTAAACTGATAGTTCGGTAATTTTCACATTTCACTGAATCTACGATCCATGTGACTGCATTCTATCCTCGAAGAACTTGTTCACCTGCACATTACGTGCATCTTCCGTGGGGAGGGTGAGACCGTTCAGTGAGGTAATTAGCTTAATCATATGGCTAGAAGTGTTCGCTAAAGGCTACGAGAACGTGAGCACAACTGCGAAGTACTTCCCTGGGCTAGCAATTCCGCAGTTCTTAAAGCATTAAACATCTGTAGGGCTACTTAGAATGCCGTGTTGTCTCTGTGGAATCTCCACCACACACACCGCACTTCACGACTCCAGGTGCCTAGGGAGACCAGGTGGCTAATGTCCAGCTCGTGTAGCTGCAATTATACCGAATACAAGCAGGCGTTCCCAGTAATTCTGCTTACCACTGCGTGGTAGACACACTTCCTACAAACCTATGTTTTTCGCTTCCTGTACGGTTCTTCCGGTATAAACAGCACAACAGACGCTACAGATTTCAGTGCGCAACTGGCAAAGTGTTAAAGGTTACCATGAGTAGTAGTATCGCGAATATCAGCACCAGCACAGTTTCGAATTTTGTTTTACTACGAATCCCGCAGGCTCGAATGTACGTACTTTTGCAACAGTGTACGAGATGCAGATAGTTTGCTAAGACAGGTGTGTGTAGTCGAAATTTCGGATTTATATATACGTAGTAAAATGAAATTCGAAACTGTGCTGCTGATATTCGCTATACTACTACTCATGGTAAACTTTAACACTTTGCCTGTTGCGCACTGAAATCTGTATCGTCTGCTGTGCTGTTTATACCGGAAGAACTGTACAGGACGCGAAATATATATATATATATATATATATGGCATGATCTAGCCATGAATGCTTATTTCCCCTAGACAGCACATCAGGTGCGGAAGTGTGGACACATGGACGCATAATGGTTAGTCTGTACTACAGATGAAGTTCACTTAAAGTGATGCAGCTATGACTGTGAAGAAAAAATGGTTCAAATGGCTCTGAGCACTATGGGACTTAACATCTGAGGTCATCAGTCCCACAGAACTTAGAACTACTTAAATCTAACTAACCTAAGGACAGCACACACATCCATGCCCGAGGCAGGATTCGAACCTGCGACCGTAGCGGTCGCGCGGTTCCGGACTGAAGCGCCTAGAACCGTTCGGCTACATGGGCCGGCTGTGCAGAAAACATTAGGTGGTAAATTATGTGATGTATTTGTGTGAAGATTGTTTGACACACAGAAAAAACAACCAGCACCCTGATATACTGATGTGTGTAAGTACCACACAAAGAACACTTTAACGGTTTGAACCAAATTTGGTACACGTACTACTTACTTTTTGGGAAAATGTGCTGTGGGAATAAGAACCACCTATCTCCCATAGGGGTGGAGACTGCGATGAAGATGTTTAGTAATACCTGATATCTAGGCAGCCCTATTATATGGGTAGTATCAGAATGCATTCCAGGTGGTATAATCGTGGATGGCCAAGTCTGAGCAGAGAGAAGCGGGAGGGGGAGATAGATAGTGAGGTGGGGAGGATGAGATGGACAGAGAAAGGGGTTGGAAGAGATGAACACATAGAGGCAGGAGCAGGAGATGGACAGCGAGACAGGGGTGAGGAGGAGATAGAGGGGGGGGGGGGGGGGAGAGAAGGAGGTGGACTGGGAGAGGGAGAAGGGGGAGGTAGGCAGAGTTGTGGGACTAGGAGATGGCCAAGACAGAAGGCAGGAGGCGACTAACGGAGATAGGGTGAAGGAAGTGATGGAGAGGGGGAATGAATAGGAGAAGACGAGCAACGAGAGAAGGGGTGCGGAGATGTAAGCAGCGTATGTGATATACTGGTAGATGGGCGAAGCTGCTCGTATAAAACTAGTCTACTATAAATCACACAGAAACACGCTTATACACATATACGCACACAGATACATAGAGGTCTTACAGGAGTGGCACTTTTCCCCGCAGTCAGCTCCATATAGCCACTGTTCAGTTAAACGTTTACTGTAGGGGAACGATTCCCTTTTCTCTATTACAGAAAAAAAGTGAATTGTTCCCATGCCCCAGGTACGTTTCTTCTACACATGAGTACATCATGGTGTCGATTGTTTGGTACAATAGTAAGGAAGAGATGGACATGCATAGCGACTACTGGAAAGTCGTAGTTGTTGAAAAGTATCAAACATCATTCCTCTAATTCAGAGAAAAACGCTTATTGAGTAGAGTTTGCCGACTTCTTCCTCGAATTACAGATCAAATTCACGAGCGTACGTGAAAACTGCGACATCGAGAATGACTAGACCGAAAAAAAAGACTTACAGATGTGACACCAGTGTATCGATAGGAATGCTTAAGAATGCAGAGAGACGTTGTTCACACTCAGTCAGGTATGTCAGGAAGGGTCAATTTAATGGTGAGCTTAGTCAATAGGAGCCTTCAAATGGAGACACATAAAAGTATTCCCCGTGGATGGAGAAGAGTACGACGTCAGCATTGTAATTAGCATAATTCGGACTTCCGTTGTACAGATCCACCCGGTCATCAAGGAGACTTATATGGTGGAGAAAATTCTACACACATCGAAAAAGTTTCGTGTCACCCCAGTTCCCAGAACTCTTGAAGATAGACGTTGACTGTGAATATAGTATCACAGTCCCTTTGACTGTTGAGAGATGTCAGTAAACCCGCCCAAAAATGTGAACAACCATGCATGAGCATGGACGGAGGGGATCCGACAGCCGATCAGTTCCAGACATTCCACCAGGAAGGAAGTACACGGCTCCTGTTGCCTGCAGTTCAACCATGACTAGACGGTCAATACCGCAGTTAGATCGCGTCCGCATTATTACTTTGTGCCAGGAAGGGCTCTCAACAAGCGAAGTGTCCAGGCGTCTCAGATAGAACCAAAGCGATGTTGTTCGGACATGGAAGAGGTACAGAGAGAGACAGGAAATGTAGATGACATGCCTCGCTCAGGCCGCCCAAAGGCTACTACTGCAGTGGATGATCGCTACCTACGGATTGTGGCTCGGAG
This sequence comes from Schistocerca americana, assembly GCF_021461395.2. Lineage (NCBI taxonomy): Eukaryota > Metazoa > Arthropoda > Insecta > Orthoptera > Acrididae > Schistocerca > Schistocerca americana. Next base: position 941,264,217 of record NC_060119.1, read on the forward strand.
GAACCCTGAGAGCAACGCCACCATATTGAATAATGCTTTTCGTAGAGTCACAGGACGTCACGCTATGACTCAGACTGTGTGCAATAGGCTGCATGATGCGCCACTTCACTCCCGACGTCCATGACGAGGTCCATCTTTGGAACCACGACACCATGCAGCGCGGTACAGGAGGGCCCAGCAACATGCCGAATGGACTGTTCAGGATTGGCATCACGTTCTCTTCACAGATGAGTGTCACATATGCCTTCAACCAGACAATCGTCGGCGACGTGTTTGGAGGCAACCCGGTCAGACTGAACGCCTTAGACACACCGTCCAGCGAGTGCAGCAAGATGGAGCTTCCCTGCTGTTTTGGGGTGGCATTATGTGGGGCCGATGGTGGTCATGGAAGGCGCCGTAATCGCTGTACGATACGTGAATGCCATCCTCCGACCAGTAGTGCAACCATATCGGCAGCATATTGTCGAGGTATTAGTCTTCATGGAGGACAATTCGCGCCCCCATCGTGCACATCTTGCGAATGACTTCCTTCAGGATAACGACATGGATCGACTAAAGTGGCCAGCATGTTGTCCAGACATGAATCCAATCGAACATGCCTGGGACGAATTGAAAAGGGCTGTTTATGGACGACATGGCTCACCAACCAATATGAGGGAACTACGCCGAATCGCCATTGAGTAATGGGACAATCTGGACCAACAGTGCCTTGATGACCTTGTGGATAGTATGCCACGACGAATACAGGCATGCGTCAATGCAAGAGGATGTGTTATTGGGTATTAGAGGTACCGTTGTGTACAGCAATGTGGACCACCACATCTGAAGTTTTCGCTGTATGCAATGTGTGGTTTTCATGAGCAATAAAAATGGCGGAAATGATGTTTATGTCGATCTCTATTCCAATTTTCTGTACAGGTTCCGGAACTCTCGGAACCGAGATGATGCAAAATTTTTTCGATGTGCGTTCTTATACCTGCTACACACCCTTTCCCGGAGTTTGTTCTCTGACTTAACGGTAAATTTACTGATGTGGCTTTTTTGTTTTCTCTTTATGCTGTAACGAGAATGGAAAAGAAAATTTAACAAAGTAATAACTTGTGCAGAACCGGGACACAAACCTAGAATCTTGCCTTGTTGTGGCAGGCTGTAAGTCGTGTCTGTATAGCTTAGTCAGTAAGAAACTTTTCCCTGAAATTCAAGGACCCTGCTTGAAGTTACGGCCTCGGAAACAATGATCAGAAAATTTAATCCACTCCGCTATCTTGTGAAATATTCATTGCAGATTTCTGGAACTTTTCTAAGGCATCGCCTTATTTATTATAGTTATCGTCTTGTTTTGATATGCCCTCGTTTCCGACGGTACAGAATTTCGAAGGTAAATAAGTCATCTGATGCATCGGTAACAACAACGCAAATCTAATGAGGAAACCTTGACAACAGTCAGAAACTACTAAGTGGTACCTGGTCTCGTTTCTGCTCACAGGGACTTCGTTTGATAAACATAATAGAGGAATAGAAGAAATTTAATAGTGTCAAGAGGTCTATTAACTATCATGACAAAACCATTATCAAGAGACTGCTTAGCTTAATGTGCGTCTAAACACTGTGTCATCGACGAAAGTCATTCAGCTGGAGTTCGTAACAGATCTATTATTGAAGTGTTGCTGGCAAACCATTTGCAAATCTGGAGAAAGCAAAAAATAGCTTCTGCGTTGTGAGGAGCGTAGAAACTGCATTACTGGTACGTGAGTGTGCGGATGAACTGTTTTTTGAAGAAAAAAGTGATCCTGAATCGAATTGGGTGGGTACTATTGATAACAGTGTGGTTGAACTCTTGTACCAGACTTTTTCCCTTCAAGTACGACACAGCGAGCTCCGTGCACCAGGTATTATGTTTGGATTTATTGAACTATGCTGTTTCGAACTTCACAAAATACAGTTGACCAGTGCGCAAGGGCAGGGCGAAAAATTCTCGATATGGTACCGGAAAATGGTATTCTTAGGTTAAAAATAAATTATTTTTTCCTAACGTTCTGTTAGATCAATGGACTCAATCTGAAGTGTTTCCATCCTTGAAATGCAATTCTGGAAGATCTAAATACTTATATTTGGTTGTCACGTCTTCATCGCGTGTCACGCATCTGTCAGAAAAATCTTTAGATAGGGTAGTCACTGGAAGCCAGAGAGTGCCAAATTTCGTGCTTTAGACAAATGTTCCACCAACTTCACACTTCAATTCTCCATCAATTTTTGTTGATGCTCACGTTGTCTTTTACAGTGCAGGTACATTAACACATATATTATAACCACTTGCGTCAGATAACTGACGAGGTATTCAGTTTCTTTGATTTGTCCTTTGCAAGATAATAAAACAGAAGAATCCCTTTCGCAGCAGGGGACTAATGACCTCAGCAGTTGAGTCCCATAGTGCTCAGAGCCATTTGAACCATTTGAGCCTTTCGCATCGAAAAAATCAATTGTACAACCTTTCCAGAAAATGAAATTTATCTTTTCGTTGCAAGGCCACAGATTTCATAGCAGTTCAAAATGTTCAAATGTTGAAATGTGTGTGAAATCGTATGGGATTTAACTGCTACGGTCATCAGTCCTTAAGCTTACACGCTACTTAACCTAAATTATCCTAAAGACAAACACACACACCCACGCCCGAGGGAGGACTCGAACCTCTGCCGAGACCAGCCGCACAGTCCATGACTGCAGCACACTAGACTGCTCGGCTAACCCCGCGCGGCTCATAGCAGTTCATTTCTTGGCATGAAGTGGCACCCCATGTCTCATTCATAGCAACAAATCTGGATATAATATGGGTTAGTTTCTTTCTAAATTACTCAAGCATTTATAGGAAATTCGTCTTCATTTAACAAAAGCGGCACCCATCCTGGTCATAGTTTTCTCATAAGTCTCATGTAAAATGTGCCATTCTTTTGATGATTAGTAGGGCAACGAGAACATCAGCGCACATTGCGGGTTGCCTACATCAGGAGCAGGGGTAAACCTATTGTTCTCTTTTGATTGACAGCTCCTTAACCTGTTGTTCCGCTAAGAGGATTATAACTACCTGGGGATAATCCATCTTTATGATTGACAGGTTCTTAACCTTCCAGAATGAGATTTTCACTATGCAGCCAAGTGTGCGCTGATATGAAACTTCCTAGCAGATTAAAACTGTGTGCTGGACGGAGACACGAACTCGGGACCTTTGCCTTCCGCAGGCAAATGTTCTACCTCTTGAGCTACCCTAGCACGACTCACGCTCTGTCCTCACAGCATTACATCTGCCAGTACCTCGTCTCCTATCCTCCAAACTTCACAGAATCTCTCCTGCGAGCCTTGCAGAGCTAGAACTCCTGGGAGAAATGATATTGCGGAGACATGGCTCAGCCACAGCCTGGGGGATGTTTCCAGAATGAGATTTTCATTCTGCAGCGGAGTGTGTTCTGCTATGAAACTTCCTGGCAGATTTAAACTGTGTGCCAGACGGAGACTCCAACTCGGAACCTTTCTCAGTTAGTATTTTTACTGTCTTATCAATTCCAACATTTGCTATCTCATTTGCTGACGTTGTTTTCAATTCCTCCACAATCTAACGAGCAGAAATACCTTTGTTCCACTCAATCACACTTTACTAATTCCCATTCACGTTCTCCTCCTGGCACTACCTTTTAAGGGATACCAACCTACCGATTTGAACAACAATGATGACAATAATATTAATAATAATTTCGTGTGGCTCAAAAGCCTGGTGCAAGTCCTTCAATCGGACGCCACTTTGGCGACTTGCCCGATCAATCCTACCAGGGGGACTTGCCCGATCAATCCTACCAGGGGAAGGGGACTTACAGTTTAACATGCAATCCGATCCACGTGTTCTTTCTGGCGAATTTACACTTTATTGAGTGAATAAGCTTAGATTAAAGGGATACTAAAATATTCCGTGGTTCGACAACATTCTGACCCGCGGCATTTATATTTCGAAGTGCATACTTTACCAGTATATACCAGGGCCGACAGAGTTTGGGTGGAACTTTTCACAAAGCGAGAAGTTATCAAGAGATTATGAACGCAGTATTTCCTGTGCATAGACGGTTTTTCTTCTGATCCAAATGCCGTAGATCAATGCTGACTATATCACCTATGAAAATAGTTTCCGACCTCAGGGGGAAAGGAGATGTCAAGAGAGCCGTGTGGTGCAAAAATTGGCAGTTGACCCTAAATAATGGAAAGTGTGAGATCATCCATATGAGTGCTACAAGGAATCCGTTAAACTTTGGTTACAAGATAAATCAGTCGAATCTAAATGCCGTAAATTCAACTAAATACCTAGGAATTACAGTTACGAACAATGTAAACTGGAAATAACACACAGAAAATGTTGTGGGGAAGACAGACCGAAGACTGCGTTTTATTGGCAGGACACATAGAAAATGTAACAGCTCTACTAAAGAGACTGCCTACACTACACTTGTCTGTCCTCTTTTAGGATACTGTTGCGCGGAGTGGGATCCTTACGAGATAGCACTGACGGAGTACATCAAGAAAGTTCAAAGAAGGGCAGCACATTTTGTTTTATTGCGAAGTATGAGAGAGAGTGTTACTGAAATGATACAGGACTTGGGGTGGACATAATTAAACAAAGGCGTTTTTCGTAGTGGCGGAATCTTCTCATGAAATTTCAATCACCAATTTTCTTCTCCGAATGTGAAAATATTTTTTTGACGCCGACCTGCATTGGGAGAAACGATAATCGTAATAAAATAAGGCAGATCAGAGCTCAAACTAAAAGATATAGGTATTCGTTTTTTCTGCGCTGTTCGAGACTGGAATAATAGAGAATTATTGTGAAGGTGGTTTGATGAACCCTCTACCAGTGTGTTTAAGACAGTGCACTCACGTTAGGAAGGTTCATATTTCAAATCCCCATCTTCCCATCGAGTTATAGTATTCCAGTGATTACCCATATCACTTGACGCTAATGCCAGGAATTTTTCATAAACGTATCTGTTGACTTATTATCGTCCTGTTCAAATTTGTGGCCTGTTCGTGATGAACTCGTTGTTAATGACACGTTAAATTAAGTGTCCGTCTCTTTCTAGAAAGGTCGTTTTTAAGACAGTGACTAACCTTTTATCTGCAGTATAAGGTTACCTAGGTCTCGAACTCCTATTCAGAATCTTAGCAGTCAGCTGGATTGATCCTCGACCTTCACATTCGTGGCGGAAGGCACAAACAATAGACTTGGTGTCAGTGCCAGGTGACCGACGATTATTAAATATCGAGAACTTTTCCACCGTGTGTGGATTCAGCAAGGACGTGTATTGCAGTGAAGGGAATTTTGACTGTGGGTATGATATGAGCAGAAAAGGCTGAATGAGGGAGGAGTGCACCTAGACCACACAACCCAACGCAGCCTGCAGCTGTGCGGTGTGCAGCATCCAGAGTCCTGCAGGCGCTCTGTTGTTCCAAAACCCAGAGGCCGGATGTGGACGTCCTTAGTGGCAGCTTGACGACTGTCTTTTCCAGGAACGCATTCCGTTTGTTCGGCATTCTGAGAAGGAATGCCACAGTAGGATGTAGGAACAAATTCGACAGAGTACACGTGTTCTAAAAGTAACTCCGAGAAGAGCTGCCGGCAAGTCGAGTCCCACCTGGGTACTGATTCGAAGCTTCACGTACGCATATAATCTGTCATGGAGTTAATCTTTGATCTCCCGCCTATCTGCGAGCTCCTAATTTCGTCTGTTACCATTATCCAACGTGACTGCATTTTCTCACTTGAGAAATCAGGAGCTATCTGTTTTACTAGGTAAAAACTTTCTAAGATCGCGTAAATATTTCTTTATTTACACCAAACGTTTTCAACTGACTTTGTTGTCATATTCAGGTCTTCAAATAGTTTTGTTATGAAACCTTTGTGTAATGTGCTAGATTTTATCTACTAACATGACAACTTGGCGTAAGGTTCCAACTCAAAATGAACGCGTTTCATAACAAAAATTTTTGGATACCAGAAAAAGACAGCAAAACCTATCGAAACCAGTTGTTGTAAATAAAGAAACACGTATGCGATTTCGGCTTTAGAAAGTTTCTACAATTTTTTCAAGTGTTTATTAGTGAGAGGTTACGTAAGATATTTTCATCTGCCGACAAACTGGTACACGTACCGCAATTTTTTGTTCAGTTAGATAGGTGACGTACCTCGTTTATGATATATACACGATTGTTAATCTACTAATGTCCACTAAAACGTGATCAAGTTCCTAATATACCTGCAACAGTGCTATAATCTTGGTGAGTGCAAAGTATGTTGCACATTCTGGAAGAGGAACATCTAGAAGTTCTGTTCTGATAAAAAGTGAAGAAACAACTATGTGTATTTATACGATAAAACCAGATTAGCACTTGGTTGAGTATGACATATACAAAAGCAAAAGACATTTAAAAAATTTTAAATTACATTTCATTTAAAATACCATGAGTACATAGTTATCTTTACTTCTACTCCTCGGTTGTGGATAATTCGTTGTTTTCCCACAATTTTACAGGGTGACCTACGAGACAGGGACGGATTTCGAATAAAAAGAAGTATGTTAATTTTTAAGAAACTCATTTACTTATTTAAAATCATAGGTTACCAGCTTATATTTGATTTACGTGGATACTTGCAATGAAACATGTCCACCAAGTGGTGTCCATCATTTCGAATAAAATATTCAACCCTCTCCTCGAAGTTACTCATAAGTAGGGCCAACAGGCAGTGGTGAACTAAACTCTCGTCCTCTCTAATGATTGCTTTCAACTCCCTTTAACTTTCTGTGTATGAGTCAGGATTCTATGCAGGCCATTTCCTTTCAGCAATCTTATTCTCCATAAACCATGGCCTTACAGATGCTGCTTCATGGCAGGGTGCATTGTCACGCTGCTAAAATTAATAATCAATTATGAGTTTTTCTTCTTCTGTACATGGTAGAATTTATTAAGAACAATAAGGGGACCACACACTAACCACAAAAAACATCTCATACTGTAACATCAACTTCAGTGTACTTCAGTGTTGGCACTAAACATGATGGCAAGTAATGTTCTCCAGGCATTCGGCAAACCCAAACGGTTCCATGTATGGCTTAAGAGAAGCTGTTAGACTATTTTATTCTTTCTAAGTCCCCACTCACAGTCGTTACGCGAGCTGGGCTGTTGGAAGCACTTCAGAACTCACGAGTTATTCCTTCTGCTGATTTCATGCGATTTTTACAACCACCCTCCGCAATACTTGATGATCCCTATACATCAGTATAAATTATGCCTGGTTTTGGTTTAGGTGTGTTTGTTCCTTCGAGTTTCCGCTTACACAATCATATCATCAACAGTCGAGTTGGGTAGCTTAAGAAGAACAGAAATGTCACTGATAGACTTGTTAATCAGGTGATATAGCGGATGGTTCTAATTAAACTGACAAGAAAAAAATTGTTCAAATGGCTATGAGCACTATGGGACTTAACATCTGTGGTCATCAGTCCCCTAGAACTTACTTAAACCTAACCAACCTAAGGACATCACACACATCCATGCCCGAGGCAGGATTCGAACCTGCGACGGTAGCAGTCGCGCGGTTCCGGACTGAGCGCCTAGAACCGCGAGGCCACCGCGGCCGGCTAAACTGACAAGAGTTCCGAGTGCTGCAGTGAGGGCTGTATACATATCAGGACGCTGCAATATCTTAGGTCTGTTCATTAATCGTCCAGTTTGCAGAATGCGCAGGGGAAAAAAAAGTTCCAATTTCTGTCACCAAGTGAAAAATGGCGCTGTAAGCAGTCAGAAAGTGAGATGTTTCCTGTTTTGGCGACGGTATGGTATTGTCGCTTGGAGATGCGTGTTAATTTCTTTTGTGAAATGACTACTAGGGTTAAGAAGGTTGACGTTTTCCGTACGAAATGCAGTGGATATTCAGAAGAAAGGCAGTGCACTACTGGTAAAGTTATTTTATTACAACGGCAGCAGCAGCAGCGCTACTTTGCTGGATTATCGCCAACAGAAACGGCTGTGAAAAGGCCTCATGTCAATAAATGAGCTCAACAATATGATCAAGCAATTTTAAGAAGCAGTTGAGTTAGGTGGTGCAGCAGGGAAAGGGAAGCGGCCCATTCCCTCGGCAGTTGTTGATGAAGTAGCTGTGGCTGTAACCCACCGTGCTGCAAATGCCTCAAATTCTACAGCCAGTGCTCGAGCTGTTTGACGGCAATCACCTCTCCCCTGGTTCGAAGGATTTTGCGGCCCATTTTACACTGGTATCTCTACGAGATACAGAATAAGCACCAAACGAAGCTCCAAGATAGGCTGCAGCCCAGTAACTTTGCGCTTCGTTTTTTGGAACGATGGAAATGGATACCATGTGACTGGAGTCTATTCTTCGGATACATTTTATTCTGAACCGTGCCTCGATGTACAGAATTGTCACTCTTTGGATTCCACTCCACCACATGTTGTGCAGAAACATCCACTGCACTCAACTTATGTGACAGTGTGGTGTGGTTTCACAAGCTCCTTCTTTCTTGGTCAGTTTCTCTTCGAGGAGATGACTTCTCAAAGGCCTGTTTGGTGTGCAGTGACATCTACACATTATAAGGACCTCTTTGCAGCCGGCCGGGGTGGCCGAGCGGTTCTAGGCGCTACAGTCTGGAACTGCGCAACCACTACGGTCGCAGGTTTGAATTCTGCCTCGGGCATGGGTGTGTGTGACGTCCTTAGGTTAGTTAGGTTTAAGTAGTTCTAAGTTCTAGGGGACTGATGACCTTAGCAGTTAAGTCCCATAGTGCTCAGAGCCATTTGAACCAACCTCTTTGCAAAACACGTGATTCCAGTTTTCCAAGTATGCAACTGTGTCCACATTACTATTTTCACGCAATATGGATCGACACCACATGTCGCTTGCCAGATGAAAGATTTGCTTTAAAAGAAGCTCAAGTAACGACCACATAAAGCCCGCCCAGTTGGCCGTGCGGTCTAACGCATGGCTTTCCGGGCGGGAAGGAGCGCCTGGTCCCCGGCACGAATCCGTCCGGCGGATTTGTGTCGAGGTCCGGTGAACCGGCCAGTCTGTGCATGGATTTTAGGCGGTTTTCCATCTGCCTCGGCGAATGCGGGCTGGTTCCCCTTATTCCGCCTCAGTTACACTATGTCGGCGATTGCTGCAAAAACCAGTTCTCCACTAAGCGTACACCACTTTTACGCAAACATAGGGGTTACACTCGTCTGATGTGAGACGTTCACTGGGGGGTCCACCGGGGGCCCAACCGCACATTAATCCAGGGTTCGGTGTGGGGCGACGGAGGGGTGAAGTCGACTGCGGTAGTCGTCATGGGGTTGTGGACCACTGCGGCTGCGGCGGGGACGGAGCCTCTCCGTCGTTTCTAGGTCCCGGTTAACATACATACATACATACATACATACATACAACGACCACGTCATCTCTAGGCAACTCCAAGATGTGTGGCCTTCCAATACCTCCGGACCTAAATCCATAAGACTTCTAGTTGCGGAGATATCTGAAAGATCGTCTCTACCAGGGATATGTCTGAACTCTTCCTGGTCTGAAAGATAGCATAAGATGACATATCGCTCTCATTACACCGGATAGGCTGCGAGCAAGTGTCGACCATGTCCTATTATTGATGCCGCATGTTGTTCATTCCTAAGACCATATTGAGCACATGTTTTAACTTGTGCCCATATGATAATAAACAATCCAAAACCACCGTTATCATGTGTCTGATCGTTCCTCCCCTATTCCTGCACACATTCTGACTACTTGCAGCGCCATAATTTCGCCTTGTGGTAGGAAGGGGAACTATTACTTTTATTCAGCATACTCCGCGAGCGCACCGATTAATGAACCGATCTACTGTGTCAGAGTCCTGTGATGTATACAGACTGCACTGCAGCACATGAAACACCATCGGTTTACTTATAATCACCGTACTAGTTCACACTGAAAGTCACAGAGCTCTTCTGACAGACCCATTCTGCTGTTCCTGATTCTGCACTCACAACACAGTTCACCCCACCTCCTCGTATATTGATTGGTGCCACACTAATGACATCTGGTGGTCAATTTCTCATTGCATAGGTGTGTCTTTATGGACACTTCCTTCATAGCGCAATGGCTACACAGAGTGAGGTAGAGTAGTGGTTAAGTTCATGGGTTCTCTTTCGCGAAGAGACCCGGTCGGGTCATCAAACTTACTTTCCATGGAGTCCTTAAATAACATCAGATGACTGCGGGTCGGTTCCTTTTTTAAAGCTTACTGCAGATTTTCTATTCCATCCCTGCACTGTGCGTGCTAGTTCTATCACACCACGTTGTCGAGAGAAATTTTTATCTCTTCCTTTCTTTTAAAGGGTATTCTCGTTACACGTATGTTCTACAAGGAGACTGCCATTTCAGTACTTTTTTAAAATATTTGAAAGTACGTTCGGCTCAGCTTTTACATGCAAGAGCCTTATTATTAGTAACACTCAGTGACCTAGCGTCTGAATTAATCTTCTTAACCACAATACACCGTAGATCTCTCAGTCAAGAAACCGTGCCCAGTAGTTTGAAGAAAGCACAGATCACACCCATCTGTTAGAAAAACGCAGAAGCGTTCCATAAGGCCACCGTCCAACATCCTTGACATCCATCTTTTTCAGAATCTTAAAACACATTCTGGGCTCAAATATAATGAGGTACCTCGAACGGAATGACCTACTCCACGCCAACCGGCGTGGATTCTGAAAATATAGATCACGCAAAACCCACCTCGCACTTCTCTCACATAAAAATCCTGAAAACTACGGATTAAGGCTAACCTCCGAAAAGCAGTTGACTCAGTACTACACATACGCTTATCATCGAAAGTACGATCGTATGTTGTATCATGCGAAATTTGTAACTGAATTGAGGATTTCTTGCCGGTCGGTGTGACCAAGCGGTTCTAGGCGCTTCGGTCTGGAACCGCGCGACCGCTACGGTCGCAGGTTCGAATCCTGCCTCGGGCATGGATGTGCGTGATGTCCTTAGGTTAGTTAGGTTTAAGTAGTTCTAGGGGACTGATGACCTCAGATGTTAAGTCCCATAGTGCTCAGAGCCATTTTTTTTTTTTTTTTTTTTTGAGGTTTTCTTGGGAGGAGGTCGCAACAATTTTTCATGGCTACAGAGTCATCGACAGGTGTAAAAGTAACATTAGGTGTGCCCTAGAGAAGTGTGTAGGGTTCGTTGCTGATCACACTGTATTTCAACGAACTTGCAGACAACAGTAATCACAGAGTTTTCTCAGATGATGCCATTACATTTAATGAACTATTGTGTGAGAAAAACTGTAAAAATATTTAGTCATATCTTGATAAGATTTCAGATTGGTCCAAAAATTGTTAACATCCTTTAAATGTTTAGAAATAAAAAGAAATTTGGATTTCAGAAAACAGAAGCCCGTAGAATCTTATGACTTCAGTATCAACGAATCATTGTTGGAATCGGTCAACTTGTACAAGTACGATTTGTAGGGATATGTAATTGAATGATCGCATAGGTTGTGTTGTAGGTAAATCATGTGGCAGACTTCACTTTATTGGTAGAATACTAGGAAAATGCAACCAGTCTACAAAGGAGATTGCTAACAGAACACCTGTGTGGCCCACTCTGGAATATTGCTTAAGTGTGTGTTATCCATACCGTGTAGGGCTAATAGTGGATATTGAACGTAAATTGATAAGGGCAGTACGGACGGTCACAGGTTTGTATGACTCATGGGAAAGGGTCACGGAGCTGCTGAAGGAACTGAATTGGCAAACTCTAGAAGATTGACACAGATTATCCCAGGCTCTGTGCTATGAGCAGATCACATTTAGTAAGACGAAAGAGACTATGGAAGGAAACATCTAAATATTAAAGTGAAAAATATAAGGACACCATGGGAATCACAGTCCTGATGCAGTAAAACTTGTATTCAGCAGTAAAAAAGGTTGCTTAGTAGTTTTTACATCATTGTAAAGCAGTTTATTTTTTCTGTGACGTGTCGTAACCACTTATGATTGTAATTAATAGTCTTCATCAGAGAGCACCGATCACTCTACTTTCTTGATTATTCATTGAGAAGTACCTGAAGATGTTCTAGAAAGTGTGCTGTAGAGGCAAAATGTATTAAGAAGGAGTCAATATCATTATTGCTAACACCCAAAAGTGACGCTGCATGTTAGAATCCACACTGTACTTGCTATTTAAACTGAAAGTTTATGGTCCTAAATTTAATTAGTGTTTAATGAGGTTGCAGAAACCCAAAATTATTAGATAATTTACAGAACGACCAATACAGCTTCTATTTCCACTATCTCTAATTTTCATTTCTATTATTCAGAAATCTTTTGTCCCAGTGATGTCGCCAGAAGAACCCTGTCCAAATATTAGCGGCAACGACTTTTCCGACGATTACGTACGACTGTGTCAGTTTTGACAGTCTGAAATTTTTACCTATGTCTCATTATGTAGTGAAAAAATACTGTTCTAGCTAGAAGTAGTGATTCTTCAAAATTTATGTCGTGGAGTTGGTTTATACTTCTTACATCCGTTCCTTACTATGTAGCTGTCCTTCGGCCAAGAAGAATTCTGCAGTAGAGGAGAAAGGAAAGAAAGTTATAGTCCAACGACCTGTAGGCAACTAAGCAGCAGCTTTGGTGGAGAAAAATGAGAACCGAAGCACCAGAAATCAAAACCAAACAGGACAAACGGAGAATTAAACCTCATTCGTTCAGAATGCTGGTATCCTGGGTTAAGAATATTCTGAAGGCTTTTAAATAATGAAACAATGTATTCTGAAATAAAATGAAATGAAGCATTCCCGCCGTTAAAACAATTCGTTTGTCTCCCCTGAAACAGTTGCTTATTGGAATTTCATAATGAATTTAATCTTTGGAGCAAAATGGCTGAGATACCTCAGTACACCTCGCGGACTGACTCAAAGCATCCCTTTTAGTACCAGTCTCGACACGAAAGGACAAACAGGAATAGATCCTGGTTCAAGGACACGTCGAGCACAAAATTATTCAGACATATTCGTAATACCTTATTCTCCGCACTGCATAGTGAATGCTTCAAACCAAACCCAACTTGCTGCCATTCAAACTATGGTACCTCCGTATTTGAGCGCCCTTAAACCCCACCCCCAAATTATGGTATTATAATTCATATCGTTAACAAAGTATTGTAATTCATTGCGTGTTTTTTCCGAAACAGTGACGGTACAGATAACTTGCGATTAGCGGCACAATAAATACGGCTTATGTCATAGATCCAAACTGAACATTAATGGTCTAATAGCGCATACAGGGTGAACGTTATTTAAACCTACAAATTCCGTGGGGCGGGAGGGGGGGGGGGGGGGGGAGGGGGGTTGTAACGGACATCAAAACAAAATTTACAATGAAATGAACAGCCTTAGCTACTTACAGGCGTTGATATACGTCAACGCGGACATGTGAAAATGTGTGCCCCGACCAGGACTCGAACTCGGTATCTCCTGCTTACATGGCAGACGCTCTATCCATCTGAGCCACCGAGGACAGAGGCAATAGCGCGACTGCAGGGATTTATCTCTGGGAAGATGGTCAAGTGGCCGGTGAGCCTCAACTATATATTTTTACTAAGATGGTATCTGTTCTTTCGGACAAACTTTTTCTCTAATGTCAAATATTTGTGAGCATTTTTTAATCCAGTGGAGGGTGTAATCGATCTCAGCATTCGTGCAACAGCGCATAATATGGGGTCGAATCAGACGATTGTAACAAACGTCCTTCATGACCAATTGTTAATACATTTCACTTACAGCGTGTGAACAACTTGGAACCAGATGGTTACCCACTCAAAGGACAGTTTCCGCAGTGCTAAATACATCCGATGTTTGTGTTCTCTGTACTGTTCACAGTTGGAACGTTCGGGTGTGAAGGGGTCTCCAACATCCACGATTCGCATGTTTTGAGTGAGGTTAATCAACATGCCACATTTAATTACGCTCGTCAGTTGTGGTTCTACGTGAATGTGTGGGCAGATGGTGAATGTTTAAATGGGGCCATTAAATGAGGTGCTTTATTACAATGTCGTCGTCAGTGCATTGTCAGAGTTGCTGAATGACATGACACTCGCTACAAGACAACGTATGTGGTTTCAGCACAGCGGGGCACTGGCACATGTCAGTCGTCCCGTGCGTCGTTTCTTGAACTGACAGTTCCCAGAAAAGTGGATTGGCAGTGGTGGTTCTGCACCACGGTCTATTCGATTCCTTGATTTAACCCCAATGGACTTTGTGTCACGAGAGATGTGCAACCTTGTTTGCAAAACTCAGGAGAGAATCTGTTTGCCCTGATAGTAACAGCAACAGTAGCAATGAAGAATACTCCGGCAGTGTTCGACCGTGTTAGACGGAACATGGCCCACCGGTGTAACATCTGTTTACAGGTCAATGGAGGTATTTTTGAACCTCTACTCTAATTGAAGTAATTGCGTTGTGTTGATGGCGTGTCCCACCGTAATAAAGAATTAAAACTTGTTTGTATTACCTATGTCTTCACAGTAAAACACACTAGAAAAAGATTTTTCATTGTCGTATGCAACATCCAGGAGTTTGTTAGATTCATTAATTTTCACCCAGAGAAAACTCCCTCTACCGGTTTAAGAAATCCTTACAGGAAAAAATGACATTAGAGAAAAATATTTCTTTCGGTCTCCCGTGCAGCCTCCATGAGTTTGACCGTTTTAATAATTTTCATCCTATATACAAGATATTGTATCTGGGAATTCGAGAGAGCCATGTTCAAAGCGTCCTGTACATTGATTCTGATGAAAGTACGTTCAACCTGAGTGCAATAGACGCGTGTATCTATGTACGTGGTTGTTGCTTCTAGTTCTTTCTCGGTTTTTGTTTATAGACTAGTGGCCGCCACTAATGACCTGCGTGCATTTGAGGCACACGCACTCTGGTCACGCCTCAAGACTGCAGTGCGTTGATGCTGACATTTTGCACCGGAAGTGCGACAGGTCTGACTGCTTCTTGCGTCTTGCTCTGCGGCGCCGACAAGTTACGTTGCGGTCCGCTCGCGACCAGGAATTTTGTGCGGACCGGAGCGAGGGCAATCCCTTACCACGACTACCACTTCTCTGAAATGTCGTGTTACGTAGAGTTGTGAGCAGACAAATACATCGTCCAGTGATTTCTTCGACACCTAGAGCACAGTAAACTACAAGCGTTGGATAAAAATATGGGATCACCACGAAAAAAGGATTATTGAACATAAATGAGGCTGTTAGGCAAGCCTGCAGGTTACGCTGTCGTATTTGACCGCGAACGGCACCGTGCGAAGTCTTCAATACCTTGTGTCAGTCGTGGTCAGAAGAGTCTTATGTATAGTTGTGAGTGCGTTATGTCTTAGGTTAGTGAATTAGAACGTGAGGAAATTGTTGTTTCTCGTATGGTGGATGCTTCCGTAACCAAGGGAACTGAAATGTTTGGTGTTTCAAGAGGCAGTGTATCGAAGATTTACACCGCATGCAGGGAAAGTGTAAAAACATCATTTGCTAAGTCACAACACGGATGAAAGCGTGTGTCGAGTGATCGTGACAGACGGTCACTGAAGTAGAATGAAATTTTCACTCTTCAGCGGAGTGTGCGCTGATATGAAACTTCCTGGCAGATTAAAACTGTGTGCCGGACCGAGACTCGAACTCGGGATCTTTGCCTGTCGCCGGCAAATGCTCTACCAACTGAGCTACCCAAGCACGACTCACGCCCCGTCCTCACAGCTTTACTTTTACCAGTACCTCGTCTCCTACCTTCCAAACTTTACAGAAGCTCTCCTACGAAACTTGCAGAACTAGCACTCCTGAAAGAAAGGATATTGCGGAGACATGGCTTAGCCACAGCCTGGGGGATGTTTCTAGAATGAAATTTTCACCCTACAGTGGAGTGTTCGCTGATATGAAACTTCCTGGCAGATTAAAACTGTATGCCGGACCGAAACTCGAACTCGAGATCTTTGCCTTTCGCGGGCAACTGCTCTACCATCTGAGCTGCCGAAGCACGACTCACGCCCCGTCCTCACAGCTTTACTTCCACCAGTACCTCGTCTCCTACCTTCCAAACTTTACAGAAGCTCTCCTACGAAACTTGCAGAACTAGCACTCCTGAAAGAAAGGATATTGCGGAGACATGGCTTAGCCATAGCCTGGGGGATGTTTCTAGAATGAAATTTTCACTCTACAGAGGAGTGTGCGCTGATATGAAACTTCCTGGCAGATTAAAACTGTGTGCCGGACCGAGACTCGAACTCGGGACCTTTGCCTTTCGCGGGCAAGTAGGTACGAGACGAGGTACTGGTAGAAATAAAGCTGTGAAGACGGGGCGTGAGTCGTGCTTAGGTAGCTCAGTTGGTAGAGCAGTTGCCCGCGAAAGGCAAAGGTCCCGAGTTCGAGTCTCGGTCCGGCACACAGTTTTAATCTGCCAGGAAGTTTCATATCAGCGCACACCCCGCTGTAAAGTGAAAATCTCATTCTAGAAACATCCCCCAGGCTGTGGCTAAGCCATGTCTCCGCAATATCCTTTCTTTCAGGAGTGCTAGTTCTGCAAGGTTCGCAGGAGAGCTTCTGTAAAGTTTGGAAGGTAGGAGACGAGGTGCTGGTAGAAGTAAAGCTGTAAGGACGGGCCGTGAGTCGTGCTTGGGTAGCTCAGTTGGTAGAGCACTTGCCCGCGAAAGGCAAAGGTCCCGAGTTCGAGTCTCGGTCTGGCACACAGTTTTAATCTGCCAGGAAGTTTCGGTCCTTGGTCAAGATCGCTAAAATTCCTTTATCAATAACTAGTTTCAGCTCATTGACAAACAATCTTCAGATCTAAAATACAGAAAATTGTATAAAAGCTGCGAAAAATAGCAAAATACATTTGACATTCAAGCTGCCATTATATGATGCACACCAGTGATGTTATAACTTAATTCGGTGAGTACCAGCTATTAGGCATTACACATGCGCTGTTGTGCTGAATAGTTCTTGTGATATACGCACTGAAAAAAATATAGTGTAGCGAAAATAAAGACATACAAAAGGACATTTCGTAAATGGTATAAAGTCATAATCTTACATAAAGTAGGTAATCATAGTTAAAAAAACTGGGGCGTTAGCAACATATATATGCAGTGCTCATTTTGCCTCAGTTGTGTTTAAAATGCTAGGTGACTGACAGTGGCAACTGTCATGTATTCCATGTGTGAATGCCAGCTACAGGGACAAGGACGGACCTATATATAATACGGCTGTCAGAGAACTGGCTGTACGTTTAGCGTCATTGCTATACGAAACGCTAACTGCCAAATGGCGCTAATAACCAATGAAGTATTATAAAATCGTGCCTCTATAATGATATAAAGATCTGTAATGTAACGAACTTTGTACTAAATTTAAGTAACATAAAATGTAACTTCAGGAACCACACGTTTGTCTGGCCTCTCAACAGATACCCCTCCGTTGTGGTTGCACCTACGGTACGGCTATCTGTATCGCTGAGGCACACAAGCCTCCCCACCAACGGCAAGGTCCATGGTTCATGAGGGTAGAACAGAAGCAATAAAACTACAAATATCTCCATTAGTTCAAAAGAAAAACGCCTTTCGCGTGCTGCACATTTAGTTTTTTTATTATTTAAATTGTGCACTCAGACACGTTTCGCCTTAGTTATAAAGCGTCCTCAGAGAGTGTCCTGGACCATTAATAACTTTTTTTGGTTATCGCATACAGGTTATCGCTTGCACCTATAGGTTACAGATTTAAAATAGTTCATTGAAGTTTTTACAATGCAATGGAAAAGTACTTACAGATCAGCGTCTAACACAATATTTATAAATATAACACCTTTCTCTCACATGGAAAACTGGTGGAAAGGTTGCTGTTTTCGTTGTGGTAACTGTTTTCGATCACTGTAACCGTCATTTTCTGTATCTAGGGTATCATTCATTTCTGTAACTATTTCCGACTTTCTCAGGTTTTGCTTTCAACGCTTTCTTCCTTTGACTATATATGTGCTGATGTAAGTTCTGCCTGTGTGACTCTGTGTGTGTTTGTTTGAGTGTGTGTGTGTGTGTGTGTGTGTGTGTGTGTGTGTGTGTGTGTGTGTGGGTGTGTGTGTGTGTGTGTGTGTGTGTGTGTGTGTGTGTGTGCGTGCGTGTGTGGTATTCCAAAACTTTAATGAATTGTTTTAAATCTGTAATCTATGTGTGCGAACGATAAGTTATACGTACAAACGCAAAAGTCTTGTAATATTTCTGGACACTTACTGAAGATGCCTTTTAACGAAGGCGAAACGTGACTGAGTGCACAAGTTAAATAAAAAAATCTTAATGTGCAGCATCCATAAGGTTTTTCTCATTTGAGCTAATGCAATTTATATACAGCTGCTGCGAAAATTGTCACCACAAGAAACTAATTACGCATATTTTTTATATCAAGTTAATAGTGTTTAAAAATATTATCTGTTCGTGAGTTTCCACATTTGTGTTATATGCCAACACAAAAAGAACTTGCACGTCAAATTTATGTAAATATGTGAATTTTTTAATTAACCCTAAGTGTCCATTGCCTTGTAGAACACAGTTTTTGTTGCGGACTTGAAATGGATGATGCGTGCAACTGAATTTAACGTAAACTTTACGAAGTATCGTCTCAGAAACCTTTGTCCTTCATCAAAAGTTTTGCGTAGAAGAGAGTGTACTAAAACAAACGAAGAGAGATCCTACACTAAATTTTTCATACCGTGTTTTCTACTTGCAAATGCACTGGTACCGGTCGTCTGGCGTTACAGTATTTATGTGAAAGTTACTGACCGTATGGAGAGACGATTCATATAAAGTATTAGTGCACTATGCTCAGAGTAACATTATTACCGACTATAACTGCTAAACGCTAATAGTTGAAAATCATTTCGTATTGTGCTTACTTACTGTTGTGCACTAAACTCCTTTTTTTCGCCTTCACAAAAAGCCACGAGGGGTTGTTCAATTGGCTCCAGTCTGCTCGCTCTGTTAGGTCTATATGCTACTGTATCTCTTTGGTCGTGGCTCATGTAGCGTGTTTGGGCAGTGATAAAATCTGAGCCGCCGCTGCATCGAGAATGAGTTTCTCTCTCTGGCACTTGCAGGAAGTCAGCGAGCAATAAAGGTGAGACCGCAGTGCAGGGCAGCGGCGCGGCACCATGCGGCTCTGCTTAGTACACCGCATCTGAAGTGCATCGGCGCGACAATACGTAGCACATTTTGTATATAAGTCATTCGGCAGCGTCAGAGCAAAATGGACGAAAGTGACAAGGATATGATGAAAATTTCTTTGTTGTGTGAGGAAGGAGTCTATAAACCCTGGTGAATAGAGACGCAGGGATCTTTTCAAGGTCATATTTAGCAACAAAACTGGAAACAAATGCCTTCAATATACCAGGCCCAAAAGAATTACTAGGCCTGAGTGTTCGACTGTCTCACGTGATTGTGGAAACGAAACTTTTCCATTAAAAACGTGTAAGTTGAGACCTTATTCTGGTACACTCGAAAAAAGTATGCTGTCACAGACGTAAACGGAGCCGAAGAGGTTCAGAAAACGCGTTTGGAATATTGTGCCGAAAATTTACGACCGACTATCGCAAGATCTGTCCCAGTACGAAACATGTAGGGAATGTGATTGTTGCCATTTGTGTCTTGCAGAATCTTCTCAGACACGATAAGTGTTGTTTGACAGTGAAGAGACTGAAGCGATACAATTACCAGACCTTCCTCTGGTAAATAATGCTATCCAGATAGGGGATAGATCGAAAGATTATTTCAGTTCCTCGCAAGGTAGTTTTGTCTGGCAAAATTACGTTGTAAACAGGAGATGCCGTCGAAGAGAAAGTAAGTGGTAAAAAATGTAATAATAAGCATGTAGCCATAAAAAAAACACCTCATCGTAAACAAATGTAATTTGTAAGTATTCGTACGTTATGTTTAGTCCAATTTCCTTGGCTATTTCTTTACGAACGTTGCCTATTATGGTACCATTTATACAACTTTCATTTTAAAGTCATATACCTCTGGATACCCACTTACAAGTACAATTACGTTTTGTTCATCTAGCGCCATTATGGTAAGAAAACTTTCATTTCGCAGGTAAAAAGGGCTACGATCTGAATGACATGCAGTGCCGCGACACTTGCTGTACCGCAATACGCGGCAGCGGAACTACGCGACGCAGCATGGTATGTCACACACCGAAGTGCAATAGAAACTGGTACAGGCATGCGTATTCAAATACAAAGATACACTATGTGATCAAAAATATCCGGACACCTGGATGAAAATGACTTACAAGTTTGTGGCCCCCTCGACCGGTAATACTGGAATTCATTATGGTGTTGGCCTGCCCTTAGCCTTGATGACAGCTTTCACTCTCGCAGGCATACGTTCAATCAGGTGCTGGAAGGTATCTTGGGGAATGCCAGCCCATACTTCACGGAGGAGAGGTATCGATGTCAGCGATCCAAAGCATCCCAAAGGTGTTCTATAGGATTCAGGTCTATACTCTGTGCAGGTCAGTCCATTACAGGAGTGTTATTGTTGTGTAACCACTCCGCCACAGGCGGTGCGTTATGAACAGGTGCTCGACCGTGTTGAAAGATGCAATAGCCATCCCCGAATTGCTCTTCAACAGCGGGAAGCAAGAAGATGCTTAAAACATCAATGTAGGCCAGTGCTGTGATAGTGCCACGCAAAACAAAAAGGGGTGCAAGGCCACTCCATGGAAAAGACGACCACACCATAACACCACCGCCTCCGAATTTTACTGCTGGCACTACGCACGCTGACAGATAACGTTCACCAGACATTCGCCATACCCACACCCTGCCATCGGATTGCCACATTGTGTACCGTGATTCGTCACTCCACGCAACGTTTTTGCACTGATCAATCGGCAAATGTTTATGCTCCTTACACCAAGCGGGGCGTCATTTGGCATTTACCGGAGTGATGTGTGGCTTATGAGCAGCCGCTCGACCATGAAATCCAAGTTTTCTCACCTCCCACATGTCATAGTACCTGCAGTGAATCCTGATGCAGTTTGCAATTCCTGTGTGATGGTGTGGATAGATGTCTGCCTATTACACATTACGACCCTCTTCAACTGTCGGCGGTCTCTGTCAGTCGACGGACGAGGTCGGCCTGTACGCTTTTGTGCTGTACGTTTCCCACCACGTTTCCACTTCACTATCACATCGAAAACAGTGGAGCTAGGGATGTTTAAGAGTGTGGAAATCTCGTGTACAGACATATGACACAAGTGATATCCAATCACCTGACCACGTTCGAAGTCCGTGAGTTCCGCGGGGTGCCCATTCTGCTCTCTCACGATGTCTAATGACTACTAAGGTTGCTGATATGGGGTACATGGCAGCAGGTGGCAGCACAATGCACCTAATGTGAGAAACGTTGGTTTTTGGGGGTGTCCGGATACTTTTCATCACATAGTGTATGTAAACAGGCAGAATATGGTGCTACGGTCAGCAACGCCTATACAATACAACACGTGTCTGGTCACTTGTTAGATCGGTTACTGCTGCTACAATGGCAGGTTATTACGATTTAAGTGAGTTTGAACGTGGTGTTATAGTCACCGCAAGAGCGATGGGACACAACATCTCCGAGGTAGTGATGAAGTGGTGATTTTCCTACACAGCCATTTCGTGACTGCACCGTGAATATCAGGAATGCGGTAAAACATCATACTCCGACATCGCTGTGGCCGTAAAAAGATCCTGAAAGAAAAGGACCAACGACGACTGAAAAGAACCATTCAACGTGACAGAAGTGCAACCCTTCCGCAGTTTGCTACAGTTTTCAATGCTGGCCATCGACAAGCGTCAGCGTGCGAACCATTCAACGAGACATCATCAACATAGTCTTTTGAAGCCTTGATGACTGCATGACACAAAGCTTAGCGCCTCACTTGGGCCCGTCTACACCAACGTTGGACTGTTGATGACTGGAAACATGTTGCCTGGTCGGAAGTCTCGTTTCAGATTGTATCGACCGGAAGGATGAGTACGGGTATGGAGACAGCCTCACGAACCCATGGAGCCTGCATGCCAGCAGGGGACTGTTCAAGCTGGTAGAGCCTCTGTAATGGTGCGAGATATGTGCAGTCGGAGTGATATGGGATACCTGATACGTCTAGATCGACTTTGACAGGTGACACACACGTAAGCACCCTGTCTGAACAACTGCATCCATTCATGTCCATTGTGTCTTCCGACGGATTTGGGCAATTCCAGCTGGACAATGCGACACTCCACACGTCCAGAATTGCTACAGAGTGACTCCAGGAACGCTCTTCTGAGTTTAAACACTTCCGGTGGCCACGAAACACTCCAGACATATCTGGGATGCCTTGCAACGTGCTGTTCAGAACAGATCTTCACCCCGTCGTAATCTAACGGATTTATGGGAAGCCCTGCAGGATTAATGGTGTCAGTTCCCTCCAGCACTCATTCAGACATAAGTCGACTCCATGCCACGTGGTACTGCGACACTTCTGCGTGCTCGTGGAGGTCCTGCATGACATTAGGTAGGTGTACCAGTTCCTTTGGCTCTTCAGTGTAGCTGGTCATTTGGTCAACTTTGCCTCACAGTGCAGCGCCGTGCATTTCTGCTGTCGCGTCGTGCGTTCTGTCTCTTACGATTTCATACAAACAATATGTGGTCCTTTCGTGCCGTGCCGCTCTGCTATTGGACAATTCAGATCAGTTCCCACTAGGGCTGCCGTGCTGTGAAACCGCGCGGAAAGGCCTTGGTTGCCACCGAAATGTCGTCAGCGACGCGGCATAGCTGGCTCTGCATTATGGTTTGCCCATGTCTGCGCTGCCAATCACAGAACATGATGAGCGTGACGTTAGGTACAGAACACTGAGGTCAACGAGAAAGACAGATCGCTGCGTGTTCGTCACTAAGGTAGGCCTGCACTCGCTCGCTCGGTCAGCTCAGCAGACAAACTACACTACTGCACCTCTTAACTTGTAACTAGGTGTACATACAAACGACAATTGCATCTTCTACTGGAATGCGCTGTTATGGAGTCTTACTGTTATTAGTCCTGCAATGATTCGAAGTCCATGGGCCTACCTATGATTTGCTACGGCTGTACTGGGATACAATAAAATTAAAATCATCACAAAATGATTATCAGTTGCATGGGGCACCACTTCTTTTATAAATGAGGACTATTGAGCAGAAGAAACTAAATGCTGTAAACAAGCCGTTATATCATTTATATCGAGTACCGATCTTAAATTAATTTTTGTTGTAGTAATGTTAATCAGTAAGACTTCACAATAACAGATTCTAGTAGAAGATGTAATTCTCGTTAGTGCGTACACACCCAGCTGTGGATTAACAGGTTAAGAAACGCATTTTGTCTATTCAGCTGAGCGAGCGAACGAGTTCAGTCTTAACTTCGTGACGTACGCGCCGCGGCTTGTCTTTCTCATGGGCCTCGCAGAACCCCTAGCTATACGAACTTTCGCCGAAGCATTGGCGCGGGCGCTGCGGTAACTGTGAAATACCTGTCATCCGATTTCAACAAAACTATTTGGTGAAAAAATTTGATTCTTCTGTATCTTACAGACTAATATCATCGCTCGTGCATTTATTTTCGTTATTCGTCGTGGTTGCTTGCTGTATCACTTTTACGTAAACCACTACACGAAGTTTTGTTGAGTGTGCAGAGGTAAAAATGCATTGCGTAGATTTCGGGTATAATTCGTTTTAGGTAATACATTATTGTGTATGAAATTTATCCAACATACCGAAATTGTTTTTCAAATGGTTCAAATGGCTCTAAGCACTATGGGACTTAACATCTGAGGTCATCAGTCCCCTAGACTTAGAACTACTTAAATCTAACTAACCTGAGGACATCACACACATCCGTGCCCGAGGCAGGATTCGAACCTGCGACCGCAGCGGCAGCGTGGTT
The DNA here is from genome assembly GCF_021461395.2 of Schistocerca americana. Lineage (NCBI taxonomy): Eukaryota > Metazoa > Arthropoda > Insecta > Orthoptera > Acrididae > Schistocerca > Schistocerca americana. Next base: position 941,288,293 of record NC_060119.1, read on the forward strand.
CTGGACTGAAACGCCTAGAACCGCTCGACCACAGTGGCCGGCTAAATTGTTTTTAAAGTTGAGAGCAGAGCGACAGTTATCATCATTCTCGAGAAGTTGGATGACATGTCGGCGGACAGCCCGCGCGGTGGCCGCGCCCGGGTCGCTCGCGACACGACTGATACTTCGCCCTGCTCGTCGTAAATCGTAAGGTTATTTCAGCCCCAAATTTCATAAACGATTCAAGAAAGCAAACCGTGTTTTTTGAAAATGATATCTCGTGAAGATTCACGTAACTTTGTCGTATGGTAACTATGCAAACACTATTTATCTATCGAAATGTGAAAGTAACTACAGAATGAGATTTTCACTCTGCAGCGGAGTGTGCGCTGATATGAAAGGTAGGAGACGAGGTACTGGCAGAAGTGAAGCTGTGAGGATGGGGCCTAAGTCGTGCTTGGGTAGCTCAGTTGGTAGAGCACTTGCCCCCGAAAGGCAAAGGTCCCGAGTTCGAGTCTCGGTCTGGCACATGTTTCAAAGTAACTATAGTTTTTCACAATCGATCGATGAACTTTTTTAAATGGCATTTAATAGCATGTGAAATAAGAGTTAAAGACAAATTGAACACATTAGTTTTACAATACTCTACATAGATCTACAGAAGTTAAAACGAAACTAATTTTCTGGTATGTCATAAAATGTAATTTGATAAATATGTACAACTATTGATTATTTCGTTTCGTAAGCAACAAATGCTTTTTTTCTTGTTGCGATGTATGTTACTTCTTCCAGACGCATTTCGCGTTTTACTTTAAGGCACAGTCAATAGAATCTAGAATAATTCATTTTTTTATATGCTATGGTTTTAGATTATAAAACAGTTTACTTCTCAATTTTTTATGTAAGTGATTACTTACAGTTAATCGAATTTTTGGCTGACATCTGCATTTCCTCTCATCTGGTCACATGCTGGAGATCGCTCTAAAACTTAACGTACAGAACATAAGCACATTTTCACGTTTGCTCTTTTTTCTTCACAATTTTTATGTCCTTTGTGCTAACTGGAGTGGAGTACTATTATTCTTCTGTCATTTTACCGGAAACTGTGATTTTAAGTCGTAAGTACAGTGTGTTCACTGTATTTGGTTTGTTTATGTGCATGCTGCCAACCTAACGAATTATATGCTGAAAATTAACGTCTGTTCATTTCCGTTCTCCTTATATCTTTATATGTGTGTGTGTGTGTGTGTGTGTGTGTGTGTGTGTGTGTGTGTGGCTAGTCAGTGCACGTTATACGAAGTTGAATGTGAATACAATAGTTGTCAGAGAATGGTTGAAAGTTTTGGTTTTCAGTTGATTTGAGTTATCCTTTAAATGTTTTGTGGAGGGGTTCATTTAAGAGTAAACTCACTACCTACATTAGTAGATAAAACAGTAGAGTAACACTTCAGCAGGTGATTATTATCAGAATATTAGCCTCCCACCCTTTTGCCCTCACTTTTACATGAACCCATGCCCTAAACTTTCAAACGAAAACACGAATCAGCTGTACTTGAAAAATTTCAACCACTCTCTGACAGCTACTACATTCACATTCAACTTTCTACAACTCGCTCTGACCATCTACACACACACACACACACACACACACACACACACACACACACACACACACACACACATAGAGAGAGAGAGAGAGAGAGAGAGAGAGAGAGAGATAAAGAGAACAGAAATGGACAGACTTTAGTTTTAAGCATATTCTTCGTTAGGTTGGAAACATGTACGAAAATAAACTAAATAAAATATGACATAAATTGAACACACAGTAAATATGATTTTAAATCAGTTTTTGGTAAAATATCCGCAGCTAGTGAAAGAAGAGTAATAGTGATCCAGCGAAAATAACGTGAAAATTGTGAAAAGAAAGTCTGTAACGTGAAAATGTGATTATGTCTCGTAAGTGAATTTATAGTGCGACCTACAGCATACGACCAGATGAGAGGAAAATCAGATGCCACCAAAAATTTGATTCATTGTAAGAAAATAAGACGTAAACTATTTTATAACCTTCAAATATCGCAAAGATTCCACTGGAAATGCCTTAAAGTAAAATGCCGAATTCACCTGAAACGCCGGCTGGGGTGGCCGAGCTGTTCTAGGCGCTACAGTCTCGAACCGCACGACCGCTACGGTCGCAGGTTAGAATCCTGCCTCGGGCATGGGTGTATGTGATGTGCTTAGGTTAGTTCGATTTAAGTAGTTCTAAGTTCTAGGGGACTGATGACCTCGGAAGTTAAGTACCATAGTGCTCAGAGCCATTTGAACCATTTTTTTTCATCTGAAACAAAAAATACATTACAGCGAGAAGAATCGTTTACTATTTAAGAAACGAAAATTTCTGTGATTACTGCGGATGATAGCCACGTTAAAAAACTTGTTATTACTTATTTCGTTTTGCCTTAAGACATTTTGTTTATTTGCAACGTTTAGAATACTTTATAATTACATGTAATAATTCCAGATCGCCAGTTATTTTCTTCAGTATCGCTAAAATAGTCTTTACAGGCACCAGAGAAATATGAAGCCTATGATAAATCGATTTCTTTTACCGAAAGATTTTACATTACTTATCGAAACTTTGTGTCAAACACCTTGGCATAAAGTACCAAATATATCTTCTGTATCCATAAAGCCTCACAGATCCCAATATTGCAAGTAGTTGTGAAGGAATAGTCATAAAAATTGATTTCACAGTTACCTCCTTAGGTGCTACGATCCAATTGCCGATTCGATACTTGGTTGTCAAAATGCCGTTTTTATTTTTCGATTAGCCTGCTCTGCCGACACAAACGGTTATTAAAAATAGCTTCACAAGACATTAGTGCATTCTTTAATCCGCCTGAGCAGGGTCACATGATATTTCAAGTCAGCGGAAAAGCCTCCAGTGCACAAAAAATGTGTGACAGATTATGCAGAACTTCATTACAATACATTTGCCACCGATGGCTTTCACATTGTTTGAGAACTGCCATTGAATTTGAAAGTCGCGGATAAAACGTAAGCAGTCACTGGTTGTTGGTTCTTGAAGGAATACATGTCTTAAGAAAAATTCTACAAATGACAGAGTGGCCACAACAGTAACTCAACTTCATCATTCGCTGATAGTTTCATCAGAAAACTGCATTGATGTTGTAACTTTTCCCTAACATAAGGCTGTTTGCAAAGAGTAACAGAGATGCATACACAAATCCATCACTAGTGATATGTGTTACAGGCTATATTAAACAAATATTCTCGCTATAAATACGCAAATGAGCTACCTAATCAAAGGTGACGTTATTTGCTACTGGGCTGCATTAACAAGAAATACAATTCGTATCACTATTTGTTTGCTGTGGTCTTCAGTTCGAAGACTGTGTTGGTGCAGTGCTCCACAGTAGCTGTCCTGTATAGATCTCTTCATATCTAGGCAACTACTGTACCTACATCCATTCACATCTACTTACCGTTGGCAAGCCTTGGTCGCTCTCTACTCGTGCAATTTAGCCTCCATTACCAAACTGACGATTCCTTGATGCCTTAGAATATGTTCTGTCAACTAATCCCCTCTTTTACACAAGTTGTGCCATAATTTCCTTTCACTCCTCAGTTTAATTCAGTACCTTTTCTTTAGGTATACGATCTACATATCTAATCTTCAGCATTCTTCTTCAGCACCACATTTTGAAAGCGTCTACTGTCTTCTTGAGAGAACTGTTCATCGTCCACGTTTCTCTTACATACAATGTTACACTCCATACAAATACCTTTGTAAAATACTACCCAACCATTAAAATTCATACTCGACGTCAATGAATTTCCTTTTCCAGAAACGTTTTTCTTGCTATTGGAAGTCTGCATTTTTTTATCCTCTCTGACGCGAGGCGCTAATTTTTGGCCCGCGGAGTTGTTTCATATGAAAGAGAAATTAACTTTTATTTCTGTAAAACCCCCAAAAGCTCATTCCATAAAGCGTCTTTAGTATCGTTTCCTATTACAATAGGAAAATATCAGTTCATTGATTCCACTACCGTTAGATTTTGTCTCTATTCCTGTTTGAAAAAATCAATGTGGTAGATTTATTTCGAAAAGCTCGCGCACCATCTTGAAGAAAATGTAGTTCGCCTTGGCGATATGCAACCAACAATCTGTAGTAGCTTGGACTGCGCACCCGTATGTGTTTGTTGCCCTGCGCGAGTCAGGCAAGTGCCAGACACAGCCAATACATTCCATTTTTAATTTTACTGCAAACTCATAAGACTCTCGGCCTTAAAATTATGACCCTTCACGTGTAACTATCACGAGAATTTGTGTGTCAATTCCCTCAAAATGCACCATGTCATGAAGGTATTTGTCAAAATAGTGAATTTTATTAAATCGAAAGAATTGAATCATCGTCAGTTATAAGAATTCCTGAAGTCTTGGGATTCAAACCATGATAACATTTCGTTTTATAGATAAGCAAGATGGCGAACCCATGCGAAAATGTCGAAAGGAGTGTCTGATTTGAAGCAATAAATACAATCATTTTTTGAAAGCAAGTCACAGAGATTCCCGATGTTCGAAGATAAAGAATGGCTTTCCGACTTGGTCGACATATCTAGCTCCCTAAATGTTGTTAATACTCGCCTCTAAGGAAAAATCGGCTAATTAATGTCATGCATGATCTTATTTCCGTATTCTAAATGAAACTTGGGCTTTGGGAACAACAGTTACGAACAAAAAACTGCACACATTTCCCTACATTGTCAAAGTAATCGGACTCATTCAGACGGCAGCGATTAAATACGCTTCTTTGATATCTGACTTGAAATACGAATTCGAAAACCGATTTAAAGATTTTAAGATAAGTGGTCTGCTTTTTCTGTATTTGCTACGCCATTCGCTGTAGACGTGATTTCACTAGTGGAAGATTTACAAATGGAATGTTGCGAAAGCAGTGACAGTTACAAGAGAAGTTTAATCTGGTTGGTTTGGAAGGGAAGAGTTCTATAAAACGTATTTGGACAAGAAGAACAATCCAGCGTTTTACAAACATGCTTTCAAAATGGTTTCATTACTTGCACACACGTTTGTGAGCAACTTATTAATCGGATGAAGTACATCAAATCACAAGTGAGAACACGAATTACTGATGTTCATCTGGACAACTCTTGTGGGTGTAACAAGAACTTCGGTTGTCATCAACGTTGACTTACTTACTTGAATGAAAGAAAGCCAGACATCCCATTAACATTGTATTTCATTAATTGCATAATAAATGTTCTTTCCTCAGATTTGATTTATTTTCTTTAAAAAATAAGTTACTTCTCACTTGTTTTTGTTCACAAAACAAAAATTGGTAATGCGGCCCATGGGTAAATCCCCTCTCAAAAATTTGGCCCACCTGCCGAATAGGTTGGCCACCCCTTGTTGTAGATAATATTATGTCCTTGAGTTTTATTGCTAGTATCTCCATAGGTTCACAGGTCAAAACCTTTCTCTTAATGTACAAATGCTGCAAGCACAGCTTTGCCGTTCTTCAATCTAAATGGTAGGATCAGTACTGCCTTGCATGTTCAGACATTTCACAGGGATCTAACACTGTGCTCATGTTAGTTTGTATAGCGCTTCCTTCTCTCCTTACTACATATTCCTTCCACCTTCTAGCCTTCTCGTCTTTGCTTAGTTCTGGCTTGCCAAATGAGTTTCTCTCTTGAGAAAGTTTTCTTTCCTATTTTTCTTATTTATTTTCGGGATCTATGTTTTGCAACTGCAAAATCGCAGCTGTGATTTTAGACTCGTCAGCGTCTCTTTTTATACATCTCTGTTCCCAATGGCCTGCTTTATTTGCTGCATTTTTATATTTTCCCCGTTGTCAATTAAATTCAATATATTATGTTTTATCCAAGGATTTCTATTGTCCCTTTTTCGTATTTTACATCCTCTGCTGCCTTTACTACGTCTTCCCTCAAAGTTATCCATTCGTATTCTAGTGGATTCCTTCCTCTTTTTCAGACAGTCATTGCCTATTGGTCCCTTTAAGACCTTCTGCAAGTTTCGCAGGAGAGCTTCTGTTAAGTTTGGAATGTAGGAGGCGAGGTACTGGCAGAAGTAAAGCTGTGAGTACCGGGCGTGAGTCGTGCTTCGGTAGCTCAGATGGTAGAGCACTTGCCCGCGAAAGGCAAAGGTCCCGAGTTCGAGTCTCGGTCGGGCACACAGTTTTAATCTGCCAGGAAGTTTCATATCAGCGCACACTCCGCTGCAGAGTGAAAATCTCATTCTGGAAACATCCCCCAGGCTGTGGCTAAGCCATGTCTCCGCAATATCCTTTCTTTCAGGAGTGCTAGTTCTGCAAGTTTCGCAGGAGAGCTTCTGTTAAGTTTGGAATGTAGGAGGCGAGGTACTGGCAGAAGTAAAGCTGTGAGTACCGGGCGTGAGTCGTGCTTCGGTAGCTCAGATGGTAGAGCACTTGCCCGCGAAAGGCAAAGGTCCCGAGTTCGAGTCTCGGTCGGGCACACAGTTTTAATCTGCCAGGAAGTTTCATATCAGCGCACACTCCGCTGCAGAGTGAAAATCTCATTCTGGAAACATCCCCCAGGCTGTGGCTAAGCCATGTCTCCGCAATATCCTTTCTTTCAGGAGTGCTAGTTCTGCAAGTTTCGCAGGAGAGCTTCTGTTAAGTTTGGAATGTAGGAGGCGAGGTACTGGCAGAAGTAAAGCTGTGAGTACCGGGCGTGAGTCGTGCTTCGGTAGCTCAGATGGTAGAGCACTTGCCCGCGAAAGGCAAAGGCAAAGGTCCCGAGTTCGAGTCTCGGTCGGGCACACAGTTTTAATCTGCCAGGAAGTTTCATATCAGCGCACACTCCGCTGCAGAGTGAAAATCTCATTCTGGAAACATCCCCCAGGCTGTGGCTAAGCCATGTCTCCGCAATATCCTTTCTTTCAGGAGTGCTAGTTCTGCAAGTTTCGCAGGAGAGCTTCTGTTAAGTTTGGAATGTAGGAGGCGAGGTACTGGCAGAAGTAAAGCTGTGAGTACCGGGCGTGAGTCGTGCTTCGGTAGCTCAGATGGTAGAGCACTTGCCCGCGAAAGGCAAAGGTCCCGAGTTCGAGTCTCGGTCGGGCACACAGTTTTAATCTGCCAGGAAGTTTCATATCAGCGCACACTCCGCTGCAGAGTGAAAATCTCATTCTGGAAACATCCCCCAGGCTGTGGCTAAGCCATGTCTCCGCAATATCCTTTCTTTCAGGAGTGCTAGTTCTGCAAGTTTCGCAGGAGAGCTTCTGTTAAGTTTGGAATGTAGGAGGCGAGGTACTGGCAGAAGTAAAGCTGTGAGTACCGGGCGTGAGTCGTGCTTCGGTAGCTCAGATGGTAGAGCACTTGCCCGCGAAAGGCAAAGGTCCCGAGTTCGAGTCTCGGTCGGGCACACAGTTTTAATCTGCCAGGAAGTTTCATATCAGCGCACACTCCGCTGCAGAGTGAAAATCTCATTCTGGGATCATAGATCTTGTCACTGTCTTTTCCGGATGGGAGGGTGACTCGGTACACAGGTTGCGGTATCAATTGTTTCGTCTTTTCGTCGCGTTCCTTAAATTGGTAGACTTGTAGCACTTTGAAGCCTTTTTCCTTGAGGGCAAAGGAAAGTTGTTCTTCGGTAACTTCCGCCGGAAGGCGTTTGACAACTACTTTCAGTTCCCTGTCGTCTGGTGCTTGATGCGTAAAATAGGAGAAGCTGTGGTTCGTGAAGAATTTTATTGAACGCCTTTGAAGGACTCAAAGTGGTATTTGATGCGGTCCTTTTGGTATATAGCTTTAAGGTTGCCCTCTAGAAGTCCGTTGAGCGTTTCATTGAGGTGAACGTAATCCTTTGTGTAATAAATTGTGACTGGGGGCACTTTGCGAAGCACATTCTTGTCTCTGTCCACGGCTTCTGCGGCATTAGAAGTCTGTGCCTGCGGCTTGTTGGTGGTTGATGGAGGTGCAGCTTGAGGTGCCAGTGGGGCGAATCGGTTCGTTGTGGGGATGGTCTCCGTTCGTCTCTTAGCCGGGTGGGCTAAGTCCTTGGCTAATGCGTTGCTTCTGCGCCGTTTGTTGTATACGAGCGTAAAGTCCCCCTCTGCGTGTGGGGAGTCGTTGTCGTTTTCTGCTGGAAAGGCCGCTGCCATCTCCGCGTCGTCGACCGTTTGGTGGGAGTACTGTGATTCGACATCTGAGTCCACAGATGGAGATGCCAGACAGGTGTCGTTATCCTGCTCTTGCGTGTCCCGTGAATAGCGGATAAGGCGTTGTATGTCCTTCAGCGTTTCTTTGTCCTCCTCCCGACATATATCGAGTCTTCTGGCGTAGTCCTGGCGGTCGTCTTCATTGCTGCGTCCGTCGTGATGTGACGTATGACCGACGTCCGAATACGGTTTCGTCGTGTGGTGTGTAGTCTTCTGCGGTCGAATAGCGCCTGTCGATCGTCGTTCTATCCTGTCATGAACCGGTGCCGTAGCCTGGGTCGTCAGCCTGGGATCCGTCCAGTGTGGAGCGGCCGCTGGAACGTCCGGCGGGCCAGGCCCAACCGACCGACCAGCGGCCGACTCCGGCTCGTCCGAGGCGGCTGCCCTGGCCGCGCGCGCATCGTCCTCGCTCGTCGGCATCGCGAACTCTACTCTTTTATTTTATGTTTTTATCTAAAGTTGCTAGATTGGTTTAGGTCTTTTATACCTGTCGTTTACATTTTGTGTTGATACGCCAAGAGACATCCTTGTAAGGCTATTCCTTTGTGTCAAGAACTGTTAAATTTGAGAGATTTCTCTTTCTATCTCTTATAAAAAGTTTGTGATTCTAAAAAAATTTAAACTGGCAATTTTTTTAAATTTTGCATTACGCAGTTGTTAAATTTGTTTATTTTGGCGAAAGGCAACTTGTTAATGGTAGTTGTCCAGCAGCTTCTCATTGTGTTTGTAAATAAATTTTCTCTTGTTGTTTGAAGAGTTCTCGGGTATCCAGTTGGATTCGATGCCCAAGATATTTCGACGAATAACCGTTCCACCATCATCAGGTGGTGCTGATGAAATGATCCTTCCGCTCTCTGCCGCTAGTACTTGTCTCTCGCCGGTCCAGGTGCGATTCCATGAGCCGATGGAGCGCGGCGTGTTCGGTGGTGGGGGAAGCAGAGGCTGAGGTAAAGGGCCTGCCGACAACAAAAGCGCAGTAGCGACCAAGATGAAGAACAAACTGACGAAGAGAAAAAAGGCCTGACTTTTTTACCTTTTGTAGGCAACGTGTCGTCCAAAATAGGGAGATTGTTGAGACAACACAAGATCGACATTGGCCAGGATGCGCGGCTTACTACCAACGGCGGAAAACGATGTCGTCCTCATGAAAACAGGCGTATAAGAAATTCCATACCGTTATGGCAAATCCTATATCGGCCAAACAGTTCGTACGGTGGAAGACCATTGCAAAGAACATCAACGCTATACCCGCCTGTGCCGACGAAGCCAATCTGCCCTAGCAGAACATTGCATAAACACTGGACACGCAGCGAATTATGACGTGACAAAAGTACTGGCCCTCACAAATAAATACTGGGACTCCAGTTTCAAAGAGGCCATAGAAATTCTCGTAGTAGACAACCTCGTCAACATGGACATTTGTTACCAATTCAGTAGGGCTTGGGAACCAATACTGAGCTCCGTCAGGAAGCAATGGTTCAAGCGGACAGGAGATCATTTCGCCACGGCCGCCGAAGAGACACTCCGCCCTCCTGCCACCGCCAACAGCAGCCACCGCTTTCCCCATCACCGAATATACCGCGCGGCCTCGATGCACGGAATCGGACCTGGACACGCGAGAGATAAATACTAGCGGCAGAGAGCGGACAGACCACTACTCTGCTGCTCCACTCACTGCGAGTCACTTCGTCGCTCGCTCGCCCACATCATTCACAATTCGGCGCCCGAAATGATGTAAATGCCAGAAGATGGGGCATGTAGCGAAGACATGTAGGGGAACACGCACGTGTTTGAAATGTGCGGTTATCACGCCTCAAATTCACTCAGTTGTAGTTCTATCAAGGCACAGAAGCAGCAGAAGAGGACTGCAAGTCCAAGTTGGCACAAGGGCCGCCTCAACCGCCCACCCAAGAAGGGGAAGCAGGCCGCGGCGCCACGAAGAAGATGACGGTATTCTCCGTGAAACGTTTCGGAAAGTCACCGACGACACGGTTGCCACGTTCAGATCCACCATGGCGTCCCTGAGGGCGGAGTTGGACGAGGTACGCCCTCAGGTGTAGCACTTGCGTGACGCCCCGACAAGCGCGTCGCCCACAACACAAGAAGAGGCGCCGGCCCCCAACAGGACAGGGGTGGACGCGGAAACCCAGACGCTCGTCACGCTGGCAGATGCGGAACCGCGGGCGGCCGAGAAGGTGGCCGTAGATGGGCCTCCTCCGAAACGGTCGCCTCGCCGGCACGTGCTGAAAGGCCATGGATACAGAGAGGACGAAGAAAGAAGAAGACGAGACGTCCTTCGAGTTCCTGCCCCTCCCTGACAATAAGATCGCCGAATCTCTCAGAGATGGTAGCTATCCTCACCACGGTTTTCCTTGCCCATTTAAGCAGTCAGATATCCCTCCTCTCCCACACATACCACGTGATCTCAGCTGAGGATGCGAACCCCTGAACTGGAAATTCAAGGGAGAGGATTTCGTCCGGCGGGCGGATCAGGGGCTTACAAACTCCTACCCCATCTTCACCAACAAGGACTGGTGCTACATGGCGGATGAAGCCGTCAAGTACATGGACTGTTACCTGACGCAGCGAACTTCTCTTTCCTTACCGAAGTAAAGTTCGGACTACTAAAAAAGACGCTTCTGACGATCGCTAGCTCGCTAGCTAGCAGAATAGGTTTTCATTTAATATATAAGAAACTAACAGCCTCGATTGCGGTAATGAAACCAACCTTTACCTAGGTTTCAGCCCAAATAATTGAGCCTTCTTCAGACTGTAGGAGGATACAAGATGACTTGGACAGGATTTGTGATTGGTGTAAAGAATGGCAGCTAAATCTAAATATAGATAAATGTAAATTTATGCAGTTGTTGTTGTTGTGGTCTTCAGTCCTGAGACTGGTTTGATGCAGCTCTCCATGCTACTCTATCCTGTGCAAGCTTTTTCATCTCCCAGTACCTACTGCAACCTACATCCTTCTGAATCTGCTTAGTGTATTCATCTCTTGGTCTCCCTCTACGATTTTTACCCTCCACGCTGCTCTCCAATACTAAATTGGTGATCCCTTGATGCCTCAGAACATGTCCTACCAACCGATCCCTTCTTCTGGTCAAGTTGTGCCACAAACTTCTCTTCTCCCCAATCCTATTCAATACTTCCTCATTAGTTATGTGATCTACCCATCTAATCTTCAGCATTCTTCTGTAGCACCACATTTCGAAAGCTTCTTTTCTCTTCTTGTCCAAACTATTTATCGTCCATGTTTCACTTCCATACATGGCTACACTCCATACAAATACTTTCAGAAATGACTTCCTGACACTTAAATCAATACTGGATGTTAACAAATTTCTCTTCTTCAGAAACGCTTTCCTTGCCATTGCCAGCCTACATTTTATATCCTCTCTACTTCGACCGTCATCAGTTATTTTGCTCCCCAAATAGCAAAACTCCTTTACTACTTTAAGTGCCTCATTTCCTAATCTAATTCCCTCAGCATCACCCGACTTAATTAGACTACATTCCATTATCCTTGTTTTGCTTTTGTTAATGTTCATCTTATATCCTCCTTTCAAGACACTGCCCATTCCATTCAACTGCTCTTCCAAGTCCTTTGCTGTCTCTGACAGAATTACAATGTCATCGGCGAACCTCAAAGTTTTTATTTCTTCTCCATGAATTTTAATACCTACTCCGAATTTTTCTTTTGTTTCCTTTACTGCTTGCTCAATATACAGATTGAACAACATCGGGGAGAGGCTACAACCCTGTCTTACGCCCTTCCCAACCACTGCTTCCCTTTCATGTCCCTCGACTCTTATAACTGCCATCTGGTTTCTGTACAAATTGTAAATAGGCTTTCGCTCCCTGTATTTTACCCCTGCCACCTTTAGAATTTGAAAGAGAGAATTCCAGTCAACATTGTCAAAAGCTTTCTCTAAGTCTACAAATGCTAGAAACGTAGGTTTGCCTTTCCTTAATCTTTCTTCTAAGATAAGTCGTAAGGTGAGTATTGCCTCACGTGTTCCAGTGTTTCTACGGAATCCAAACTGATCTTCCCCGAGGTTGGCTTCTACTAGTTTTTCCATTCGTCTGTAAAGAATTCGTGTTAGTATTTTGCAGCTGTGACTTATTAAGCTGATAGTTCGGTAATTTTCACATCTGTCAACACCTGCTTTCTTTGGGATTGGAATTATTATATTCTTCTTGAAGTCTGAGGGTATTTCACCTGTTTCATACATCTTGCTCACCAGGTGGTAGAGTTTTGTCAGGACTGGCTCTCCCACGGCCGTCAGTAGTTCCAATGGAATATTGTCTACTCCGGGGGCCTTGTTTCGACTCAGGTCTTTCAGTGCTCTGTCAAACTCTTCACGCAGTTTCGTATCTCCCATTTCATCTTCATCTACATCCTCTTCCATTTCCATAATATTGTCCTCAAGTACATCGCCCTTGTATAGACCCTCTATATACTCCTTCCACCTTTCTGCTTTCCCTTCTTTGCTTAGAACTGGGTTTCCATCTGAGCTCTTGATATTCATACAAGTCGTTCTCTTATCTCCAAAGGTCTCTTTAATTTTCCTGTAGGCGGTATCTATCTTACCCCTAGTGAGATAGGCCTCTACATCCTTACATTTGTCCTCTAGCCATCCCTGCTTAGCCATTTTGCACTTCCTGTCGATGGCAATTTATGCAGATGAATAGGAAAAAGAATCCCGTAATGTTTGAATACTCCATTAGTAGTGTAGCGCTTGACACAGTCACGTCGATTAAATATTTGGGCTTAACACTGCAGAGTGATATGAAGTGGGACAAGCATTTAATGGCAATTGTAGGGCAGGCGGATAGTCGTCTTCGGTTCATTGGTAGAATTTTGTGAAGATGTGGCTCATCTGTAAAGGAGACCGCTTATAAAACACTAATACGACCTATTCTTGAGTACTGCTCGAGCGTTTGGGATCCCTATCAAGTCGGATTGAGGGAGGACATAGAAGCAATTCAGAGGCGGGCTGCTAGATTTGTTACTGGTAGGTTTGATCATCACGCGAGTGTTACGGAAATGCTTCAGGAACTCGGGTGGCAGTCTCTGGAGGAAGGTGCTTTTTTCGTGAATCGCTACTGAGTAAATTTAGAGAACCAGCATTTGAGGCTGACTGCAGTACAATTTTACTGCCGCCAACTTATATTTCGCGAAAAGACCACAAAGATAAGATAAGAGAGATTAGGGCTCGTACAGAGGCATATAGGCAGTCATTTTTCCCTCGTTCTGTTTGGGAGTGGAACAGGGAGAGAAGATGCTAGTTGTGGTACGAGCTACCCTCCGACACGCACCGTTTGGTGGACTGCGGAGTATGTATGTAGATGTAGATGTAGATGTAGACGTAGAAGATATACCTGAATCTATAATTTGTCTAAGAGGACATGGTCTATAAATAAAACTAAAATAGCCTGAATAGGCATAGTCACATTTTAAAAATGCGTTAGGTTTTGATTTGTTTCAGACAACCTACAGGCCAATTGTATTACGACAGGAGGTTTAAAACATCGATCCAGAAGTGAGGAGGAACAGCACATAAATGCTTAAACTCCTGCACCTCGGACCAAGGACTGTCAGCGACCAAGTCAGACCACTGCATCGGCACCACTTGATGATGGGGAAACGGTTACTCGCCGAAATATCGGCTTTAGGCGATCGTATCCGGCTGGACACCCGAGAACCCTTCAGACAACATTTACGCTGGGAAACGCTGGGAAAGCCTCAGATCGAAAATTTTTTCTTGTTTGAGGTAGAAGTTAATAAAGCAGAATGTCCCACGTCCTAAACCACTGCTCCCTACCGTATCCTACTGAACCATAATATTTTGATTCGTATCTGTATGGTAGCTGATCATAGTTTTTCGCTAGGAAACACCTATTTAAAATATTTATGTCATCTCACAATGCTACAAAACTCGACACAAGAAATATATCCTGATATATATATGTTACTTCGAATGGCTTTATCGCTCATGATGGGCGCAGTTTGGAAGAATGGATTTATATGTAAAATACGGTATGTGCCGCAATGAATTGTTAAAAAAAAACTCTTTTCTTCTTTTGAGTATACCTGCCTGCTGTGAGTGACGCTTTCCATAACATTGCTTTCATTTCTGTGGTCACTATCGGCTAAATATACGCTATCTTGCTAGGGTGAATAATCCCAAACTGATAAGCGATGAACATAGCCCACGAATCAGGTTCGCGACACCAAACTATAGAGAGCAAAGTAAGTTAGAAATGATAAATATTTCTTAGTGATTACTTGACGTCATTCTGTCATTAGCATAGCTGATTTGTATTTGAATGTACATAATTTGCAAAATACTGGAGCAAATGTGTTGCGCGTTTTAATACACTTAGGTTCTTAAACATTTATGTGAAAGGAGGTACAGAGAGTAAGTTAATTTTCCGCCACTAAAATCCTCATTATCCGTCCCCCGCCCCCCCCCCCCCTCGAAAAGTTTGTAAACGAAGTCTGTAACGCGTGATTTCAATCCTACTTGTGACGTGGCAACGAAGTAAACCGCAGAATACGCGACGGTACTTCATGTAGAGACGCGTATGTCCTCGAACCACCGTTAGGCGCCGCCAGCGGTCTGCAGTCTGGCCGTGATGAGCCACCGGCACAGTTTCGCCGAATACGGCAGTGGTCTCCTGTACTGCTGCGCGACATGCCCATCACGCAGGCTGAGCGCCTGCAACCAAGGACGGGGCCTGTCCTGCAGGTACGGACTCTGGGTCACGACGCCGGCTTTTGTCTGCTGGCTAGCCGGTGCTTTACACTCAGTCTCCTACCTTAAAGACGCATGATTCGGGCAAAATTTTCTCAGTCCACAAGAATGATTTATCGTAGTGAGTGAGCAGCAACCTGAGCTTATTGGTATAAAGGAAAATCTCATTTATTGTTGGCTACAAGCAATTCCAAAACGTAGTGATTCTCCAGCAGAAAGAGGTTCCTACTCAATGGTCTGAAGATGACCACAGTAGTGGTCGAAACCGGTCACCTTAATAAATAAATCGTGATCAAGACTGTTTTTAAAAGTAAATAATTCCAAAACGATTTAGAGTAGTGGTAGTCAAACCCTAATGCTCAATATTGTGAGGCGATACATATCTTATTATTAAATTAGTATCTTTTGAGCACCACAATAGATTGGATGTAGAAAACGTGCAATGAGTTGGCCGTCAGTCCCTACCCTACCCCCCCCCCCCCCCCTCTCCCCCAGTACTGATCGTTAAAATTCGACACCATTCGGGATACTTCGTACGATTGTTCTATTGTTCTATTCAAATGGATGCCACCCTCAGTGGCCCCAAAGATGCGACACTGTAAATGTCTGATGTTGTGTTGTTGCTTCGTGTGTGCGAGCAAGTAGTTAACCGGGTAACACTTTGAATGCAGACTACGTAATCTTTGCCACTTTTCTTAATGCCGGCCATTTTTATGGTTATCAATATTTTTTAAGCAAAACCACTAGCCAACATTTAACTGTTATGCTTACCTTGAGATACCAAAACTTCAAAATCCTTCTTATGGATTACAGATATAAATTTTGACACATTTCTTCCACGTAGTATACTTTTTTGGGAGATAGGCTTTGTTACAAGGCTTCCTGCACATGGCCATTTAGCACTCGGTGAAGTGGTATGTAGTATGTTTTATTGCAGCATTTCCTGGTTGCTTAAACCAAATAAAAAAAATGCTTCAAGGTTCAGAAAAGAACGCAATGTTTCAACGAACGTTTTACGGAAGCCAAACGAGAAATTCTCACTTGAAGTTTGACACAGTTCTTCTTGCACAAATCAGGATTATCAACTGAATTGTTAATATCGCCATCCTCACTGCCATTACCAGCAAAATCTTGGTCCAATATATGCAAAATTTCGTTGTTCCTGGAACAACGTTAGGCCATGCCTTTCGTTTCTTTACGTACTGGAGTAACAACTACCGCTCTCCAGCAGACTGACTTCATACAACAAACGATTGTTACACGAACTGCATGTCCCTCACAACACAGTGAAGACCAGTCGAGCCGGTCAGTATACATGGCTTCGTATTTAAAGGTCGGATAAGTTGGATCCTGTCACTTGTTGGATCTATTGTCGGCCGAAATTTTCAAGTCCAGTCAACCGACGGGACTGGTAACCATATAATACCTAATTGTACTTATATTTAAATGCATTATACAGTATCAGACACGATCACAAATGTTCACCAAATGTTTGAAATGTCAGTTTTTCCTACACACTGTGTTGTATTACAACAGCCCTAATTTTAATTTCATATTCTTTGTTACAAATATGTACCGTATTTGAAGATGACGCTCTCTGTTATGTGCATTCACGAATCCATGTTACTTTCGTCTGAAATTTATACCACAACAGATGATTGGCACGAGCCACATACTCCATTGAGCTGTCTGTAGTTGAAGAAAAAAAAAAAAAAAAAAAAAAAAAAAAAAAAAAAAAATGCTTCAGATGGCTCTGAGCACTATGGGACTTAACATCTGAGGTCATCAGTCCTCTAAAACTTAGAACTATTTAAACCTAACTAACCTAAGGACCTCACATACATCCATGCCCGGGGCAGGATTCGAACCTGCGACCGTAGCGGTCTCGTGGTTCCAGACTGAAGCGCCTAGAATCACTCTGCCACACCGGCCGGCAGTTGAATACAAACAAGAAAATATTCACCCTCATCAAGCCTCTAAACCCGCAGCGGCCACGTCAGTTACCCTTCCGCCTCTGAGGTAAGCGGCCAGGTTTACTTAGATCACTGCCAAATTCACCGACGTCTACTAAAATTGATGATATCTTAAAATATTGCTTTGTCTGTAAGCATTTTTGTTTGTTACTGTGAAGGAACATTACACTTTAACGCTGCTGTTACCATTAGTTGGTAGTTGCTAGATGTTTGAGAACCGCGGATCGCGTGAATACTTGATTGAGGCCACATGGAGCCCACTGCTTCATTCATGTGTGATGTCATTGTGTGTGTGTGTGTTGAGTGTGTTTGTGAGTTTGCAGCTTGATAGTTATCTTGCATTCTGGAGTTGTTGGAATTGTTGTGGTTGTTTTTTGTCTTCTTATTTGTTGATTGAGTCTGTGTATTAAACGTGTGCCATACTTACACTTCCTAGTTATTGTTTGATTGTACTCATTTCATTTTGATAATTTTTGATGTTGAGCGGAATCCTGTTTAATCTATATAACTTATGTCATAGTGTCGCAAGCTTCTGGTTGTGGGGATAATTAGATGTGGAATGTATTATTGTGCGTCAGCGTACCGTAATATCGCACGCAGCTGATGACGACAGGACTACAAAAATTAAAGATGTAATTTTTTGTGTCTCGTTTCCTAATCTAAATGCATCAGCGTCCCCTGGTGTAATTCGACTACATTTCATTATCCTCGTTTCACTTTTGTTGATATGTTATAACCTAGCCGGCCGGTGTGTACGAGCGGTTCTAGGCACGTCAGTCTGGAACTGCGCGACCGCTACGGTCGCAGGTTCGAATCCTGCCTCGGGCATGGATGTGTGTGATGTCCTTAGGTTAGTTAGGTTTAAGTAGTTGTAAGTTCTAGGGGACTGATGACCTCAGATGTTAAGTCCCATAGTACTCCGAGTCATTTGAACCTTTTTCTTTTTGTTATAACCTATTTTCAAGTCACTATTCATTCTGTTCAAATGATCTTCAAAGTTCTCTGACCGAAGACCACGCAATTGACACAAACAACATGGGGGAACTCGCACACTATTCTCTTACTACTGACGCATCGGTTAAATATGTAGATGTATCGGTAGTATACGATACGACTCGAAAAGAACATGTAAAATCAATTCACGGTGGATGAATGGCAGCCACTCATTTGTTGGAGAAACCTGAGACGGAGCTTCATGAGCACTGAGCACACTGCGTACGCTGTATTTGCGCGACATGTTGTCATGACCGTGCGAATGTTAACAATATTAATTACATGTCATATCAGAAAATGTTAAAAATTTTAATTACTTTTTAGATTATAACTAGAAGCGAACACAGGCTTTCATACGCTTGGAACAGACGGCTGACAAACAGGGTGCGATAACGAGTCCTGAGGCAACCAAAAGCTGTTTGATTCTCAGCACCTGACCAGACACGCCAGTGAGGATTATTCTTGACGGTTCGCCAAGCTGACGAGGATCGAGATCACAGGCGTCAGTGGTAACCCTCCGATGCACATAATGGACGAATTTCTTGTGCAAGTTAGGCTGATAGTGAAATATTAACACAATCGGGTGTCCTGGAAAGCTTCCAAGGGAATATTCCCGGCAGTGCAGAGGGGTCTGTGGACCCAGATTCTACGTAGAACGGCATAAAAGCTCAGAAAAGGCAGATTAATGGAAAATAGAGATCCAGCGAGTAATCCGAGCAGCCGCAGTGCCGTGACGCTGCTCACCAGCAATTGATGGAGTAAGAGACACTTCAACTACGAGAAGACAGTAACGGGCTCTGGCGTACATGCTACAACTGCAAGCTAAGTGGCAATTTTCAGTATTCATTGGAATATCATTGAACAGAGACTACCTGTCTCTGTCACGAAGAACGTATTACTGATTATGTATGGTTCGGATCGGGTACCCATCTGCCGTTTCATCCAAGGTTTTACCGTGGAATGACATGTTTTTATGCGCACTTGCACCTTGGAATTCGTAGCTCACGATGTGTTAGTTTTATATGACCCGCCGATTTACCTCCAGGGTATGAAACCTGTCGTTATACAGTGAAAAGACAATAAACAGCTATTGCGGTTTCGACTTTCACTCAATTTAATATAGACTATTTTATCATCTATAATTTTAAATTGCTTGATTGTCCTTCACATTAAGTCCGCGAGAATTATCAACCTATTGTAACCGAACACTCACCCCAACTAAGGAGAGCTCTTCCCCCCGTCTCAGTTGTAAAGCATGACAAACAAACTAACCAAATACATTTTGTCGTTAACGTACTTTTTGCGCCATGCAGGCAACAATGAAGTCACAGGAAAGAAAAGTAGGGAAACTATACAGGGACACGACACTATTCCTAAGCACTGGGAAAGAAAGAAAGGTTAGAGTTTAACATCGTCATCATCAGTGTCATTACAGACATTGACTGAGAGAGACTAAGTCCATGGCTGCCTTTCTGTTTGTCGCGGCACTAGGAGGGGGTGGGGTTGTGGGTTCCTCATCCTGGCCGCCTTTTATCCCTGGCAAAGAAGCCCGACTGAGTAGACCAAGGGCTGACCTGGAGGAACTAGAACGAGGAGAAATCCCCGCTCCTATTAGGGACTGAACCTGGGACCTCTAGCGCCAGAGTTCACTGCTCTACCCGCTAGGTTAATACCGCCGCTAGAGAGGCAAAGGAAACATAAGTATGTATGACTGGAGGGGAACTAAAACTATGTTAATCTCAGATACACCTTAAGCACTACAGCTCTGCTGCTCAGATATTTGAAATCCTTGTCGATTGAACTTTGAAGAATTTATAGACATAAATGCTTCCACAGCAGCTGATTTCCTTCCAGCATTTACTGCAAATAAAGAATATTTATTTCAAGAGAAGCATTTTACTTTTATTTATAACGCATCATCTATGGCCACTTTGGAAATATGGAAGTACAGTATAATATGTCTCTGCATTTTGGTATTTACAGATTAAAAATAATATTTCCTCCCAAAATTGGCATACAGTTTACTGATGGTGTTTTTGTCTCTTGTTTACATATTCTGTAAACGATTACCTTTCCCTTCATTGTTAGTGGAGGATGTGGTCGGAAAGAAACTTAGTTACGCGTCACTTTTGGAACTTTCTTGCCATCATTGAATCTAGTTTTTCTTACCGCTGGTGTTTCTTCCACTCCACTACACCTCACTTTTGTAAAATTTCACGAGAGAGGTGGTGCTGTAGTTTCACATATTCCGTACTCACCACAGTGTTTGTTTTTCATTTGTTTACTGTGTAGATTACGAGTGTTGCGCGCACACACACACACACACACAGGATATTTTCTCTCTGCCTTCCCTCCCTCCCCCCCTCCCTCCTCACTCACTCTCTAAAACACACAAACACACACGCACACACACACATAAAGTGTGATGAAGTAATCAAACTGACCAGCAGCTTATCTTTCAGTTATATACGGTACTTGTCGCTCCAATTAAGGGAATAGATTAGTCAATCGATACACTTCATTAATTCCCTGTACGCGTTGAGTTAGAAATTGTAATTTAATATTTCGTATAGTTTTAATGACCCTAAAATATTGTTATACACTTACATACAAAACATGTATTCAAATTATGGGTATGACATAATTAATATTAATCTTAATTATTTTTTAAAAAACTTAATTAGCTGTCAATATTGAATTTATGCCAAAATTTACTTTTTCAGTTTTATTTCTATTTGAAGTCATCGACATTGAAACTGCTAATTATTAACTTTTAAAAGAACTTCAAGCAAAAGAATATCGACGTGTAACTCATTTCTCATGGAAAAGAATGTCTTTGATATATGTATAATCTTTGCCCTTCTTGGTTATTAATTGGAAGTCGTGTTCAATAGTTGTAATTTTGTGATTTTATACTTGGTAGGTAATTCAGATGTCTCTGAATGATGAGAACTGCTAGTGTAATTACGCACCGATGTACAGATTTACTTACGTAAACCTTTTTATTGAAGAGAAAGTGTATTTTTTTGATTTGTGGACCCATTGTGACTGACTATAATGGAAAAGTTTTAAATATGAAGACAATATGGATAGATGAAAAATACTGTGTGTGAAATGAAGACAAAAACTCAACAGATAAATGCATTTTAGTCACACGGAGTTCTTGTCTGAAAATCGAAACCTGGATCATGCCGCCTAGAAGCAAATTATTTTGCAATGAACCACGACTTCATGGGGGAGCCACAGGAAACAGATGAGTAATAAATAACACCGTTACTGTGCGAACTTCTTTCTCACACATTTTTAGCTGCTCTGCACTAGTGTTGCTTCTACTAAGAAAGTGCATTTGAATTAAACAACAATTAAAACCATTTCTCAGGTTCGTAAATTTAATTGGTTTGTACATGAATTGAGGAGAAAGCCGTCGCAACAAACAACACACGCACACACACAGCACACACTATACACCATTACGAACAAAATAAACATTATGCAGAGTGCAGAACGCGTGAAACTACACTATTATTTCTAAAGTTTTACAAAAGTGAGGTGAAGTGAAAAAAGATACCAATCTACAGTGCAGCGTAAGAAGAAATGTTTTCAAAAAAGGTGAAAAATAGCAAAAAGGAAACGTGCAAGCAAGTTTCTTTCGACCTCAGCCTCGACTAAGTTCGAAAGAAGAGGCAGTGGTCTGCAGAGTACGTAAGCAAGGGACAGAAGCATCGTGATTGTATTATTACCCAATTTTATAAGGAAACCATTGTCTTTGATCCCTAAAAACCAAATATAAAGACATTTCAGAAGATACTTCACAAATAAAAGCGAAACGGATGTGTTAAAAAATACTCTTCAGTTCCAGTAAGCTCAAGATGGGAAAACCAACTGAATTTAGAGACCGTTTGTTGATGGGTTTATCGAGAGCAACAGTGTCCAGAGTGACGACGTACGCGACTCGTAGCTGGACATGGGGTTTTGACAAGACCAGTTCTCAGCTATCTAGATCCTCGTAAAACAATAAAAATTCTCACAGGGAACCGAACATTCCTTATAAACAACGAACCCCCGAAATCAGCCCTTGGTGGGTCACAACCTTGAGTGGGGAGGTGAAGTGTCTCATAAAACGGAAAATTACGATGTCAGTAATTTGAGAACCTTTCATCTCCAAATTAACATCTTTGAAACATAAGGTATCGTCGGCAGTTTCACACAGAGTGACGTCAACTTTACCGCTCCGAATGGAGCATTTTAAATCATCACAGTAAATACAGAAAGGTAAAAACATGATCATTTTATGTGACCAAGTTATAAATACTTGCGGCACCTCTGTAAGGCACAAACCTCAAAAACTGTGGTAAATTCCCGTAATTCCTACTTATACTGAAGGAACAGAAACAGTCTCGGCTTCTAATTTTCTGTGCATATATCTGTCTTTTTGCTCATGAACTATCATAATGTACTCTTAGATAATAGCTTATAATAATGCTGTATAGTTTCCCGACAACTTCTAAACTTTTCACAGTCAACAGTCAAATTCTCATAGGACACCCTCATTTTATATCCTGTAAAAAATGTTTCTCATTAAATGTTACATGAACATCGGGTCGAGGAACTAATATACCTGCAGAATTAATTTCAAAGAAAAAAAAATGAAATTATTGTAGAAGATGCGTGTCTTGTGATTAACACCATTGTAGTGTCCGACCCTGGTAGCTGAGTGGTCAGCGTGACGGAGTGACATATCTAACGGCCCAGGTTCGATTCCCGGCTGGGCCGGAGATTTTCTCCGCTCAGGGGCTGGGTGTTGTGTTATCTTTATCATCGTCATTTCATCCCCATCGACACGCAAGTCGCCGGAGTGGCGTCAACTCGAAAGACTTGCACCAGGCGAACGGTCTACCCGACGGGAGGCCCTAGCCAAACGGCATCATTACAGTGACTGCAGTGGTTTCCAGTTTCCTCTTCTACAACATGATGTACATCACAGCTAAATCTTGTCTTTCAAGGTAGTTATGAAACCTTAAGGGGTACACAACTTTTGGTATATTCAGTCTAACATTCCAGCGGAAAACCTCGGTCATCAAATCGCTTTATATTTATTTCAAATTTTAGTACTGACTAGCGCCGAACCGTAGACCTTCAGCTTAATAATAAAAATTGGAAATAGAAGCTCTAAAGCACAGTACTATTTAAAATAGTCCGCAAGATGAGAGCAGACACGTTTGAGCTACAGTCGCTCGAAACTGATACCTCATTAGTGAGTTCGTTATGGTACACTTTTCTTTGAGGTTGAGCACGTTGATATCTTGTTGCTCAGATGATAACTCACGCAGCAGGTTTCGAATGGTTGATTGCTGCGCCACCTTCTTTATTGTGTGTATTGAGACTGAGGCTTTGGCGAATACGGCCATGTACGGTGGTGACTTCTACCAGTGAGTGGTGCCCCAAAGCGACCGTTTGCTAGGACGGTCACAATGATAAAGTCATCCGGTGGAAGCTTGAACGAATCAGTTTTCGGCGACTCGGATATCGGCCAGCAAGCGTAGCTGTTTATTCCTGCAGCCTGCGACAAGGATCTTGTTTTCAATCGATTCCTGTTGTGACGTGATGGTTGGACTTTTACTTTTGCTCAGCATGAATGTCTGAAGGAACTCTGTGTCAGCCGTGGTGGCGTGTCTCTTTCCTGACCGTCTGTTCCAATCACTGGTCATTAGGGCTGTCTGTGGGTTCCTGAACTAAAACTGTAAGGCGAAATCACTCACTTGCTAGTAATTTCGGTTATTGGGATTTCTGTCGATTTCCTCGTCGGTCCTCAAAAATTACGTTGCACACTTGTTTTTATAACTATTACGTCGTCATGTGCCTGTATGCTCGCCGTCCCGCTCACGCAAAATCTTGTCAGAAGCACAGTGGAATCAGTGAACTATCATGTCTGGATGACTCTTAAGTAATTTCCTACCGACCGTTCGTTATTAATCTAACGGCATCAGTAGGCCCCTAGGCCAAGTTGGATGGTGAAAGTGTGAGCCCCATTCAAAACGGCAAAGCTGCATGTAGTTTGTCACTTCCGTTAGATGGTACTTAAAGCATTATTTATTGTTCTTTATTGTACCTTGTATGTGCGAGCTGTC
Source organism: Schistocerca americana (assembly GCF_021461395.2). Classification (NCBI taxonomy): domain Eukaryota; kingdom Metazoa; phylum Arthropoda; class Insecta; order Orthoptera; family Acrididae; genus Schistocerca; species Schistocerca americana. The sequence goes on from NC_060119.1 coordinate 941,312,371, forward strand.
CCGTAATATCAAGGTCGTCTGTTTTTTGCGTGTACAGTTTGAAATTTATTTTGATTGTTTATCAGTTTGTAAGACGTGTATATTTCTATTGTTTATTGTCAAATCACAATTTATGAAAGATGTTTATATTTTATTAATAGGATTAAGTAGGAATAATTAATATTTGTCACGTTGGAAATAATTGTGGTAGCAGGGAATGTCTGCACCAAAATATTGTTGACAAGAGAGACCGCAAATTGATATAATTTTAAAAAGGGCGGGAGAGACCGCGTATGGATATATTTTAAGAAAAGAGCAGGAAAGGCCGCGCATTGATACATTTTGTAATGGTAGCAGGGATTGTCTGCACCAGAAAGCATTGTTGGCAGGAGAGACCGCACTTTAGCGTTCGTAGGATGTCAGTGAGAAAGAAAACTGGCGTTCTACGTATCGGAGCGTGGAATGTCAGATCCCTTAATCGGGCAGGTAGGTTAGAAAATTTAAAAAGGGAAATGGATAGGTTAAAGTTAGATATAGTGGGAATTAGTGAAGTTCGGTGGCAGGAGGAACAAGACTTCTGGTCAGGTGACTACAGAGTTATAAACACAAAATCAAATAGGGGTAATGCAGGAGTAGGTTTAATAATGAATAGGAAAATAGGAATGCGGGTAAGCTACTACAAACAGCGTAGTGAATGCATTATTGTGGTCAAGATAGACTCGAAGCCCACACCTACTACAGTAGTACAAGTTTATATGCCAACTAGCTCTGCAGATGACGAAGAAATTGAAGAAATTTATGATGAAATAAAAGAAATTATTCAGATAGTGAAGGGAGAAGACAACTTAATAGTCATTGGTGACTGGAATTCGAGTGTAGGAAAAGGGAGAGAAGGAAACATAGTAGGTGAATATGGATTGGGGCTAAGAAATGAAAGAGGAAGCCGCCTGGTAGAATTTTGCACAGACCACAACTTAATCATAGCTAACATTTGGTTTAAGAATCATGAAAAAAGGTTGTATACATGGAAGAACCCTGGAGATACTAAAAGATATCAGATAGATTATATAATGGTAAGACAGAGATTTAGGAACCAGGTTTTAAATTGTAAGACATTTCCAGGGGCAGATGTGGACTCTGACCACATTCTATTGGTTATGTACTGTAGATTAAAACTGAAGAAAGTACAAAAAGGTCGGAATTTAAGTAGATGGGACCTGGATAAACTGTGAGAACCAGAGGTTGTACAGAGTTTCAGGGAGACCATAAGGGAACAATTGACAGGAATGGGGGAAAGAAATACAGTAGAAGAAGAATGGGTAGCTTTGAGGGATGAAGTAGTGAAGGCAGCAGAGGATCAAGTAGGTAAAAAGACGAGGACTAGTAGAAATCCTTGGGTAACAGAAGAAATATTGAATTTAATTGATGAAAGGAGAAAATATAAAAATGCAATAAATGAAGCAGGCAAAAAGGAATACAAACGTCTCAAAAATGAGATCGACAGGAAGTGCAAAATGGCTAAGCAGGGATGGCTAGAGGACAAATGTAAGGATGTAGAGGCTTATGTCACTAGGGGTAAGATAGATACTGCCTACAGGAAAATTAAAGAGATCTTTGGAGATAAGAGAACCACTTGTATGAACATCAAGAGCTCAGATTGAAACCCAGTTCTAAGCAAAGACGGGAAAGAGGAAAGGTGGAAGGAGTATATAGATGGTCTATACAAGGGCGATGTACTTGAGGACAATATTATGGAAATGGAAGAGAATGTAGATGAAGATGAAATGGGAGATACGATACTGCGTGAAGAGTTTGACAGAGCACTGAAAGACCTGAGTCGAAACAAGGCCCCCGGAGTAGACAACATTCCATTGGAACTACTGACGGCCTCGGGAGAGCCGGTCCTGACAAAGCTTTACCATCTGGTGAGCAAGATGTATGAAACAGGCGAAATACCCTCAGACTTCAAGAAGAATATAATAATTCCAATCCCAAAGAAAGCAGGTGTTGACAGATGTGAAAATTACCGAACAATCAGTTTAATAAGCCAGAGCTGCAAAATACTAACACGAATTGTTTACAGACGAATGGAAAAACTGGTAGAAGCCGACCTCGGGGAAGATCTGTTTGGATTCCGTAGAAATACTGGAACACGTGAGGCAATACTGAACTTACGACTTATCTTAGAAGAAAGATTAAGGAAAGGCAAACCTACGTTTCTAGCATTTGTAGACTTAGAGAAAGCTTTTGACAATGTTGACTGGAATTCTCTCTTTCAAATTCTAAAGGTGGCAGGGGTAAAATACAGGGAGCGAAAGCCTATTTACAATTTGTACAGAAACCAGACGGCAGTTATAAGAGTCGAGGGACATGAAAGGGAAGCAGTGGTTGAGAAGGGAGTGAGACAGGGTTGTAGCCTCTCCCCGATGTTATTCAATCTCTATATTGAGCAAGCAGTAAAGGAAACAAAAGAAAAATTCGGAGTAGGTATTAAAATCCATGGAGAAAAAAAAAAAAAGCTTTGAGGTTCGCCGATGACATTGTAATTCTATCAGAGACAGCAAAGGACTTGGAAGAGCAGTTGAATGGAATGGGCAGTGTCTTGAAAGGAGGATATAAGATGAACATCAACAAAAGCAAAACGAGGATAATGGAATGTAGTCGAATTAAGTCGGGTGATGCTGAGGGAATTAGATTAGGAAATGAGACACTTAAAGTAGTAAAGGAGTTTTGCTATTTGGGGAGCAAACTAACTGATGATGGTCGAAGTAGAGAGGATATAATATGTAGACTGGCAATGGCAAGAAAAGTGCTACTGAAGAAGAAAAAATTGTTAACATCGAATATAGATTTACGTGTCAGGAAGTCATTTCTGAAAGTATTTGTATGGAGTGTAGCCATGTATGGAAGTGAAACATGAACGATAAATAGTTTGGACAAGAAGAGAATAGAAGCTTTCGAAATGTGGTGCTACAGAAGAATGCTGAAGATTAGATGGGTAGATCACATAACTAATGTTGAAGTATTGAATAGGATTGGAGAGAAGAGAAGTTTGTGGCACAAGTTGACAGAAGAAGGGATCGGTTGGTAGGACATGTTCTGAGGCATCAAGAGATCGTCAATTTAGTATTGGAGGGCAGTGTGGAGGGTAAAAATCGTAGAGGGAGACCAAGAGATGAATACACTAAGCAGATTCAGAAGGATGTAGGTTGCAGTAGGTACTGGGAGATGAAGAAGCTTGCACAGGATAGAGTAGCATGGAGAGCTGCATCAAACCAGACATTGGACTGAAGACCACAACAACAACAACAGGATGTCAGTAGTAAGCGAGAAGTGAAGCGAGTCGGTAGCAGGTCTGAAGTGAGAGGTTGAGAGGAGCGGTGTACCTGCCAGCCACTATCTACGATTTACAAGAGATTATAAACGGGTGTACAGAGACATCAGCTAACTATTATTATAAGAGGAACTAATATTATTGAATTCATTTTTTGGAAAACTCAAGACTACTGAAGGTATGCTTGCGCATTGCTATTTGTAAGATTATTGAAAAAAGTAAGTCCCATTTGAACGTTTGTAAAATCGTTTCATTCAGAATATAATTAACTTTTGCCAGCAATATTGCACTTCTAATTATAATCCATCCCAAAAATCAACAACGTAAAACTCGGCAAAATTTTATTGTTGTAAAGCAAAAGTTTAACTATCAATTAATTAAAGAATAACGTCAGATTTTCTATTAAAGAATAACGTCAGCTTTGGTAATAAATACAGCCACTTATTTTGAAAGCCCACCAGCAGCTAATAGAGTATAGTAAAACAGAGTAAGTATATTCATGTCGCATTGCGATGTGGCAGTCAGATGGCGATCCAGTAACAATAAAAAAGGTAAGGAACAGCTTTGGGTTATTGCAGATAACGACTGAGGGCCACGACGACGAAACATTTTATGTTTCGTCGAAATAATCAGAAAATCACTTTTAATAAGCAGCAATTAAATTTGTATGCGAAGATAGAGAAAGAGAATAAATTTAAGAGGGAAGATTTCATTTGTTATTATTAAGCAAGAGATAGAAATCCTAAGGAAAGGTTTCATAGTTTATTGTAAAAAGGAAGGTTATCATTAACAAAAGATGTATAGAGGAGACGGGAAGGTTTCAAGTTCCTCGTGTGTTACGGAAAGGGTATCTTGTTATTGTATCTATTTATTTTGTGTATTCATGAACCAGGGAACCGGGGAGCAGCATGTAATTTCTAACGCCCTTACAACAGGCGACTTGCTACTAAAAGCTTTCTGTTATCCGTAAGCCGCGCTAATGGAGCTGAATTAAGAAATTATTTGGGCTGGATAGCTATCTAGTCTAGTGCCCCTAAGTCAAATTTCTGTGTTGGTTTTGCTTCTGTTACCTTCTGACTATTCCATCTTACAGACGGAATTCGGTACTCTTTCGGAGTATGGATAACGCTATTAATTCTTTGGGTCAAACAAACCTTTTAGCACAAAATCAAACAATGGAAATTACAGGATGAATCTAACAATATTATGAAAAGGATATTTGTTACTCCCATCCCCATGAACCATGGACCTTGCCGTTGGTGGGGAGGCTTGCGTGCCTCAGCGATACAGATAGCCGTACCGTAGGTGCAACCACAACGGAGGGGTATCTGTTGAGAGGCCAGACAAACGTGTGGTTCCTGAAGAGGGGCAGCAGCCTTTTCAGTAGTTGCAAGGGCAACAGTCTGGATGATTGACTGATCTGGCCTTGTAACATTAACCAAAACGGCCTTGCTGTGCTGGTACTGCGAACGGCTGAAAGCAAGGGGAAACTACAGCCGTAATTTTTCCCGAGGGCATGCAGCTTTACTGTATGATTACATGATGATGGCGTCCTCTTGGGTAAAATATTCCGGAGGTAAAATAGTCCCCCATTCGGATCTCCGGGAGGGGACTACTCAAGAGGATGTCGTTATCAGGAGAAAGAAAACTGGCGTTCTACGGATCGGAGCGTGGAATGTCAGATCCCTTAATCGGGCAGGCAGGTTAGAAAATTTAAAAAGGGAAATGGATAGGTTGAAGTTAGATATAGTGGGAATTAGTGAAGTTCGGTGGCAGGAGGAACAAGACCTCTGGTCAGGTGACTACAGGGTTATAAACACAAAATCAAATAGGGGGAATGCAGGAGTAGGTTTAATAATGAATAGGAAAATAGGAATGCGGGTAAGCTACTACAAACAGCATAGTGAACGCATTATTGTGGCCAAGATAGATACGAAGCCCACACCTACTACAGTAGTACAAGTTTATATGCCAACTAGCTCTGCAGATGACGAAGAAATTGAAGAAATGTATGATGAAATAAAAGAAATTATCCAGATTGTGAAGGGAGACGAAAATTTAAAAGTCATGGGTGACTGGAATTCGAGTGTAGGAAAAGGGAGAGAAGGAAACATAGTAGGTGAATATGGATTGGGGGACAGAAATGAAAGAGGAAGCCGCCTGGTAGAATTTTGCACAGAGCACAACATAATCATAACTAACACTTGGTTTAAGAATCATGAAAGAAGGTTGTATACATGGAAGAACCCTGGAGATACTAAAAGGTATCAGATAGATTATATAATGGTAAGACAGAGATTTAGGAACCAGGTTTTAAATTGTAAGACATTTCCAGGGGCAGATGTGGACTCTGACCACAATCTATTGGTTATGACCTGTAGATTAAAACTGAAGAAACTGCAAAAAGGTGGGAATTTAAGGAGATGGGACCTGGATAAACTGTGAGAACCAGAGGTTGTACAGAGATTCAGGGAGAGCATAAGGGAGCAATTGACAGGAATGGGGGAAAGAAATACAGTAGAAGAAGAATGGGTAGCTTTGAGGGATGAAGTAGTGAAGGCAGCAGTGGATCAAGTAGGTAAAAAGACGAGGGCTAGTAGAAATCCTTGGGTAACAGAAGAAATATTGAATTTAATTGATGAAAGGAGAAAATATAAAAGTGCAGTAAGTGAAACAGGCAAAAAGGAATACAAACCTCTCAAAAATGAGATCGACAGGAAGTGCAAAATGGCTAAGCAGGGATGGCTAGAGGACAAATGTAAGGATGTAGAGGCCTATCTCACTAGGGGTAAGATAGATACCGCCTACAGGAAAATTAAAGAGACCTTTGGAGATAAGAGAACGACTTGTATGAATATCAAGAGCTCAGATGGAAATCCAGTTCTAAGCAAAGAAGGGAAAGCAGAAAGGTGGAAGGAGTATATAGAGGGTCTATACAAGGGCGAGGTACTTGAGGACAATATTATGGAAATGGAAGAGGATGTAGATGAAGATGAAATGGGAGATATGATACTGCGTGAAGAGTTTGACAGAGCACTGAAAGACCTGAGTCGAAACAAGGACCCCGGAGTAGACAATATTCCATTGGAACTACTGACGGCCGTGGGAGAGCCGGTCCTGACAAAGCTCTACCATCTGGTGAGCAAGATGTATGAAACAGGCGAAATACCCTCAGACTTCAAGAAGAATATAATAATTCCAATCCCAAAGAAAGCAGGTGTTGAAAGATGTGAAAATTACCGAACTATCAGTTTAATAAGTCACAGCTGCAAAATACTAACACGAATTGTTTACAGACGAATGGAAAAACTAGTAGAAGCCAACCTCGGGGAAGATCAGTTTGGATTCCGTAGAAACACTGGAACACGTGAGGCAATACTGACCTTACGACTTATCTAAGAAGAAAGATTAAGGAAAGGCAAACCTACGTTTCTAGTATTTGTAGACTTAAAGAAAGCTTTTGACAATGTTGACTGGAATACTCTCTTTCAAATTCTAAAGGTGGCAGGGGTAAAATACAGGGAGCGAAAGGCTATTTACAATTTGTACAGAAACCAGATGGCAGTTATAAGAGTCGAGGGACATGAAAGGGAAGCAGTGGTTGGGAAGGGAGTAAGACAGGGTTGTAGCCTCTCCCCGATGTTGTTCAATCTGTATATTGAGCAAGCAGTAAAGGAGACAAAAGAAAATTTCGGAGTAAGTATTAAAATTCATGGAGTAGAAATAAAAACTTTGAGGTTCGCCGATGACATTGTAATTCTGTCAGAGACAGCAAAGGACTTGGAAGAGCAGTTGAATGGAATGGACAGTGTCTTGAAAGGAGGATATAAGATGAACATCAACAAAAGCAAAACAAGGATAATGGAATGTAGTCGAATTAATTCGGGTGATGCTGAGGGAATTAGATTAGGAAATGAGGCACTTAAAGTAGTAAAGGAATTTTGCTATTTGGGGAGCAAAATAACTGATGATGGTCGAATTAGAGAGGATATAAAATTTAGGCTGGCAATGGCAAGGAAAGCGTTTCTGAAGAAGAGACATTTGTTAACATCCAGTATTGATTTAAGTGTCAGGAAGTCATTTCTGAAAGTATTCGTATGGAGTGTAGCCATGTATGGAAGTGAAACATGGACGATAAATAGTTTGGACAAGAAGAGAATAGAAGCTTTCGAAATGTGGTGCTACAGAAGAATGCTGAAGATTAGATGGGTAGATCACATAACTAATGAGGAAGTATTGAATAGGATTGGAGAGAAGAGAAGTTTGTGGCACAACTTGACCAGAAGAAGGGATCGGTTGGTAGGGCATGTTCTGAGGCATCAAGGGATCACCAATTTAGTATTGGAGGGGAGCGTGGAGGGTAAAAATCGTAGAGGGAGACCAAGAGATGAATACACTAAGCAGATTCAGAAGGATGTAGGTTGCAGTAGGTACTGGGAGATGAAAAAGCTTGCACAGGATAGAGCAGCATGGAGAGCTGCATCAAACCAGTCTCAGGACTGAAGACCAGAACAACAACAACAATTTGCTACTCACCGTATAGCGGAGATGGTGAGTCGCAGATAGGCACAACAAAAAGACTGTCACAAAATAAGCTGTCGGCCAACACGGCCATATTGGCCGAAAGCTTATATTGTGACAGTCTCTTTGTTGTGCCTATCTGCCACTCAGCATCTCCGCTATATTGTGAGTAGCAACTATCCTTTTCATAGACCTTTGAAAACATTCTTTATGAGTGGTTGTCTCATTTAAGATCTCTACTGTTCGTTTTTCATTATCCATAAGAGCCTTGCTGGGTGGTACCAGTACACATATGTGCTTCCATATTGCGGTGGACTACCCACTCTGAATAAAATTTAATTTTAAATGTAACTGTTAGTGCTCGACTAAATTATATTTACCTCAGGGTTTTTTTTATGTTTCTCAACTTGGCAGTTGCTGTTTTGCTCATTGATCGCTTTATTAAATTCTGCCAACAGCTGCCTATTTTTGGTCGTAAAAGCAATACTACGTCCTGTTGGCAGTTGCTGTCTTGTTCATTGATCATTTTATTAAATTGCTGCCAACAGTTGCTTTCTTAAATTATAGCAGTAAATTTGGATGGTAGTTGATCAGTTTACTAAATTATGTCAACAGCTGACTTTCTTAATTTGTACTAGTAATAGTAAATCCTGTTGGCAATTGCTGTTTTGCTCAATGTTAATTTTATTTTAGTTATCATTTTATTATAGTAAATCCTGTTGGCAGTGCTGTCTTACTCATCGATCTTTTATTAAATTCTGCCAGCATCATTTTTTGCAAATCGGTATAGTAAATTCTGTTGGCAATAGTTATGCAAATTTGTGTTGCTAATGATTGCTACTTTTAAGTGTAATAGCAAATGTTGTTGGCACTGTCACTTAATGTTGACGTCATTAAATTACTGTGTTGAGTTTTTTTAATAAAGTGTGTTACTAGTATCCGCACAGAATTCCAAATATTGCAACATGCAGCTCAACTCCACAATCCTACTGAGGTTTGATGCTTATTCCAACACGATAGGCGTTATCATCCTGTAAGACACAAACATTAGACCATGCACGAATCGTTTCGTGTTCTAGTGTCTTCGGCGTCTGGAGTACTCTAGATCCTCCTGTACAGATTCTTGCAGTGCTAAGTATATTTGTGGGACGGAATGGCTTAATCTTCCATGAAGATCAGACTTCTTCATTAACAACACTCGTTGTTCTACGTGTTGTAAAGCTTCTTGCGATGAACACACTATTAACTTGTTCTAAACTAAACTTACACATATATTTTATACATTTCAAACATGTTTTGTGGTTAATAATCAAATCTTTAACTGGTGTCATACTTTCTTATTTTATTTTTGATATTATAGGTGATTGATGGTTTGGATAACTTTCATCACCTTTCATGCAAAACTGAGGTACTGTCTTCGGAACTTTTATCCCTGATTTGCAGAACACAGCGTATAATTTCGTCGTAGCCATATTTTCTTCACTACACTTTCCTCATACGCGTCCGCAAGCCGATTTACATCCCTGCAACTCACATGCATAATGTAATGAAACCATATCTGAAGAGATCTGAGTATAAATTTTGACCTGGATGAATATTTAACTCGAAAACTTAGACATGAAAGAACTCATTTTACTACCAATGTTAGTGTAAAAGTCACATTCGAATTCATTAAACAAATCTCAGAAGAATAAAAATTCCAAGATTTCTATGAATAGCAAGAAATGGTCGAAATAACTGTTATATCGATCAGTTGAATCTATAGAATCATGCAAACTAGCTCACGGCGTTGAGAGTGCTGCAATATGACGAGAAAGCAAAGATAAATTCCCATACCCCTACACCTGCTAAATTCAAAATTTCCACTGTGTTTATACTTTCCACCAGTGAGAAATGACCAGCTTTATTCTGACTGGACGGAGCTCGAAAACTAATGGCGGACGCCACAGATAATACATTTATCACATACAGTATTTAAATATTTAAAATTATCTAACGCTATCACTGCAGACAGACATATCGAAGCACATCACCAAAAAGATAAGTGTAATAGTTACAAAAAATAAAAAAGAGAGAGACGGAGTTAAAAAACAGTAATGGCAGAGAAGTAATAAATAATAACCTTTAATTTTACATCCACTCATCATAAAACTTCATTTATTCGCGGAGAACAAATATTCAATAAAGTTTCTCACAATAACGAATGATATTTCTTTAAAATGATTGATAATGCTTTCTGAGTCTATCTGAGAGAGCTTGGTGACGATGCTTACTCACTCCAAAAGAAATGCACACTATTTTTTTAAAAATCCATCTTCTATTCTACATGTTCGAAAGTTTGACAGTGTGTAGATACATCCTTTAGGAACAATATTTTCATTTCTCCACATAAGCTCCATCCCTCTCAACTGCCTTACGCCATCTTGGAACCAGCGCCTGTATACCCGCACGGTAAAATTCTGGACCAACCTGTTGGAGCCACTGTTTGGCAGCGTGCACAAGGGGGTCATCATCTTCAAACCTTTTTCCACGAAGAGAGTGTTTCAGTTTCCCAAAGAGTTGATAGTCACATGGAGCCAGGTCAGGACTGTAAGGCGGGTGTTTCAGTGTTGTCCATCCGAGTTTTGTGATCGCTTCCATGGTTTTTTGACTGACATGTGGCCGTGCATTGTCGTGCAACAGCAAAAAATCCTGTTTTGCCGATGTGTTCGAACACGACTCATTTGAGCTTATCAGAATTTATGGTGGTTCTACTTGGCATGATGTCCACAGACAAGAGTCCTTCGGAATCGAAAAACACCGTAGCCATAACTTTTCCAGCAGAAGGTGTGGTTTTGAATTTTTTTCTTGGGTGAATTTGCATGATGCCACTCCATTGATTCCTCTTCGTCTCTGGCGAAAAATGATGGAGCCATGTTTCATCACCTGTCACAATTCTTCCAAGAAATTCATCTCCACCATTCTCGTACTGTTCGAAAAGTTCGCCGCATACCGTTTTTCTTGTTTCTTTGTGAACCACTGTCAACATCCTGGGAACCCATCTGGCACAAACCTTTTTTAAAGCCAACACTTTCAGTATTCTGCAAACACTTCGTTTCCCTATCTCAACGTAGTGTGACAATTCGTTCACTGTGATCCGTCTGTCAGCAGTCACCAATTCGTTAACTCTCTGCACATTGTGTGGAGTGTGTGCAGTATGAGGCCTGCCGCTGCGAGGACAATCCTTAATATTGCCGTGCCCGCTTTCATCACGTAACCTGCTTGCCCACCGACTAAATGTACTGCGATCGTCAACAGCATCTCCATACAACATTTTCAACCTCTTGTGGATTATTCCCACTGTCTCGTTTTCACAGCACAGGAATTCTATGACAGTACGTTGCTTCTGACGAACGTCAAGTGTAGCAACCATCTTGAAGATATGCTGTGACGGCGCTACTCACTGGAACAGGTTGAACTAAGTTCGAAAACAAGCGGGAAGGATGTATCTACACACTGTAAAACTTTCACACAAGCAAAATGAAAACTGTATTTTTACAAAAATAGTGTGCATTTCTTTTGGAGTGACCCTCGTAGATCACTTTATACACTGGTGTGCAAAACTTAAGGACGAAAGAACCTGTCCCACGTTATGTCATTGCCAAGCTCGATGAAACTTGGGCCATACATAGGAAGAATTGCTACCGTATGTTACCAAGGGTAACTGGAAGAAATACGCAATGAGACGAACGGAAATGACTCTTTTATTGCGTGGGAGGTGTTGTAGGGTGTTCGGAGCAGTTCGGCGAAACCATAAAAGATTCTCCAATAGTAAAATGTACATGTTACATCTTCTTGCCTGGTGCATGATCCAATTGGCGGTAATATTATTCCTCCGTTATATTTCTTCAGGTGTAGCTAATCGGAAGCATCCGTTGCAATACACGTTGTTTCACAAAGAATATACATATTTCGAACGCATATATTTATTAAACAGTAAGACGTACAACTATAAACTTGGGTCACATATTTATCATTCTTTGAAGTTTAGACTGTACATGTTCAATTCGTCCTTCACTAGCAATACATACAATATCACATCGATACTCGAATTCTTCCCATACACGGAAAAGTACGTCCATCGACACTAATGTTACGGATCCGGTACTTCAACCCCTCTAAGTTCTGAGGTAGTGTTGGTGCACAAACGTTGTCCTTAATGAAATCCCATAGGAAAAAAATCCTGTGACGGTAGAGGTCATTTGAGAAGTGCTGTATGACGAAGAATCCAACTGCTCAGTAGAGTTTTATTCAGAAATTCACATACTTGATGCCTGCAGTAGGGAGGTGCCCCGTCCTGTTGGAAAAGAATTTGTCTTCGCTCACCGTCGGAAACGGCCACTATTGTAACATAGTGCGACACTACTGTCCGTTAACAGTGTTTCCATCAAAGAAGAAAAGGCCGTAAGCAGATTAGTGAGATATCGCACAAAGTAAATTGATTCTTGGTGAATCTCGTACATGTTAATTGTGTTTGTTATGCCGGAGCGAAGGTAGCCCCTGAGGGCCGGCCACCGATATTACACCACAGAGGATGGGGTTGTCTATGTCCAAGGCGTGCCAAAAGCACTATTGTAAATACCGGCTGTTTACATACAAGACAATGGAAAAAGACATTTCGAGCGCTACTTCCGGTAGGGGGAGCTCGAGCCACGGCCTGCGGCAAGTATCACTACGCCAACCTGATTGGCTGGAGACAGCTATTTGGGGGCTAGAACCAGTCCCGAAGTTCAGTTCACTCCGGATGCCGACCTCGTGGACTTCGACCGCTGAAGATAACGTCTTCGTCTCTGAATTGGACTTTTAATAGTGTGTCTGTTATCACGAACCTTGGTGGAAAATTACAAGTGAATTTTTGTTTGCCTCAATTAGGAGACTCTTACTGGCATCGTTATTGTTACCTTTCTTTTGTTGTTCAATCATCAACCTTGTAAAGTTACATAAATAAAAGTTTTGTTAGTGAAAAACTGCGAATTTTCATTCACAACAGTGTTCATGTGGGTTCCACAGGCCCCCAATTCGAACACTGTGTTTTTTACTTTCCTGCTAAGGTGGAAAGTCGCTTCGTCACTGAACACGATGCGTTGCAGTAAACTGTTATCATTGTGAATAGAATTCTGAAGCTCATTAGAAAGTGCGAGAGGTTTGCGTTTGTGTCATGAGGTAGAATCTGTGACAGCTGTTACTTTTAAGGCTTCGCAACCAACCGACGTCTCAAAAGACCCCAAATTGTTGTTGGCAGTAGTAACTCCCGACTGACACGACGTGTTTATTTTGTGGGACTACTTTGGAAAGCGGCTTGAAGTCGTGCGACATTTTCGTCGCTCACATAAGGGTGGCCGGGCCTCTTTCCATCACACACATATTTTGTGTCTACAGGCTGTTGATACCATATGAAAATGTTCCATCAATACGGAGAATCAGTTTAGTGCCTCAACATGATACTTCTTTTGCGCTGTATTCAAGGACTTAGAATTCAAAAAGTCGATAACACAAAGTGACTTCTGCTGCAGGGCAACCGTATTGCAGAAGGTGATGGTAACCAAGCAAACAGATGACATCCGATTTCTAACTACAATAAATATAAAGTAGACAATATACTCGTTCCTCCAGTAACCAAGCCGTGGCACAGTAGTCGAAAGTTTTGACAACATGATACTTGAAACTTCCTGAGAGATTAAAACTGTTTGCTGGACCCAGACTGGAACTTGAGACTTTTGCCTTTCACGAGCAAATGCTCTACCGACTGAGCTACTCAAGCACGACTGAATAACCGCCTTACAGCTTTCCACCCGCCAGGATTCGTATCATATCATCCAAACTTGACAGAACTCTCCTGCGAATCTAGCACTCCTGGGAGAAAGAATACTCCGAGGACATGGCTTAGCCAAAGCCTAGGGAATGTTTTCACAATATAATTTTCACTCTGCAGCTGTATCGCACTTGCCCGTGAAAGGCAAAGGTCCTGAGTTCTAGTCTCGGTCCGGCAGACAGTTTTAATCTGCCAGGACGTTTCATATCAGCGCACACTCCGCTGCACAGTGAAAATTTTATTGTTTTTGAAACCCTGTAAATATCGAAGTTCGTATGTCTAAGACGATAACATCTCAGACACACGGTGGGGTTATTAATGTCAACCACAGAATTTCTGAAAGTGTAGAACATTCAGCCCGAAGATCATGACGTTACTGTTTTATCATACGAGTCACATTCCCTACTTCGCAGTCTGGCGAATAACTTTCAAATGTAAAAAAAAATTGCCTACTTGTTTTTATAGTGACTGTTAATCTTGTAACGTGCGTAAAAGCTTATTAAGTTGCAAATGGAAGATCGGATTCATTAGTTTTTGCAACTCAAACTATACCAAACAGTTTAGTCCGGAAGACAACAATCACTAATGATACCTTGCGGATACCTTGTCAGTTAAAACTGAGGCACTCCAAGAGCGCGGCACTCAAAACGGTTTAATACTTTATTTTCACAGTGTCTACATCAATATCAAGTCCATGGCGTATTCGGAAGGTGAGTGTTCGGCACTATTTGGCGACGCGATGCCGACCCGCCATTCACAGCATACACAAGCAAATTCCCAGCCACGCTTCCCTCACAATTTTCAACTTTCGACTGTGGATGTGGTTCTCGCTCTCATTGCTGGTATAGCAAGTCCTCTTTTACGCATTACAATTCTCAGGGTAGTAAAATTACCATAAATTAAAATTATTGTATACCAAGAAAATGAAAATAAACACCGTGATAAGATCTTTGTATCACAACAAAATAAAAGAGACGTCCAGTTAATCTTCATACTATGGGACAAAAAATCTGAATCAGGAGAGCTGTATAAATTGAAAAAAGAAAAGAAATTATTACCACTTCTAACGCCCCCCCCCCCCCATCCGTTTACTATGCGTGTTTGATAGAAGTGTGATTTTCGCGATTACTTTTCTACCTCTCAATTCTGTAGTTTCAAGGTAAGCGGTTAGGGAGACCTATCAGTGCTAATGTGCGCAAGAGAAACTTTAAATTAACGCGATCTAGAAATCTGTCTCTGTCACTCATAAGTGCCCCCCCCCCCTCCCCCCCCCCCCCCCCCCGTGGCTAATCTTAGAGCACAAATTAAAACAAATATCATATCAGTAAAAGAAGGATCAAGGATAAATTATAATGATACCGGAAGGAAAAATGTTTGTGCCACTATAAAATTTATTATGAATAAAAATCAGAAATTTACCGACAGAAATGAGAAACAATACAATTCTGAAATTAATGTACCTAACTAATATTGAGAAACTGCTGCCTCCTTCTGCCAAACGTGGATAAAGCGATCTGAGAAATACTAAACGAAATGAATGACTTCGTCTGTCGTACCAAAAATAGAAGAAGCTACTGGAATTGATTAACTAGTGTGTAACTTCAGTGAAGTAACATCTATACGTGATCCCAACAATTTAATCTCTCTGCCCCAAGAATCTAGTGCCGTTGGCTATATCACCATAGCAAAAGCGGTGCTGGTTAAAAGCAATGATGATACTTGATGTAACTGTCGCTAGTGACAAAGCTGCAGACCCGCAAATGTGGCGAGTGCTGAAATGTAAGACCTCAGACAGCAGGCTACTTGTTAAGTGCTAAAGCAAAGCTGAATCCTGTCACCTTGCTATCAGCAACAGAAGTAAGACGCGAACTTCCAGCACAAGGCGGAATTCAACAACGACTAAAGCTCAAACGAATAACAGCAAACCGCTCCCAAGAACTGTATGGCAACGCAACACGAGGACACCCAAAAGAAAGCGCCTTTAAATGTACAGCAAAATACAGTACCCTAACTGGTCTCTAAGGCAGAAACTCTGCGCCGCACTGAGGCTAAAACAGAATTCTTCTGTGCGCTTGGGACCAAATACAAGAAAACGTTCCTTCTCTTTGGAAAGCTGAAACAGGGTCTCCTGCTCCTTCCAGAGATCAAACAGGAATTCCGAAGCTAAAACTGCCGGCTGACCAGCTCACCTCTCATTACCTGCCCACTAGGCACGGGCGAGCGAATCATAGCTTAGAAACCACAACACGTTCATACTCCGCCGGCCAGTGTGGCCATGCAGTTCTAGGCGCTGCAGTCTGGAACCGCTGGACCGCTACGGTCGCAGGTTCGAATCCTGCCTCGGGCTTGGCTGTGTGTGATGTCCTTAGGTTAGTTAGGTTTAACTAGTTCTAAGTTCTAGGGGACTAATGACCTCAGAAGTTGAGTCCCATAGTGCTCAAAGCCATTTGAACCAGATTTCGTTCATACTCCTCTCTCCTCATTCTAAGCACCTCCAGCCAACCAAGCTCAAGTTTTCTTCAAATTTTCCAGAAGGTATCCCTCCTACCAACGCTTTAAGCAAACTTGCCAATCCGGAACGACCATCTGAAAATTTCGTGGGAACAAGACTGCCCGCATCTCGTGATCGTGCGGTAGCGTTCTCGCTTCCCACGCCCGGGTTCCCGGGTTCGATTCCCGGCGGGGTCAGGGATTTTCTCTGCCTCGTGATGGCTGGGTGTTGTGTGCTGTCCTTAGGTTAGTTAGGTTTAAGTAGTTCTAAGTTCTAGGGGACTGATGACCCTAGATGTTAAGTCCCATAGTGCTCACAGCCATTTGAACCATTTGAACCAAGACTGGTGTACGTGCCAAAACAGCTAACGGTTCGAGGCGCCATCCTGTCGCCTGGATGCTTCCAATTTGCCACAGTTTTGTTTGAAGGAAGTTGCGTCCGCGACTACACGCCGGCGGTCAGCCTGCACCGATCGTTGTGGAACAGTTGTCGCCATTCACACAACGCCTGCGCCCCTCGTAAAACTCGGCGCCTGGGCCCTCAACCGGCTCTGTGATCGCACTCATACACTGCTCCGCGTTTCGGCGACCGCACACGGCAAGTGTCCCTCCGTGACCCTGTTACTGCCGTGCTGAGACTCTCCGCTGGGTCTCTTGTCTGCCCCCAGACGCAGCGTGCAGCCTCTGGCACACCGCTGCACTAAAACGACGCAGCCATTCTATTTAAAAACTCAGCATCCAACAAATAGGGGAACTACAAACATTTGCATACAGGTGTACTTGATGATGTTAGTTATACTCTTTATCCCAAGTTCCAGGCCTATTAAAAATGTCCAATCAGTATATAATCGCATGTATCGGAGTGAGATGGTATCTTTTGTAAGGTGCCAAAGTACTGCCACCCTATACACTCAAAATCGGCAATGTCTTCACAATAGTCAATGGAGAACTATTATTCTCTCCAGGTTTATTGAGAATCAACAAGTATGATGGAGCAACAGCAATGTACAGTATGTTTTAGCCTACTGATCTTGTCTGGAATGCAAAATCCTAAATGGGAACAGACAGCTGAAAATTTAGTAGCTGATAATGCAGGGTTTCTGTCAGACACTATGCACCTCTGACTTTTTTCCACGAAACTTTTATTCGTTTTATGCGTTTAGTAGGGTTGCATGAAGTGGAAAGCTATCATGCAAGAATGCGGCATCTTGGCTCTTTCAGTTCACAGCTTTTCTCGTATTTTTCGGTGTCGGTTACTTTTATGCTCTTTTTTAATGGGATTCATTAGTGTTGCCTAACAACTCCGCGTTTGTTTAATGTCTGTCAGCAGAACTGAACAGAAGTCTACCATGCTCGGGAGAATTCATCTGCGAAGCTATCAAATACATTTAAAATGAGCACCAGTCACCTCTTTACTTGTGTAGTTTTATCTTTGTAAAAGTGACAAAAATTGTCGATTATTTACCGTAGTCGTATGCATTAATTATAAACACATCATTACATCGACAGCATTTCCATTGTTATTCCCTTCAACATTACAGGTGTCACAGACTTCCTCGTAAACAGAAACAGAGTCCGCGACATTTGCTTTATGAGGCTATGACGCTGCCATTGTGCGTAGACTGAGGTTGTTATACTCAATAGTTGCAAACAACCATAGTTGTTACCGGCTTATGTCCGTTTTGTTTGTTTCAACCAGTCTGTTGGCCACAACCCTTCTCCGTGGATCGTGCTATGCTCTAACTCCACACTACTGCGATTACTAATGCATTTAAATGAAACTGTTTGTCTTCTTCTCGTACCCGATGTAGACTGAATGGTGGAGGCCTGCATGTTTATATGATTAATACTTTCTTTTTCGACTTACTCTCAAGCACTTCGTTCGTTGATTCTGCCCACTTCATTCACATACAGCGAACGTACAATGACTTTTATAAGTATTTACCGAGCAAAGGTTGCAGCTGATAGAGCAGTGATATGGTAGAATTAAATTCTCCATTTGATCATTCTACACCAAGTTCTCTATGGCTTCCTTCAATCTTGTAAGATGAATGAATGGAGAGTCTAACAACAGTATCGCCTTCTCACTGTCCCATTCATGTCAAAAATTAGTGAGGCATCAGCCTGATATAGGCCTCCCCCATCCCATTTTAATCCCATCGACATAAAACAAGCTCGACTTCATTTCCTTTCTAGTTTCAGTTCTGTTTTTCTATAAACAAATAAGTGGCTACGAGATTCAGGGGTAATGGCTGTTTAGAGTTTTCTTCTCATGATTTTATCTTGCCATTAAGGTTTCAATACTGCATGCAACACAGAATAATTGCTTGGTATTTTATTAAATTCTTGAGGAAAGGAATTTTGTCTCTAGCTTGTCACTTAAGGGGTGTTTCTGGGCGCAGCCTCTGCCTGACGTGGGAGCGAATATGAATGACTACTCCTTGCTAGACGCGGTGGATTCTTAAACGCTAGTTAAAATTATATCTCAAAAACAGATAGACAGAGCTGCAACTAAAATGGATGTTTAAGTCGATGACCGTTTTCGTGCTGTGCCCATTCTCAAACCAACTAATGTTTGTCAAGTCAAGTTGCGAGGTGCCGGGGTGGAGAAGAGTTTGTACTTGTTTAATTCAGACGAAGTTTGCATGAGAACGAGACATGCCCTCGACCACCTCCTTATCTACCAGCTAATTAATTATGCGCGCAACTGTAACGGAAGGAAATGATGGTGAACCCTCCTAGATGGTAAAATAAGGAGTGCACACTGACAATAATTTAATAAAAAAAGTAATCTACTCAAAAAAAGAGAACTTTATCATAATAAACAATAGGAAATGGGATTCAGCCTATATTTACGAAATGATATGCGGATTAAATATTACAATGAGATTTGTTATACATCACAACATAAATGTACATGATTATCGACACAAACAGTGGGTTAAAGTACAGGGTATAATGAAATATTACGAGAATAAGAGTTGGCTCGGGAACAAAGGGCTCCTACTCTCTGTGATGCAAACGATTGACGACGATGACTGGAGGCCCTAATGAATCAAATATTAATTTCCCGACTATATAGCAGTATCGGAATTAGTAGTGAGAGCTCAAATAGCATTACATGGAGAAACAAGCAAGATGGATTTGTAGCAAAGCGAACACGCGTGCTGCTGAGGGATTCAGTATAAAATTGATAGGTCCTACAATGCTGGAGCCGCAAAATACTGTACTAGTACTGATATCTGCAGCACGTCGTCGGTAAGCAACGTCCTGTTGATGTAGGCGCTGACGTCTGCCGTGCAGCAACTCTGTTTCAACCCCTGGCTGCGAAGGCTGTCCGAGAATTCTAAGTTCTTCCAAAAACGAGCGACCAAGTGGGAAGACCGCCCGACTCCATGGAAGATCAGATCCCGAATTTCTGCCCGCGCAACGCAAGAGCGAAGCCAACATTGCTCTACTCCCTACTCTCCTCGAAAAACCGCGAATCATCATTCCAAAATTCCCCCAAACTGTCTCAGAACATCATTCGCGCCAGTAGCGACTGTTCCCTCCAATTCCGAGAAGTGCTTTATGATGTCAACTAGCCTCAGTTTAAGTTGACCAATCATGCCTTTACTATTCAGCTTAGCCGTTTTTATTCTGCTTGGTAGTTCTAACAGCTATTCGGTGTGTTGATGCGGTAGAGTAGTGACTCAGTGTTCGGACCTCTATCGTCTTGGTGTGCATATTTTCGGTGGACGACGGAGACAGACTGCCGGAGCACGATATTTGCATCCGCTACCGACAAGTGAGGCGAAGACGAGAGTTCAGCGGCACCCCGACGTCTGCTGCCGAATCAGCGAGTCGTCCACGGTGAGAACTTCGCAGTCCCGAACGTTGGGTGCGCATCGGAAGGAATAGAGATGGGTTTCAGATTACACCACTCGAGTGACGTTAACTGTAGTATGGGAAAAGTGGGCAACCGAGTTTAGCTAAGTGGTGTTAATCTTCTGAATTTCCTTTCTTACTGTCAGAGCCAAGTGGTCACTCATTTCATCAATTAGACTTGAAGGATTGTGTATCGTGATGTTCAAAGCAACGAATCTGTCGTGGTTTACTTTCTTAAATCAACCATACTCTTTGTTCTTCTAGTTGCTAGTCAATGTCAGTTTTCAGCGGTGTCTCTGAGTATTAAATTTATTTGATTTATTATCTTAAGGCCCGTGAGAATCTTTTTCAATCAAGTGCACATGGCGCTTGTGACGAACCAAATTTCGCACCATTTGATTGAATATAATGATGATCTGGGTCATGGGTTTTCATTTAGTTGTTTTCATTTCACATATGTTATTGTAGCTCCGTTACCATCCACCAAAACGTAGTTGTTACGGCCATTACGAACTAATAATGAACTTGCACATCTCTAACTTGATAGCGTTTCCACTTGCGTAACAGATTTGTGAATACTGGGGCCACGAGGCGCCCCGCATTACAGAATCCAGGGTGACATGGACTAAGAGAAAAGGATGTGTTACGTCGTCAACCTGATGGTTGTGGCGACTAGCAAATCATTTTCCGTGACTACAAACCTAGAGATCGACGAAAGAAACAGGTCAAAGCTTCAGAATATACAAACAAGAGTCTGTAATTCTACTTACCTTTTGAATCATCTACGACTTCCTGTCTCGCAGGAGCTCCAACTGTTTCCATTATTCACAAAAATAGTTTGCTTCTGTGCGATTTCCAGTAACATTATTTTACCTATTTTACCTTTTTTTACTTATCACATTTGTACGCTTAAATTCTAGAGTGTCTTGACTCCACAACTGGGTTCCTTCGTTGCTGCACTAGAGAAGTGCGAAAGGTATACTCTATAGGGTTCACAATGAAGCTGTTACAACTATAAGTATTTACTGTCCTCGGTTATGGAGGATAGAACTTTTACGTACAAGGCCATACCGTGTAGAAGCAAACGCTTCGTATTCCATACGTTCGTCTTTCACATCGCAACTCTCCGTACCACATACAATTACCTTAGCTACGAGCGGACAACCAAAGTAGCTACCATACTGTCTGTTGACTTTCCTGCCCCCTCAACTATGACATCCCTTCACATTTGTTTTTCATCTTATTGTAACAAGTTGAATACCATGGAGGAAATAATCGCTCCTACAATATTAAAACAGTCACTGCTCCATCTCCTTAACATAGTCATGTTTGTAAAATATATTTTGGACTGGAAACGCCAGCTGAAAGAGGATCTTGCTAAAAATTTCGGGGAAATGACACGTCTTTCATATTTCAGAGGACTATAAATGGTCCTCCTCCTATCGTAATAGTACACCATTCCAGTAACGATATTGCACTTCATTGTTCTCTGATAATGGTCAGCGTACACGCTCATACCATCAGAACCCTGTAATCCAACAGTCTGTATTTATTTTCTTAACAGCATTTCAACTTCAACCACTTCTAATGGTATTAATACGGTGTTCAGTACTTCTGAAGTTTATGACATTACTATTATTATTTTGTGTTCAGAACATCCTACGTGTCAACCTAGGGCAATTTCGGGCTTTAATTATCTCCAGCGTGGTCGGTCGTCTAGTCAGTGTATCCGTCTCAACAATCACAATCCACCATTTATATTTAAAATTATTAATTTCACTTCCCAATGCAAGGTTCATAGGAAAAATGGTCTGCTAAACACAACAAATGAAGAAAACTTAACTTATTCATAAATAGAGAGGAAGGTAATGAAGGCGATTTTTGAGTAATTACTGAGTTTGTCGTGCTCTATATGACACTGTGCCAACGAAAAGGTTTGAAGAGAAGTGCATAAATAACATATTGGTGGGAAACATGCTACTGCCAAAATTCTTGTGAACTACACAATTAAATAGTAGTTTCAGTGGTGTACGGTGCACTGCACCTAGACCATCAGTCTAAGGAAACATACAGCCTCGTCGCCGACTTGATCAGCAGAGACGGAGTTCAAGTTCGGAGTAATGAAGGACGGGGACGAGAATCGATGCTGTCCTTTCAAAGGAAGCATTCCAGAATTCGCTATAAGAAATTTGCAGAACTTGCGGTAAACCTAAAACGAGATATCTGAAAGGGGAATACGAATCCTTTGTCTTACCGATGCTCCATCTCACTCGATTTTGTTTCAGAGTTACAGTAAACGTACGGTACAAATCGTCCTTGCCGCCATTATCACTCACATCATACTGACGGTTCCGTACAAACTTAATTATGTATATACGTAGTTAGTCCACTCTGGAGACCTAGAATTTCGACGACTTTGGCCTGTTGTCGATATCGATACTGGAAAGATATCAAACTAGTTGAGATAGATGGTTGCTTCTTTTGACTGCATTGACGCAGAAGTTTAAATATTTTATACCGACAAGAGACCGTAGACTTTAGTATGTGAGATAAATTCCAGCTTGATACGTTTTAACAGCGGGGGAGACAGATGGATAATATGACCAAAAATTTTTTGTGATGTAGGTAAAAATTAACAATTTTTCGATCTTTTCTTTTTCCTGTACTGTGAAACCTTACTTCTTGCCATATTTCATGATTCTAGGTCAACGGGAAGTACCTTATAGATTTTGATGAGTGAGATTTCGAGTATCAAAATATGTGACATGAATCGCCGTATCTTTCTACTGCAGTGACTTAGAACTTAGATTTTGTACACTGCCAAGGGACTGTAGATCTTAATAAGTGACATAAATTTCAACTTGATGCGTCTACCCGTTCCTGAGAAAAAGGCGGAGGACCAGCAAAGTGATCCATTTTTACCGATTCAAGAACGGAACCGTAAAAATAATTAAAGTCTAGCTAAACTACCTTTCGAGGAACCAGTGCAGTTTCTTTGTCAGGAATGACATCAAATTCCACTGACCTTATATTAAAAAGTGTTGTTCCTCCGCAGAGTCAAGTAGTTCATGATCCCAAAGATAGTCTCAAACCACAACTGGTGGGACTAAATTGTATCGAACGTACAGGCGAAACTGGTACAGGATTAAGAGACGTGAATGTGTAATAAGAATAACAGCACTGTTAAACGCTTACCCGATAAAACGACATTAATATGAGTTTGGCACGCAGCTTAGCGGCGCTGAGGCCGGGAGCTCCTCGGCGGAGTCTGACGATTTATCACCCGCGGTGGTCCTTTCCACTGGCCGGGCTTTACACCGCGCTATGATTTGTGGACCGGCGGCACTCGCCCACAAATATGGGCAAGCCACACGCGGACCACCGAGGACGCATTACTGAAACAACAAACTGGTTTGGCAGGCGCAGGCCGTTCAAACGCACAGCCCGTACAAATTATTTGCGCCGCCCATTGAATTTCAGATGCTACGGCCGTCATTGTTCGTGCAGACCCTTCACGGTTCCGGAGCTGATATCCGGTGGCAGATATGAATTACTGCCCTGCCTACTACCCGACGCTCATTTCGGATTCGGTTTAATAATGTGCCGCTAAAACGGATTAACGTCAAATGTGCCGGCTTCGACGTGAGTTATATTTTGCAACTTGACGACGGTGTGGTGGTAGAAAAGTAACAATATTCCACTGCAGGTAGTGAAGTTGTTTCTGGTGTCTAATCTTATCAAAAATTAGTATTTATCGAAGTGACAGTTACATTCAAGAGGCATTAATCGTGGCTGTAAGCAAGAGATGAAGCAAGACGGCGTTTAATCCACAGATTCGTATCTAGCCTGAGAAATGTTTCTCCAGGAAAAGAACGTCATTAATCCGCATAACACATTAGCGACGTCGTGATGTGACCTGGGAGAGCTCTAAAACTGTGAATCTGTGAACGAAGCGACTGAGCATGCTGATAGTCAATCAGTGACAGCATTGATACCAACCTAAAACCGATAGGAACTTAAGATTTACATGTGTATGTAGCGAAGTACTGCATTTGGGGCGGTACTACATATTCGTTCTTAAAAATTTCATACTTTCTGTCAATGGCAGTCCCAAAACGCGTTATGTATTTGCAGATTGAATAAAAAACAAAATTTGTACGAAACGGAAAGAAACAACGGCATGGCCACTAACTAAAAATGGCTCTGAGCACTATGGGACTTAACATCTATGGTCATCAGTCCCCTAGAACTTAGAACTATTTAAACCTAACTAACCTAAGGACAGCACACAACACCCAGCCATCACGAGGCAGAGAAAATCCCTGACCCCGCCGGGAATCGAACCCGGGAACCCGGGCGTGGGGTGCGAGAACGCTACCGCACGACCACGAGATGCGGGCTGGCCACTAACTGTAAAAGTTCCTTCTTATCTGTATATCTTATCTGTTCTGACAACACAATACTGCGGATTATTATACAGATCAACAGTTGTTCCAGTGAATAATAAAAGACGACAATTCCGAAAATTAATTCCTCTGTCCTTTTCATGGAAGGGTATGACACGTGCTGCGTTTCAATCAGTCGGTATGTGAGGTACATCGGGGTTCAGCTTGGAGTTTTCGCAAATTTTCAAGAACTTGATTGAGCCTTCGCCATTTTCGCCGTAGTTGAATTTATTGAGTTCCACTTTTTTTTTTATCATCCCTCGAACTGATATCCTTATGACTAATCCTTATATTCGGTCACCAATTGAGCTGTAGAAGCCTACCTCGACTTTCCATTGTGATGATACATTTGCGAACATATTTACTTTTGCTATGATACAAATCGGACAGGTATTATCTACATCTATATAGTAATTTTGAGCTCACTGACAGATTTAACACATAGAAGATGAAATCTTTCCACTTTTTCGTTGATTGGAAGCTACAGTAGGATATTTAATCCCTCAAGATACGAAAAAAACGCTTCTCCACCGAGCGTTGGCAACGGCTCTGCCGCAGTGTATATACCGGTTCCCATCAGATCACCGAAGTTCAGCGCTGCCAGGCGTCGCCGGCACTTGGATGGGTGACCATCCGGGCTGCCATGCGGTGGTGCCTTTTTTCGGGGTCCAGTCAGCCTCGTGATGCCAATTGAGTAGCTACTCGACCGAATAATAGCGGCTCCGGTCAAAGAAAACCATCATAACGACCGGGAGAGCGGTGTGCTGACCACACGCCCCTCCTATCCTCATCCTCGGTTCATGAAAACACGGCGGTCGGGGCACTTGTGACCTGAAAAAGGAGTGAGTGACACCGAGTATATGTGCAGATAAACTTTAATATACACTAAAATTTCTCCGCCCCATTCTGTTACAGTTCAGCTGTAGCGTAGTATATACAAAAGAAAGAGAAGCTGAATAAAACCTTCCACATCTACGGTATATTATAACTTTTCGTATTTTTTATGACGATTGTAAGCAAATAAGCTGCTTAGTGGCTTAACCATACTAAGAATAAACGCTGCAGCGTCTCGTGGTCAAGGTAGCTCGACTGCAATTCACTTTATAGCCATTTACTGCAAAATAAATGATTTATTTCCTCACTCCGCTGTTTAAGTTTCTCTCTCCCTCTCTCCCTCTCTTTCTCTTGTGTACCGCCATACACAATTTATTTGTGAAATCGTGCCAAGACACTCCCACCCTTCGACATTCACTTACATAACAAAGTTTACTTCCGCTTCGAGGCTGCTAATAGAACTGAACTCTAATTACGTTCGACAGTACGGCAGCAGATGGTAAAACTTGTTACTTTAAATAACGGAAAACAGAACTCAAGTACTCTGCGGTCGATATTAAAAATAAAAATATAATGAGTAGCACTAAACATTAGCAACTTCATAAATGAATTAAGGACAGTTTTATTGATGAAATTTCGAGAGAATACGTTCCAGGAACAGTCGGGAAACGTATTGCTTCCTCTCATGTGTGTCTCGCGAAATGGCCACAACTAGAAAATCAAATTAATTCGAGCTCATACGGAACCTTACTGATAGTCGTTCCTCCCACTCTCCATTCGCAAACACAATAGGCAAGGAGAGAAATGATGGTCGTGCAAGAAATACGCTTGTTCACACACTATAGGGTGGCTTGCGAAGTGCGGATGTAATTGTAGATGCAGGCGTATAACGTGTAGTGATTATGATAAAATTTTACTTCTTACTGTACGTATGAGAATAACAGAATGAGTACAACAATTGTACTGATGAAAGACTCGACACGAATGAAAACGATGAACGTCTGCAACCTACACATCGTTTCACACGATTACCTTACGGAACGACAGTTTTTCTGTAAACAGTATAAAATCTCACCATGGATATTTCTTATTAAAGTTACAATCTTACTGCAGTCTAGTGTAGTACACTAATACTGCCATATTTGCAGTGTAAATTCAAGGGCAGGCAATATACAAGGTGATTCTTATTAACGTTTAAAAATCCCCGAAGCGACGTAGAAGACGCTGAGACAAGTAATTTAATGTAAGACATATTGGGCTCAAATTTGGGGAAATGCCCCGAAAGTGGATGACAAATGTTGAACAAGTGACGTCACCATATGTTAACAAGCAAAAGATGTTCTTATTTTGAATTTATTTCCTCTTGTCCCTTATATAGTAAGAGAAACTTAGGTCATGCACTGTTAACGACTCAAGTCGGAAGCTTATATTCATTCAGTTGTGACGCAAAGCAGTATGTTTTCTTTGTATTGCACTTTGCAACACACCACCGGGGACCGCGAGATCGGTAAATAAAATAGTAAATCTGACCACAGTGTAAATATATAATTGCCTAACAAAATGAAAATAATACCACCTGCCAGACGGAAGACTCGAACCCTGAACCTCACGCACTGGCTACTCGCACGTAGGACCGAAGCCACACCGGTGTGAATGCTTGACTTGACTTGGGCTGGGATGATCAGGTGCGAAAGACCGATGGGCTCAACCGATGCACGTGCGGCGAGGTACAGCGTCTGGTGAACGCCGTATGTTCAGCATTTATCGTCCACTTTTGGGGTGTTTCCCGAATTTTGTGACCGCATGTGTCTTATATTAAATTCCTTATCTCAGCGTCATCTACCTCACTTCGGGTGTTTTTAAACATTAATAAGAATCATCCTGTGTATACCGACGATATCACTTAGCCTTAGTTGGTGTCGGCGTCCAGGAGTAGCCTCTACTACATAATCTTGTTGAATAATAATGTGATCCTGGCTGTTAGTTTTGAAATGACTGACGTTTAATGCTAGATCTTTTGTATTCACGCTTTTTATTTTTCATTTGATCTTCACAAACATCAATTTCATACAGTACAGAGACATTAACGTATCCGATGTGGCTTAACGTTCACACAATAATACAGGAAAATGAGCAGTTTCTCATTGTTCTGTGTGATCATTAGCAAAGAGTGTCTTGAATGGAACATCAGAACTGACGGTTTATATATGAATTACATTTTGTTTATGAAGCATACAAAACATTCGGTGAGTCATATTAATAAGGCATTTCCACTTTTAAGATTTAAGACACAATTAAATAGAACTATATATTTGTAAATTAAAAAAATTTTACAAAATATAATGGACTACTCAAGAGGATGTCGTTATCAGGAGAAAGAAAACTGGCGTTCTACAGATCGGAGCGTGGAATGTCAGATCCCTTAATCGGGCAGGTAGGTTAGAAAATTTAAAAAGGGAAATGGATAGGTTGAAGTTAGATATAGTGGGAATTAGTGAAGTTCGGTGGCAGGAGGAACAAGACCTCTGGTCAGGTGACTACAGGGTTATAAACACAAAATCAAATAGGGGGAATGCAGGAGTAGGTTTAATAATGAATAGGAAAATAGGAATGCGGGTAAGCTACTACAAACAGCATAGTGAACGCATTATTGTGGCCAAGATAGATACGAAGCCCACGCCTACTACAGTAGTACAAGTTTATATGCCAACTAGCTCTGCAGATGACGAAGAAATTGAAGAAATGTATGATGAAATAAAAGAAATTATCCAGATTGTGAAGGGAGACGAAAATTTAATAGTCATGGGTGACTGGAATTCGAGTGTAGGAAAAGGGAGAGAAGGAAACGTAGTAGGTGAATATGGATTGGGGGACAGAAATGAAAGAGGAAGCCGCCTGGTAGAATTTTGCACAGAGCACAACATAATCATAACTAACACTTGGTTTAAGAATCATGAAAGAAGGTTGTATACATGGAAGAACCCTGGAGATACTAAAAGGTATCAGATAGATTATATAATGGTAAGACAGAGATTTAGGAACCAGGTTTTAAATTGTAAGACATTTCCAGGGGCAGATGTGGACTCTGACCACAATCTATTGGTTATGACCTGTAGATTAAAACTGAAGAAACTGCAAAAAGGTGGGAATTTAAGGAGATGGGACCTGGATAAACTAAAAGAACCAGAGGTTGTACAGAGATTCAGGGAGAGCATAAGGGAGCAATTGACAGGAATGGGGGAAATAAATACAGCAGAAGAAGA
The DNA here is from genome assembly GCF_021461395.2 of Schistocerca americana. Taxonomy (NCBI): domain Eukaryota; kingdom Metazoa; phylum Arthropoda; class Insecta; order Orthoptera; family Acrididae; genus Schistocerca; species Schistocerca americana. The sequence continues at coordinate 941,340,955 of NC_060119.1, forward strand.
ATGGGTAGCTTTGAGGGATGAAGTAGTGAAGGCAGCAGAGGATCAAGTAGGTAAAGAGACGAGGGCTAGTAGAAATCCATGGGTAACAGAAGAAATATTGAATTTAATTGATGAAAGGAGAAAATATAAAAATGCAGTAAGTGAAACAGGCAAAAAGGAATACAAACGTCTCAAAAATGAGATTGACTGGAAGTGCAAAATGGCTAAGCAGGGATGGCTAGAGGACAAATGTAAGGATGTAGAGGCCTATCTCACTAGGGGTAAGATAGATACCGCCTACAGGAAAATTAAAGAGACCTTTGGAGATAGGAGAACGACTAGTATGAATATCAAGAGCTCAGATGGAAACCCAGTTCTAAGCAAAGAAGGGAAAGCAGAAAGGTGGGAGGAGAATATAGAGGGTCTATACAAGGGCGATGTACTTGAGGACAATATTATGGAAATGGAAGAGGATGTAGATGAAGATGAAATGGGAGATATGATACTGCGTGAAGAGTTTGACAGAGCACTGAAAGACCTGAGTCGAAACAAGGCCCCCGGAGTAGACAATATTCCATTGGAACTACTGACGGCCGTGGGAGAGCCAGTCCTGACAAAACTCTACCATCTGGTGAGCAAGATGTATGAAACAGGCGAAATACCCTCAGACTTCAAGAAGAATATAATAATTCCAATCCCAAAGAAAGCAGGTGTTGACAGATGTGAAAATTACCGAACTATCAGCTTAATAAGTCACAGCCGCAAAATACTAACGTGAATTCTTTACAGACGAATGGAAAAACTAGTAGAAGCCAACCTCGGGGAAGATCAGTTTGGATTCCGTAAAAACACTGGAACACGTGAGGCAATACTGACCTTACGACTTATCTTAGAAGAAAGATTAAGGAAAGGCAAACCTACGTTTCTAGCATTTGTAGACTTAGAGAAAGCTTTTGACAATGTTGACTGGAATACTCTCTTTCAAATTCTAAAGGTGGTAGGGGTAAAATACAGAGAGCGAAAGGCTATTTACAATTTGTACAGAAGCCAGATGGCAGTTGTAAGAGTCGAGGGACATGAAAGGGAGGCAGTGGTTGGGAAGGGAGTAAGACAGGGTTGTAGCCTCTCCCCGATGTTGTTCAATCTGTATATTGAGCAAGCAGTAAAGGAAACAAAAGAAAAATTCGGAGTAGGTATTAAAATTCATGGAGAAGAAATAAAAACTTTGAGGTTCGCCGATGACATTGTAATTCTGTCAGAGACAGCAAAGGACTTGGAAGAGCAGTTGAATGGAATGGACAGTGTCTTGAAAGGAGGATATAAGATGAACATCAACAAAAGCAAAACAAGGATAATGGAATGTAGTCTAATTAAGTCATGTGATGCTGAGGGAATTAGATTAGGAAATGAGGCACTTAAAGTAGTAAAGGAGTTTTGCTATTTGGGGAGCAAAATAACTGATGATGGTCGAAGTAGAGAGGATATAAAATGTAGGCTGGCAATGGCAAGGAAAGCGTTTCTGAAGAAGAGAAATTTGTTAACATCCAGTATTGATTTAAGTGTCAGGAAGTCATTTCTGAAAGTATTCGTATAGAGTGTAGCGATGTATGGAAGTGAAACATGGACGATAAATAGTTTGGACAAGAAGAGAATAGAAGCTTTCGAAATGTGGTGCTACAGAAGAATGCTGAAGATTAGATGGGTAGATCACATAACTAATGAGGAAGTATTGAATAGGATTGGGGAGAAGAGAAGTTTGTGGCGCAACTTGACCAGAAGAAGGGATCGGTTGGTGGGACATGTTCTGAGGCATCAAGGGATCACCAATTTAGTATTGGAGGGCAGCGTGGAGGGTAAAAATCGTAGAGGGAGACCAAGAGATGAATACACTAAGCAGATTCAGAAGGATGTAGGTTGCAGTAGGTACTGGGAGATGAAAAAGCTTGCACAGGATAGAGTAGCATGGAGAGCTGCATCAAACCAGTCTCAGGACTGAAGACCCCAACAACAACAACAATGGAAATAAAAGACATTTATGCGAGTGTGAAAATAAATTAGATGCTTTTTAAAAAATGTTCACCTTCATATGTTTGACATAACATATGTTGCATATTAGCAAAATGTAAGCGGCGTCTCTTATGACTGATATTACATCGATTCTTATAAAACAGAAACAACAACAAGGTCGTATTTTATATTTTGTAGTGACGTCTATAGCCAGACTAACCCAGGAGCATGTAAAATTATCGATACGTTCTAGACTAGCTTTAAGCAAGACAGGGCTTGAAATGGCTCCAATGGTTCAGGTGGCTCTGAGCACTATGGGACTTAACATCTGAGGTCATCAGTCCCCTAGAACTTAGAACTACTTAAACCTAACTAACTAAAGGACATCACACACATCCATGTCCGAGGCAGGATTCGAACCTGCGACCGTAGCAACAGAGCCGTTCCGGACTGAAGCGCCTAGAACCGCTCGGTCACAGCGGCCGGCGACAGGGCTTCGCCAGAGTGCTGATACTAGGTTGGTACATAAGTTCGCAGCGTTTTTGTTTTGCATGTTGCTAATCCGGTTGCTATGTGTTTACTTTTCGATTGTCAGTTTTTGTTTGTCGTTCACTATTGCTCTTTGATTCTACACATTGTCATATTGTCATTGGGGGATAGTGAGTGGAGCTGTGAATGATAGATAAGGAAGTACCAAGTTGAGAAATCGCAACATTTCCAACATATTCTTCTATTGCGTTCAATAGAGGGGTGACAGAAGCAGAGTCAGGCAGAAACATTTGCGCTGTCTATAGGGATAATGCCATTGGACAGAGCAATGAAAGAAAATAGTTTTCTCATTTCCCGGAGAATTTTTTTGACATTAGTGACTCTCCATGTTCAGGAAGACCTTCGGTGTTTGATTAAGATCGTTTTAACGCATTAATTTATAATGATACACGTCGGCGTAGGTGAGAACTGGAAAATGTGATCATTCCACCATCGCATGACATTTGCATGCAATGGGAAAAATTAAAAAATCTAGAGCGTAGGTAACGCAAGCTCTAAACCAAAATCACAACAATCTGTGGTGAGCCATATGTGCATCTCTGCTTGCTCATCATCAATTGGCTCCTAAAAAGCACCGACAGTCGCCATCCTCTATCGTCACCGTTGACGAGAAATGGTGTCTTTATGCAAACATAAGAAAAAGAAAGGAACAGATGAGCCCAAAGCGGCAACTCCCCGTACAAAGACCTGCGAGCATCCACAAGAGATAATGTTATGCATCTGGTGGAACAGGTCATCTGACCGCAGATAAAATATTATCCAAGTCACCATTCGGATTTCTAAACGGTTTCGACGCTGAGTAGCCTATCTACGAATACATTGAGAATGTACTTAAGTCATTATACTATAAATTACAGGCCACTGGTATATTTTATGATCTGCCAAAGGCATTTGGCAGTGTAAATCACAATATTCTTTTAAGTAAATTAGAATTACTGTGCAACAGGAAATACTGCAAAAGGTTTCAAATCGTATATCTCTGACAGAAAACGAAGGATGTCAGTAGGAAAGAGACGTGCATTAACCCATCAGGCACCAACCAACTGGGAACCAATAACGTGTGGTGTTCCCCAAGGTTCGATTTAGGGCTCTTACTTTTTCTTGTGTATATCAATAACCTTTCATCAGGAAGATTACCAGTTGCCAAGTTTGTTTTGTTTGCTTATGATACAAACATTGCAATAAATATTAAATTAAGTATAGGCCTAGAAACGTCTGCTAATGAAATTTTCATGGATATTAATAAATGGTTTCTATTCAATTATCCATCACTAAAACTTGGAAAAGAGTACTGAACGCTGTTCAGAACTACAGGTTTCCTCCCAGTATATGCTTAAAATATGGCGACTAGCTGATAGAAGAGGCTGTTAGTTTCAGTTATAGGTATTACAGCTTGGTAATAAACTTAACAGGGAGGGGCATACCAAGGAATTGCTGAAGCGTCTAACCAAATCTCTATTTACTATGCGAATGTTGTCAGACATAGGTGGTATAAAAATAAAAAGTAGCGTACCGTGCTCTTTCTCATTCCATACTGACATACGGGGTTATTTTCTTTGGTAACTTATCAGGCCAAGCTAAAGTTTTCCGAGCCCAAAAACGTGCAGTACGAATAGCTTTTTGAGGTGTGAACTCTAGAACGTCCTGTAGACGGCTGTTTAAGGAACTGGGATTATAAGCAACTGCTTACTAATATCATTCCTTAATGAAATTTGTCATTAAAAATATATCAGTTTTTCAAACCAACAGCTTAGTTCATGGAATAAATACTAGAAACAAGAATAATTTTCACTTATTTTGGTTCAGAAATGTGTCCGCTACGCAGCAATACACATTTTCAATAACATGTCAACGGTCAAAAAAAGTTTAACTAATAATAAAGTTCAGTTTGAGAAGAGTCTAAAGGGTTTATTGGTGACCATCTCCTACTCCATTAATGAATTGCTTAACAGAACTGATTGATGCATGTATATTATTAGTAACATCAATTAATGTGAATATTGCGTACAATCTAACTTCTGTACAAATTTTATGTAGTAATGCGATTATCGTAAATAAGTGGTGTAAAAGTTTTGTTTTATTTTTTTTTATTCGATGATGCATGGCTACAATAGCTTAAGAATTATCGTATACACCTAAGTGTGTTTCTGACTGATTCCACATCCACAAGAGCAATTTAATTTGCGATCTGTGATAGGTACATTAGCATATTTGTTATTATTTTTTAAATACTTTTTATTGTGTATTCTTGTTTTCTCACACGTTCCACATCCCAGAGGATCTCTTTACTATGGATCATTTCGAACGAAAAGAATATTCAATGTACTCTAATCTGTTGTCAACAGCTCAGACGTTTTGCAGGCGCAGTCCAAGGACAACTACCGAGTGCGTGAAGTGACGCTACTCCACGATAACGCACGCACACCCGCATCCTGCTTGACTGACGGAAAACACTAAACAAGAGTTGGGTTGGGAAGACATCCAGCAGCCACCTTATTCACTTGATCTTGAGCCCTCAAATTTCACCTTTTCCGCTCTCTATCAAACAGCCTGCAAGGAACTTCCTTTTCGTAAGTAAATACACGCGGAACTTGGCTCTACGACGTTTTCGCCTCAAAACCGTGTGATGTCTACAGTCTCAGAATCGAAAAGTTACCCCAGCGCTGGTAGACTGTTGTAAGCAGCGAAGGAGAATTTATTGCTGATGACTAAGGTCTCTATTTTATGTATCTGTTGTGTTTATTAAACTTACGAAGAAACGCTACGATCTTATGCACCATCAGAAAACATTGTGCAATAACGGAAAAAAGTGAGAATCAGATACTTCATATCCGAAAATATGTACAACTATATCTGAAAATTGAGTGATATAGCAAGTTAGCGTAATCTGAAAAGTTACTTGAAAATGTTGGTTTGTTATGACAGCCTACCAAGGCAAGTGGTATTTCTTCAAACAGTTCTTACTGACATTTTAACAGCCCCACACGCCGGCTTTGCGTTCTGCGCTTGTTGCGCCCTGCAAACGGTAACAATCTCTGCGTCAGTTTCGATGCCTTACAATGATATTAAAACTATCTGGCCGTGTAAATATTGGTCTCTCTTTCCCCACATCGTTCAACCAATCACCTTGTACTTTCTTGGTCTAGTTCGTCTTAATCTGCATACATACTTCGCAAGTCACCGTATGGTGTATGACGGATGGTACCATGCATCGTTGCTACCCATTTCCTTTCATATTTCACTCGCAAATGAAGAGAGACAAAAACTACTGTCTATATGCCTCCGTCGGAGCCCTGATTTCTCAAATCTTGTCTTCGCACTCCTTACGCGAAATGTACGTTGGCCGCTGCAGAATCGTTCTGCAGTCAGTTGCAAATGCCTGTACCGCAAATTACTCCGGATATCCCGTTGAATGGTTAATGGTCAGAGTTCAGAGAGAGTTGACAAAATATTGTTAATGCACGAGTTTTGTAGGTAGTTCAGTACATATCATGTTAGTACAATGTCGGTTCGATATGTGATCCTCGGTTGGTCCGACTATGGCACTTTTTAACACTTCTCTCACTGCCAACAATGTTCTGTGTGTTCGAATTCTACACAAACTGTAAGTACGGCAGAGATGACTGTGGAATGGTCTTATTTCTACGTAATGGCTGTCCCTCGACGACTTGTCATACCAATCCAGCACAATGTCAGCGAACCACGCCCTAGTGTATGTCTACAGTCTTAGACAATACGCTGAGAAGTCGCGTCGCGAGGCTACACCATGTCCTCTTTTTAACCCTGTGACGTGCATTCACCTCACATACCGCAACAGGCTGTTATCGGGAAATAACACAGTTTTGGTGTTTTGGCCACTTGTCAATTATTATAGACTGAAAAAATACTTTATGAATGAAAAACTGTTTAGTTTTGGGAAGGTCAGTACCTCTGTGGCAACTAGTGTAACATTTGTATGTAATCATGGTTCCGCTGAGTTCTGCTCAAAATTTAAAACCTATCTGTTTAGTGACATAACAGCAATACAATATCTATGATAAATGAGCTATCGTGATTCAGTCAACGTTCACTTCTCAATTTATAGTAATCCACCTAACAACCAGTACAAATGCTGTCTCTTTCGAACAAGACGCAGCCAGGGCAAAAGCACCGCAGGCGTAAAGATGCGAGCTGGTACCAGCGCCATAGAGATTTGCCACTCCTATCCAGTTACCTAACTCTGGAGAATAGCCGTGTAATAGTGGCAGGGAGAAATCGTCTTAGCTGTGTACTGCACCAGAAGCCATTTCAAGAACTCACAAACTTGGCCTACCGTAACAGAGTACCTACGAGCACAGCACACAGCGCCTGGTACACGCGTCGTTCTGGGACCACCAATACAGCTACGATACCTGAAGATGGGCTTATAACAGTCCGAAACCGGTCGTGTGAAAATAAAGAAATTTACAACTGAAGCGGCATTTTGAACCTCTACTGTAATGCTCAGTTGCGGACGATCTCCCAGCAGGATTGTTTCCAGACACTGCTGTTCTGAGGCAAGATGGAGCAATATCTCACACAGCTAAATAAAAAACGACGATGAAGAGAACATCCTCTTTTGTTTTGGGTGACTGGTCTAGAAACAGTCCAGACCTAAACCCTGTACAGCGCCTGTGCGCCAGACTATAGAATGCAGTGTTCAAAGAGCCTCGTATACGCAGATGGGCCAGCTTATTGCACGTACCCAGGAGGAATGAAACTCTGTCACCCCTGAAGAGACAATAGTACTTGCGCAAAGTTTTGGCAGACGAGTTTAATAATGTCTTCATAATCAAGGACGACATATAAAATACTGAAAGTTGAACAGACGACTGTCCAAATCATTCATTCAAATGTAGAGATGTGCTTTTGTAAACAGAAATAAGTCTGTCTAATAAACGTGTTCTAAAGAAACTCGAAGGTGAAACTTTTCGTCCACTCTGTATAAGCTCAGTTCCCCCAGATAATTCAGTTTCAGCCATATTCCACGATCAGTCGCATGAGCTTTTTGTAAACTGATTGGATTTTTTTTCAGTATAGTGGAAAGTGGAAGACTCTGCAACACAATATCTGATATACTTGTAGTACTGACGTACTACATATTATAATTCCAGCTATTCTCACTGCCAGAATCGGACTTGTGCCTTTTTCATTGACACGCACGTCGTAAGTGCATTATTCGTAGCTAACGATGATGAGATCTTCTGATTTGCCGCAACCCAACATACATGTCTGTGCAGCAGGTTGCCTGCTCTTTGCTGAAGGAACAGGAACTGATTGGAGTCGTCGGCAGCTGCTATTAGGTGTCAGACTATATTTACTTAAACGAAGGTTGCCCGGCTATTGGTGTCTACTTTACGACTATGGAGATACGTTACCTCCTACTATAATGCCAGTGGGAGTAACTCTGCTTTCACCGGATAATATAGTACTTTAATTGCCACGTTCTCCTGGCCGGCCCGAACAATGAACGGCCTCGCTGCCGTGTAAAGTGCGCATCGGATGGGCCGTCGGTGCACTTAACGGCGCCGGCAGCCGTTGCCAGCCGAATGCTATGCGGCGCTGCGCGCATACGGGCCATCCCACTTGCTTTTATTGTCGACACGCTGTTCCGGGCGACGGCGCAGCTAAAAATAGCCATTTCTGGTGAAGGTGTAGGACCGAAAGTGGTGTCGTAAAAATGCATCGGCAAGTGACTATAGTCACTGCGGCGCGCGGCTTATCACATGCTGTCATATCTTTCATTTTCCTTCGGAGCGTCATTCATAAAAGTGAGCATATACCTGTAATACAGAGATTAAGACTTCCTTCGGCTAGAGCGATAATAAGTACTCTCAGTGTACTCCCCAGAGTAAGCGAATTATTTAACCTTTAAAACCCTTTAAAACAAGTTACAGTAAACGCTGCATGAAAAGTATTAACATGTTGCAAAAAGCTGATTATGAGTTTATAGCCCATATATGACCACCTTGTTAGAGCTGTTGTGTACGAGAAAACTGCGTTATTACACATTTTCCTAAAAATATGATCTTATGAGAGGCTTATGGGTGGCAAAATCGTCAGATAGTTTCGATGTAGATTTTAATTGCAATATATTAGTCATTTGCTTTTTCTTCTGCACTTTTGAACTAGGTTTCCAGTGGATTGTATAACCACGACCATTTACACTATGTGATCAAAAGTATCCGAAAAGCCCCCAAAACATACTTTTTCATATTAGGTGCATTGTGCTGTCACCTACTGCCAGGTACTCCATTACAGCGACCTCAGTGGTCATTAGACATCGTGAGAGAGCAGAATGGGGCGCACTGCAGAACTCATGGATTTCGAACGTGGCCAGGTGATTGGGTGTCACTAGTGGTATATGTCTGTACACAACATTTCCAAAGTCCTAAACATCCATAGGTCCATTGTTTCCAAAGTGATAGTGAAGTGGAAACGTGAAACGACACGTACAGCACAAAAGTGTACTCGCTGACCACGTCTGTTGACTGACAGAGACCACCGACTGTTGAAGAGGGTTGTAATGTGTGATAGGCAGACATCTGCCCAGACCATCACACAGGAATCCCAAACTGCATCAGGATCTACTGCAAGTACTATGACAGTTAGGCCAGAGGTGAGGAAACTTGGATGAGCGGCTACTCATAAGTCACACGTCACGGTGGTAAATGCCAAACGATGCCTCGCTTGATGTAAGGAGAGCAAACATTGGACGATTGAACAGTGGAAATCGTTGTGTGGCGATATGATGGCAGGGTGTGAGTATGGCGAATGCACAATGAATGTCAACTGCCAGTGTGTGTACTGCCAACAGTAAAATTAGGAGGCAGTGGTGTTTTGGTGTGGTCTTGAGTAGTGGACCAGAGTACGTTTTGGTGAATGTTGTGCAGGTTGTCTACATCAAGGGAGGGTATGCACTCAGGGACAAACCTATTGTTTTCCTTTGATTGACATGTCATTAACCTAAAGTTCTCCTTTGACAGGTCCTTAACCTATTGTTCTGCTAAAAGGACCCTTTCTTTTGATTGTCAGGCACTTAACCTAGTGTTCTCCCATCTTTCCCCCTCCCCCACCTTCCATCCCCCCCCCGCCCCTCAGGAAACTTCCCCCCCTCACTCCTACAGGTACACTTTCAGGTCTGAGTTATTGGAATAGCCCCTCTCACCCTTATCAATTTGATTGACTACTTAATTAAATTGATCAGTTAATTAACATATCCCCCTCTGGCAAACCTCCTCCCTTCATACTCTCCCTCCCAGAAATTGGTGGTAAAAGGACTAAGTTGATCGGTCATTTGGAGGAAATTCGATTGTAGTGTACGCAATATTGTTTAAACAGTTTAGACGATGTCTAGAGTATTGTTTAGTCATTTATAACAGAGTATAGAATATAGTTTATTTATTTAATTAAAGAATTTGTCTGGAAATCGATTGCTGTGTATGGAATATTGCTTAAACAATTTAGACAATGTGTGGAATACTGCTTATTTAAACAATTTAGGGGATTCAAGGCAGTGTATGGAATACAGTTTATTTATTTATTTAAAGAGTTTTTGAGGAAATCGATCACAACCCCCGCCACCCCATCCCTGCCCTCTTCGTCCACTCCGCCCTCCCCTCCCCTCCTCTACCTGGAAATAGGCGGCTCTGCGATGGAGAGGAAGAATCTCATGACAGGAAATTCAAGGGCATATTGTTTATTTTCAGTTTTCGGGGGTTGGATTTCACTTGTTCATCATTCTATGCTGTTTGGAAAGAACCAGATCTTCTAAGAAGTAATTACACCGATCGCTTTTATTTTATTTTTTTTATTATGGTCACGCGAGGGATACCAACACACAGTTAAAAGTCTTTCGATCGCGAAGCACGCACCGCCCGCCATCCCCTGTCCACTGGATCACATGGAACGCCACCGCACATGCTGCGATGAGTCGGGATGCACCGGCGGCCCCCGCAAATTGAAGACGCGGCCGTCAGCTGCCGAACCACGCGCAGGTGTCAGTTCGGGTCTCGCGAGCAGGAGGCGGCAGCATTCCTTTTCAAACTCAACACCTAAGAAATTCCTTTCGAAACATGTGTCTACCTAGACACCGTTTCGAGCGCGATGACGCATGTCATATTACCTGTGGTCCAGCGTAATGGTTCAAATGGCTTTGAGCACTATGGGACTTAATTTCTCAGGTCATCAGTCCCCTAGAACATAGAACTATTTAAAGTTAACCAACCTAAGGACATCACACACAGCCATGCCATACGTAAACCTGGTCTGCACAGCAGCTATAGCCTCTTCCTTTTGAATATGCAGCTTATATTCTTCCTTTATAGCAGTTGTCTTCTCTGTGTACTCTAGTTTTCTTTTCTTTACTTCGATGTCTTCCATTTCCACTTTCCTTTACCGTGAACATAACACATTAACTGTACGTAAAGATGTAATTTCTTTAATGGGAGATGGTTTAAGTCTGTGTGATACATTTACTCTTTTTCTTAGGACTTGTAGACTAACTCTGCTCGTGTCAACCAGTCCCAATTCCGCAATATCTATATCGGACGGTATTGTGGAGAACAGTGTTCTAGACTGAGAAAAATAAGTTTCTACTGCTTTAACATAAAACTTCAGTATAATACTTATATTGTCTTTATTCGAGTCAGAGTTAAAAATCTCCACATAGTTTATAGGTAGATAATTAAAACTGAATACAGTTAGAACATAGCTGATAAGCTTTTCACTTTCTGGAGTATCTGGAAAACTTACTTGTACACCTCTCAGTTTTCGGGTATTTTTATTACCCCAGTACACAAACTACAGAACGTTATTAAACATGACAACAGTTATTCTGTACTTTATCCGTTAATTGACGCCACATGGAAGGAAGTGGCACAGAGTGAAGTGGAGCACATTGTAAATACTGTTTATTGGTGTCTAATACACGTAAAAACTCGTGCACAGGGACGAATACACGATTCATTCTGTAGTTGTATAGTGTAGCCTCCAACCTGGTAATGCCATGCTGTTTAGCCAAGGAAGATCTAAAAGTTTCTCGTAGTCGCATGTCTGGACACTTTATAGAACCTATAATGTGGTTACCAATATCTGTCTTCACTCCTGGACTTGTGATTTGACATATAAGTTCATTATATATCTTTACAGTTGGAGCTTAACCACGTTATACAGTCTATTCCAACTGTCTTATCATCGTCCACAATCACATTGCTGCTGCCCTGGTGATCTCCTTCCATGCAGAAGAGCTGGGTTGATATTAAGTAGTCGCACATCTCCAATTTGTTAAAAATTCCGGCGAACTCTTGCGTTATGTCCAAATCCCAAAGACAATAGACGTTTACACATAGCTGTTGTATTATTCCAGGGAGCTCCTCCATTATAACATCCATTTTAACGACAGATAATTCCACTTTATGTGGTAAACCACAGGATTTCTATATTTCTTCGAAATAGTTTCTCCTGCATCCTTGTCGATTTTTTTCCCGTATCCGTCTTGCTGTGACACCGTCGTTTCCGTGTAGGAGAAAAGGCAGCTTCGCCTCGACACCATGTCTTGCAGTGACGAAGTTGGAGAATTTGCAATCAACCTGGATCCTTACAGTATAAAAGAAGGCTTGACAGCCGCAACTGATCAGTCTTCCGCGGTAGTTGAAACTGTCCACATGGATTCCTCCAAAGTGCTAAACATCCCTCAGCTATTAGGGAGGAAGGCAAGAACAACGGACGAACGCTTCGGTTTGTAGTTATTACAGCAGAACCTGGATAATCTGGCAACTGACATTGGCAACATAAATTACACCGAAAATAGTAAACTACTTAGCGAGAAGAATGTAAAAGTGCTTACACCTATTACAGAACCGTTTTACGATAATATTATGGTGATTACATCCTGTGACCAAGTGAACGGTCAAGAACACTTAGAAAGAAGGCAGTCTGTAATGTTAAAGAAGGAGGTGTGTGGCTCATTTAACTATTATCTACGTTGCAAATTCTCCAACTTCTTATTCTCTAATCTACCAAAATTCCTAAGACATTTCCTATACATAATGATCCATGGGCATGTGTTTAAATTGTGGAAAGTGGGTAGTCAGATGACCTTGAAAAGTAGTTGAAATTAGGTAGTTGAATGTACAGAGACCCTCTTTTCGTACCTATATGAGCAGTGGACGCTATACATATCTGGAAAGCTATATTGTGCATGTATCACACAGAGCCGCTGTTTTAAGAAAGTAGTTTTTTTCGTTTTACAGTTTGTTACCATAGTTTATCGTAGAGAAATCTCCAATAAGGATGTATGTCATGCGCTGGAAATGTATTTCTTACATTGGAATATTAACAGTGCTGCATTCCACACGACTGATAGGTAGGAAACTCAAGCGATCTAACATTATAGCCTGTTTTAAGTGCAGAACCGTGTAGCCTTAGGAGGACGTGTGTTTACGTTCTCTCTTACCTATACCCTCCTAGTACTGATCCCAGACACTGGAACAATACCTTAAAATTGATAGCGCAGTTGATTTACGTAAAATGCTTCGAACTCCGTCTATCCTGAGCTCCATCATGAGTAAAAACCACCCGTTTCTTGTTCTTCTTAACCGTCTGCTGTTACATCCCAACACTTTCAAATCTGTTACTCTACATCGATAAGGAGTGCTAACCTCCTCGACATGGGCACATCTGGAGAAATCTTGTGCACTCGGACGGGCGAGGACTCTGCAAGCTCCATTCATTCACGAGACATGGAATGTAGCGGTGTACTTCGTGTCGGCTGCAGATTAAATCGGTAACAGTGCTGCAGAGTGTGTTGGTCAAAGACAGTGGGAGGGGGTCTTTCAGTCTGTAATTTTTTGCTAAGACTGCGAGAATGCTTTGTGACTCCCACCCGCATGGAGATAGATCGTAAATTAAGCACTAGCACTATGCTCGAGGTGCTAGAAATATGTAGAGCCCTGTCTGGTATACTTTGATGATGTATGTGTTTGAGAATTAACAGTGAGTGGATGTACTGCACAGTCATCTATATACATTCGCAGTGATACTTGCAAAGTAGAGAAGGGACGGTTTAACTATGATACTGAAATTGGGAAACATGATGTTGCATCATTGGTTGGTGTTGAAATTACTGTAAAATTGCTAAAATTGTTCACACAATTAACTGTGATGCTTATTATTACAGTACATCGACGATGTCTTTTCCATCCCATCCATCCACCAGTATGCTGTTGGTTACCACATAAAGATTGACTGACATCGCTTGTTTCAGTTTTGGTGGAGGGGCAACACCTTCTGGGGATGGCTAGCACCGAAACAGTGATCGTGTACATGACTGCAATAGGAGGAATCAGTGGAAATGGAACGCAGAGTCATCAGCTATTCCTTCACTGTGGCAGATGAGTTTAAATGTAGAGCTCATCGTTAACCTTTGGACAGCAGTTTGGAGACTCTCCACAACGCCACCAAACCCTTCCAGTTTCCTTATGTTGTAACTGTCTTCTATTTAAAGTTATCCAGTGGGTGTGGTGTGTTATGATAGCAGCAGTAACAACATGACTTATACCATGCGACATCTAGTTTTCTGTGAGAAGCAATGGGTCAGAACGTGTTGATGTCAGCGACTCAGTGACTCAGACTTCGAAGTCATGGTGGGAAAACCAAAATGTATGGTGTACAAAGCTTGTTACAGCAGAAAAAAACAATCTTTCAAACAATTACACAGGGTCACAGGGAGGTCTCTTCGACTTATAGTATAGTTTGTGGGATATGATCCTCCTCCAACACTACAGCCAATGCATCTTTACACTTGTCCATGCAATGGTTCAATAATGTATATTTAGTAGGACTGTCACATGTGCTCGATGCTGGCATGCAGACGGTATTTGTTTTTGATATGTGGGAGGAGAGAGATGTGGTAAAAATCCTATTGTGTTCTCTATTGGACGAAGTTAGTGGTGCTTTTACAGTTCATAATTTCTCTCTGTTGGATGGTACAGAATAATGAAGATAGCACACTGGGCTGACAGATGTGAATGGGCCCTGATGGACGCGGAACTGAATCAGACAACCATACTGGTATGTAGTTTGGGGGTGCACCACATTGCAGTAGCAAAATCCTCTCGTTCTTCCCCCAGTTCCCATACTGTCTTTTATACTACCTCATGTTGCCGGAGCATGCGTCGTTTGGCGCTGACCTTACACATTGTATACTGTTGGCGGAGCTACGACAACACGTTCCCATTTCCACTGAATGTTCAAAACATGGTCCTGTCGCATTAACTCAGGTCACTTTCTACACGGGTTGCAGAAGGTGGTGGATATAGCTCTCCCCAACTTCTGCTAAGTTCCTACTTAAATTGAAACAATCAGAAGCCCAAAGCTGCAAAAATGGCAGCAGTTGTAGGAGGCATAGGGACTATTTAAAATTTTACTATAGCTGATGGTTCGAAAAAGTGACTCGTTTTGAGATATGAGAATGTCAGAAATATGATTCACTTGTGACAGTAGTAATTAGAAGGGCCGGCCAGGGTGGCCGCGTGGTTCTAAGCGCTACAGTCTGGAACCGTGTGACAGCTACGGTCGCAGGTTCGAATCCTGCCTCGGGCATGGATGTATGTGATGTCCTTAGGTTAATTAGGTTTAAGTAGTTCTAAGTTCTAGGGAACTGATGACCTTAGAAGTTAAGACCCATAGTGCTCAGAGCCATTTGAACCAAGTAATTAGAGGACTTCTCCATAGGATCCAACGCAGGTAAGTGGTTGAAAGGAAAGACATGATTCCTAATACCAGACAGCATTTCTACCAGAGAGTGTAACACTAGAGATCTGAAAAGTCTGTGTACAGTTCTTACAACCTCAATCAGCACACCATCTATGGTTTGTGATCCTTCTGAACCAACCTTTGCCTATAACCCACTGGATCTATCGCAGAACCTCTGATGTGGCATTGAGACAAAATGCGTTACATAAACTGGAGAAATATCTAGTGTCAACAAGAGGGACTTGCCAATACCGGTTTTATACCACTTTCCTTAGCCGAATCACTTTCAAAATTCCGTGATTTTATCACGAGGTTGCATCGTGGGCTACGTGTAACCACGCTGTTCGTCTGATAATATACACGCCTGCAATCACTGTCTATATTCAGTGTCGTGGTATTTCTCTGGAAAAACATATTCATTCGGAGGTAATGCCATAAGTCGATTTCTAAAGCGGGTATAGCTTTTATCGTGAATACTTGTGTGCACCTGTAGAACCAAGACCGATTGTGATAGTAATATGGTCGTGTTTTTTTAACATATAGAGGTTTGTAAGACGATTACCCTCGATTTCTAAGACACAGTGGTCGCACTCGCAGGAATAACTTATGGGAGATGTCCATCCATCGCTCATTTTCTTTCAGTATTGTTTCGTATCGTCAGCAATTAGTTATTGGCAGTGTACTATACTTAGTAGTAGGGGGCATGTGATAGGTTCGCCTTGAGCATCAGGCTTATAAAGTATGTGTGTGTGTTCCGACATTTGCAAAGAAAATGACTATTTCTAGTTGTAATGAAGGTATGGGTTTGCTGTGGAATACTGTGATAGCAAAGGGGAAAATATGTAAAGTAATAAGAATTGTACAGATATTTCTATTTCCAGAGCCACAGTCGTCAGCGGGGTGTATTTCCAGTACTTCACCCATTGTCGAAGTCGTCCAGTTCAGACCACGATCATAACATTTAATTGCTAGTATAGCGACCAAATATGTTGGTGTTGGTTTTCTTGGATAATTCCGTCTAGGGGTGTGTGGCGCGCCGGCGGTGGCCTGTGGCGGGAATGATTCACTTTTCCGGCTAATGGTAGGAGCTGTCTGAATGCAAAGGCCTGTTGGGATGTAGGAATGTAGTGGACTTAACCATGTCGTCTTCTAGACGGTCGAGTAGCGAACTAGCACTTAGTAGGTGTTGGATAGCTTTCGTGATCGAATGGAAATTTGAGAAGATTCAATATGGAAATGTGTTTGTGCTGGGCCATTATTCCATCTCACGTAAATTGTCCAGTTGACTGCTTCTGCACATTTCGTGGCTTTATTTAGTTGAGGTAACATCGATTGTGGTGTGTGCATCTAGCAGGTGAAAGACAGGTGGAAGACACATTTGCTGATTCTCTAGACATGAAAATCACCTTAGTTGACATTATAAATCATAGGGATGATTTGGAATCTGTTACATCACCAACATCGGTGTTCACGAGAGGACATATCAGTTTCCTCTATTTTTTTCGAGTTTTCACGTAAAGGTCTTCACAGACGGGATAAGTTTCCAGTTACTCAGTGGTTTACAGCACGCTCCACAGCGCAAAAGTTTCGGGTTTCTAGACAAATAATTTCCAGTCTGTATCTTCGGAATTATATTGCGTGAGTGATACTGCTATGCAAGCGATATTGCTATGTGCTTGCTATCGAGAAGTATCGCGTAAATGGTATAATATTCTGGCAAACCATGTAAAATGCAAGTGTTCTTGTAATCCCAGAGTCTGGAAATTGCTTTCTACAACACTCAGGTAAGCAAGCAGGTCGGGGCTAGAAACAGTAACGCCTTTGCACCAAGGGGAGCTGACCCCGGCTTTGTACAACAGTTCTGAGAGTGACTTTGGTCCACTGAGGGCGCTCTGGTCATGTGTTGGGATTGCATGACCGCCCAACCTCATGTGAAATATCTAGTGCAGCGATGAGTATACTTACGGTGCATGAGCATATGCTGTTTGTTTTTGCGGTATATGTACGAGCATCTGGCAGTCGATAGCTATATGCATGATGCAAGAGGGGCGAATTTGTATGGCGCAGGATATGAATTGTATGTTTACTACATCGACATGGTATGCGGTTATATATTTTTGGGTTGGAGGTTGGTTTCCCACTCTAATATTCAAGCTTCCGACCGCAGCGGCAGAGCAGTGTGATTGAATAAGAGTTTCTGCATTTGATGATCTTAGGCCACTTTGCAGGTTTAGTTGTCAGTACACTGTGGCGATCTGTACAAAATAGCTTTTTTCCACTGGAAGTCTTATCTGCACAAAAAAGAGAGAGAGAAAAAAAAAAGAGGCGGACAGTGCTTACACACTGGCAGCATCAGTAATTTGGTGGGTAAATTCAGTAAGAGCCAAACATAATCCTCTATTTATCCATTAGACATCTTTTGTGCTGGTTCATAGGAGTCTCTACATAGTGGTGAGAATGTCTGCATTTTGGAGATGTTTGTTGAAAGCAGGACTTAACGATTTCCAGGAAGGGTAACATGTGATGGGTGAGGTGCCACGAATAGGACCATCAGGAGGGCTGCATTCAGTGTTATTCTGGGCTGTTTTCGTAAACAGGTTCTGTTAGGACAAGAATTCCCATGCGGACAAACTGAGACATCACGAAAGCTCCTACAAAGGCGACCGTTCATTATTTCTCCGACACTATACAATTTCCGGTAGGTTGACTTGACTGTTATTTTACATAGCCATTTGACATCAGTAAAACATTGAGAACCTTTAAGATGCGCTTGCAATGGTTAGTCGCTACTCGAACATTTCACGGCGATGCATCAGTCACGCTGGGCAGGTATATACGTGTGCACGGCTAGATGCAGCTCGCATGTCCCATTAGGATTGCCTGTGCTATTCTGGGAAGCATTGGAACAGATTTCTATAGCATGACGTGTGACGTCAGTATCCACAGGTGGAGAGGTATTGCGCCAGCCACGGTAAACACGCACGCGCAGCCCAGAGGCGTCTTCCATATGGGGCCGGCCTAAGTGCGCCACCCAGTATGTGCGCCCTGGAATTCTCTTGGGGGAGCAGTTGACTATAGTTTGAAAGTTTTTTTATGTGTGCAATGAGTGTTTGTGCACTGCATTACTTTCGGCTTTTTAAGCGCTGTGAGCTTGTTTACCTACTGTTACTCATGCATTATCTTTTGACAATTTACAAGTTGTTTTCATGTCTGTTGCATTAGTTTGTGAACAGGTGTGCATTACATGATTCTGACAGTTGACGATTAGCAAGCACGTTTGCAGAGCCTTTTACATGCATTATTTTGACAATTTACGAGTTGTTTGCGTCTCTGCACATCAGTGTACTGCATTATTTCGGTGATTTACAAGTAGTTTGTAGGTCTGCAGACTCTTTACTGCAAACTGAAGCACGCCATGGTAAGTGTTTTGTATCAGCGTAATAAATAAACTGTGAGAAATCCGTCCCTAAATAAATTGACGCATTATTTTGACAGTTTATAATTAGTGAGCATGTCTGCACATCAGTGAACTGCATTATTTCAGTGATTTATGAGTAGTTTGCAGTTCTGTAGGCTATTCAATACATTATTTCGACAGTTTTACAATTAGCAACCGTGTTTGCAGAGCATTATACATGCATTATTTTGACATTCTACGAGTTGTTTGCGGGTCTGTATCTACATCTTCATCTACATCAACAACCATACCCCGCAAGCCACCTGGCAGTGTGTGGCGGAGGGTACTTTGAGTATCTCTATCGGTTCTCCCTTCTATTCCAGTCTCGTATTGTTCGTGGAAAGAAAGATTGTCGGTATGCCTCTGTGTGGGCTCTAATCTCTTTGATCTGATCCTCATGGTCTCTTCGCGAGATATACTGCTTGACTCCTCGGTGAAGGTATGTTCTCGAAACTTCAACAAAAGCCCGTATCGAGCTACTGAGCGTCTCTCCTGCAAAGTCTTCCACTGGAGTTTATCTATCATCTACGTAACGCTTTCGCGATTACCAAATGATCCTGTAACGAAGCGTGCTGCTCTCCGTTGGATCTTCTCTATCTCCTCTATCAACCCTATCTGGTACGGATCCCACACTGGTGAGCAATATTCAAGCAGCGGGCGAACAACCTACTTCCTTTGTCTTCGGACTGCATTTCCTTAGGACTCTTCCAATGAATCTCAGTCTGGCATCTGCTTTACCGACTATCAATTTTATATGATCATTCCATTTTAAATCACTCCTAATGCCTATTCCCAGATAATTCATGGAATTAACTGCATCGAGTTGCTGACCTGCTATATTGTAGCTAAATGATAAAGGACCTTTCTTTCGATGTATTCGCAGCACATTACACTTGTCTACATTGAGATTCAATTGCCATTCCCTGCACCATGCGTCAATTCGTTGCAGGTCCTCCTGCCTTTCAGTACAATTTTCCATTGTTACAACCTCTCGATACACCACAGCATCATCTGCAAAAAGCCTCAGTGAACTTCCGATGTCATCCACCAGGTCATTTATGTATATTGTGAACAGCAACGGTCCCATGACACTCCCCTGTGGCACACCTGAAATCACTCTTACTTCGGAAGACTTCTCTCCATTGAGAATGACATGCTGCGTTCTGTTATCTAGGTACTCTTCAATCCAATCACGCAATTGGTCTGATAGTCCATATGCTCTTACTTTGTTCATTAAACGACTGTGGGGAACTGTATCGAACGCCTTGCGTAAGTCAAGAAACACGGCATCTACTTGGGAACCCGCGTCTGTGGCCCTCTGAGTCTCGTGGACGAATAGCGCGAGCTGGGTTTCACACGATCGTGTTTTTCGAAACCCATGGTGATTCCTACAGAGTAGATTTTAAGTCTCCAGAAAAGTCATTGTTCTGGAATGTAATATGTGTTCCAAAATTCTACAACTGATCGACTTTAGAGATATAAGTCTATAGTTCTGCACATCTGTTCGACGTCCCTTCTTAAAAACGGGGATGGCCTACGCCCTTTTCCAATCCTTTGGAACGCTGCGCTCTTCTAGAGACATACGGTACACCGCTGCAAGAATGGGGGAAAGTTCCTTCGCCTACTCCGTGTAAAATCGAACTGGTATCCCATCAGGTCCAGCGGCCTTTCCTCTTTTGATCGATTGTAATTGCTTTTCTATTCCTTTGTCATCTATTTCGATATCTGTGTGACAATCTAGAGAAGGAACTACAGTGCAGTCTTCCTCTGTGAAACAGCTTTGGAAAAAGACATTTAGTATTTCGGCTTTTAGTCTGTCATTCACTGTTTCAGTACCATTTTGGTCACAGAGTGTCTGGACATTTTGTTTTGATCCACCTACCGCTTTGACATCAGATCAAAATTTCTTAGGATTTTCTGCCATGTCAGTATATAGAACTTTACTTTCTAATTCGTTGAACGCCTCTCGCATAGCCCTCCTCACACTACATTTCGCTTCGTGTAATTTTTGTTTGTCTGCAAGGCTTTGGCTATGTTTATGTTTGCTGTGAAGTTCCCTTTGCTTCCGTTGCAGTTTTCTAACTCGGTTGTTGTACCATGGTGGCCCTTTTCCATCTCTTACGATCTTGCTTGGCACATACTCATCTAATACATATTGTACAATGCTTTTGAAGTTTGTCCACTGATCCTCAACACTATCTGTACTTGAGACAAAACTTTTGTGTTTAGCCGTCAAGTACTCTGAAATCTGCTTTTTGTCACTTTTGCTAAACAGAAAAACCTTCCTGCCTTTTTTAATATTTCTGTTTACGGCTGAAATCATCTATGCAGTAACCGCTTTATGATCGCTAATTCCCTGTTCTGCGTTAACCGTTTCAAATAGTTCGGGTCGGTTTGTCACCAGAAGGTCTAATATGTTATCGCCACGATTCGGTTTTCTGTTTAACTGCTCAAGGTAGTTTTTAAATAATGCACTTAAAAATATTTCACTGGATTCTTTGTCCCTGCCACACGTTATAAACGTTTGAGTCTCCCAATCTATATCCGGCAAATTAAAATCTCCACCCAGAACTATAGGCATGGTCAGGAAATCTACTCGAAATATTTTCCAAATTTTCCTTCAGGTGCTCTGCCACAACAGCTGCTGAGCCAGGGGCCCTATAGAGACATCCAATTACCATGTTAGAGCCTGCTTTAACTGTGACCTTCACCCAAATTATTTCATACTTCGGATCTCATGGTGAACACAGTGGATGGAGCTACTCTCTCAAATTGTTTAAATAAACACTGCATGCAAAATAAAGATTTATGTCCATCCTATCCAGCACACACTGTGTAGCGTGATACCAAGCATGTCAGGGCGAGTGTTCTGTATCAATTTAATAACCACGTCAAATCCATCCCTAAATAAATTGTTCCAAAATAAATAAAGTACACTCCTTCCTCTCTCCAGCAGCCCAGCACAAGCTGAGTCCTTTTCCACCATTTTCCCATTCCCAGATCTCCATCTTTGATTACATCACAGAAGAGATGACAGTGCCCTCTGGAGGCAGTACTGTGTACTAGGTCAGCTGGACTCCAGCTCTCATGGTGAACACATTGAATGGAGCTACTGTCTCAAATTGTTTAAATAAACACTGCATTCAAAATAAAGATTTACATTCATCCTATACAGCACACACTGAGCCCTTTTCCCACCAATTCCTAGGAAGAGATGGCAGTCGGATGACTTAGGTTAGAGGAGGTACCCCAAGTGCCCTTTTTCCCACCATTTTCTTAGTGTAGTGGAGGTAACTGTGGTGTGTTGCAGTGTCCTGATGGAATTTGAACTTCCCGCCGTCTTCTGGGAGAGGGGAGGGCAGGGGGGAGGGGACGGGTTAGGCTAGTTGAGGTAGCCCAATTGACCTATCGTCCCGCCGAAATTTGGACTTCCCACCATGACGTCATTGCATATTGTCATATCTATTGCTGCCATCTTGGATCCGCCATCTTGAATAAATTTGGCAACAATCTGGAGTGGGTGACATGAACTTTGTTCTGCTACTGTCGTGTTTCTCATGGAGGGGGCCTGCACCCCTTATTGTTTTGTGTGGCACTATCACAGCACAGGCCTACATTGATGTTTTAAGCACCTTCTTCCTTCCCACTGTTGAAGAGCAATTGTGGAATGGCGGTTGCATCTTTCAGCACGATCGAGCACCTGTTCATAATCCATGGCCTGTGGTGGTATGGTCACACAATAATAACATCCCTGTAATGTACTGGCCTGCACAGAGTACAGACCTGAATCCTATAGAACACCTTTGGGATGTTTTCTAACGCCGACTTCATGGCAAGTCTCACCGACCGACTTCGATACTTCTCCTCAATGCAGCACTCCGAGAAGAATGGGCTGCCATTCCCCAAGAAACCTTCCATCACCTGACTGAACGTATACCTGGGAGAGTGGAGGCTGTCATCAAGGCTAACGGTGCGCCAACACCATACTGAATTCCAGCATTACTGATGAAGGACGCCACGAACTTGTAAGTCATTTTCAGCCACGTGTCCGGATACTTTCGATTAAATAGTGTATGTCGTTCATGAACGTGTTCATATATACGTTTCCAGTGTGGAAGAATATTTAGCACTAAAATGATTTGTAGATATTTGTCGTGAGTCTTCACAGTTGTGTTGTTGAATAATATCTTCAGTAACGAAGCTTAATTCTATTGTGAGACTCGCTCTAATGGGTCCGTGCTGTGTAGGAAGTTCCGTGACGTATTTGCTGTGAAGTAAAGACATCTGCTGGTCATCCCTAATCGCTGCACGCTTCCCAAGGAGTATCTCAAACAAATAATACAACACAAACAAATATTTCTACTAACATGTAATATCATACGTAAAAATACAAGACACAGTGCACATTGCTTAAAGCATACCTTCTAACATAACGTTAATTAACAACATGTTTACTCATTTATAGACGAAAAGGGTACATAAAACTTCGCACTTCTGAATCTTAAGGGGGAAAATCCCGAATTTAATTCAGTAAGAAATTCTGTACTCTCGCCCTTGGTAAAATTTGGGAAAAAACCTGTTCATGAATGATGTTACAGATCTATGATAAAATTAAACTTCTGAAAAGCTAAAAAATTATTTTCTGCAAAATCTCAATTTAGCCCATTGTCTTATCGAAATGCAACCTGCAACTGCTACGTGAAGTGTAATAGGTGTAACCAGTAAGTACAAAGAAATTTTAAGATACTACTGTTAGTATTATAAATATGGTATAACAAATAATGGCGAAAATGTTGAGCACGCAAATAAAATTAATTGGTAGAACAAAGCACACATCAGACGTAATTCTTTAAGAGTAGTATCAAAGAGTGACTGGTTTCACACGAGTCGACAATCGTTAACCAGTGGGCACGTGAAACTAAATCTTCGAAACGGCGTTCACTGGAGCAACACTTTCAGTCAGACCCCCAGTCAACGTAATTCACAAGCAAATTCTTATTGGGGTTATCTTTAATGAACCCACTATATATGTTAACGGTTTTACCTACGAAGAATTAACAGTTGTGAATAACACCCCAGAACGATTTTTGTCTCTTTTTATCCCCGTTTCTCCTATTGGTATGACTCAGCCTCATTATATTCTTGAAATGACTGACTCTACTGGCGGTTATGGCTGTTTTTCTATCTACGGCGTTTCGTACTCTTAGCTCTTACTCTAGGGAAAGAAATGGAAAGCTTTTATTGACCAGGTGACTTCCGAGAATCTACAGTTTGGCTGTTTGTACTATAGATAACAGACGATTGTGGGATCCACATCACACTGGCAGATATTTAGTGCAAACAAAGAAGGGCAGCTCGAGTGATTACAAGCTTATTTACGTCGGGGCAGACTACTGAGGAACTACAGATGAAGAAACCCGAAGGAAGACGCCGTATACCTCTCGGAAACTTACTTATAAAATTTCAGGGACAGAATCTACAAACATCGTGCAGCGTACGCCGTATCGTTCCCCACAGGGAGGGTGAAGACAAAGTAAGACTAATAACAGCAGACGAAGAAGAAAGTAATAGTTTTTCCCACACTCCGTCCGTTAGTGGAATGAGAAGACACCATAATATAAACCACCTATCATGTATTTTGGAGAGATTCGCACTGTACAGATGAAGATGTAGTTTGTCCAGCACAATTTTTTAAACAACTCCAAAGTAAATCAAAGCAAGCAGTGAAGCCTTGTCCACTTTAATAAACAAATATTTGTTGTTTACATCAATTAATTGTTTGATTACGTCAGAGTGGTATGAATTTATCTTCTTTGTGCACAGATTGAATTGTCGAGATACTGACATCGAGAGAAATATTCTTACAATACCGGACAAAATCTGAGATGATACGTAAAGCAAAAGACTGTGTTACCTTATAAATAATTGAGCCTGTACGGATATAGGGAGCTCATAAGGATTTCAAATTAGGACTGCCAGAATGCAGCGTTTTCCCACTACTCTACTACCATCGGTATAGGAAGTGGTCCTCTGCTGGAGTATCAAGTCCATCTAAGCGTAGAATTAAAGTATTTCACATTTGAACAAACTTCCAGAGTCTCAACGAATTGCTCTAACGTCTACCAGTCGGAGCTATGTTTGGGTATCACGTTTCTCAAAGCCTCGCTGGCGTTACATTACATACAATTCAAACCACGGTAATGGAGAAAAAAATTTTTGATGCGTAAAATAGTAAAACGCACGTAAATTACGCTGAGTGGTCGTCCGTTGTAGTACTAGCGTACTATTTTTCCGAAATGCTGTGTGGCTGACGAGGCACGCTAATCTCACGAAGTTCCAACACGTGCCAGTGAAAAGTACCGAGCCTCGCGAAGCGTGACTGTTCACTGTGTGTGTGTGTGTGTGTATGTGTGGCGCGCGTACGTGTGTGTGTGCGTATGTGTGTGTGTGTGTGTGTGTGTGTGTGTGTGTGTGTGTGCTCAGCCGCTACTGATATCGCTGTCGTATCACGCGACGATACACGTTTCCTGGCTGCTACAAACTCCAAGCGCTCCGGTAAATATTGTAGCCGTTGCGCCAACAAGAATTTTTTCTTCGGTGTTGATCGATATATCTACCTCTTGTGCCTGGTACAATGTACAGAAGTACAGGTTAGGAAAAGTTGCTCCTTTTCTTGTTATTTCACAATTCTTTTTCATAAATCCGTTATGCCGTCATAATTCAGATGAAAACAAAATGTTATGAATAAAAACGAACATCTGATTGTGAAAGTCCACTACAGTGCAAAAGTGCATAACATTTATCTACATCATGAACAAATAAAACGAAGATGACCTCTAATGGCCGAATCTGGTCGTAATAACCGGAGTATTTTCTCACCTGCAGCAAAAATACATACCGCAACCAGTTGTAACTCAGTAACAGTTGCTGCAAATTAGAAAAACACAGTACACCCAATTTTAGAAAATGTATTTAGGAATAGATATTAAAACATGGAATTTAAATTACAAACATGTAGAGCCTTCTGCACTCATGCCTAGCGTCAAACCATCTTTTTTCACTGACGTAAACTGCAATAAAGAGGATTAAGTTCCTAATTTGACAAAGAAATGCGAGTGATAGGGAGAGCAAATTAAGATTGAAATATACGTAAAATGCAACATAATCCGGAAAAAGAAACTGAAATCGTTACTGAGAAGCGTTATATGCAACTAAGCATAATAATAAATTATTACGATAGAAGAGATGGTGTAAATATGAGCACTGCTTTTTGTTTTTGGTATAATGGTTCCTTCTTTCGAGAAAATTATAAGTTTTTGACCTTCATTAATAATGGTAACAAGTTTCTAGGTAAATGATACAAAACAAAACTATGATTAATATAAAGTATTTCTAGTCGAAAATGAAAATTCACCAAAATATGGTAAAATACCACTAAAATAATGAGCGTACAGCTATGGGCCCTAGCAAAGAAAGTCACAAAAATCTGTAAACAGTTAAAATGGACATCTAATAAAAAACTAAGCAGAAATCGTAAACGTAAATGACTTTTTTAGCCCTGACGTCATCTAAGTGTGCTCACATTTGACATATAACACATTTTACCCACAATTCTCCGCGAGTGTCATGAAATAATTGTTTTCCACAAAAAGTGCAAGTTGCAACACTCCCGTCAGGTATTCCTTATCGTTGCTGTACTTGTCATTATCGCTGTCCAGAAACGGAAGGTCGCAAGAGTCTGACGAAGAATCGGGTTGTTCCGTGGCTGAAATTTTCTTTTCCTGAAGGCCTTTGCTCTTCCTGACCCTTCCCCCTAGCCGGACTCCAACTCCAGAAAAAATCAACGACCTCTTCTTGACAGCACTTTGTCATGCGAATTGGTCAACTGATCCTCGTAAGGCGTTCCGGTGATAGGGCTGGCACTTGCTGCTTTGCGTTCTTGAGTAGACAGAACTCTTTTAGTGGTGGAGACAGGAGACACCTCGAACGGATAAACTGGGAATATTGCAAAAAAATGGCTCAAATGCCTCTAAACACTATGGGACTTAACATCTGAGGTCATTAGTCCCCTAGACTTAGAACTACTTAAACCTAACTAACCTAAGGACATCACACACATCCATGCCCGAGGCAGGATTTGAACCTGCGACCGTAGCGGTCGCGCGGTTCCAGAGTGTAGCGCCTAGAACCGCTTGGCCACTCCGGCCGGCTTGATTTCCCAATGATGAACAAGTTCTAACAAGGTTGAGTAGTGTCACTGTTGCCATTGTGCCGTTAAAATATGATATTTTTATAAATTATCAAATAATCTTAGAGCTGAAGCGATGTGAAATATCAACAGTTCGGAAGCCGAAGCAGTGGCCCCAGACAACCTGATGATACCCTACCCGGTCGAAACGCGTCGTTCTTGAGTTAATAAAGAACACTGTGCAATCTACGACTTTTTAGTACCAGCCCTAGTGAGCTTCCATGGAATGGAATAATTTTTATGCAGTTGTGTTTTTCGTTGTAGCTTAGGATTCTGCTTTTCGGACATCGCCGTAAAACTGCTTTAAACGAACCGTAAGTATATGAAGGTTTGCAGTCCTGAACAAAAACACCAATTCGCACAATAACCGAAGCTGTATCCATATCATTTCAAAGAATATTTTCCGGCTTATCTCTGCTGTCAACAAACGCTGCCGTTTACAGTCCTGGTCGCCGGCCGAAGTGGCCGTGCGGTTAAAGGCGCTGCAGTCTGGAACCGCAAGACTGCTACGGTCGCAGGTTCGAATCCTGCCTCGGGCATGGTTGTTTGTGATGTCCTTATGTTAGTTAGGTTTAACTAGTTCTAAGTTCTAGGGGACTAATGACCTCAGAAGTTGAGTCCCATAGTGCTCAGAGCCAGCCACAGTCCTGGTCGCCAGTCTACACCACCTCCCATACCATCTTGTGGAGGGATGCACATATTTACACCTGTGCCCGTTTTAACACCTTTTCCTCCAGCAATTACCACTCCACTATGGAGCTTGTGTTCAATGAGATAATCATTTACAGTGCATCATGATTGTGCTTGTGAAATCACTGACTGATTCACCGTTGTCAACTTTTCTTGAGCTACTGCAGCATAAGGTAAACCTGTCACCAACCCGAAGGTTAGTTCGAACACCATGGCACTTTACTACGGATGGTCCTATTGTAGGTGGTATGCGGTTACCTTTCTCTGATCTTCGAACTTACTTAACCTGCCCGTTACAGGGAGACCAGCCATTTAACGTGCACTCCAAACCACGGTGCACTTCAGCATATTTCACGCTCAGCTACGAAATTGTACCGCTTTGTTGGTTCATTTAACATACTCTTTGAACAGGCTTCTGTGTTGGGAAGCTTCCAATCGTAGGACGTCTGGGTAATAATGTCGAAATTGGAGCGAACCAGACGATTGCGGTCCCTAAAACGTTTAGCGTACCGCTGTTCTGCTCTTGTAGCATTCTAACGCCGTTCAGAGAAAGATCATTTCTATCATTTCTTGATCACTTAAAACCGTTGCGTACGTCTCTGTGCACGAATAAATACTTACATGACACATCAGGTTACCTTGCATTAGGAAAGTGGGTGCAATCAGAGACTGTTATGTAATTTATAAATAACAGAGCGCAGCAATCAGTCGTCCATTTTGTTTGCAGGCTTTATTACGCAAATCCAGATTTCGGTTAATGCCTAGCCATTATCAACGCACAATTTTTTTAATATCGATGCATGTTAGTTCCCTATTGTTCGGGCGTCAGTCACCGAGTGGTTACAGAGTTTCAAAGAACTGTGACTTACGCCCGAACAATAGGGAACTAACATGCATCGAGAGTAAAAAATAGTGCGTTGATAATGGCTAGGCACTAGCCGAAACATGGATTTGCGTAATAAAACCTGCAAAAAAAAAAGAAAGGACGACTGATTGCTACGCTCTATCATTTATAAATAACTTACATGACTACTAACTGTACACACTGTCGAGCAATTGATTTAGGGAGCTGTTATGTTGAAGAGAGAGTGATGCTGTCGACGCAGTGAATCGAATAATTGGCAATATGACGTTACAAAACAGGCTTCAGTCTCAAAGAGTGCAGGTTAAAAACAGGAAGAACTTAAATAACTAAATAGTTCCTGTGATCATTCTTGGCAACCGGAATAAAATAATAATTGAATCCTTCCACCGACCTCTCGACTCAGATGATACAACTGCTGAAATGTTCAAAGAAAATTTGAGTTTAATTTCAAACACGTACCCGACTCAGTGCTAGTTAGTGATGACTCATTTACCCTCGATATGTTGGCGAAGATACATGTTTAATTCCGGAGGTACGCATCATCCGAATTGGGCTAAATGCATTCTCTGAAAATTATTTCGAGCGGTCAGTTCATGAGCACACGCGAATAGTAAACGGTTGTGAAAGCACACTTGACCTCTTAGCAACAAATAATCCTGAGCTAATAGCGAGCATCAAATCGGATACAGGAATTAGTGAACTCAGGGTTGCCGCAGCGAGAATGAATGTCGTAACCCACAAAACCTCCAAAAGAAAACGAGAAATATACCTATTCAAAAAAGTAGATAAAAATTCACTTGACACCCTCCTGAGAGACAATCTCCACTCCTTCAAATTAACGAGTAAGTGTAAACCAGGTATAGTTTCAATTCAAAGAAATAGTATCGACAGTAACTGAGAGAGTTATACCAAATAAATTAATAAACAACGGAGATGGTCCCCCATGGTACACAAAACAGGTCAGAACACTGTTGCAGAAACAACTAAAAAAGCATGCCAAATTTGAATGAACGCAAAATTTCCAAAACTGGCCGTCTTTTACAAAAGCTCGATATTTTACATGGACTTCAATGTGAAATGTTTATAATGGTTTCCACAACGAAACTTTGTCTCTAATCCTGACAGAAAATACAAAGTGATTCTGGTCGTATGTAAAGCATACTAACAGAAAGACATAATGAATGCCTTCTCTGCACGGTAGCAACGGAAATGCTATCACGATAGTGCTGCCAAAGCAGAGTTACTAAAAGCAGCCTTCCGAAATTCCTTCACCAAGAAACATGAAGTAAATATTTCAGAATTCGAATCAAGAACAGCTGCCAACATGAGTAACTTAGAAGCAGATATCCTCGGAGCAATGGAGCAACTTATATCACTTAATAAAAACAAGTCTTCCGGTCTTGACTGTATAAAATGAGGTTCCTTTCAGAGTATGCTGATGCAACAGCTGCATACTTAACAATCGTATACAACCGCTCGCTCGACGAAAGATTCGTAACCAAAGATAGGAAAGGTGTACGTCTAGGCTCATATCATTAACGTCGGTATGCAGCAGGATACGCGAGCATATGTTATGTTCAAACATTATGAATTACCTCCAAGACAAAGGTCTATTGGCACACAGTCAACACGGATTTAGAAAACATCGTTATTGTGAAACACAACCAGCTCTTTACACATACGAAGTGTTGAGTGTTACTGACAAGGGATTTTAAATTGAAGTGGTAGAGCACTTGCCCGCGAAAGGCAAAGGTTCCGAGTTCGAGTCTCGGTCCGGCACACAGTTTTAATCTGACAGGAAGTTTCATATCAGCGCCCACCCCGCTGTAGAGTGAAAATCTCATTCTGGAAACTGGTGGAGTGTTGACAAGCTATGAGAGGTCGGGAGAGAATCTTCAAATCACTGTCAGGAGGTTAGAAACATAAGCTGACAATAACAGTCTCAACCAGAGGCGGAAAATCCGAAAACTCCCACCAGACAGCAAAAACCT
Source organism: Schistocerca americana (assembly GCF_021461395.2). Lineage (NCBI taxonomy): Eukaryota > Metazoa > Arthropoda > Insecta > Orthoptera > Acrididae > Schistocerca > Schistocerca americana. Next base: position 941,371,515 of record NC_060119.1, read on the forward strand.
GACAAATGCTGGTCTCAGATGGTGTAGAAGAGGGTATATCAAAGGATTAGAAACGCTCCACACCGAAGAAAAGGTTCGATAACCTAATTAGAACCACATCGTCAACTACTCAACATTTCTACATCTACATCTACATTTATACTCCGCAAGCCACCCAAAGGTGTGTGGCGGAGGGCACTTTATGGGCCGCTGTCATTACCTCCCTTTCCTGTTCCAGTCGCATATGGTTCGCGGGAAGAACGACTGCCGGAAAGCCTCCGTGCGCGCTCAATCTCTCTAATTTTACATTCGTGATCTCCTCGGGAGGTATAAGTAGGGGGAAGCAATGTATTCGATACCTCGTCCAGAAACGCACCCTCTCGAAACCTGGACATCAAGCTACGCCGCGATGCAGAGCGCCTCTCTTGCAGAGTCTGCCACTTGAGTTTGCTTAACTTCTCCGTAACGCTATCACGCTTACCAAATAACCCTGTGACGAAACGCGGCGCTCTTCTTTGGATCCTCTCTATCTCCTCTGTCAACCCGATCTGGTACGGATCCCACACTGATGATCAGTACTCAAGTATAGATCGAACGAGTGTTTTGTAAGCCACCTCCTTTGTTGATGGACTACATTTTCTAAGGACTCTTCCAATGAATGTCAACGTGGCACCAGCCTTACCAACAATTAATTTTATATGATCATTCCACTTCAAATCGTTCCGCACGCATACTCTTAGATATTTTAAAGATGTAACTGCTACCAGTGTTTGTTCCGCTATCATATAATCATACAATAAAGGATTCTTCTTTCTATGTGTTCGCAATACATTATATTTGTCTATGTTAAGGGTCAGTTGCCACTCCCTGCACCAAGTGCCTAGCCGCTGCAGATCTTCCTGCATTTCGCTGTAATTTTCTAATGCTGCAACTTCTCTGTTTGAAACGCTGTTAGAAACGCTGATAATCTGGTCGCCAGCGTATCATAGTGCGTGACAAGCACGGCACTGATGCCCTGCAATCCACCAGCACTTCTGAGACGGTAGCATAGGGAGTCACAGGTCACGCCGCGTCTTAGTTGCATTTGCAGGAGGACGGGACCTCCGTTTGGTGGTATACCATGGGTATACACTTGTTCTATCCCGAGACACTAGCTGCCCATACCAGAGGGACCACGCTTACATTTCTCAGCATGGTGCAACACTCCTAGGGTGAGAGAAATCGGACTATGACGTATACGCCGCCTAAGAGCACTGTATTTGGTGAACCACAGTTAAAGAAAGCACACCAGATCAGAAAAATAGTTATTCACCATTGGGAGACATTACGCTAATGACGTGTAACATGCCTTATAAGCTCGATAATGGCCTCAATTCGGCGACGAAACGAATCCAGAAGTTTCTTCAGGTATGTCATAATTTGGTGAGGAGACTCAGTGATGATTCAATTCCACCGAGTTACGAAATTGCGAAAATATTACGATTACCGCACTTTTCCAAATAGACCCAGATATTTTATTTGGGATTACATCGGGTTATTTTTTGGAATCCAATCGATGTGCGATAAGGTGTCTTAGTATACGGCAAACCAGCAACGTACGCGCGAAACCCTGTGTGCACACCTGGAAAATAAGTGTCCACAGCCTACTCGTCGTGAAGATATAAAAGTAAGAGCAACAATTTATCACGCAGAATGTTGCAATAATGATTCTGGCTTATCTTCACGATAGTGGTTGTGTGATTGTGAGGCAGAAACGCGAAGGAACAACCACACTTAATTCAAAAGCTGACAGACCTCTTGTACTGACGGGCAGGGTGTTGTGTATTGGCAACAGACTGCATGTGTCCGCCGCCAGCCCGACGTTTCTACCGAGCAGAGTTGCCTACCAGTCGCCCGCAAGAGTCCATCCTCCACCGGTTGTGCATTCATAAAAGGCGGGCGTCACATTCACGACACCTTGCTATGTATAAACAATATGATTGTATCCTGTTAGTTCCAGGCTATACTTTGAAGCAGCGTGCGCACCAGGAAACTGGCGGCGCCGGGTACTGCTATTACGTGGATGGGAACGCACCTTCGCCTGCTGGGTATATAAAGCCAGGCACAGCCTCCAGCAGGCCAGTTCCAGTCGAGTTTCAGTTCGCGTTCCAGTTTGAGTTCCAGTACAGTGTACTACAATCGCAATACAAGCCCAGACTCTCCACTCTCCTCCGCACCGTCGTCGCAGTGGTACGCTACTGCACGCTGCGCGGTCCTTCGCGGACGCTACCCTAGAGCCACACGGTATGACACTTCCCGCGAATGGGTTACCACGACAGTAAACTTCGTGTTTGTTAATTCAGTGATCACGAACGATCTTTCAATTGTTGTTCTGTTGATAAAGTGTTCTGTATTGCAACTCGAGAATCATCTTTTAGCACAGCAAGCAACCATATATAAAGCAAAGGACAGAAATCAGGGATGGTCGATCATTTCGGAGGGTAGCTGTAACAACCGCATGAAATCAGCAGAATAAATTACTCGTGAGTTCCAAAGACCTACCAGCAGTTCAACTGTGAATAGGGAATAAAAATAATGGAGAATAATGGTCGAGCAGCTCCTCATAAACTACAAATTTCTGCAATCAGTGCTAATCGATGCTCGAAGTCCTCTAAAGAACGAAGACACGGGGCAGAGTATGACTGGAAATGAATAACTTTGAGTGACGAATTACGCTATACCCTTTGGCAATCTGATGAAAGGGTTTGGGTTTTGCGGATGCCTGGAGAATATGATTGCCAACAGTTATGTACGGTGGAGATGGGGTTACGGTATGGGGGTGTTTTTTCTGTGGTTGGGTGTGGTCCCATTATTGTGCTACAGAAAATGACAAATGTGGAAGGATATGGTCACATTTTACAAAATTGTGTACTGCGTACAGTAGAGGAACAGTTCGGAGACGATCATGGTTTTGTACTAGCATGACGACTGAACTGTCATAAATTAGCATCTGTGAGGTAATGTTCTTTGGGGAATGACACTCCTGAAATGAACTGGCGTCCATGGTGTTCCGACCTGAACGTAATGGCGCACCTTTCGGATGAGTTAGAGCGTTGAATGCACTCCAAAACCGAGCGTCCAACGTCACTACCTTCTCTCGTTTTGGCTGTTTCTCCGTTTACATTCAGACACCTCATTAAAGGGTCCCCAGAAGAGTGTAATCAGTCGTAAATGCGAAGGGTGGACACACCCCATACTATTGTGCACTTACGTGCGCGGATGCTTTTGATCAAATAGTATATGTGTCACTGTGAGCAATGGCCTTTTGCGAGATACCTTATTCCACATTCCATTGCATTCAGTTCCTTTCGGAATATTCACTATGAAACTGGCTGAAATGGACTTTTATTCACTGACAACCACAATTCCCGTCGGGTTCGAAACCGATTGTCGCTGACAACGCTTGACACTCGTCTCCGTTCACAGTCGGTTGGAATCATATTACGACCACCGTTCTTACCCCAACTTAATGGCTGCGAGTGTTACACCATCCCTTGTAGACGCTTTGGGCAGTCCACGGTGATACACTCACAGACCGGGGAACTTTATTCCCTTTCTCTGTGGCACTCGTATCGAGCGGGCGCAAACTGAAAATCGCGCTTTAGTTTTCACCTAATCTAAGCACAAAGTACGAAGAGATGGATGCGGTTACTTTCGTGTTTCATTGATAACTTTATCTTTCCCTGATTTGATTTATTGGCTTTCCGCACATTGTAAGTTTGATCGTGAAGGGACTCTTCTGAAAATATTTCTTTATCGGACTTCGTAGATCTAATAATTCCACAGTTTTTGGTTCATACTGGACCGTTCATAAGATTTGCAACACTGAACCTTTAGCCATGCCAGGACACCGTTTAATTGGAACAGTAGTTTGCAACATAAATGAAACACAAGATTAAATAACATTACTGTATTCACAAAATGTTATACTACATTAAATTACATAGACACTGACATTAATTCTGATACTGTGTAGAACTTTGAGTACGCCTAGTGAAATTGCGTGTCAATAAAATAGAATAATGGCGGTGTGCCAAATAGTTATCTGCAGCGATGGCAGATATGCTTCCGATCCGGACCACTACAAGAACATAAAAGGTGCCGTCTTCTCGGCAAGACAACTGAACTGCGTAATTATTCTAATGTTTCAGCGGTTCCATGCCACAATTGATACAACCACTTATATTAGTTAATATATTTTAAGTAATTCTTTATTTATATTCTCAACTTATATCTAAGTTTTTGCAATATATATCAACATCAATCTTGCAAGTGAGCGTTTAAACTGACTTACTACTGTTTTAATCGATACCTCTGTCAGATATATCTTTGTCAGTGACATGCCTATGCTTGGAGGGGATTTTCTGCTGCGTATTGGATTTGATTTTAATTTTTTTATTTACTGGGATTAACAGCCTCATTCGTTTTCATATACTGGGTAGTGGGGCAGTCACTTACGTGAGATTGGAGCATGGATGCATAGCTTCAAGTTAGAGGTAGCTCCCTTCTTTCTCTCCCTGGGAGCTGGGAGTTTGTATACATAAGGGATAAAAGCAATATAAGAATGTCTATGTTGTGTATATGTTCATCTTAGGTTCAAAATTTCCAATAAAAAACCATATTTCGGGACGCAGGTTGAGCGTCACTTAAGATTATTTCACCTCTCTTCTCCGTCAGAGAGTATTAGTATATCAGCAGCCCCTCACTTCATAGTCGTGCAGGATCTTAGCGTTTCCGTTGCGTATCTTTGTTGTCAGAATAGATTTGCTATACGCCCAAAGCATAATATTGTAAAAATCCCAAGATGGCATGCACCATTAAAAGAAACGCCGTTTGGTTGTCCCGAAAAAACACGTTGTTTTCTCGGTGATCTCGACTAGGCGCCACAATGAAATACTGAACCTCAGAGCTTGGGACCCTCCCCCCACCCCCCACCCTCCTCTCCACAAGGAATTCGCGGGAAAGATTAGCGAGCAGCGAGCCTCTCCTGTAAGTTTTGCTGCACGGATTATATTTTAGAGGCGCAGGCACTCCACCTAGGTAATAAAAATAGCTTAGACACGCTCTCCAGTCCACTCTTACGTAGTCCCTCGTCTTGCACAGTTGCCTACCGTACGCGAAGTTTGGCGTCGAATTTTGTCGTCACCTTACAGCATGTTCTGATCACCATCATCTTAGCGTTAGACGCGCTGGGTTTCGTCTTGGTAGCATTTCAGACGTATCGCGAGAAGATGAACTTGACTACGTGCGCTCTCGGTCTGCAGATGATACAAACATTCCAGAATGAGATTTTCACTCTGCAGCGGAGTGTGCGCTGACATGACACTTCCTGGCAGATTAAAACTGTGTGCCGGACCGAGACTCGAACTCGGGACCTTTGCCTTTCGCGGGCAAGTGCTCTACCAACTGAGCTACCCAAGCACGACCCACGCCCCGTCCTCACAGCCCTACTTCTGCCAGTACCTCGTCTCCTACTGTAAGTAGGCTGTTTATGTTTTCTCTAGGCTGTTTATGTTTTCTCTATGTAAGTAGGCTGTTTAGGTTTTTTATTGGTAACACCACCTCTGTATGAAAATCACTGGCTGTGCTGTGTGCAGTCTGTGGCTGCTTTGCATTGTTGTAATACTCGCCATTGTAGTATTAGGCAGCTGGCTGTGAACAGCGCGTAGCGTTGCGCAGTTGGAGGTGAGCCGCCAGCAGTGGTGGATGTGGGGAGAGAGATGGCGGAGGTTTGAAATTTGTCATGAACTGCTATATTTATATATGATGATATTAAGGTAAATACATTGTTTGTTCTCTACTAATATCTTTCATTTGCTAACTATCCCTATCAGTAGTTAGTGCCTTCCATAGTTTGAATCTTTTATTTAGCTGGCAGTAGTGGCGCTCGCTGTATTGCAGTAGCTTGAGCAGCGAAGATTTTTGTGAGGTAAGTGATTTGTGAAAGGTATAGTTTAATGTTAGTCAGGGCCATTCTTGTATAGGGAATTTTGAAAGTCAGATTGCGTTGCGCTAACAAAATATTGTGTGTCAGTTTAAGGACAGTCGTGTAGAATTGTTCAAAGGTCCAGTCATGTATAATTGTTCAAAGGGGACGTTTTATATGTCGACCCTTGGCCTAGGATACCTCACTGGAATCTTCTGATTTTTTTCTTGTAGTTTGTGTAATTAGTGTAGATTTTGTTTATTGCTAGCGCGTAATTGTAGAGAGAATCTCCTTTGTAGTTGCAGTCTTTCATTGTTGTACAGTAAAACAGTTGTGGCATGCATGTAGATTTGCACCAAGTATTTCGCAGCTGCAATTAACTAGATATTATTTTCAGTGTTATGTTAATGTGTTCTCTTATTTTTGATCTTCAAATTGTGTTTTTCTGTGTTATCGTGTGAAATACTGTGACAATAATGGCGTGTGAAAAACGTAATACTAGGCTCCAAAGTAAACTGAGAAATGACAGTGAAGACGAAAGCAGTGTGTTAGCGCCGCAGAGTAATGAATTAACTAATGTTCAAAGCAGTAATTTGGTAATTGCGCATAGGGAAATGGAGCGGGCGGCAAACAATGGTGTAGACAGTGAAACAGGTAGTGAACAGGGAAGCGTTATCGATCGATTGGTCGGCAACAGCTCGCCTCAGGAATCGGGAATGACAGAACACAATATTGCAAATACTGCAGACTCAGGTTTTGGGTTCTCACCGTTTTCTCAAATGAGTCAAGACACATTTTCCGCTTGTCAAAATGTGAATGTTGCCGGTGCAACTTCACTGCCGAAAAGCACTGAGGAACATGTTTCAGACACCAGTGCATTGTTATTACAATTAATGCAACAAATGGGACAAAAGCTTGAAAAGTTAGACACACTGGAACAAAATCAGAGACAAACACAGCAAAAGCTTCAAAAGTTAGACACAGTGGAACAAAATCTTAAAAAGTTAGACTCATTGGAACAAACACTTCAACAAACACGTGAAGATTTAACTACTGAGTTACATAACATTGAATCGAAATGTCAAAAAGTCTGTAATGACGTAAAAACACAAATTTGTGAGCATTTTTAACCTATTTTTTCGCGGCATGAAAATGCATTACAGAATCACGAAGCAGCCATAAAAGAACTGCAAACCATTGTTCATGAAAATCATGAGACCTTGCAAGCTAAATTTGACTCAGTTGCATCTACCGATTCGGTTACGCAACTTGCAAAAACTCAGGAAAACTTTAAGGACACAGTAGATACTCTGAAACTTGGTTCAGAAAAACACACTGAAGAAATAAGTACACTATCGGAGAAAGTAGCCGAACTTTCGGATCAGGTCACTAACTTATCTACAAAGGTAGATGATGATCTGAATGACACAAGACCCGTAGCCTTCACTGACACAGAAGAGTATGAACAAATAAGAAAATTCAAACAAAATCAGAATCAAATTAATACACAACACCAAAGAGAAATCCGGGAAGTACAAGATCAGCTGACACAGGTAATACAAGAATTACGTATTTCAGAGGACACTCGCGCTCCAACACGGGAAGAGGGACTTAGAAATACGGAAAAGCCGCAAAATAATAACACAGGGCATTTCGGAAGTTATGAAAGAAATTGGCAATGTGCACCGAATTTTGAGATGGAACGGCCGACACGACCTAACAATGACCGATATGCGACTCGCCGACATGATGATTTTGACTATAAGCTGTTCATTACTACACGTAAATTCAAAACATTTAAGAATTCTGGCAACAACATTCATCCACAAGCATGGCTCCATCAATTCTCGCATTGTTTTCCTCCCAACTGGTCGTTAGAACACAGATTAGAATTTATGTGTGGCTACTTGGAGAATGAACCAGCTGTAAGAATGCGATCGGTAATTCACGATTGCCACAGTGAAGGAGAGTTTTACCATGCCTTCCTCTCAGCATATTGGTCTCAAGCCACACAAGACCGGGTAAAACATAGCATCATAATGATGAAACGTTTCGAACAATCTGAATTTTCCAGTCTTATGAAATATTTTGAAGACATGTTGCATAAGAATCAGTATCTTTCAAACCCATACAGCCCCTCAGAACTCATCCGCATTTGCTTAATCAAACTGCCTGAACATTTACGACATATTATTTTAGCAGGACGTTGCAAAGACGACATTGAAGCTTTTCAGGGACTCTTACAAGAATTAGAAATTGATACAGACAGTCGCGGGATGCGAAAACAGGAAAACCATCACTACAGGTCACATCCGTCACAATTCCGTGACGACAGAAACAATAACTGGACACGAAAAGGCTATTCTTACAACGCAAATCGTGACCAAAACAGACACCACCCATATGACAACCGCTGGCAGAGTAATAGTTACAGAGAAAGATCGCACTTCCGTAATTATGAATATGACAGAGATAACCATAGAAACAGACAATATGGAAACCAAAACAATTATTATCAAGGGAGACAAAATAACTTCAGACGCAACAGTTCAGCGCGCAGTTACGACTCAGGGAGAAATTCTCCACCACGTGACCGACAAGAAAGAAACTATGGAATCTACCGACATGACGACAGACGATATGATCGTAACGACAGACCTGAATTGCATCAGAACTGGCGGGATTCAAACAGGGCAGGGCCTTCTCGTCAGAGTGAATTTGTAGAAGTTAGGTCTCCTAATCCCAATAACGACGCGCGCCAACAAAGAGACAGACAATGACTCGCACAGCAGGCAGCCGCGTGCGCCCGCTGGCTCCGAGAAAAATAACATAAGACGCTACCTTTGAGAAAAATTTTAGCATTCTTTACCGATGTATACAACGTGATAATTGCTTTGAAGTTGAAACTCTGCGTACTAGGAAGAGTAAAGGTTTACACCACATTTCACATGTAAAACCGTTTATTGAAAGATAATTTGCCTTTTAACTTTGTCTTTGCCATAAAACGTTTCACTTCACGTTACTAGTATGCTTTAGAAACTGTTACCATGCAACAATGTTTGAAGTTAAATATCCAATCAAGAACCAAGAGAACTTATTTAAACAGAAATGACGAATGCATTGTTATAGTGAACAGACGTCACAGTGTTATTGTGTGTGTACATTCTTTCGTGTTAGTGGCACGATTACGTAACGACCATAAGGCTCACATACTTAAAACATATACTGGTACTGCTAATGAGATTTTAATGCAACATTTTGGTTTACTTGCAAATACATTATGAATTTAAAGTACTTTCTGTGAGATACCAGATGACACAGTGGTTAGTTTATGTAGCAACTACAAGGTTTTATCACGACGCTGCTAATGAGTGAAAATTTACAATGTTGCTTTTGCAGTGTATCTGTTTTATATCTGCACAGTTTTTCTGAATTCTTCTGGAAAGCAAAACATGTTTTATTAGTAACTTTTGTGGTATAGCAACAATGAGACAGCCTTTTTCGTGACACAACAATACGTTACAGCACAGTACTTTCTTCATCATGGCAATAAGCGTAATAACTAAGATATCTATACGCAAAGCATTTCACTTTTGTTTATCATGAGGTAAGTACATTGACTTCTGCAGAACTTAGCTTTCGGAGGACGATAACTACGACACTTCCACAGAGATTATGTTGCAACAAGACGCACATTTAGCGCTACATGACACGTATTTGAGTCATTAATTTTGTACTTAAAACATTTATTTTTAAAGATACTTGAAGTACAATGGTACAAAGGTTTTCAGTGATACATTTCATTTCATTGCTGTAATCTGTAACACCTGAGGGTATAATTACATTAATCCTCAGGGGGGTACACACTTACTTTGTGTACCATGTGTGTGGCAACCACAAGGAACCCTAGCTAATATGGTATTTGCTTATACAACTTTACACATCGGTACCATATTTCTCTAACACACAAATTACACAGCTATCTGATCATTTAACTGAGAGATAAACATTTTTTTACTACATCAGTGACACATGTTTACGCAATCCACAGTTGGGTAACTTCACACTTATGAAACTGTATTTTGTCTGTACTTTGTAAACTGTTCATATTTTTTCGGAATCATTGTGATACTATGAGAGCTTTGAATGATGTATTTGATAAGGGAGCATGATTTTAAAGTACGTTTGAGGTAGATGACATTATTGAAATGAGTAGAGAATATTTTTTAGGTTTTGAAATTATTGGAGGAAGCTACGACGATTTTGAGATTTGACTGAGGTGTTATGATGTTATTATTACGACGACGATGTGTACTATGCTGTTGAGATATGTTTATGATCAATAAGATGTTGCTACCGTATATGAGGAATAAGAAGTATGTTGGAAACCAAGAAACGTACTTTAAGAGTTATGAAATGTGTGACTGTATCACAATGCTGACGAATATTTTTTTTGGACACTTATATTTATAGGATTTTGTTTCTACAGATTTGCAACGCTAATTCTTGACCTGTGAAATATTTTTATATGAGACTGCCACGGTAGCAGAAACTGCTGTTGTAAATATTTCCGTACGAAAGTTAAGTGACCACCTGCACGTAATGCGTCGCGGGCACCCAGCTGTGTCAGACGCCTGGAGAAAAAGCCATTATTGCGAGCCCTTTTCAGCGGCACAGGTAGAACAAAAAAAAAGGGGAGGCCATTATCCTCGGAAATATTCTTACATCTGCAAACCTGATAATGACAAGTGTCTTTCTACGAGAATTGAGAGCTACTGACTTACGAAATGCCACATAGCTATTGAATGATGTTTTTATGCTTTAGTTTGCGTAATTGCTTATTTCATTTGATATCTGGTTTCCAGCTGTGTTGCAGCATTGTTTTTATAAAATGAAATGCATTTGCTAATGTGAACACTTTCTGTCAACAGATCTATTAAATAATTATTTTATGATCCACATTCTTTAAAAAAGGAGCACTTGGAAAGGAAAGAACAATAAGAAGGAACTAGTAACAGTAACACATAATTTTCTTTTCAAGTACATGGTAATATTTCTTTTACAATAAGTTGTTGTGGTGCACCACTTTAATTACTTAGACATTAAGATGTGATTATACATTTCCCTTATCTGCATTGTTATCTTTAGTGTACTATTTTTTTTGCTTGAGCTATGTCATGTTTCGATATAAGCTGCTGTTTGCCAGGCATAGTGCTACTGAACTTTAATTTGTGTTACTCTGCTAAGCCAGATTTATTTTTTTGTTTGCTGCACAGTGCCCTATATTAGATGTAATACTGCAATTGCTTTGGCATTTGTATTTTTGTCATTGATGTTTGTGTTAATTGTTTTGTGCTGCTGCATTGCCTCATCCCTTAGTTTAGCATCTGAGCTCAGTAGATTTAAGTTAGCTTAAGAGGGGGTAGACTATAGAAGAGAATGAGTTGCGATGAATTGGAAGAAATGCATTGAGAATCTATACGAAAAACGTACAGAAAGCAGGTATAGGTAGGATTTTCTTGGAAATAAATAATGAGGTAAGAAATATGTGAAATAAATACAGAAAGCATGCTTGGATAGGATTTTTTTGGTGGAAGCAAAGGATGAAATAAGAGGAAAGATATATGAAGTTTTGGGTTGGACTGCAGTACCAAATGTTACACTGAAAACGAACCCTGTCCTTTCCTATTGGTGTTATCCCACTATGTGTTTGTGTACCCTTGTGTATTTGTTTTCTTCCTGTCTCTGTGTAGTTTCATAGAATTTTTTCTTCTTTTAATATTAAGCTACATTCACTATGATGCGGAATACTGTTATCCTCGAATATAATTGGCATTAATAATATGTTACTTTCTTTGTAAAGATGTTTAGACATTATTTACTCTGTTTTGTGTTAATGCTCATGTGTGAAGTTGATGTTTCGAAAGTTATTCTGATCTTTTATCTATGTACTCATGTCATAATTCCTGTAACACTGATGTATATGTTTATTTCTATTCTTTTGTAAAGCCTGTACTACAAATGTTATCTGTATTGTTATGTTTTTAATGATGTATTTTGTACCTTTGTTATTGTATTCTTATGTTATAAATTTGTAATTGTCACCAGTTCATGATATTATTAACTTGTTAGTTACATTTCACTGCACACGTTTCTGTTGGTCATAGTATATGGACAATATGTGAGAAGTTGGGACTGTTCGTGTTTGCACATGTGTTACTAATTCAGCAAGGGACTGGATAACAGCATTGCTGGTTCTAGGGACAATTCCAAAAACTTTGTGAGTGCACAAGTGATGGTTTATGGACTTGCTATATTCTCCACAAGACTCTTCGATGGTGAATGTGCACCTGCACAATCGCAACAGATGGCTGCTGGCCGTCTCTACAAGGACTACAGTGGGTCTGCATCTTTGATGACCCACCATGCCATTATTTCTACAAGGACAGCAGTGGGTCTGCACCTCTGGTGGCCCACCAATACCACAATCTCTACCAGGACTCCAGTGGGTCTCCTCTGTGATGACCTACCTACCAATATTCTTCAAAACTTCGAATGACTCTGCTGTGGGTTTGCTCTGTTGTGGCCCATTATCTGTCAGCATGTCAAGAGTCAGCACTGGCTTTCCATTGGAAGGACAATGCTACTTCTTCAAGACTGCATGGAAATCCACTACTTCCGTGTGCATTTTCTTTTACTGCTCAGACTTTGAGAAAAACACTGCTATTCTACTGTTATGTACGATTAGGACTGTCTTTATGGACTGTGAGAAAATTTGAGCTTTTGACCAACGTTGTATCAATAAGTGTGTGCATTTGATATCTTTGTTATTGTAATTATGAAAAATTTTTTCAAATCTGTATTGGGCACTGCCCAAACCAATTTGTAAAATTTTTTGTGGGGAGCATGGGGGCTATGTAAGTAGGCTGTTTATGTTTTCTCTAGGCTGTTTATGTTTTCTCTATGTAAGTAGGCTGTTTAGGTTTTTTATTGGTAACACCACCTCTGTATGAAAATCACTGGCTGTGCTGTGTGCAGTCTGTGGCTGCTTTGCATTGTTGTAATACTCGCCATTGTAGTATTAGGCAGCTGGCTGTGAACAGCGCGTAGCGTTGCGCAGTTGGAGGTGAGCCGCCAGCAGTGGTGGATGTGGGGAGAGAGATGGCGGAGGTTTGAAATTTGTCATGAACTGCTATATTTATATATGATGATATTAAGGTAAATACATTGTTTGTTCTCTACTAATATCTTTCATTTGCTAACTATCCCTATCAGTAGTTAGTGCCTTCCATAGTTTGAATCTTTTATTTAGCTGGCAGTAGTGGCGCTCGCTGTATTGCAGTAGCTTGAGCAGCGAAGATTTTTGTGAGGTAAGTGATTTGTGAAAGGTATAGTTTAATGTTAGTCAGGGCCATTCTTGTATAGGGAATTTTGAAAGTCAGATTGCGTTGCGCTAACAAAATATTGTGTGTCAGTTTAAGGACAGTCGTGTAGAATTGTTCAAAGGTCCAGTCATGTATAATTGTTCAAAGGGGACGTTTTACTACCTTCCAGACTTTACAGAAGCTCTCCTGCGAACCTTGCAGAACTAGCACTCCTGAAAGAAAGGATATTGCGGAGACATGGCTTAGCCACAGCCTGGGGGATGTTTCCAGAATGAGATTTTCACTTTGTACAGAGTGTGCGCTGATGTGAAACTTCCTGGCAGATTAAAACTGTGTGCCAGACCGAGACTCGAACTCGGGATCTTTGCCTTTCGCGGGCAAGTGCTCTACCAACTAAGCTACACAAGCACGACTCACGCCCCGTCCTCACAGCCCTACTTCTGCCAGTACCTCGTCTCCTACCTTCCAAACTTTACAGAAGCTCTCCTGCGAACCTTGCAGAACCAGCACTCCTGAAGAAAGGATATTGCGGAGACATGGCTTAGCCACAGCCTGGGGGATGTTTCCAGAATCAGATTTTCACTCTGCAGCGGAGTGTGCGCTGATATGAAACTTCCTGGCAGATTAAAACTGTGTGCCAGACCGAGACTCGAACTCAGGACCTTTGCCTTTCGCGGGCAAGCTCTCTACCAACTGAGCTACCCAAGCACGGCCCACGCCCTGGCCTCGCAGCCCTACTTCTGCCAGTACCTCGTCTCCTACCTTCCAAACTTTACAGAAGCTCTCCTGCGAACCTTGCAGAACTAGCACTCCTGAAAGAAAGGATATTGCGGAGACTTGGCTTAGCCACAGCCTGGGGGTTGTTTCTAGAATGATGAGGAGGAGGAGATTAGTGTTTAACGTCCCGTCGACAACGAGGTCATTAGAGACGGAGCGCAAGTTCAGGTGAGGGAAGGATGGGGAAGGAAATCGGCCGTGCCCTTGCAAAGGAACCATCCCGGCATTAGGCTGAAGCGATTTAGGGAAATTACGGAAAACCTAAATCAGAATGGCCGGAGACGGGATTGAACCGTCGTCCTCCCGAATGCGAGTCCAGTGTGCTAACCACTGCGCCACCTCGCTCGGTACATTCCAGAATGAGATTTTCACTTTGCAGCGGAGTGTGCGCTGATGTGAAACCTCCTGGCAGATTAAAACTATGTGCCAGACCGAGACTCGAACTCGGGACCTTTGCCTTTCGCGGGCAAGTGCTCTACCAACTGAGCTACCCAAGCATGACTCACGCCCCGTCCTCACAGCCCTACTTCTGCCAGTACCTCGTGTCCTACCTTCCCAACTTTACAGAAGCTCTCCTGCGTACGCCGGCCAGTGTGGCCGTGCGATTCGAGGCGCTTTAGTCTGGAACCGCGTGACTGCTACGGTCGCAGGTTCGAATCCTGCCTCGGGCATGGATGCGTGTGATGTCCTTAGGTTAGTTAGGTTTAATTAGTTCTAAGTTCTAGGCGACTGATGACCTGAGAAGTGAAGTCGCATAGTGCTCAGAGCTATTTGAACCATTTTGATCTCCTGCGTACCTTGCAGAACTAGCACTCCTGAAAGAAAGGATATTGCGGAGACATGGCTTAGCCACAGCCTGGGGGATGTTTCCAGAATGAGTTTTTCACTTTGCAGCGGAGTGTGCGCTGATGTGAAACTTCCTGGCAGATTAAAACTGTGTGCCAGACCGAGACTCGAACTCGGGACCTTTGCCTTTCGCTGGCAAGTGCTCTACTTTGATACAAACATTGCAATAAGTGGCAGGTCAAATACAGATGTAGAAATAGCTGATAATGAAACTTTTACTGACATTTATAAATGGTTTAAAGCTAATTTATCGTCATTAAACTTTGAAGAGTTCTACTATATGCAATTCATAACCTGTACGTGATTTTCTTCCAGATTTGCATAGTATATGAAGGCAAGCAGATTGAGGAGGTTGACAGTGCTAAATTTCTGGGATTAAAACTTGATAATAAACGAAGGAGACATAAATATAAAAAAACTTGCATGCTTTGCTTACTTTCTTTCTATTGTGTAATGTGGGATCTTATTTTGGGGTAATTCGTCAAACAGAGCAAAAGTATTTGGTGTGCAAAAGCGTGTAGTAAGACTCACTTGTGGTGTAAATTCAAGAGTGCCATGTGGAAGCCTGTTCTAACCACTACTTCTCAGCATATTCATTCCTTATGGAATTTGTTGCAAGGAATGTCTCTATTTCCAACCAATAGCTCAACACATAGTATCAATACTAGGAATAACAAAAATCTACATAAAGACCTAAAATGACTTTTCTTGGTCCAAAATGGGGTCCAATATTCAGGAAAATACATTTTCGATACATTTCCAGCAACCATTGAAAACGTGGTGTCATACAAAGCACAGTTTAAACAGAGTGTGAAAGACTTTTTAATAGGCAATTCCTCATACTCTGTAGATGAATATCTTAACAGGGACTGTTAGGCCAGCTTAAATAAAAATGTCTGTCATATTTCAGTTTTGACAGCACTTGGTCACATGTCAAGTTTAGAAACTTTGTGTTTGATAAATTTATTAATGTGCATAACTGTGTTTCATTCTGACA
Organism: Schistocerca americana; assembly: GCF_021461395.2. Taxonomy (NCBI): domain Eukaryota; kingdom Metazoa; phylum Arthropoda; class Insecta; order Orthoptera; family Acrididae; genus Schistocerca; species Schistocerca americana. Next base: position 941,387,464 of record NC_060119.1, read on the forward strand.
GGGTAGTAATTCTGTAAATATTAGCAGTTCCACTAAACTGTAATGTATTCACGCTTTTTGTCGATCTGGTGTTTTATGCTTTTTTGTTAGGTTTTCTAACTTGCTCCACACCCATATCAATCATCTCCTTTTTGGATCTATCGAAAAAATACTGAATGTATTCTAATCTAATTTAATCTAATTATGAGCTGACTGCCAAAAGCGCCCTGAGCTGATTTTGGTAAGCTAGCCCCACACACCGGTTTTTTTAACGTGTTTCGATTGCTCATCGGCCCACCAGCCTCTCCTGCCTTTTTCTTAAAGGGTAGTTTTATACTTCATTTGTCCAGTTAGAACACTTGAGCGGCTGGAACTAACTTGTCCATTTATCATTTGAATTCTTTTTTATATAAGTTCTTTTTCCCGTACACAAAATACTATCACCACTGATTATCCGACATTGAGGGTTGGCGGTTTTCCCACACTCTACAGACTGCCTCGAATTTTTGTCGAATTGAGACAATGTACCGAAATTAATTAAATTTTGGTTATCTGTTACTTGACTGCAACATTCTCCCTATCCCTAATTATCCACAGACTTCTCAGCTGACGCACCTGCAATGTTTCGATCTTCGATGCTGCTACGTACAAGAAAACAGGAAATCTTTCCAGGTAAGCAGGTACTAATATGAAAATAGAGGAAAGAAATAATGGTTACAGCAGTAGATCCGCTTGTCACTTTCATTAACCACCACTGGGCTTCCATCACTTTTTTTAAAACCGCTTTTAATTGACTCAGTAGAGTGGAAAGTACCTCCCTTTCTTTTATTATCCTCCACGTGAGCTTTTATTATCCTCCACGTGAGATACACACTCAGAAGCGACTCATTGTAAATTTAAAATTCCAGGTACAACTGTTGTTTCCTCCGTCCCCTCTTCTATTCGCGAATGGGAAGAATGATTGTCGGTAACCTCCGTATTAGCTCTAATATCTTTGATTTTCTTGTCGTGGTTATTTTGCGAGACATATATGTGAGGAAGTAATACTTTTCTCTACTCTTTGTTTCTTGCTCGCCAGCATAATTTCAGCAAGGAAACTCCCCGTGACGCAAAAGTTCTCTCTTGTAGTTTATTGAGAATCTCTGCAACACTCTCGCGCTGACTAAACGATTCCAAGACGAAAATCAGGCGTTCTTGTTAAATCTTCTGCTTTTCCTACACTTAATTTTATGTCGTCATTCCACTAAGGTCATTTAGGATAGTTACTTCTGAGTATTTTAAGACAGTTACTGTTTTCAGTAGTTTGTCCCCATCAATTGAGGATTAATTAATCTCTTCGTCTACTTATCTTTTTTTTCTTTATTGTAATTTTAATCACCTCATACAAGGCGGGATAGCAGCAGCATATTACGATGCTCTTCAGCCTTGAGTGGAACAATAACAAGACATATAGGTGGCACAGATAATACAATAAAAAAGGCGGCAAAAAATGTAGATACGAAAAACAATAAACATGAAGCCGTTCACGCTGGACGAGAAAAAACACTAACACATGTTGACACGGCGCACAGAACACGGATGACGGCGACGGCATACGTGAACAGTGGTGGCGTGACGACGAAAGAACACTAAACATAAAACGAAGGCACACACACGAGACACTGATGGCGATGATCCCCGGCGCGCGAAAGTCCAATGAACATGTACGAGTCCGGGGACCTGCCAAGAGAGGAGGTGGGGGGAGTGGGAGAGGGAGAGGGGAGAGCAGAGATGCCACGGGCAGGGGAGATAGGGAGAAGGGAGGAGGGGGTAGGGGAAGCCTGGGGGAAGAGGGGTGGAGGAAGGGGGATGGGGGGAAAAGGAGAGAGAAGGGAGGGAGGGTGCCTAAAGGAAAAGACACAGGAAGTGGGGGGGGAGGATCAAAGTTGAGAGGAGGGGTAGATGGAGGGGAGAAGGACATCATCAGGGAGAGGGAGCTGGCGGAAGCCACCTTGGTAGAGGGTAAGGAGGGTGGAGAGATGGAGACTGGGTGGGACGTGGGAATACAGGTGCGGCAGCGGGCGAGGGTGGGAGAGCGAGACAAGCGGGTGAGGAGGATCGAGTTTACGGGAGGTGTACAGGATCCATATCCTTTCAAGGAAAAGGAGGAGGTGGGGGAACAGAATGAGATCGTACAGGATCCGTGTGGGGGAGGGGAGGTGGATGCGATAGGCGAGGTGGAGAGCATGGCGTTCAAGGATTTGAAGGGATTTATAAAAGGTAGGGGGGCGGAGATCCAGGCTGGATGGGCGTAACAAAGGATAGGGCGTATGAGGGATTTATAGGTGTGGAGGATGGTGGAGGGGTCCAGACCCCACGTACGGCCAGAAAGGAGCTTGAGGAGACGGAGTCGGGAGCGTGCCTTGGCTTGGATTGTCTGGAGATGGGGGCTCCAGGAGAGGCGACGGTCGAGGGTGACGCCAAGGCACTTAAGGGTGGAGGTGAGGGCGATAGGACGGCCATAGATGGTGAGATAGAAATCAAGGAGGCGGAAGGAAGGGGTGGTTTTGCCTACAATGATCGCCTGGGTTTTGGAGGGATTGACCTTGAGCAACCACTGGTTGCACCAAGCAGTGAACCAGTCAAGATGGGACTGGAGAAGGTGTTGGGAGCGCTGCAGGGTGAGGGCAAGGGCAAGGAAGGCGGTGTCATCGGCAAACTGGAGAAGGTGGACGGGGGGTGACGGTGGCGGCATGTTCGCCGTATACAAAAGGTACAGAAGGGGGGAGAGGACGAAGCCTTGGGGCACACCGGCGGAGGGAAAAAAGGTGTAGGAATCCGTGTTATGGATGGTGACGTAGGAAGGACGGTGGGAGAGAAAGGAGCCGATCAGACGGACGTAGTTAACGGGAAGGGCGAAGGTTTGGAGCTTGAAGAGGAGACCGGAATTGCATACGCGGTCATAAGCATGTTTGAGGTCCAGGGAGAGGAAGATTGTGGAGCGATGGCAATTAAGCTGTTCAGAAAGGAGATGTGTGAGGTGAAGGAGGAGGTCGTCGGAAGAGAAGGACGGCCGAAAGCCACACTGGGTAATGACAAGGAGGCGGTGCTGTCGGAGATGCTGGTGGATGCGTCAGGTGAGGATAGATTCCAGGACCTTGCTGAAGACTGAGGTGAGGCTGATTGGACGGTAGGAGGAGACGGCGGACAGCGGTTTACCAGGTTTAAGGAACATCAGGATACGGGAGGTTTTCCACAGGTCGGGGTAGTAACCAGTGGACAGGACTACATTGTAGAGCCTGGGAGGGTGGAGAGGAGAGATTTTTTGGCTCTGAGCACTATGGGACTTAACTACTATGGTCATCAGTCCCCTAGAACTTAGAACTACTTAAACCTAACTAACCTAAGGACATCACACACATCCATGCCCAAGGCAGGATTCGAACCTGCAACCGTAGCAGTTGCGCGGTTCCGGACTGCGTGCCTAGAACCACTAGACCACTGTGGCCGGTGGAGAGGAAAGAGACAGGAGCTTCACGAAGGTGACGGCAGGTGACACGATCATGACCAGGAGCAGTGTTGCGTTTTTTGCGGAGTGTAGCAATGAGATCCTGTGTAGTGATACGGGCATTGAGTTCTGTGTGTGCAATGTTGTCCAAGTACTGGAAACCAGGTACGATGGGAGGGACAGAGGTGTCAGTTCGATCGCGGACATCTGGGAAGAGAGAGTAATCGAACTGGGGATCATCGGGGATGGAAAAGACATTGGAGAGGTAGGAGGCAAAGTGATTGGCTGTACTAAGGGTGTCAGAGAAGGGGTGATCATCATGGAGAAGAGGATAGTATGGGGAGGGTTTAGTTCCGGTAAGGCGACGGAAGGCTGACCAGAACTTGGACGAGTTGATCAGTAGGGTAGCATTTAAACGGGTGCATGTCTGTCGCCAGTCCCGGCGTTTCTTAGCTGCGAGCAAATTACGAATGTGTCGCTGGAGTTGCCGGTGGCGTCGTAGTGTGTCCGGGTCACACGTGAGGAGGAAGGCATGGTAGAGACGGCAGGATTCACGGAGGAGGAGGACGGCCTGCGGGGGTAAGGTAGGACGGTGGGGGTGGATGGCGACAGTAGGGACATGGGCCCCCACGGCCTCAGACAAAGTCTGCTGGAGAAAGGAGGCAGCTTGGGTTACATCATCAGGGTGGTGGTAAGTGAAGCGGTGGCTATCGACCTGGGTGGAGAGGGTGTCCCAGTAGGCATTCCAGTTGGCACGGGAATAAAGTACTTTGGGGGAGGGTCATTGTGAGGGTCAGGACGGGGGCGACGACCATCTGAAATGGTGAGGAGGACAGGGAGATGGTCGCTACCAATAGGCTCCAGGACATCCACCATTATGCAGCCAAGGAGGTTAGGGGAGGAAAGGATAACATCGAGAGCGGAGTTGGATTCGGGACGGGTGTGCTGGGGAATGGGGATGAGGTCGCCTTGAAGAGAGGAGAGGAACCGATGCCACCGCCATAACTGGATGGCGGAACGGCTATGGATGTTGAGGTCTTTGGCGATCACGTAGGAGGAGAAGGTACGGTCAATGTGGGAGAGGAAGTCAAAGGGAAGAGGGGCGTTAGGGCGGACATAGATGGTGGTGCAGGTGACAGTATGGCCGGGGAAGAAGAGACTTCAGGAGATGGTCTATGGAGGGTGCGTGTTCGGAAAAGACCCGTATAAGGCAGGTGGGGCCGGCTGGGTTATGGATGCGGTGAACCGCACGCACCTCCAGATGGGGCTGCGGCTTGAGCTCCACCAACACCTCCTCCTCCGTGATCGCTGGACTAAGCCGAGTGATCATGCCGGTGAGGGTCGGCGGGCGACACGGGGGTTGGGGTTGGTTGGAGGGAGGCGGGTAAGGAGCAGGGGTGAGGGACACATTAGGGCCAAAGTGGGTGACAGGGATGCGGGAAAGGAGTTTTGTGTGGAGGGTAGGGCTGGGGGAGGAGGACCAAATCACGGCAAGGAGTGAGGAGGGGGATGGGGGCACCAGGAAAATTCTGGCGAAGGAAGAGGGTGAGGTTCCAGGCCTCAAGAAGGGAGGGATCAGGATGGGAGAGGAGGTGGCGGTAGGAGGAGGGGATGGAGGAGGGGGAGGGGGCAGGGACAGGTGGGGAGATATCCATGGCATCATGGGCTGGGGAAGGGTGATGAGGCGGAGCCTTTTTGGGAGTAGAGGAGGCAGGGGTGCTACCGGGGCGCTTGACGGCAGTGGTGGAGGTGTGGGGGATGGGAGCGACAGGAATGTGGTGGGGAGTGGCAGGTCCTGGTGCTGGAGTCGGCGCCGGAGATAGTGAGGGCGACGGTGATGACGATGATGATGAAGGCGAAGGGGAGAGTTGAGTGTGGGCCGTGGCCCTCCAGGCGACCACCCTAGCGGGGGCTGCAGAAATGGAAGGAGCAGAGGGAGGGAGTAGAGGAAGGGATCAGAGGAGGCGCGGGAGGGAGGAGCCGGGAATGGGGTGACAAATAGTGAGGGAGATGGGAGAGTGAGGAGTGGGGGGATGGACTGAGGGGGTGGGGGTGATGGGGCACACCACGTGATAGTGGTGGTGGCGGCGGAGGGGAATGTGTATGTGGTGGCAGTAGTGGTGGTGGTGGGGGTTGACATTACGATAAGGGAAAAGACACAGGACAGGACAAAGAAGCAAACGAGGGATGGGCAAGGCAACGAGAGACACAGAGCAAAAGGGACGGAGAACGATGAAGGAGACTGGGGCCGAAGCCCCACCCACTCTGCTGCAGCTGGCAGGGGAGGCGACCTGGCTGGCTGGCCGGTGGGGACGCTGCTCCTGCTGCTGCTGCCGCCGCTGCTGCTGCTGGAGGCTGGCTGGGATCGCTGCTGGCTGCTGGCTGGGACCGCTGCTGGACGCTGGCTGCTGGCTGGAACCGCCGCTGGCTGCTGGCAGGAACCGCTGCTGTCTGCTGGCTGGACCGCTGCAGGGTGGCTGGCACCTGCAATATACCTAACGCTTCGATTAGAACCGAAAGGCCAATCGAAGGGCGGTATCCTTCCGGATTACCGCTGGAGATGTGTATCTACTTATCCTCAATACGTTACATTTATTAACGTTCGACTGCCAGTCACTGCACTAATCATTCGCCTAGTAAAGCAAAAACTGAGTCAAAAAATAAACTGATAACCTTGACTATTCGCATATTCTTTTCTTATATGATAGTCTGTACTTTTATTAACGTAATAGCGTAATCTACCCACTCAGATATTTGGTTGAATTAGATTTACGCTCCAGTGACATTCTCCTGGCAACCTCCTACGTTCCATGTCAACGTGCAATAACACCTCACGAGCGACAGGTGGCAGCACTAGCATTGGATGGTACACAAAGTGTGTGGCAAATAACACGCATCATAGCGCGAAAAGGGGTGGTTTGCCTCACATCCAAAAGGGCATGATCATTGGCTTTCGTGTGAAAGCTGGAAGCATTTCTGAAAATGTAAACTGTGTACGTGCCGCCGTGGTTTAAGTACACTGTGCATGGAAAAATGGCTCTACCCAAAACTGGCACCGAGTCAACTGTGGTGCAAAAAAAATGGTTCAAATGGCTCTGAGCACTATGGGACCCAACTGCTGTGGTCATAAGTCCCCTAGAACTTAGAAATACTTAAACCTAACTAACCTAAGGACAGCACACAACACCCAGCCATCACGAGGCAGAGAAAATCCCTGACCCCGCCGGGAATCGAACCCGGGCGTGGGAAGCGATATCGCTACCGCACGACCACGAGATGCGGGCAACTGTGGTGCACCACGGGCCACATATGAAAGGGAAGAACGACGGCTGTGGAGACGTGTACGGGCGAATAGGTGTTCGAAGTTGAGTAACTGAACGCCCAGCTGAACCTCGAGGCTACCAACTGTGTCTCTCACCGACCGTTCACCGAACATTGCTGCGTATGGTCTCTGCAACAGGTGTCTGTTTCCTGCAACCATGCTGGCTGATGGTCTTGGGGGACGCACGTGGACGTCCACTGAGTGGCAACTGGTGGTATCTTCATAAGAATCACGTTTTATGGTCCATCGGACAGGTGGTAGTTCGCGTGTATGTAGTGAAATATCTGAAAGCAAATACCTTGCAGCAGTCACCGGCACAGTCTAAACCGGACGGTCTGAGTCATCTTGTCATTCTGGAAATCACAATAGATCAACACAAATATACGTCTATCCTTGGGGACCAAGTCAATCTCTAAATACTATTTGTTTTTTCTTGGCACGATAACATCTACCAGCAGGACAACGCAATGTGTCACTTAGCTCGCACTGTACGTGTGTGGTTCGAAGAGCACCAGGATGAGTTTACCTTGCTCCCCTGGCCTACACACTCCCCAGACGTAAAACCAATCTATAATCTGTGGGACCACCTCGATCGGATTATGCGTAACATGGAACGTCAGCCGGCAAACATTGTGAAACGTCCCCTTAGAAAAATTATAAATGACTGCTTAAACTGACACACAATATTTTTTTAGCGCAACGCAATCTGACTTTCAAAAATCCCTACAAGAGAATGGCCCTGACTAAATTAACCTATACCTTTCACAAATCACTTACAAAAATCTTCGTTACTCGAACTATTGCAATACAGCGAGCGCCACTACTGCCAGCTAAATAAAAGATTCAAACTACGGAAGGCACTAACTACTGATAGGCATAGTTAGCAAATGAAAGATTTTGATAGAGAACAAACAATGTATTTACCTTAATAGTGTTCAAAAGTCATAATATATATAGCAGTTCATGACATCCATTCTTACAAATGTACTGTTCCTGATGGACACACGTCCAGATCATCCGCTCTCAAAAATCCGCCATCTCACTTCCCCACATCCACCACTGCTGGCGGCTCACCTCGAACTGCGCAACGCTGCGGGCTGTTAACAGCCAACAGCCCAACACTACAATAGCGAATATTACAACAATGCCTCCCAGCCACAGACTGCACACAGCACAGCCAGTGATTTTCATACGGAGCGCTACGTGACGTTACCAATATAAAAACCTAAACAGCCTACTTACAATAGCGCCGCTGGCGACGGCACTGGAGTCAGAGTGTCTGCAGATCCCTATCGATGCTTTCCAGAGCCTCACTGACGCTGTACGTCTCGCAGCGGTCCGCACTGAGAAAGGTGATTATTCATGCTTCTGTCATGTCGTCGCATTAATGTGACTGGACAGTGTAGAATAGGTTGCAAGTAGCTAGGACTGTGTGACTGTTTAGTTTGTTTGCTACTGACAACTCTGGTACGAGGTTACTCACGGCCACTATAGATTAATCGAGTTCTCTGAGTCTTGAAATAGATAACAGTAGTGTAGCATAGTATGTTGCTCCCTTCCGCCAGTAAAAGCGGCATATACTGAGAAAGGCACCACTGCTGCACCTGGCAGTATAAGCTGCACGAGGAGTCTGGGATGCCAGACTGCAGCCGGAAGCGCGGTCCGCTGGCTGTGCCCGAGCGCGGGCCTTGCTCCTCGCGGCGTATGCTGGTGACGTCCGCGCCGTGATCGGGACACATAGCTGCGGCGGACGTGTCGCTGCTGGTAAGCGCCCCTCTGCTCCTCTCCGCAGTGGATAATCACCCGGCAGGTCGACGCTTCCAGGAACGCTCCTGCTCTTCTTTACGATACTACCGCATTCCGGGTCCGTTTCACCAGACGCGGCATGTTTCTTCCAGCGTCAACTGTCTCCATTCATTCGGAAATAAACGATGATTTATTATTGTCCAAAGCACCACACAGTCTTCGGCTACAGTACCAAGGGCTAGTATCAGTGACAAATGAGAATCTTCTGTAGTTACGCTGGTTGTAATAAACGCAGTGGAATATTAGCTTTCTTAAATCGCAATGCTCTAGACTGCTCTCATGTGATCCTTACTTGTACACGCCGATGTCTTCATTCTTGCATACCTGCTAAACCATTGTCCTCTTTGGACGGACCACCAGTATTAGATAAAACTGGTGGCAGGGCCATTCGATAAGTGATGCGACACTATTTTTCTGAAACAAGGTTGGTTTTATTCAGGATTACAATGCACCGTATTATTCTCCTCTCTCTTGGCTACAAGAGCTAATTCTTCAACATAGTCTCCGTTCAATGTGACGACTTTACGCCACCTTGCTTGGAAGACCTATATCGACGCCAGAAGCAACATACTGCTGTATCATTAAGTTCCTCAGCATCCACGTACTGATTCTCGCGGAGAGCATCCTTCATTGTGCCAAACAGATGGAAGTACGAAAGTTCGAGATCCATACTGTAGGGTGGGTGATGGAGAACAGCCAAGTGAAATTTTGTGAGATCCTCTAGGGTGCGTCAGCACTACCAACAGAGACGTCTAGTTGAGCAGCGAGATGCTTGACTGTGATCCGTCGATCATCTTTAATAAGAGTGTCCGTAGGCTCCAACAATGCACGACTCAAAGCTATTTACGGTCGGCCGGCACGCTGAAAAGCGGACAGATTTGCGCGACCTTGTTGCGATGATGGCACACGCTTCGCGCAACGACTCACTGTGCTTTTTTGTTCTCTGCCATGTCTCATTAGACATTTTGCAAGCGCCTGTGAATATCTAGATGCTCTGATTTTCTGGCAAAGAACTCAATGACAGCTTTGTGCTTGGAATACATCTCCTCTTCAAACGACGTTGAACTCTACGTATAGTGCGGCCAAGTATCGGAACTTCATGAAATCAGAGGGGCAGAAGCGGGAATGTTTCGCGATGTCCCACAACAAGTCCCGCATTTTTTCAACTGAAACAGCCAGAGAAAAAATGAGTCGCATTACTTATTGAAGGGCCCTCTTACTTCTATCACTTCGGCCAATGATGTTCTTCGATATGCCATGTGGCAATAATGTCGGAAATTGTACTGGCTAGGAGGGTGATGGCCAAGCATAGGATGGGTAACGCATTATTTTTGAACACGGGAATGATGCATGAACAACGTCATCCAGTAATCATGTACTGAACTGAATTTTACTGCTCGTCACGCCTCGATTCCAGAAAAGTCAACGTCACCACGTAAGGCTGCCGTGCGGAACAAAAAAAAAAACGTCTCAAGTTTGTTCTCCTACAGCACTCTCGTTGAGGTTTGTAAGCCGGCCGGAGTGGCCGAGCGGTTCTAGGCGCTACAGTCTGGAACCACTCGACCGCTACAGTCGCAGGTTCGAATCCTGCCTCGGGCATGGATGTGTGTGATGTCCTCAGGTTAGTTAGGTTTAAGCAGTTCTAGGTTCTAGGGGACTGATAACCTCGGAAGTTAAGCCCCATAGTGCTCCGAGCCTTTTTATTTATTTATTTTTCTTTTTTTTTTTGAGGTAAGTAAGTTCATCAACGTAACACTTGTTCCATCGCTTCCTAAACGTTATAATGGTGTGATGATGAACACACCACTGACACAATGACACTAACGTGGCCGCACTTTATGAACTAATTTTCTCTTCATTACATGTCTGTTGTCGTGCCCCTAGTTACTATACAGTAACTTTATAAATATTTGGAGATTAAATGTATACATATTACGTAGTGAAATATCCGTGCGGTCAACACGTTTCATTCCAGAGAAGTATTAAAAACAACGTAGGACCTCACTATGTCACTATTACTTGGTATACTCTTCAAGGAAATTCTTCCACTACCATTATAGCTCCCTCTCCTGCTGGACTGTAGTAAACCGTGGCCCTTGCAAAGAGTCGGTTCTTATAGAAGGTTTGAAACAAACAAATATTAATAACGCTATAAAAACAAAGACAAGTAAGAAACTGAGAGGAACAAAAGATCTAAATAATTCAGAACAAATGCAATGAACAGTGAATGGAATAAGTAAAACAAAGGTAGGTTTTTATGAGTACATAAATGAAAGATTAGTAATTGCCAGTTTAGAATTTATAGAGGACATCATATAAGTATATCTATCTGAAGAAGGAAAACCCAAAGATTCTGAAATTTTTTGCTAATAAACCAAGTAAACAAACATAATAAAATTGATTATTTTTTAATGTAAGGAGACTTAAATGCAAGAACAGGAAAAGTGACAAGGGTAAACACAGTAAACATATTTGGTGAAATAGCTTTAAATGAAAATGTTGAAAATAAATAATGAGGTACAAAGAAAAAGTGACGTATGAAACCGGAAAAAGGGTTTGAAAATACGGAATACAGAAATAGCGAACAATGTTAAAGATATTAAGAGATTTGGTTACTTTAATCAGTTAAATATTACAAACGCGAAAGCTCACGTTCAGTATTCGACTCTGTAATAACTAATAAAAAAAGGCTCTGATTTTCGAGATACTCATTTATTTAGCGGTAATGATATGGGCTCAGATCACTTACTAGTTACTTTAAAGAATGACTTATGGTTAAGATGGAGGAAACACACAACTGTAAATAAAACCCTAAGCCAAACTTGAAATTTAAAGTTCGTCTTCTATGGGGAGAATGCATAGTGAATTTATATCAAAAAAGAAGATAGTGTCTTGAAAGGAGGATATAAGATGAAAATCAACAAAAGCAAAACGAGGATAATGAAATGTAGTCGAATTAAGTCGGGTGATGCTGAGGGTATTAGACTAGGAAATGAGACGCTTAAAGTTTTGCTGTTTGGGGAGCAAAATAACCGATGATGGTTGAAGTAGAGAGGATAGAAAATGTAGACTCGCAATGGCAAGGAAAGCGTTTCTGAAGAAGAGAAATTTGTTGACATCGAGTATAGATTTAAGTGTCAGGATGTCGTTTCTGAAAGTATTTGTATGGAGTGTAGCCATGTATGGAAGTGAAACATGGACGATAAATAGTTTGGACAAGAGGAGAATAGAAGCTTTCGAAATGTGGTGCTACAGAAGAATGCCGAAAATTAGGTAGGTACATCACATAACTAATGAGGAGGTATTGAATAGAATTGGGGAGGAGTTTGTGGCACAACTTGACTAGAAGAAGGGATCGGTTGGTAGGGCATGTTCTGAGGCATCAAGGGATCACCAATTTACTATTGGAGGGCAGCGTGGAGGGTAAAAATCGTAGACGGAGACCAAGAGATGAATACACTAAGCAGATTCAGAAGGATGTAGGCTGCAGTACGTACTGGGAGATGAAGCGGCTTGCTCAGGATAGAGTAGCATGGAGAGCTGCATCAAACCAGTAGCAGGACTGAAGACCACAACAACACCAACATCAAAAAGACGGCAAATGGCTAAAATTAAAGATAGTATTAAGGAAGAATGGGAAAGATTAAAATCAGCAATGTTGAAAACAGATAATGAGGTACCAGGAAAAAGTAACGTATGAAGTCGGAAAACGGTTTGAAAATATGGAATACAGACATAGCCAAGAATGTTAAAGATATTAAGAGATTTGGTTACGTTTAATCTAGTTAAATATTACAAACACCTTCTTAAGAAATATATATATATATATATATATACCAGGAACTCAAATGCTCACGTTCAGTATTCGACTATGTAATAACTAATAAAAAAAGGCTCTGATTTTCGAGATATTCATTTATTTAGCGGTAATGATATGGGCGCAGATCACTTACTAGTAACATCGAAGAATGAATTATGGGTAAGATGGAGGAAACACACAACTGTACATAAAACCCAAAGCCAAACTTGAAATTTAAAGTTCGTCTTCTATAGGAAGAATGCATAAGGAATTTATATTAAAAAAAACTGCAAATGGTTAAAACTAAAGATAGTATAAAAGCCGAATGGGAAAGATTGTAATCAGCAATGTTGAAAATAAATAATGAGGTACAAGGAAAAAGTAACGTATGAAACCGGAAAAGGGGTCGAAAATATGGAATACAGAAATAGCCAACAATGTTAAAGAAAACCAAACGTGCATAATGCCCACTTACAAGCACAGAAGAACGGAGCCTGGGAAATATATAAATAGAAAACAAATAAAACAAAACTATAGTAAAATGATGCCATAGTGAATCCTGTGCTTATGTTGGACATAACATTCACAGAAGATAAAATATGGAGTTTAAACTTTGAAAACATATGAATAAAATGGAGAAAGATACTGCAAATATTAATATTATAACAGAAAATTAAAGGATAACACATTACAGATGTTTATGGTATAGTGAAGATACATAGTTATGAAAGTTGTTTATATAAAAACTGATAATAACAATGTAGATCAGAGAGATGCAAGAGAATTGAGAACACCCCTGAGTGTAATAAGAAAGAGGAAAGCTACTAGCCTAGACGTAATTAATGCTGAATCATTCAAGAAACAGAAGAATCAATTTAGAATTTTATTTTCACCACTTTTTAAATACGTGTTGGAAGTGATACGTAGTGATTACTGGAATTAAGGAAAATTTGGATGGGAGGATCCATCAATATAACTTTCTTTTCGCACAACTTGTTTATTTGACAATATATAAACTGTGTTTTACAGGTAATTGAAGCATTTAACCATAAGATTTTTTTAAACAAAATGAACACATTTGCAAAATTGTTTTGATCTTAAACCATAAGTTGAATAAGCTTTTATACGAAAGAAATCTGAAGTGGTGTATTGCAAAACAGCAAACAATATGATAATGATTACAAGACGGCCGGACCTGCAGCCCGCCCGTTATCGGGTGAAACAGCTGCGTCTTTCAAACACGGAAACGAACAGTTTATTACAACAGGTTGTTCAGAATATAACTAACGACCGGGAAATACAATCGCAATCAAAGAAATGAACCGGTTAACAGCTAAATTTAACCGAAAGGTCCCTCTTTTGTTTAACGGCAACCTGTGCCTTAGTACAATTGCTCCGTCTGTATTAACGACCAAGAGTTGATTAATTAGAACATTAATGATCGGGTACAAACCAGAAAGGAAAAGCAATATAATAGCGGGACAAATTTTCAAACGACAAGTAGTGTCTTAGTACAATACTACTGCCTACATTTACGACCAAAGAGCCGACCGAGTAAAGCTCTGAAGATCGGGTACAAACCAAAATATAATAAGGAGGGTAGTAGACAATGAAAAAAATCGTCACGAGTATTATGGAATGTTACTCCATTTCAACATCAAGCAGTTCCACAGATCCACCGTGCGTCGCAGCGGTTACTGAGTGGTGCCGATGAAAGCCACGTAGAAGAGGACAGCCAGGACAAGAGCCATCGTTCCACACGAATGTTGTCAAGCAACCGACGGGATGTCGGCCTGCTGCTTGTAGTCGAGGCTGACCGCGGAGAAGTAATCCGGTATCTACGATTTACGCAGGTTCTCCGTGCGCAGCTCGTGGCTTGGGCACCTCGGACCTTGTGACAACCACTTGTCGCGACGCTACGGCCAATCGCAAACTTCTTGCCTATCTCTCGGGCCACTGAACCCCGTACATACATCAGCAAGCAAAGACCTTCTAAGGACACAACCCACAGATACCAACTCTTCCTTATCGATATTGGAAATGGGGCTGCAAGAAGGATAGTCGATATTACACCTGAGCCAGTGGCGCCAGACAGAACAGTCTACTAACTCAATAAAGCCACGGCTCAGGAAGAACTGTTCCGTAGTTGAAGATTGCAGCACAAGTAAAGTTATTTCTTTATTTAGGAAACGCAATAGCAAAGGCAGCAGATGAAATTAAAGAGGAATAAATTTATAAAATGCGGCGTATAAAACTTACGGGAAAAACCTTAATCAACAATTTCAGGAGAACTCACAGGAAAAACCTTAATCAACAATTTCAGTAGAACAATCTGGCTTCGGGTCGTGTGATTATAATATATTTACATTAAGACAAATTATGAAAATTGTCGAATACTATTTATGGAAAATGCTAGAAATAAAAAGTTTTGCTGATCACCTTACTAATACAATAAAAAGTCTATATGTAGGTATGAAAATGATTACAAGTTCAGGCTCGAAAATTTCAGATGAAATTTTAATAAATAACTGTTCGACAAAGGTAAAGTATATCACGCAGTTTATTTAATTTATATAGTGACCACCAAGATATTAAGTTGAATTATGAGAAATAGTTAGGAATTAAAAGAGGACCTTGAATATCACTGAATAATCTATTATGTGGCAATGGTCAGATAATTATTCAGGAAATAGAAGCTAATTTACAACTATCAGAATATATATTAAGCCTAGACGCAATATACTGCAATTTTGCTGTATCTACGAATAAGACAAAAATAATGGCTATCAAAGGGTAGAATCCAGACAAACATAATAAAGGACCACAAAATTTCAGAACAAATACTCCGCTTCAATTATATAGCATATGATATTAGTTGTAACTGTAACAAAGACATTAAGAATAAAGTTTAATAATTTCAAGCTATCTGCAGAACAACTGGATGAAATTTGGGAATGAAAGTAAGGATGGAAACACGTATAAAATTCTAGTAAGTTACGGATGTATCTACCTTTGTGTATCGTAGAGTTATACACTTACTATTGATAGGTAAAGAACATGAACAACAACAAACGAAAACAAAAAATAAATAAATAAAATGAAATTTGCTTATGTCATTATCGACTGGGCTACACTATCTGGCATGTTCGGCCACCCCGTCAAAGTATTTTTAAGCGACCACACTTGGATGACGTGCGCATCGATGGCGATGAAATAATCATGTGGACTACACACAGACCCAGTCTTGAGCGAAGAAAATCCCTGACCTGGATGGGAATCGAGCCCAGTGCGCCGTGAATATCATGTCCAAAGACAGCAGATATGTATTGTTTATGGATTGTATAACCACGACCATTTACACTATGTGATGAAAAGTATCCGGAAACCCCCAAAAACATACTTTTTCATATTAGGTGCTTTGTGATGCCACCTGCTGCCAGGTACACCATATCAGTGACCTCAGTGGTCATTAGCCATCGTGAGAGAGCAGAATGGGGCGCTCTGCGGAACTGACGGACTTCAAACGTGGTCAGGTGATTGGGCGTCACTTGCGTCATACATTTGCTCTCGAGATTTCCACTCTCCAAAACATCCCTAGGTCCACTGTTTCCGATGTGATAGTGAAGTAGAAAGGTGAAGGGACATGTACAGCACAAAAGCGTACAGGCTGACCTCGTCTGTTGACTGACAGAGACCGCCGACAGTTGAAGAGGGTCGTAATGTGTAATAGGCAGACATCTATCCAGACCATCACACAGGAATTCCAAACTGCATCTGGATCCACTGCAAGTATTACGACAGCTAGGCGGGAGGTGAGAAAACTTGGATTTCATGGTCGAGCGGCTGCTCATAAGCCACACATCACGCCACTAAATGCCAAACGACGCCTCGCTTGGTGTAAGGGGAGTAAATATTGAACGACTTAACAGTGGAAAAACGTGGTGTGGAGTGACGAATCACGGTACACAATGTGACGATCCGATAGCGGGGTGTGGGTATGGCGAATGCCCAGTGAACGTCATCTGCCAGCGTGTGCAGTGCCATCAGTAAAATTCGGAGGCTGTGGTGTTATGGTGCGGTCGTGTTTTTCATGGAGTGGGCCATATTACAGCACAGGCCTATATTGATGTTTTAAGTACCTTCTTGTATCTCACTGTTGAAGAGCAATTCGGGGACGGCGATTGGATCTTTCAACACACTCGAGCACCTGTTCATAACGCACGGCCTGTGGCGGAGTGGTTACTCGACAATAACATCCCTGTAATGGACTGGCCTGCGCAGAGTCCTGATCTGAATCCTATAGATGATCTTTGGGATGTTTTGGAACGCCGACTTGGTGCCAGGCTTCGGCGTCGATACCTCTCCTCAGTGCATCACTCCGTGAGAAATGGGCTGCCGTTCCCCAAGAAACCTTCCAGCACCTGATTGAACGTATGTCTGCGAGATTGGAAGCTGTCGTCAAGGCTAAGGGTGGGCCAACACCATATTGAATTCCAGCATTACTGATGAAGAGCGCCACGAACTTGTAAGTTGTTTGCAGCCAAGTTCAAATGGTTCAAATGGTTCAAATGGCTCTGAGCACTATGGGACTTAACATCTGAGGTCATCAGTCCCCTAGAACTTAGAACTACTTAAACCTAACTAATCTAAGGACATCACACACATCCATGCCCGAGGCAGGATTCGAACCTGCGACCGTAGCGGCCGCGCGGTTCCAGAATGAAGCGCCTAGAACCGCTCGGCCACACTGGCCGGCGTTTACAGCCACGTGTCCGGATACTTTTGATCACATAGTTTAGACTGAAATGTAAGGCTGAATTAACGCATTATCGGCAGACGAGTGAATGATAGAAGTCGGAATAGGTGACCATAACTCCTAATTCTGGAAAAAGATGACGGTGATGATCCCTGCGGCTCAGTTCGGAGCGCTATCTGTCCGGTGTGGAAGAAGTAGCTGACTTTTTCTAACCACGATCTGAATGTCCTTTTTAGTGGCCACAGTGTTATTATGATGACGATATTGTTTGGTTGATTTCAAATATCCGAGTCACAACCTGGCTCGCTGCTGAGCAGTAGCGAGGCAGGGTGTGAATCGGACATTCAACAAAGCTACGACCCCTCTTGAAAATGTCCCCCGCAGATGGGGACGAAACGTACGGTTTTAGAGAGAAATTCCTTCGACCACGACATAATAGCAAGAATATTATATTAATTGCGACAACAGAATATTGTTGTCACACTTATTTTTTATGAATGAAAGTTTTGCAAATGGAAGAATTTGTGTATGACGTAGGATAAATATAGCTGTTTTAGGTGCAGAGTGTTGTTCAAACTGATCATCGGCGGGAGCGTTACTGTCAACATTCAGCTCATTCAGCGTTAATCCGCTACTTTCAATACGTATCCAGCTGTCTCAGGAATCGCACACTATGCTCATCAACTATTGTATCTTGCTCGAACGATGATTCCGCCAGTGAAGATAGCGACGTTATCAGCTCAAAGAGACTGCGGTGTACGTCAGCTCAGGATAGGTGGCATTCCTGTCGTTCAGCCTATCCCTCCAAATAGAGGTCAGAATGTCTTTACAAGCAGTGGCTGGGATATCATTTACCAAATGAAGACTGATGGCATAATACTTATGTAACGCTACTGGAACCCAGCTGCCTACTGTTGGATAGGGCTAGAGATTGCTGTATGGATTATTAATTGCTGTGCTGATAACTACTTTGCAAGAGCTCATGGAATTTTTGGTATTATTCCGCCACCATCGACTTTGCTCACTCAAGGTGATTCAATTCGTCGAGATTTTGTGGACTCTAACTTTGTTCTGGATTTTTTAATTGTGAATTGATGGAATGCTTTTTGGTACACTTCTCACTTACTGCCTTCGTTGACTCATAGTCTGTAGCTCGTTTCTCGACGCAACGTTTTCCTTTACAGTAGAAGCATCACCAAATTTATTTACCACGATCTTTTCCCGAATAGGGTTTTATTCTATTGCTCACTGCAGTACAAAGTTCCATTTCGTGAATAATTCGTCAACTATTTCGAAATTGTACCACTAATAACTGAAGCGGAACTGTCACTCACCTCTTGTTGTGTGCTAGAAGCGCAAAAATTTCTGTCTTCTCTGTTCTTGCAGTTAGGAGAAACGCAATCAAACATTATCCGTGCAACAAATACCCACAAAATTGAAAAGAGAAGGAAATTTTGAGTTAACTTTCCGTTGATTTCAAGGTCTTTGGAACAGTAGCTCTGAGTCCGCAATAACCAGCAAGGAAGTCAGTCTTAGACCTTTCGAAGGAACCATGAAGGAATGACTCATTGAAACCATTAGAAACTAGGCTTGTCTGGACGCTATTTGAATTGCATCTCGTTCTTCCAGAATACCTAACTGCAGAGCTGTGGGACACATGGCGTTTGCACAACTGAGAAGTGCCGTCAGAACTCACGGCGAATGTATTTTAAACTGTCAGACGAGGTTAATAGCGATCGAAGTATTATACAACATTTAGCCGAGTTGTGGGAAAAGTCACCAAATTGTGTATAGGTCTATCCACAACTTAGGAATTCATTGACCACCTCTTCTATACCCACATATGTATTTCTCGAATCACATTACGGAATGTATATTTGGTACTATTTTCAGTTCCCCTCTTCTCGATTTCACTAGCGAATGGTGCGCGGGAAAAACAACTGTTGATGATTTCTCTCATTTTCACGTCATGGTAATGTGTGTGACGTGTGTGGAAAGCAAGATACATTTCCCTTGTAGCGTCTGCCGCGGGAATTTGATGAGCACCTCTGACATGCTCGCGCTCTCTAAATCGACCTGTGACGAAACGTGCGGCTCTTTTTTGTAGCTTCTCTGTGTCATGTACTTCGTAAGGTTCCCAGACCGACGACAACCACTCAATAATCTCTCTAACGAGCGTTTTGGGCACTTTCTCAGGTAGGTTGTAGTTGCAAAGAATTCCTCCAATAAAACTCAGTCTGGCTTTTCCAACGAAAAGCTTTATGAGATCGCTCCACTTTATTTCCTTTGGACTGAGGCATTCGAATGATTTACCATTTTTTCTGTTTCCAGTGATTCGTCGACATATATGGAATTCAACAGTATTGGGTCATTCAGCCATTAAAGCATAACATGGTTCATTTATCTCTGATGAGGGTCAACTGCGTCCTTACACTCAACTCCTACGCTCTGAAGATCTTCCTACATTACCCTACAGTTCTCTGATTTTGCGATTCTCCTATTATTTACGAACAATAACAGTCCTTTAGCACTCCCTAAGTTAATTTTACATGTTATGATTTCACTTCATTGAGGACGGCGCCATGAGTTTTATCTTCAAAGAAGTTCTGAATCCAGTCACAAAGCTAGTCCACTATTCGGGAAAATTGTATTTTGTTTGCTCGACGACTTACTTTTTGGAAGCCGATGAAAACGGCATGAACCTGGGAGCCGTTATTTACTGCTCTCTGAAGAAACAAACTACGTTGAGATTCAGAAGACGTCTGTTTTCCGAATCCTCACTGATTCCCAAGGAGAGATTTCCGTCAGTGAGGTATGCTTAAATTCGAAAAACGTCCGTATTACACTGAGTAACGTACTTTAATAACATAACTTTGTGTTATCGAAGACGCGTAATCTGTTTACGCGCCAAAACGGTTATTAGTAGCCTGCAAACAGTAGTCTGCAGCCGTGGTCTAATGCATTTCTGACTAGTGATGGTTTAACGAACATTTACACTTACAGATTATGTTGTTTTACGATGTTTGAATACGTGTGCTCGCGCTGTGTAACAACGTCACGAGTGTATTTAACAGTATTGACAATGACATAAAAAATCCCAGCTACGACCGCGTTACCTACCGCCAACTCAAACACTGCCCTCCCTCCTTACTTCCAGTCCTTGACACCCTCTGCAACCTAATCCTTGCCACTGGCTTCTACCCAGACCTGTGGAAAACCTCCCGTATCCTGATGTTCTCCAAACCCAACAAGTCTCCATCTGATGCCTCTTCCTATTGCCCTATATGTCTCACCTCGGTGTTCAGCAAGCTCTTGGAATCCAACCTTACCCAGCGCATCCATCACCACCTCCACCGAAACCACCTCCTCCCCAACACCCAATGTGGCTTTCGACCTTCCTTCTCTGCCGACGACCAACTACTACACCTCACTCATCTCCTCTCCCTCCAGCTTAACTCCCATCGCTCCGCCATTTTTGTATCCCTCGACCTTGAAAAGGCCTATGACCATGTCTGGCAACCTGGTCTCTTGTTTAAACTCCACACCTACGCCCTTCCTATCAAATACGTCTGTCTGATTGCCTCCATCCTCTCCCGCCGCCCCTCCTATGTTACCATCTATAACGAAGATTCCCGGACCTTCTACCCCTCTCCTCTACCTCCGGTACATGGCAGATATGCCCCAACCCCCCCTCCAGTGCACCTCCTGCAGTATGCCAATGACACCACATCCCTTGCCCTCGTCCTACCCTCCAATGGTCCCAACGACTTCTCCAGAATCACCTTAACCTTTTTGCCTCATGATGTAACCAGTGGCTCATGAAAATCAATCCTTCCAAGACCCAGGCAGTCATTGTAGGTCATACCACTTGCTCCTTCCAGCTCCTTGATTTCTCCCTTACCATATGCGCCCATCCTGTCCACCTCTCCCCCACCCTTACCTACCTTGGCCTCACCATTGACCGTCACCTCACCAGGCGGCCTCATCTCCACTCTATCCAATCCAAAGCTCACAACCGCCTCTGACTCCTCAAACTCCTCTCTGGCTGGAGATCGGGGTTGAACCCCTCTACCATCCTCCACATCTACAAATCCTTAATATGTCCCATCCTCTGATATGCCAGTATGGCCGGGATATCCACTCCCCCTCCCCCCAAATTCTATAAGTCCCTCCAGATCCTCGAGTGCCATGCACTCTGGCTCGCCTTCTGTATACGCCTCCCGTCCCCCATGCGGATCCTCTATGACCTGATTCCTTCCCCCCATCTGCTCCTATTCCTCAAACATATCCACATACTCTGCAGCTCCAGCCGCCTTGATCCCCCTCATCCCCTGGTTGCTCCTCTTCTCTCCAACCCCCGCCCTTTGCCGCACCTTCACAGTTGTGACCCCCCCCCCTACCCTCCATCTCTACACACTTCATCTCCTTTCCCAAGGTGGCTTCCATCAACTCCCTCTCCTGGATGGTGCCCTCTCTCCCTCGATTTATCCCTCCTATCAACTCTGATCCTCACCTCCCCCTCCTTTCCTCTGTCCTTTCCCCAGGATCCCTGTTGCCCCGTTCCATCCTGTTTTTCCCCACCTAACCTCTCTCTGACTCCTTTCTCTCCCGTGAGTCCTTTCTGCTCTCCCCTCCACTGCCTTTCCCATGCCTTCTTGTGTCTGCCCAGCCCCCCTTTTCTATGTCCCTTCCCTCCATTGCCTCCCCATATTTCTTTTCCTCTCCTCCCCCTTTTCCCCCCTCATAGGTCTGGGTCCTCCCCACCCCTATCCGCCCTCCCCCCCAGTCACCTGTGTAGTGCTGTTATAAGTGAGTGTTCAGTGTTGTGCGTCCCTTGTCAGTTTTGCGAACAGCCACCATACTGTCGCTAGTTGTGTTTTTTATCAGAAACCAGACTGTCGCCGTGTTTTTCAATTGTGTCTGTCTACTTTTTGTGTGTCTTCATCCGCATCATCACCGAATTATTTTTATATTTTAAACTCCTCAACTTAATACCACTTTACATTTTTTACAATGTCACCATTTTATCGCCTGTTTTTCTTGTTTGTTTCTATTATCATTATTTTTTTAACTTTTCTGTAGGCTGTAGAGCAGCATATTACGCTGCTGCCAACCTGGGTGGGAGGGAGAGGGGGGGAAATCCAATAAAGGAAAAAAAGACATACAAATCCCACCCCAGGATGATGCCCTCTCTCCCTTCATTTATCCCTCCTATCAACTCTGATCCTCACCTCCCCCTCCCTTCGTCTTTCCTTTTCCCAGCTCCCTCTTCGCCTCCTTCCATCCTGTTCTTTCCCCACCTACCCTCTCTCTGCCTCCCTTCTCTTCCTCGAGTCGTTTTTGCTCTCCCCTCCACTGCCTTTCCCATTCCTTCTCACATCCGCCCTGAACCCCCCTTTTCTATGTCCCCTCCCTCCATTGGCTCCCCGTTTTTTTCCCTCTCACCCCCCCCCCCCCCCATCTGCCGCCGTCTCACCTGTATAGTGCTGTTTGAAGTGAATGTTCAGTGTTGTGCATCACAGTCAGTGTTGCGAACAGCCACCATACTGTTGCTAGTTGTTTTTTATCTCTTGTGAACAGAAACCAGACTGTTGCCTTGTTTTCTTAATTGTGCCTGTCTACTTATTTTGTGTCCTCATACGCATCGTCACTGCTGTGATTTTATATTTTAAATTCCACAACTTTCCGCTGTTTTAAGGTTTTTATAATGTCACCGTTTTATTGCCTTTTTTCTTGTTTGCTTATATTCTCATTGTGTTTTTTAACTTTTCTGTAGGCTGTAAAGCAGCATATTATGCTGCTGCCAGCTTTCCGCCCCTCTCTAGGAGGGGGGGGGGGGAATCGAAATGCAATAAAGAAAAAAAAAGACATAGAAATCACCCTTGACCGTCACCTCACCCGGATCCCTCACCTCCTGACTTTCCAGCAGAAAGCTCATTCCTGCCTCCGCCTCCTGAAACTCCTATCCGGCCAGACATGGGGATTACATCCTTCCACCATCCTCCACACCTACAAATCCCTCATCCATCCTATCCTCTGTTATGCCAGCGTTGTCTGGATCTCCGCACCCACCCACTTTTACAAGGCCCTCCAAATCCGTGAATGCCATGTGCTCCGCCTTGCCTCTGTATCCACCTTCCTTCCCCCACATGGGTCCTGTAAGACCTCATCCTCTTCCTCCTCCTCCTCCTTTTCCTCCAACATACTGTGTGCAGGCTTGATCCCACCACCCCCTGGTTTCCTCCTTCCTCTCCACCCCCTGCCCATTACCGCATCTCTAGCGCTGTATCCCTCCCTCTCTCTACCTCAACACCCTCCATCACGGCAATTTCCAGCACCTCCTCCTCCCATATGTTGAACTTCGCTGTGTCATCTACTGTTCCTTCCAAATGTAACCTAGCCTTTTTCCCTCTCCTCCCCAGGGTCCACCTTTCCCTCTCCCCTCCTTCTCGCAGACTGGATTTTCCTCCTCCCCTCCTGCATCCCTGCAACCCCTCCTCAACTGTGTCCCTCCCACGTCCTTCCCTCCTCAGCCCTCTTCAACACACCCCTGCCCGTCTCTCCCCCTCTACTCCCCTGTCCCTGCGTTCTTCCCTTCTCCCTTATCTCCATGCCCCTGGCAGATCCTGTGTTTTCCTCATCGTCATCGGTGTGCTACGTCAGTGTTGTGTTTGGTGTTGTTCTCCTGTGCGTCAAGAGCTGTGGTTTTTAATTGTGTGCTCGACCTGTTTATTGTCCATGACTGTTCCGTGCTACGCCGTACGTCAGGTCACTGTTTTATTTAGTTTTATGGCTTTTTTGCTCTGGCCATACTTTGCCTGGTGCCTTTTAATCAAGTGTGTGTTTTTTGTGTGAATTACATTTTTAAAATTTTATCTCTGATTTCCAGTCACCACTTTGAATGCATTCTTTTCTTTGTTCCACCTTTTTTGTTTTCTATGTTCCGCCAAGTTTTCTTCTGTATGTTGTTTTAAATGTCTTCTTGTCTATTTTTGTCTCTCGGCTGAAGAGCAGCGCTTATGCTGCTGCCAGCCCGCCCCTAATGGGGAATGGAAATAACAATAAAGGGAAAAAAAGACATACAAATGTATCAGCTTACATTACGTTGACATGGCTTGAAGCCATAATGTCACTTGATAATGACCTAAGGCCGAAATTGCAACAGTGGAATAAAAACTTATAATAGTCACTGGCGTAAAGACGATGTCCTTCAATAAAGACAAATGATCACGAAAACTCATTTAATCACGGATATAATAAGAAACGGATCTGGAACACAACCCTACTACGCTAGACCATATCCTCGGAAGAGGGTAGACAAATTTGAACAATATATGTGAAACCGCCTCCGACCTAGTAGATGTCACATATGACGTTCAGTCGTCCAGGGAGAGGACATCCCGCCACAGCAGAACCTTTCCTAACTTGTCGATGCCTTTGCAGATAAATGCTGCTAATAGTTTAAGCGCCAGGTATTACCGCTCTCTGCTCTTCCTTAATTTCTTTATGGAAACCAGTCATAACTCGTAAACACCTATACGCTCGCCAGATGAATGTGTGTACTGCTTTGTGGATAACTGCTGTCAACAGAGATGTGCCAAGCACATCTCTTCCCACCACCTTTCCTTTCTTGACCAACCAGAAACGTACTCCCCTCCTCTTCCCTCAGACGGCCATGCTTTTAAAAGTAGCGAGTGTGACTCCGTTTTCATATAAATAGGTAGTTGAAGGCAAGGCAACATTTCCAGTTTTATTTTTCGCACACAAAGCACAGTAACTGTACTTAGGGGAGTAATTTCCTCGTTAGAGAATGGCTTAAATCTGATCGACACACGGGTTCATTCACTTAAGACTTGTGGAGCAACACACTAGGAAACAGCCTAATTAAGTGATATTGGATTGAGATAAATATGTTTCTCATGCTTTAGTATAGTACTTCTGCGTAATACATATACGGTTTGTTACAGCTGAAAACACTTAAACTGTTTTGCACAGGGTCGAACACACAATCCATACTGCAGTTGTATATAGTAGCCTCCAGTCTGGTAACACCAATTTTTTCAGCCAAGGACGACATAAAAGTTTCTCGTAGTTGCATGTCTGGACACTTTATAAAACCCAAAAGCTGTTTACCGGTATATATGTTCACAATGAGTCTTGTGATTTAACATATAATTTTTTATATATGTCTTTACAATTGGAAGTCATCCACATTAAACAGTCTTCTCAAACTGTTTTATCTTTGACCACAATAGCATTGGTGTTCCACTGTCAGTCTCGTTCCGTGTAAAAGTCGTGATTTGATGTTATTTAGTCACACATCTCGATTTTATTAAAAATCCCAGAGAGATCTTGCATTATGTCCAAATCCAAAAGGTAATAGTCGTCTACACGTCGCTGCCGCTATATTCCAGGCAGCTCTTCTATTAGAAAATCCATTTTACGTCAGCTACTTCCACTTTATATCGTACAGCCACGGGATCTTTACATTTCTTAAAAATGCTTTCCCGTGCTCCCTTTCCTATGTTGTAGAAATGTTAGCTTCGCCTTGACATCATTTCTTGCAGTGACGAACTTGGAGAATTTAATACGTAGATAATAAATGACCCACTCATCTCCTTCTTCGACATTATGAAATCTTATGGGACTGCTAAGGTCATCAGTCCCTAAGCTTACACACTACTTAACCTAAATTATCCTAAGGACAAACACACACACCCATGCCAGAGGGAGGACTCGAACCCCCGCCGGGACCAGCTGCACAGTCCACGACTGCAGCGCCTTCCCGGGCGGCGTCTTTTCTCTATTTCTCATGACAGTCTACTTGCTCACTGATTTTAACTACTCTAACGCCATCGTGAAACGGTTCTGTAATAGTATTAAAGCACATTTAAATAATTTTTGCTAAGGGGCATACCATTTCGGTGTAATTTATGTAGTCATTGTCAAAAACTGAGTTGTCCAGGTTCTGCAGTAGTAACCATAAACCAAAGCGTTCATTGGTTGGTCTTGTCCTCTTCCCTGGAAACTGAGGGGTGATAAGCACTTATGGAGGTATGCATGTTGACACTTTTAACTACCACAAAAGGCAGAGTGTTTGCAGCACTCAAGACTCCTTTTATACTCTAAAGATCCAAAATGGTGGCACTTCCAGAAATGTGATCTTCCAGTCATATCTTCTAAATTTCGTTATACTTGTAATCCACGGACTCCAGTTATGATACACAAATACAGAATGGATCGTGTTTTTGGCCCTGTGCAAAACTGTTTAAGTGTTTTCAACTTTAAGAAACAGTATTTACTGTGTGATCCACTGTATTTTGTGCCACTCACACCCATGTGACGTCAGCAACCTAATAGCTTACAGAGCAGTTGCTGTGTGGTGTTTAACAACGTTCTGCAGTTTGTCTACTGTGGTGACAAGAATATCCGAAAACTGACTGGTGTGCAAGTAAGTGTGCTAGACTCTGAAGAACGAGAAAAGCTCATACATTTTAACTATACTTCATAGTTATCTACCTGTAAACTACGTGGAGATTTGTAACACTGAGTCCAACAGCGAAAATATATGTATTACACAAGAGTGCTGTATTAAAGCAGTAGAAACAGATTTCTCTCAATCCAGTATCGCCGAATTAGGCCTGTTTCCCAGGGTTTTGTTCCACAAGTCTTAAGCGAACGAACCAGTCTGTCGATCAGATTTAAGACATTCTCTAATAAGGAAATTACTCCCCGAAGTACAATGAGTGTGTTGTGTGTACGAAAAATAAAATTGTAAAAGACGGTAGCAAAAACGAAAACTGGAGTATACGATGAAGACAACTGCCATAAAAGAAGAATACATACTGATACTAGAAAACGCTATTGCAAATGTGCATGCTAGGCTTACACATTGCTTTAAGCACAGTATTTGTGTGTGTGTGTGTGTGTGTGTGTGTGTGTGCTGAAATCTGGCTACCACTGGGGAATATGAAATATCAGCACTTACCTTTAATAGCAGTGGTAAGTGGTCATATATTTGAGTCCTGGCCAAAAATGATTGATTTACTACATTGAAGGACACACAAGAAACTCGTTTATAAAGCTCCATTCCCAGCGGGATCTGATTCAAGGGACGGTTACATCGTATCTAAGTGTGCTGGTGCGGACTTTGTACACCTAGCGACAGAACTGTTTGCCGAGCTTGAAACCAATGGAATAACAACATTTAATCATCACTCGGTTGCAAATGTCGTGAAAATAGTGTTCTGTGTGGATATACCACAAGAATGCCCCGCAGAACAGCTGGGAGGGTACGTCCAGGAATAAGAGGAGTTTTATAACAAGAGTGTTACGCAAGAAATAAGATGTTAACATTAAAATCACGGAATGCCCTCATCTTGAAGAACAGCTGGGAGGAACAGAGCTAATTGTGAAAGCCATAAAACAGATATTTTGCAGGAAAAAATAGATATGTTTTGGAATTTGAAAACATAGCGTCTTTGTATTTGTCTAATTATTGGCTGGAGAAAGAATTAGAAGAGTCCAATGTAGATTTAAATTAGAAGATAAAAATTAAAGTGGGTGGTATTAAAACCAGATGAAACGAAAATAAAGAAAGGGATATTTTCTGCGTGTAAATGTGTATGTAGAAACCAATAACAATTTTGTACAAGAGTACTCGTTCTTCAGATTTTCTCCACTATGCTAAAAATACAAATATGACTCCAATTAAGATGATCTGGGTGCATGGAAAGTGTGTAGCTGGATGACCTGGAAAAATAGTTGAAAACAGGCAGCTGAAGGCAAGGCAATCCTCATTTCTTACCTATATGAACTTCACATCTCAAATGACTGTTGGTTTTTAGTGCTGGAATCATACTATCATAGAGGGAGGTGAGGGAGAGCTCGATCCTCATTGGTCCAGAGGGAAGGGGAGAGTGGATTCCCGTCATTTTTATCTCACGTGTCGCAATTCTCTGGGTGATTCCCCCTGGGCGACTTTATCAGTTCCCCATGGTGGAGGGTGTGGTGGAAGCAAGGAGCACAAGTTGTGTAACCTGACACTGGATGTGTAATATGACACAAGATGCGATTAGATCGTTATCTGGACCCGTTCCGGCTCTGTGTTGCTGTTCATGTTTGCGGACCCGATACACACTGAAATCTCCACGCCTCAGTAAACATGCAGCTAAAGGTGCCAAAAAAATTGCGCAGCCCAATGAGAAAGTGGAGTATCGTGAGAAGGGAGCAACGCGCCTACGATCAGTGCAGAATTAATGTAAGTGAATCATTCACGCATTAGTACAGCACAAAATTTTGTACATGCGAAAGTTCGCCCCCTACTGTGTTCCACGACTGCTCACACGTATTCAAAAGATGTGCCAAACCGACGCAGCGGCGGGAATGTTTCAGCAGCGGCAGATCAAACCGAATGCTTTCTTTAGCCGTGTAATATACATACAAGAGCGCTGTAGGTGTCACTGTTTGTCACGTAAGGATAAAGGAGCAAAGCAATCAGTGCAGACATATGGATTCACAACCTTCCAAAAATGCGGAAACCCAGCATCGGGCGAGGTGATACTGTTATCTGGGAATGCTGTGATTTGATGCGAACAGACCATCACAGGAACATTCTAGCGACGACGTTGCGTGAAGCTGTCCGATACTGAATTTTTTCTCCACTACAACACACCAGTCCGTTCTGCACTTGAGGAAGTCGCATATGATGATTCTGTGTGCTATTAAATTTTGCCTCACCTCCCGTATTCTCCCGACATAGCACTCAGTGATTTCTTCCTGTCCCCTCGGATGTAGAAACCATTATGTGGCACATATTTGCAAATGTCAACGAAGTGATTATTGTGGTTGAATGTTTTTGAACGGTAAAATGCAGACCTATGCAGTTAAATTCTCTGCCAAGCGACTTGTAGTTGAGAAGTTCCACTACTGTCAGCGACTCTCATGGTCGCAAATTGATTTTTTTCTAGGCGGTGATTAAAACTTCATGACGGCTGTTAGTACGTGATGATACTGCATTATGCCCCTAGGTATAGAGGTACATGTTAATCTACATGTTTCGGTGTATGCCAAAGTATATCACACTGACACCATAGCTGAGTGCTATGTGGAGGTCTCAGGTTCGGTTCCCGTTACTACGAAGGATTTTCCCTTGGTTGGAGGACTGGTACGAGGTGCACTCGGTCTCGTGAAGCCAACTGAGGAGCTGCCTGACCGAATAGTAGTGGCTCCACGGTATGGAAACTCTCCAGAATGAACGGGAGAGCGGTGTGCTGACCCCATACGCCCCTCCAAACCGTATCCGCATGAGGACGTAAGGCCGAGGATGACAAGGCGGCTGGCAGACATTTCTTTGGCCTTCACGGCCTGAAAGAGGAGCTTGTATTAAATTACATCGCAAGGTCTCAGGCACTTGTAGATATTTGAATGTTAACAAAGATTCTTAAATGAAGAGGTTGAAAATTCAGCCAACCAGTTGCAAGAAAAAGTGTATCAGCCCTTGCCCTAGGTATCGAAACCTAGATCAAGAGCTAATAAACCTTTATTTGCAACTGGTTGACTGATTTCTTAACCTCTTCAGATTTACACAGTTGCTGTTTTGGGGATGTTTAAGATTTTGAGATTCTTAAATGTTTCATCTATAGCTGCATGTCACAATGTGCATTTCTCTTACGCTTTTCTGCACATCACATGGCGATGTTTGATACGCCGAAAAGGTGGCGAAAATTAGAGGATTTTCTAAACAGCGTCTGAGATGGAGTCTGAGAGACTTGAAAGAGGAAAAAAGATACTTGCAAGATGTCATCCCCAGCAGTTGATCCCAAGCGAAAATTTGGTCAATAATTCTGGTAGCACACAGTTATGACTTTCCGAATGTACAGCTTTTAAACTTCGCATGCACTCGTTGTTTGTTAATCCCTGGGCCCTACTGCAGGGGCCTAATGCCCGGCGCGAAGTACCATATAGTGGTTTGAGTAAGAAGTCTGTGTTCATAATGTCGGTGAACCAACAAGTGGTACTATGGGACCGGCAGGAGTGGTATGGAATCACAGACAAACTGTAGCGTTTGAGCGTCAAAAAATGAGTTCCTGAAAATCATAATTATATGCGGCTATAAAAGGCACGTGAAAAGAGTATGGGGCTTTGTTTGTCCCATTACAAGTACCTTTCAGTCTTTCATGATCGACGAGATTTATGTACTGCCCGTATCTCCTGGTAGGATAAGGCACTTGCAACCGCTGGATTATTTCACTGCCGTGGATTCAAGGATTCTGTACTCACTTTTCACAACTCTCCGCGAAGTCTGAGCAGCGATGTGAACTTCGACCAGCGTAACATAATCCTTCAAATGCAATCCCATCTTTATAGGCAGTTACGTGCACCAGCATTACGGTCAGTATTTCAGTAAGCATGGTATCGAAGCGGCTACCCTTGTGACGGGCTAGATCACTTTGAGTAATGTGCTTGAATTATTGTGCCAAAGTGTGAGGTTCCTAATTTGTAACACGTTCCAGAGATCACTTTGGTTTTAACATTTCTATGTAGCCATTCAAAATTGCACTGGAAATGATTGAGATGAATAAGCGTGTCACTAAAAAACTAGTGTAGCCCTATTCGCTGTTCGCTATTTTCTCTGGATTCTAAAACTGAAACCGTTAAAGTGTTACAGGTTTTGCGCCGTTCTTCATCCTGATCAGCAGGATTAAATAGTAAACAGAAAATCATTAGCTGAATTTCACAATAGTTCGTCAGTTCCTTAGGTTTATTCATTTTGATATAAGTATAAATTGCCAATACGAGATTGCCAAAAGAGAATACTGAACGTATATGTGCGTGAAACAACATGTGTACTCGAACAAGATCTCAAAACACGTTGAGGAAACGCAATACCCTCGCCTCTCCTCCTCCTCCAAAAAAAAAAAAAAGAAAAAAAATGGCTCCAAGCACTATGGGACTTAACATCTGAGGTCATCAGTCCCCTAGACTTAGAACTACTTAAACGTAACTAACCTAAAGACATCACACACATCCTTGCCCGAGGCAGGATTCGAACCTGCGACGGTAGCAGCAGCGCGGTTCCGGACTGAAGCGCCTAGAACCGCTCGGCCACAGTGGCCGGTTCTTCTCCTCCCTCCCCAACAACATTCCACTAATAGGAGGTCTCTGGTAGTCATTGACAAGGAAGCCCTTGAGGTAGCAAGTTCAATCTTTAGTAAGGCTATTTGAAAGTGTTGTCTTAACGGTTACGACAGGAAAAATATTAGCTGTTAATGGCTCACCATGTGCATCAGGTGGGCGACAGAAAACGAGTGTCCTGGAGGTGCAGATATCGCACTTGTATGGGATGTTTGTATTACACTTCACAAAGTGAATATCGCCACGGCGACCACGAAGATTCGCACCGTCAGCATCTAAGGCTAACTTCTTGAGAGTTAAAAATCGTACAGGAGGTCCAGATAGGTATCCACTCTTAAATAAACCATATAGAAATATATCGCTGTAACGAGGTGGCGAGAACCGACGGAATGTGACGGCATGCAACCGAATGCGAAACAGTCTGTCGTGTAGCTTATCATGAAACTGGCTATCTTTAAAAGGTGTAGCTACAGATAGTGTGTTTATATGTTTTATAGGCACGGGAAAAGGAAACATCCAGAGGCTGAATTTGTCCAGTGGTTCCAGGTGGCAAGAATTGCTATGCAACACATTTTTCAGGAGCGATAGGTTCCTCTAAAGGAATGCGATTTTTATACGCAGACCAGGAATCAAGTAAAAGCAAGTTATGTTGACCAGCTACAAAAGCAGTGATCAGAGTTGTATTTCTCGTACGCCCGTTTTTCCACTCTTGCTTTCTGTGGTGAAAATATTTCCTACTGTCCTTGCAAGATCTCGCACGCGAAAAAGAATCGTAGGGGTCAGAGCACCTCCAACTTCTCGCAATACAATAAATAACTTTCCAGAGAATTTAAGACCCAGATTAACAGTCGGCATTATTGCATACGATTGAGTCAAGGCGTTGATGCTTGTTGATCTTAGTACAATTGTGGTTCAAATGGCTCTGAGCGCTTTGGGACTTAACATCTCAGGTCATCAGTCCCCTAGAACTTAGAACTACTTAAACCTAATTAACCTAAGGACATCACACACATCCATGCCCAAGGCAGGATTCGAACCTGCGACCGTAGCAGTCCCGCGGTTCCGGACTGCAGCGCCTAGAACTGCACGGCCACCGCGGCCGGCTTAGTACAATTGTCTTGGTACCTCTAACCTCCAGAGTTCCTTTGATACACATTTCTTCTTCAATGCCCGATTGGTCAGAGTTGAAACCAAATTCCTTACTGAACGATACGATAATTTGTTTACCTCATCCACTAATTTTCTGGCCGATTCCGCAGTTTGCTGTGCATCGTCAACTTGACACTCGGTGTGAAATTTCATAATGTTACGTCCTACACTTCTGTAGCACTGTTTGAAGTTATGCAACCATTCACTGCTTCCCTTGACATCACTGTAATCTCTATTGCACGCAATTTGATTTCTATAACGTAGTAGGTTACTATCACGAACATACTGTAAACTGTATCAAGCATCCTTGAAACGCGCAAACACCAGTTTTTGTAACAAGTGTGTATTGTCCTCCCTTGATTACCCGTAGTTTTCCTCATTCAGTAGACAATCATATTAGCCGGCCGTTGTGGCCGAGTGGTTCTAGGCGCTTCAGTCTGGAACCGCGTGACCACTACGGTCGCAGGTTCGAATCCTGCCTCGGGCATGGATGTGTGTAATGTCCTTAGGTTAGTTAGGTTTAAGTAGTTCTAAGTTCTAGGGGACTGATGACCTGAGATGTTAAGTCCCATAGCGCTCAGAGCCATCTGAACAGTCATATTGCTGCGAAATTATTCGAAATCTGTTCATATTTCTTTTTTTGTTTTACTATGCTGCGGATAATGTTCCATGTATGTAACTATGTTTAGTACTCGCTCCTTAGACAACAATTGTCCTTTACTACGTTTGATTGTAGACGGGACTTGTGGCTTACAGTACGACAAGAAGGATGAACTATATGGCTCGACAGCTGTTCCAGTATTGCTGTACTCACGTACATAGTCCTCAAATTACACTAACTCATATTGCAGAAACGCTAATATTTCATCTGTCACTTATTCCTCACTCTGCGAAATTCCTCTGGTTTCTTTCTGAATTTCAGTTTCCGGAACTGTTGTCGTAGATATATTGCAGTGTTCGCTTTGTTTATCGTTGCCATTGCTGTTTTGTAACCACACCACTAACACTGTAGCACCATTGTGTTACCCATCAACTGTACAGTTCAACTACGCTCCGTCGCCTCATGTTGTGCTCACCCTAGGATACCTCCAGTCGCACCCTCTTTGTCATTAGTAGCTAATATTGTGGTTGTCTCGTAGACAATGTGTGGGGCATCGAATGCTGTAAACATCATTGCCCTTTTGCGACCTCGCACTCCAGCTGTACAGCACTTCGCGATCTGGCATTTGGCTACTACAGTGGGCGGAGCGACTGACCAGCAACCGGCGCATGCGAAGTTTAAAAGGTGTACATTCATAAGGTCATAGGTGCTTACTATCAGAATTGTGCTCTAATCTTCGCGCTCGATCGATTGCTGTGGATGAGGCTGATGCGATGCGTTTGTGCTTTTTTTTGCCTCTATAAAATACGAGATCAAATTGGTGACGTTGCCTTGTGAGAAGCGGAGACGGGTCGCGTGCCGGCGTCGCACCCCTTTAAGGATGAGTGGCTCGGCAGCGGCCCGGCTGCTGTATCGATTGTCGCCTCGGGCGCGGGCGAGTCGACTCGGACAGCGGGGCCAGGCCAAGCCCCACCCAACGGGCGCCGCCTTGCGCGCTGCCCGCCTGGTGCCTGCCACGCGGCACGGAGGCCGCAATCGATGGGCCACGCCCCGGCGAGGCCACTAGCGACAACCGCACTTCGACAGGCGGGGCGGGTGAACTGCTCGGAAGGAAAGTTAGTGAATTTCGTGCCAGCCACTGTGTCCTGTTGCAAGAAATATCAAGGATTGTAGAGTAGTAACATTTTCGTGTAGACAATACCGAAAAACTAACAGTTGAAACGTATGTAAAAGTTGGACACAAAGTCAAACACACTCTAAGAAAAAAAGAAAACGACGCACCACCAAGAAACTGTCTGAATGGGACGAAAACTGGTAGATATGAAGTACATGTACAGACAAACGATTAAAATTTCAGAAAAATTGCATGATGTGTTTATCAGAAATAGATTCATAAATTGAACAAGCCTAACGCTTTTGTCCTCCTCTGGTCCTTATACAAGTAGTTATTCGGCTTGATATTAATTGATAGAGTTGTTGGATGTCCTGATACAGTGTCAAATTCTGTCCAATTAGCGGAGTACATAGTCCAAATCTCGAGATAGTTGGGAGGCCCTGCCCGTAATACTGCAAACTTTCTCAATTGGGGAGAGATCCGCCGACCTTCCTGGCCAGGGTAAGGTTTGGCGAACAAGAAGACACGCAGTAGAATCTCTCACCGTGTGCAGGTGTGCAGTATCTTGCTTTGATGTAAACCTAGGATGACATGAAGGACAAAAAACGGGGCATAAAATGTCGTCGATCTACCGTTGTGCTGTAATGGTGATACAGGTGACAACAGGAGGGGTCCTGCTGAGAAAAGAAATGAAACACCAGACCGTTACTCCTGGTTGTCGGTCCGTATGGGGGCCATAGTCAGGTTGGTACTCGACAGCTGTCCGGGGCGTCACCTGACACGTTTTCGGAGTGGAATCTCATCGACTGGAGCATAAATGCTTCAGTAATGAATCCTGCTTCGAACTGCCCCAAAGACCAGCGATTTTGTCACGATATCCCTCAGGAGAACATCCGATAACTCTGCCAATGGCCAACCCGAGAAACAGCTTGCTTAAGGGCCGCTAGTGCGCCAAGCATTATTGAACTTATCGTTTTGCGGCTCTCTTTCTCTCGAGTAAATCATCCAGTTATTTTGAAACTGTATTCATTTGTTTGTCTCTGTGTGTACATCACATCTACCGATTTCCGTTCCGTTTGGATAATTACTTCGTTGTGGGCTTCTGTTGTCTTAGATTGTACACTGAAACAAGCAGGTTTTGTCTAAATCAGAACCTAGAAGCGTGTCCTCGTAGTTGTTACTGCAGAATGCTTCGCACGTGCAGGGTAGCCCACGAAAAGCACCATATTTTCAATTTGGTTTCTACCAGTTGTAGCGCACATTTACAGCAATGTAACTAATAGACAATTGCCCTATACATAATCCCACTACTGAGAGCGAAGGAAAAGTTTATTTTTTAGAACGTACATCGCACACAGGCTTTAATCATTGATAATGCATTGCTGAAGATGTTAGTGTAAGCTCCTCATTACGTTCGCAGCACTTTCTTGAGGAATAGCATCTGTCTCTTCCGGGATTGCGACTTTCAACTCGTAGAGAAGCACCTCGTATATAATCAAGGGAAATAATTGGAGACAAGCAAGTCGCAACGTGTAGATGGAGTCTCACTTCCGTTCTACAGAGAGCACTTTGCGGTATTGGCCCCTTTGTTGGCTTGCACTTACCGCTAATCTCTCGATCAGCGCAAAATCCAAAGCAGCCGGAAGAAAGCGCAGGTGAGTTCTATATAGAAGAAAGATAAAAGAACGGACCAGCATAATTACAGACTAATGTCCTTAACCTCGATTTGCTGTCCACTAGTGAGCATGTACTTAGAAAGCATCGTTCGGGCGGGATTCAGTTTACTCTTTTCTCACATCATATCCTGCGAATCATGGGTGAAGGTCAACAGGTAGATTCAATTTGGAAGGAGCACAATGCGAGCCCTATAGGGCTCAATTTTGGGTCTACTTCTGTTCCCTATATATGTGGGAAAACATTGGAGAGAAAGAAACAGAAGAAAGTGTTAATGGTGCGGTTCGAAGAATTATGAAGAGTTCCTCTGGAAACGGACACTCACTAAATTATGAGAAAATACTCCATACTCAGTTCTGTACAACAAATAGAGTCATCCAACAGCTGATGTAGCACACGAACAGGAGTCTGTAAACAGGGTAGAATGTTCTACGTTTTTGAAAGTACTTATCGATGAAACCTTTCTTTGAAAGAACCATATGACTGAGCTGCTAAAACAATGGAGTACGGGTACGTTTTTCCTTCGTATAATCGCTAGTCCTCGAAACAAAAAATCAGTGTGCTGGCATATCTGGGGTAGCACATCACTTACAAAGAAAGTACTGATTGCACAGAAGCGAGCAGTAAGATCAATATGCTGTGTTCATTCTTATTCGGTGATTAAATTCGTCATAAATAATACATCACAACTTGAGAAGAATAGTGATGTCCATAACTACAACACAAGAGTAAATAATTACCTTTAATATCCAGTATTAAAGCTCAGTGGCTCAAACACGAGTTCAAAATATGTCAAAACAAGTCTTTTATCATTTCCCCCATAACGTAAAAAGTCTGAGAGGTAGCAATGCAAATTTCAGATCTAAACCAAAATCATTTCTGCTCAAGAGCACCTTCTCTGTCATAGATTCATTTAAAAACGAGTCGCTTGAAAAAAAAAGAAAAAATCTAGAGTTTCAGTTTAATTACATGTGGAAGACGGAAAAATAATTAATCATATATACATAGCCAGTAAACGGAGTCCTTCAGCATCATTTCTATCGTGCACATTACCCGTGGAACATGCCACTAACTAGCTAAATTGACCGAAACGTGGGTTTTTACTCTGTTTTACTTCGTCATTTCATCACACAACCAGATGGATTTTTCAGAATCTGACTCCGGGAGAAATGTATTGGTTCATATACAGATTACATAGTTCCTAGTCTCAGCAAAATGTTTGCTTTGAGAATCAGCGTGTATAAATAAAGGACGCTGCCGCAGCACCCTCTGACTACCGACCTATTTGCACTCTTCTTGCACTCTCCAATACCTTAGAATATACAATCCACGACCAGCTAACAAACTACTTAGCCACAAACTATCTACCAGACGAATGCCAATCCCGGTTCCGTAAACATTGCAGCACAACATCTGCTTTAATAAAATTAACAGATGATCCCAAGCTTGCCATGGATGCACAGGAGACGACTATCAAGTGCTTCTTGGACTTTAACAAAGAATTGGGCACTGTCTACTTCGATATATTACATGCCAGACATAGCAGCCTAAACCTCTCGCGAAGTGCAGTGCAATGGGTTTGCTCATACCTTACGTTTCACCAGGAATGCGTTATATCCGGTCCCATAAAGTTACAATGCAGAGAGATAGTCAAGAGTCCATCAGGGTTCGCTATTAGGTCCTACATTCTTTGCATTATATGTCAATGATGTGTCATCAGTTTTGTTCTACTACAAATACCATATCTAAACTGATGTCGTCCAGTTGTACCTAAGCGCAAAACCAATAAACCTGAAGACAGCTATCGAAAATATCAGGAACGACCTGTGTGCATTATCAAAATCGGCGCAGGAAATAGGGTTAAAGCTCAACCCATCCAAAAATCAGGCGGTACTGGTTGGCCATTATAGACTCATTAGCCCCACATATCTGGAATCCCTACCATGTTTAACCCTAAATGGGACAAACACCAACTTATCTCTCTCAGCAATGAGTCTACGAGTAATAATAAATGAAAATCTAAATTGTACTGGGCACTTAACTGCAATGTGCAGGAAGGCATCAGCATCTCCCCATGCTCTTGACCTGAAAAAGAAACTTGTACAAACACTTATAATTCCAATTATTAATTACAGCGATGTTATCCTGCAAAGTCTTTCTCAGGAAAGACCACTGCGCCTGGAACTGGTTATGAATGCATGTGTTCGTTATATCTGTGATGTTCGACTCTTTGATCATGTCAAACCATCATATATACAGCTCTCTTGGTTGCATGTAGAAAAGCGCAGGGATTTTCCTGTCCTCTGTATTGTCTACTGTCTTGTCAACGTACACAGTCTCTCACGTCTTTCCTCGGCCTTAAGGCTCTTGTCTGAACAAAACGGCAGGAACACCCGTTCCCATCAGAGCAAAATGTTTTCTGTCCCATACGATCGTTCAGTCACTTTCTCGAAGTCCTTATCAGTAGCAAAAACCCGATTCTGGAATAAACTCCCGCAATTTTATTAGAGAATTGAATAACAACTCCAGTTTCAGAAGGCAGTTAATGTCACATTTACTGGGTGGCTCTGAACACTATGGGACTTAACATCTGAGGTCATCAGTCCCCTAGAACTTAGAACTAATTAAACCTAACTAACCTAAGGACATCACACACATCCATGCCCGAGGCAGGATTCGAACCTGCGACCGTAGCGGTCGCGCGGTTCCAGACTGAAGCGCCTAGAACCGCATGGCCACTGCGACCGGCTGTCACATTTACTAAAGCAACAATAATGATTACGGTATGGACTTGTTACCCTTGTACATCTCTCTTTCCAACCAGATTTTCCTCATTTCCCAATATTCTTAGCTGGTACAGTCTCCCTAATTTCCTATCCCCAGAACTCGTGACATCAGGAAACATCTATTTTGTACACCTATAAATTCTTCTTATATCTGCCACTATCATTATGGTTATTATTGGCATTATTAATATCATTTTCGTTACCATTATCATCATGAATGACAGCAACAGCAACCGGCATTAACTTGATTACTTCACGGTCAGTATTATTTACTCACATTGTCAGCAGAGACACTTGAATCATTTTAATACTATTTGTCATATAAAAGTTGTTATTTCTTAGGTAATAATGATTTTAAAAAGGTACTGTATGTGAAACCCCGGTCTGACGTAATAGAGGGCCTGACGGCCTTAATCAGATCCGTTAAATAATTCAATAAACATACGTAGCAAACTTTTATGTTGCGTGGCTCTGGCGGCCGAAGCCTACACACTTTCAGCTTCTTTACATGTAACAACCTTTAGAACAGGATGAAACCTACCTAAAGCACTTAACTCATATTGTTCTGTCAACCAAGAATTTCAATAATTACTAGAAATAATATTCTAAAGACTCATCTTGAAGTTTTACATGGAAATATGTGACTCTACAGATCAACTGAAGTCGAATGTCAATTAAGACTGGGGGATAACACATTTGATTGTTTATAATATTAGTGGTCCATAAGATTTTCATGTCTGTGCCGGTGGAGAGAGAGAAAGAGAAGGAAAAAAAACGTGGCGTGGGGGACAGTAGGGTGGGGGGGGGGGGGGGGGGGGGCGGGGGGAAGAGAGGAGGGAGATAATCGTTAATGAAGTCCTTTTATTTATTTTTGATTAATGGGAATTACATTGTGTAAGTGAAATGATTAAATTGTGCCTTACAGCAGAATAAGACGTCGGCAGTTCTTTGTCAGCCGATGACAGGTGACATGTAGTGATATTAAGCTGCGGAGAAATTCTTGTTTGTAACAAAACTGCTCTGGAAAGAAAGGTAAACATCCACTCACATTTTCTGCATTCTATTGGACAAGGAAAGGTATCCCCTGCTTAATTCCTCCCCCCGCCCATCATAAAGATCAGCAAGTTGCAACTAAAAAATAGTGCCCAGTTTTCTGTCTTCAGCTGTCTTCTAAAAGTGAGTTTATCTGTAGGGTCGATCATCAAGCGCTTTTTCTGCGCATATTCTGTAATAACTTAACCTCGTAGTTCCTCGGTCCTTACATCGGACATAGTGGAAGACGTCATGACTACGTGATTTCATTTGAGTCAGCAGACAACGTTACTCTTAAAATATTCAGTTTTAATCAAATTTGATATTGTTATCATGTATTTGCGAGCTATGGCTTGCCTGAGTCACAGCGTGCGAGTAAAATGAATTCAGCTGCCGAGACCGCGGGCACAGACAGCCGCACAGAAGACTCCATGGCAAACCCTGTTCCCTAATGCTAAACTCTTTCTCTCTCGAGCCCTCTACAGTTCTTATGATTATTCCTGTCTCCAGAGCCACATTTCACTGTCGTTTTGCAATCAAATTAACTGGAGATGTTCAGCCCACTAACTCCACAGCTACTCATATAGCGGAAGTATCGTTTTACGATGAGACCCATTGATTATCACATACGTGCTTTTCGATACTGAGTGTCCTTTTGAAAGTTGGGCATTAATATCTGTCACTCACTGTAGTCTGCTGTGCGGAGTCGTTAACAGCCAATAAATATCCTGAAAGCACCATCCGAGGAGCGTAGCTAAGGAAGGCTACTTTTGGTTTATCGTCCCGCCGACAACAAGGTCATTAGAAACGGAGTACAATCTCGTATTGGGGAAGGGTACTGAACGTATGCTTTTCGAAAGCAACATTCCAGGATGGGCCTTAAACGATTTAGGAAAGCCACGTACAACCAAAATTAGAATGGGGAAACGGATATTGGAATAATTGTCCTTCTGGATGCGGGACCGTGGCTCATCACGGCGCTTCCTTGCAGGGTGTCAAGGACCTGGGCCTCTCCTAGGAGCACTAGCGCCTCATTGTGATTTTTAGGTGGTTTTCCTCGCCATTTTAGGCATATGTTGGCCTGCTCCTCAATCTTCGCCTCGTAAAATACGATACACAATCAGTTAAATTACGGTAACACACAAATCATAGCTTCTTGGATTCATAGACAGGTGACGTGCACGACTTTGCGTCTTTAGGTTAAATGACATTGGGGCAACAGGAAGAGTTTCCGGCCATAAACTCATAATAAAATAATTTTGCTACATCTTAAAAACAGTGGACGCTCTACGACGGGTGAATGTTACGGGAGAGAGAGAGAGACAGAGAGAGAGAGAGAGAGAGAGAGAGAGAGAGAGAGAGAGAGACAGAAAGAGAGAGAGAGAGGGAGAGAGAGAGATTCGGATACAAACAAGTTACCAGTACAAGACTACAAGTATTCAACTCACACGTTTAGCATACTATCTAAGAGGACCACGGTGACGGTCTTACAAGAAATTCTTATGCTCTATTTTTGAGCCACAGGCCACAGTGATAGTATCATTACCGATTTAGCATCTTTAGCAAGTCGTCATCCCATGAGTAGAAAAAGTTACATGGCGACTTGGCTGCTGAACAGGTCACAACGTGTACATAAACTGAAAAAAATTATAAAAGAATTACAACATAAGCCTTTTTTGAGGTGACAGTTTATGCAGTGAATCCTGGTTGAGAGATTAACTGTCACATGATGGAAAAACTATGCATTCTAAAAAGTATAAAGTGCAGAAAGAAAATGTTTTTTTTTTAGTAGTAGGCTCAATTTGGTGATAGGGTGTAATTCATACTTTTACGTTCAACGTTCATGAGGTGCTTTGCTTCGCCGCTTGCGTGTTTTGTATCTGCTAAAAATAGAATAAGCTTCGTGTTTTCTGGTGACAGCGTTGTATAATGTAATGCTTACTTAACAAACGGGACGCTCCTCTTTCTCCTTCACTAAGATGGACAGAAAGCACTTGAATCTGAAGAAAAGCAAGGCTATAGTACCACATTCTATTAACGACAAAGTTTTTTGGTACATAGCTGTTTGGACAGTGGTGGTGGGAGGAGGAATCAGCTGTGGTGTAGTTGCCATCCGAACTAATCTGAGGAAACCAACGGGGTCCTATCAGGATCACTCTCCAAGTATCCTCAAAGCGCTCTCCGTGAGTATACACAACCATATCACCTCAGTTTGTGCCACCTTTCGCCTCTAATATAAAAATCAGTGCAAGTAGTACGAGCACTGCAAAGTGTTCTTTCTTCGGAACAGATGAATCAAAAATTTAAAAAAAGTACCTACGAGCATAAAAATTAATAGAAGA
Source organism: Schistocerca americana (assembly GCF_021461395.2). Lineage (NCBI taxonomy): Eukaryota > Metazoa > Arthropoda > Insecta > Orthoptera > Acrididae > Schistocerca > Schistocerca americana. The sequence continues at coordinate 941,429,447 of NC_060119.1, forward strand.
TCTATACTATGACTCATCAGTCAAAACAGTATGTCACCTTTTAACAGTGTTCTGGCCCACCTTTGGAACGCAATACAAGGTCGATTCTACGCGACACTATTTCGACAAGTCCGCTGGCACGAGATGTATACGAACAGTTTACATAATTCCCGTAAATTACTGGCCGGTAGTGAGTGGCGCGGAGATCGCAACCGATAGCTGTGTTTCATCGGATTCAGATTAGGCGGTGTTGGTGACCAAGACATCTATACGAATTGTGATATCATGCTCCTCAAACTACGATTTTGCCCTTTTGACAGGAGCATTATAATGCCGGGAGAAGCAACCGTCGGGGAAGGCACCCAGCATGACGGCGTGTAAATGATTCGCAACAATGTTCATTTGGTCCACAGTTGTCGTGGTGCTATCGGTTACTGCCTCAAGTCCCATAAGAGCCCAGATGAATATTTCTCATGGTACAATACCTGCACTCATCAGCCTGCCACCGGTGAAAGTCTTGAGTAGCCACTCTCCTGCTTATGTGACTATCGAACTGGTGCGACAACAAACATGATGCACCCGACAAGGTGATACTCTTCTGTCGATCCACAGTGCAATCTCGATGATCCCGTTCCGACTATATTCGTAATTAACGATGTCCTTTTGCCCTTCTGCAGGGCCACGTGTACAGTTATGAGCGCTGAATGGTGTAACCCGAAACTCTTGCGTCTGCACCGGCATTGACACCGTCAGATCTGCCACACATCGCCGTCTATACTGTCTTACAGAGCGGGCAACCTTCTACCTCAACATCCTGCGATGAGGTATGTACGTCCAATACCTTGCAATCTACTGGTGGTTTCACCAACTTTAAACCACTTACCATTGATGCTCACAACAACAACACTCGGACAGCCGACCAGCTTTGCTATTACCTACCTGCTCGTTTCCAATCGCTAGGCATCGCCAAAGTCGCTTATTTCAGTGGATATGCCCATTTTCGTTCCATATCCTCGCTAGAATGATTTGCTGTTCGTCTCTGCTCCACTTATATACTTTACGAATCGCGTCACGCACCTGCAACGGCACCAGGCTGTATTCATTGTCGACGTGGACAGCGGCCATGTTTCTACCCATCAGTGTGCGTGATATACACTCCTGGAAATGGAAAAAAGAACACATTGACACCGGTGTGTCAGATCCACCATACTTGCTCCGGACACTGCGAGAGGGCTGTACAAGCAATGATCACACGCACGGCACAGTGGACACACCAAGAACCGCGGTGTTGGCCGTCGAATGGCGCTAGCTGCGCAGCATTTGTGCACCGCCGCCGTCAGTGTCAGCCAGTTTGCCATGGCATACGGAGCTCCATCGCAGTCTTTAACACTGGTAGCATGCCGCGACAGCGTGGACGTGAACCGTATGTGCAGTTGACGGACTTTGAGCGAGGGCGTATAGTGGGCATGCGGGAGGCCGGGTGGACGTACCGCCGAATTGCTCAACACGTGGGGCGTGAGGTCTCCACAGTACATCGATGTTGTCGCCAATGGTCGGCGGAAGGTGCACGTGCCCGTCGACCTGGGACCGGACCGCAGCGATGCACGGATGCACGCCAAGACTGTAGGATCCTACGCAGTGCCGTAGGGGACCGCACCGCCACTTCCCAGCAAATTAGGGACACTGTTGCTCCTGGGGTATCGGCGAGGACCATTCGCAACCGTCTCCATGAAGCTGGGCTACGGTCCCGCACACCGTTAGGCCGTCTTCCGCTAACGCCCCAACATCGTGCAGCCCGCCTCCAGTGGTGTCGCGACAGGCGTGAATGGAGGGACGAATGGAGACGTGTCGTCTTCAGCGATGAGAGTCGCTTCTGCTTTGGTGCCAATGATGGTCGTATGCGTGTTTGGCGCCGTGCAGGTGAGCGCCACAATCAGGACTGCATACGACCGAGGCACACAGGGCCAACACCCGGCATCATGGTGTGGGGAGCGATCTCCTACACTGGCCGTACACCACTGGTGATCGTCGAGGGGACACTGAATAGTGCACGGTACATCCAAACCGTCATCGAACCCATCGTTCTACCATTCCTAGACCGGCAAGGGAACTTGCTGTTCCAACAGGACAATGCACGTCCGCATGTATCCCGTGCCACCCAACGTGCTCTAGAAGGTGTAAGTCAACTACCCTGGCCAGCAAGATCTCCGAATCTGTCCCTATTGAGCATGTTTGGGACTAGATGAAGCGTCGTCTCACGCGGTCTGCACGTCCAGCACGAACGCTGGTCTAACTGAGGCGTCAGGTGGAAATGGCATGGCAAGCCGTTCCACAGGACTACATCCAGCATCTCTACGATCGTCTCCATGGGAGAATAGCAGCCTGCATTGCTGCGAAAGGTGGATATACACTGTACTAGTGGCGACATTATGCATGCTCTGTTGCCTGTGTCTATGTGCCTGTGGTTCTATCAGTGTGATCATGTGAAGTATCTGACCCCAGGAATGTGTCAATAAAGTTTCCCCTTCCTGGGACAATGAATTCACGGTGTTCTTATTTCAATTTCCAGGAGTGTATCATCCCCTCTCTGCGACCTGTGAATTACGTGAACACTCTAATCATGACTGATTATGATTTATAAGTTAAAGTACACTGTGTTTCGCCGATTAGCTGGAGCATATTTCTGATGCCGGTCACCATTCTGCCTTTTGTGTAGCCCAGTGTCAGTGCACTGATCGTGTGAAGGAAGGAAGGAAGCAAGGAAGGAAGACTGGGTTTAACGTCCCGTCGACATCGGGGTCTTTAGAGACAGGTCACAAGATCGGATGATGTCAAGAATGGCTAAGAAAATCGCCTACACTATGTGATCAAAACTATACGGACACCCCCCGTAAACATACTTTTCTCATATTAGGTGAATTAGGTGTCTCCTACTGCCAGTTACTCCATACTAGCGACCTCAGTAGTCATTAGACATCGTGAGAGAGCAGAATGGGGCGCCCGGCGGAACTCACTTGATTGGGTGTCACTTGTGTTATTCGTCTGTTCGTGAGATTTCCACTCTCCTAAACATCCCTAGGTCCACTGTTTCCTATGTGATAATGAAGTGGAAACGTGAACGGACACGTACAGCACAAAAGCGTACACGCCGATCTCGTCTGTTCACTGACAGAGACTGCCGACAGTTGAAGAGAGTCGTAATGTGCAATAGGCAGACATCTATGCAAATCATCACAGGAATTACAAACTGCATCAAGAGTACTATGACAGTTAGACGAGAGGTGAGAAAACTTGGATTTCATGGTCGAGAGGCTGCTCATAAGCCACACATCACGTCGGTAAATGCCAAACAACGCCTCGCTTGTTGTAATGCGCGTAAACATTGGACGATTGAACAGTGGAAAAACGCTGTGTGGAGGGGCGAATCACGGTACACAATGTAGCGATCCTATGGCAGGGTGTGGGTATGGCGAATGCCCGGTGAACGTCATCTGCCAGCGCATGTAGTGCCAACAGTAAAATTGGGAGGCGGTGGTGTTATGATGTGGTCGTGTTTTTCATGGAGGGGGCTTGCATCCCTTGTTGTTTTGCGTGGCACTATCACAGCACTGGCCTACATTGATGTTTTAAGCACCTACTTGCTTCTCACTGTTGAAGAGCAATTCGAGGATGGCGACTGCATCTTTCAACACGATCGAGCAATTTTTCATAACGCACAGCCTGTAGCGGAGTGGTTAAACGACAATAACATTCATGTAATGGACTGGTCTGCCCAGAGTCCTGACCAGACTCTTATAGAACACCTCTGGGATGTTTTGGAACGTCTTTCAGTGTGAATAATTTGATTTTATACTCGTTGACAAGTAGCAACGCTGTCTGTGGAAAACATTACCTGGAACATTAAGTATAGGAAACAACAAAATGTGGACACGCTAACATCATGTATCACTAGCATGTCGTGACGATAGATTCCATGAGCATACATGCGCCTCGTTTGACGACATCATTTATTATCCTGCTGCATAATGTCAGCTGATTTGGGAGATACACCTCAGGTAACACAGCGTATTTTCTTGCTAGATAGCAAGACACAATGTAAAGCCCAAATCAGCGCAATAAGATTGTTCAATTTGCAGCTCCAACAGAATGTCAGCTATCGTGACAGAAAGTGTATGTGAATGAAGTTGCCCGATTTGATGGTGCATCTTTGAGGAATGTCTAAAATGAATGGCATACTCTTCGCAGTCATGTAATATTGTGAAGATCAGTTGTCGTAAAAAATCCTAACAGAAGGGAACATAGACGAGTGCAGCAATTGTCAATGATTTCAACCCGCAGGCATTGTTGCTGTCAGCAAACAGAGGTTCACTCAACCAGCTTCTGAGCGAACAATACGAAGAGAATTGCATGCAGGAGGCAGGTACTTGGATTCGTATACCTCATAAACGGGCCGTTTCTCAAAAAAATCGAATGTGTGTGAAATCTTATGGGATTTAACTGCTAAGGACATCAGTCCCTAAGCTTACACACTACTTAACCTAAATTATCCTAAGGATAAACAAACACACCCATGGCCGAGGGAGAACTCGAACCTCCGCCGGGACCAGCCGCACAGTCCATGACTTCAGCGCCACAGACCGCTCGGCTAATCCCGCGCAGCGGCCGTTTCTCACAGCGATATATAAAGCTGAACTTCTTCAATTCGCCAAACAGCCGAGAAACTGGAAGGTAGCTTACCAGAAGCGTGGCGCGCGTGCACACACACACCCACCCACCCACACACACACACACACACACACACACACACACACACACACACACACACACACAGATCAGATAAATTATCCCCCAACTGACAGTTTTCGCCAAACATTCAAAATTAACGCTACACTGTACATAGACAAAACGATGAACAAGCGACAATAACATAGAGTGTCTCTAAGAGTATGGCGACATAAATGCTTTCTCAAATCTTATTTTGTATATAAATCGTGTGAAAATAGGTGAGGGTATAGTAAAAAGGCGTAGAAAACAGTATATACTATTACAAAAGGAAAAAAAAAAACACATAGAAGAAGCACAACTGGACGAAATACGTAAGTACAGGACGTGCATAACCACTAGTCACGAAAAGGTGTTTTTAAAAGTAAGAGCATTCTTTACGATCACTTTGTAGATGGAATGCTGTAAAACGATAAGAAGCATGAAAACAAGTGGACCTGTAGAAATCCGCTTTCAGAAGTAATGTACGCTCCTGGAAATGGAAAAAAAAACACATTGACACCGGTGTGTCAGACCCACCATACTTGCTACGGACACTGCGAGAGGGCTGTACAAGCAATGATCACACGCACGGCACAGCGGACACACCAGGAACCGCGGTGTTGGCCGTCGAATGGCGCTAGCTGGGCAGCATTTGTGCACCGCCGCCGTCAGTGTCAGCCAGTTTGCCGTGGCATACGGAGCTCCATCGCAGTCTTTAACACTGGTAGCATGCCGCGACAGCGTGGACGTGAACCGTATGTGCTGTTGACGGACTTTGAGCGAGGGCGTATAGTGGGCATGCGGGAGGCCGGGTGGACGTACCGCCGAATTGCTCAACACGTGGGGCGTGAGGTCTCCACAGTACATAGATGTTGTCGCCAGTGGTCGGCGGAAGGTGCACGTGCCCGTCGACCTGGAACCGGACCGCAGCGACGCATGGATGCACGCCAAGACCGTAGGATCCTACGCAGTGCCGTAGGGGACCGCACCGCCACTTCCCAGCAAATTAGGGACACTGTTGCTCCTGGGGTATCGGCGAGGACCATTCGCAACCGTCTCCATGAAGCTGGGCTACGGTCCCGCACACCGTGAGGCCGTCTTCCGCTCACGCCCCAACATCGTGCAGCCCGCCTCCAGTGGTGTCGCGACAGGCGTGAATGGAGGGACGAATGGAGACGTGTCGTCTTCAGCGATGAGAGTCGCTTCTGCCTTGGTGCCAATGATGGTCGTATGCGTGTTTGGCGCCGTGCAGGTGAGCGCCACAATCAGGACTGCATACGACCGAGGCACACAGGGCCAACACCCGGCATCATGGTGTGGGGAGCGATCTCCTACACTGGCCGTACACCACTGGTGATCGTCGAGGGGACACTGAATAGTGCACGGTACATCCAAACCGTCATCGAACCCATCGTTCTACCATTCCTAGACCGGCAAGGGAACTTGCTGTTCCAACAGGACAATGCACGTCCGCATGTATCCCGTGCCACCCAACGTGCTCTAGAAGGTGTACGTCAACTACCCTGGCCAGCAAGATCTCCGGATCTGTCCCCCATTGAGCATGTTTGGGACTGGATGAAGCGTCGTCTCACGCGGTCTGCACGTCCAGCACGAACGCTGGTCCAACTGAGGCGCCAGGTGGAAATGGCATGGCAAGCCGTTCCACAGGACTACATCCAGCATCTCTACGATCGTCTCCATGGGAGAATAGCAGCCTGCATTGCTGCGAAAGGTGGATATACACTGTACTAGTGGCGACATTGTGCATGCTCTGTTGCCTGTGTGTATGTGCCTGTGGTTCTGTCAATGTGATCATGTGATGTATCTGACCCCAGGAATGTGTCAATAAAGTTTCCCCTTCCTGGGACAATGAATTCACGGTGTTCTTATTTCAATTTCCAGGAGTGTAGATTCAAGTGAGCAATCGAAACAAAATAAATAAAATGCATGTTACAATTTTTAGACAACGAACTTTGTGTGATACTTTTCAGAAATAAATCGGGGCCCCACAGAAGATGAGACACTGGTGTCAAAACATGTTTGGATAAATAGAACAAGAAATAGATTGTGATTTGCAGAAGAAAATTGTTCAAATGGCTCTGAGCACTATGGGACTTAAATTCAGAGGTCATCAGTCCCCTAGAACTTAGAACTACTTAAACCTAACTAACCTAAGGACATCACACACATCCATGCCCGAGGCAGGATTCGAACCTGCGACCGTAGTGGTCGCGCAGTTCCAGACTGTAGCGCCTAGAATTGCTCGGCCACTCTGGCCGGCTTTGCAGAAGAAATCCAGTCAAATGTCGGAAAAGGACTGTACCTCGCAAAGCGTGGGGTAGAAAATTTAATTTTTTTAACTCGTTCAACATAGCTGGAAAGATTGGAAAACCAAGTTTTACCAAAAAAAATATATGTTAGGCAAACTTCCTAAACTCAAAAAACTTTTAAAATTTCGAATTTTTTTCAGTTGGTTCACAAAATCTCAATTTCTTGTGCTCCTAGCGCCTTAGCGCCTGTTTTCTTTTCAAAAGAGCACAAAAATCTCTACTACTTTGATTGCTACAATTTTATTCCGCACCAAATACCAAGGGCACTACATTTCGTCAAAAAGCAACGATTTTATAGATTTTATGCAAAATGGTAAAGTACCTAGTTTTTGACCACGTTCGATTCCGTATCTGTTTATTGTTATTATTTATTATTTTTGTTATTAGCGAATTTTCCGATTGGAGAACGATAAGCAGGTGATTTTTCAATATTTCTTAGGATCTTCTCATTTTTCCAATATTTGTTCATTTTCTCCCCAAAGGCCTTCCTTCATCCTTCGGTCCACTTTGGTCGGTGCGGTTTTGATTCTATCTCTGGAATAAACTTCCACTTATCAGTTTTACTTCTGAATGTATCCTTGTCTGATGTGTTTGTTATGGCAATTTTTGCTTTTGTCAAATCCTTCTTAACTTCAGTTACCCAAGGTGTTGATGTTGAAAGGAATGGCACATAGTCCAGTAGAAGTTTAGTTAGTCTGTTTCCAGGTCATCTGTCTACCTGTCCATAGAACTTCATTCGTCTCTTTCTGAGGTCAGTATCTATGCTTGATACTTTTTCTGTTCTCTCAATGGTTTTCAGTCTGTATCCATCTCGTGCGAATCGTTGTCCCAGAATTTTCCTAATAATCTTCTCTCTACTTTCTTAATTTCTTGCATGTGTTTATATAGTAGAAATAAATTATATATTATGTTGTACATTGGAAATGAACAGCTTTCGTTGCGGCATGGTCAGTATACATAGCAACGCTGACATCATGAAGAGGGGAAAAATTATGAAAAGAATGATTGGACGCAAATTCCAGAATGGAGAAGTTCTATAGGAAAGACAAGGTTGTGACTCTCCTTTCTGCGATCATTGTTGTAAAAGCTCTGACAACTACAGTTCCTCCTGTTCATCTTTTAACTCTTTTCCAAAGGATTTGTTTAATGAAACAACATGAAGAAGAATTACAGGCCTTTCTCAAATAAGAACTTGCTCCTTTCCAAAGGTCTTTGTGCTCAGGAAAGGACACGCGAATGGAAACAAAGTTTTCATTCTACAAAGCCTTTGTTCCTGTGAAGGACGTGAACTGAGATGCACCGAATAAATTTTTTGTCTTTGTTGTAGGGTATATTATAAGCAAATTAACTTGCTCTCGAAATGTTTCTTTCAAATCAACAGCCCAAAGCTGTGTCTCCTACCTGCAACGTCATTTTGGATTTTAATTTGCTATTGTATTTGAAGGAGAACCCATGCGATGGAGAGAAATGTAGAACAAAGAATCCAGAGAGGATTTGTAGGTCTTCGGTCGAAGTTGTAATCGTATCACAGATGGTAAACCAAGTCCTTCAGAACAAGTTTTTGTACGACGAACGAAAAAAGATCGTTTGTTCAAACTTTTTAAAAAGGTATTTGGAGATTGTATTGTTGAGGTGGACCAGGCACAAGGAGATGCTGACGTTATTATTGTAACATCTGCCATTTCAAGAAACGAAAATTTTGGAAGCGCGCTAATGACTGGTTTAGGACAAGGAATCAAAATTTATTTTTTCTAATGTCGGGAAGAGGATGTGCAGAAGACGAATGGTTTCAGACAGCATCCTTCAGTTAGACAGTGAATATATTCTGTTCACACACATGGTTAGTGGACGTGATATGATATCCGCTTTTTTGTGTCAAGGAAAAATACAAATGGTTCAAATGGCTCTGAGCGCTATGGGACTTAACTTCTGAGGTCATCAGTCCTCCAGAACTTAGAACTACTTAAACCTAACTAACCTAAGGACATCACACATGTCCATGCCCGAGGCAGGATTCGAACCTGCGACCGTAGCGGTCGCGCGGTTCCAGAATGTAGCGCCTAGAACCGCTGGGCCACTCAGCCGGCGGAAAAATAGTTTTGCAACATTATTAAGAAACATGAACACTTAAGCTCAGCACTTGTTATGTTCGAGAAGCCAAACGCTACTGTCATGAAATGATAGAAGCAGGTGAACAGATTATTCCCGCATTGTATAGTGACGTCTGCAGTTCCCAGGCGCTAGAAGATTTACAGTATCGGCTCTTATCCAAGTCAGTCACAATAACCAAATTGAATTTTGCCACGTTGCAGCGCACAAAAGATGTTGCAAAACATTATTCGTTACGGAGTTTCCAGCGCGTTCAAAGTTTGAATGGAAAACCTCTTGTGAAATGGGGCTAGACTCGGAGTAACCATGGTCAGAGGCCTGTTATGATCAGCCGAGATCCGGTCCTTGTGTCAGTTCTCCACGTTGTTTCGTGCTCATTTAAGTCCAGCTGTGGCGGAATGTACTCCTGCAGAAAAATCTTCCATTTCCAAGGACAGCAGTAGAGTCAAATGCGGAATCGTGCTAGAAATTTTATATGAAGTAAGTGAATAAGGCGTTGGTTTTACGGAATTTTTGCGGAAACATATGTCTAAATCAACGAACTAGAAGAGTCTGACTCACTATCAGAAGAACAGGGATATCTGGGACCCACTCCACCTGCTTACCCTATTTCTACTTCTCGAGGCAAGCTTGATCGATCAGAACGTTGGAAGAGACTAATATTTCCACCAATCCACCGCATGTGCGCCAAAGGATGATCACACCCAGAGTGATTGAATACCGCAAAGTGACATGCTCAGTCGCAGTATGTAACGCAATACATATTTCTACTATAAGGTTCAGTCAATTGAAAAAGTAAAATTACACATATCCTCCTATGTGCAGGCTATAGTTCATGTTACATTTGTTGAGCATGGGCGTAGTATGGAACGTTAGCAGAGCTTGGTTAAGTATCACTGTTCCTTTCTCTTCCCTAGGTAAGTCGTGGCGGCATGTGTCTGAGCGATGGAGGTGCCAGTGACTAACGTTACCAAGGAAGAACAACTGGGTGTGATACGCTTTCCTTGCGCGGAATGTGTCTGTCCAGTGGACATACACAGGAGAACGCAGGATGTGTGTGGTGCGAAGTGTGTTTCAGACAAAGTAGTGCGTAAGTGGTGTCGGTGTTTTATGGTGGCAGGGAGACACTGATGGATCATGCACGATCCGGGCAGGCGACGAATCATATTCCTGATGAGACAGCTGCTGCTATTGATAGTTGCATTCAAACTGATAGACGGGTCACATTGGATACCATTAGTGCTCAAGTATTTGTGGTCCATGACAGTGTGCATGATATTGTGGCTATAGACTTGGTTACCGGAAGGTTTGTGCTCATTCGATCCCCAAATTTTTCTCGAGGAACAGCGACACAACAGAATGGAAATCTCACTGAACCATTTGACGCAAGGGCGACAATTTCGTTTCCAAAATGATAGCCGGAGATGACTCCATTTGCCCACTGCTTCCATCGGAACCCAAATGTGAGAGTATGCAGTGGAAGCAAGCGTGGTCGCCTAAAACAAAGAGAATCCGTTCCGCAACATCGGCTGTTAACGTCATGCTGACTAGCTCTTCCCAAAATGAGAAATGATAAACGCCAACAAGTATTGCGACGTTCTCCGACAGCTGCGGATAGCAATCAAGCAAGAGCGGGGGGTAATCTCACAAAGGGCATCGTCTCTTTGCACGACAGGCCTCATGTTGCCAAACACAGGATCTTTTGGCGTCGTGGAAATGGGAAGAGCTAGACCATCGCTTTGCATCGGATGAAGAAGGGCAGTAAGCTGTGACAGAGTGGTTCCATACTCAACCCAAGGAGTTCTTCTTCCAGGGCATTCATCATCTCGTACCAACATGGTATAAGTGTCTCAGCAGCCATGGTCATTATATGTAGCTCTATCCAGTCTATATAATAAAGTGTATACGTGAAAATGGACCTTTCCATTTGACTGCGCCTTATACATAAACAGAAACTGAATTAAAAGTTGTCAAAAACTAGGATTTCTTCCATTTTGCACAACATTTGAAAAATCGTTGTTTTTTGACAAACTGTAGCGTCCTAGGAATTGGGTGCTTTAAATAAGCTATAGTAATCGAATATGTAAATAATTTTGTGCCCTTTTGAAAAGGAAATAGACGCTAAAGCTCTCTAGGAACACAAGACACAGAGATTTTTTGAGAAAACTGAAACAAGTTCGAAATTTTCAGAGTTTAGCCAAATTAATTTTGTTCACAAAACTTGGTTTTCGTATCTTTCGAACCGTATGAGGGTGAAAAAAATTAAGTCACTTACGCCAAATTTTGCAAGGTATACCAACAACTTTACAGGACTAAAGGTAGGGTTTAAAAACCGAAATTTAAAACGGAAACAGAAGCTTCCAACTCCAGCAAAATGATTACCTAAATGACTGTTACCAGTTTTCTTATGAAAACTGTAAAAAACGACAGAAAACGCGATACTGAATATCGCTTGCTGTATTGCAGCACAGTGTTACCACGTGTATTTCCCCTGTTACGTCAAAAAAGCATCGCGCGTGATTTCAACTCTCCCCACATTCACGAAGAAACAAAATGTCCTTTATTTCTAGGCCGCTTTCGCCATCCGTGAGACCAGTGCTGGTAAATTACGTGGCTTCACAGCCGCACTAGCGGCAGGTGTCCCGCCACCACGGGGGTCCGCCGTAATTAAAGACTGGCCAGGGCTGGCGTGGCGCGGACAACGCCCAACCCAGCGGCGCCCAGGCCGCACTAACTCACCAGAGGAGCCGCGGCGCTTCTGGCCGCACCCACCGCGTTGTCTCAGCTGCGTTACGTCGCGAAACGCAGGGTCGCTGCTCCAGCAGTTGCGTGCTCCGACGTTGCCAGTAATGAATGTGCTGACCTATGAGCGACTTGTTTAAATACTTTCAAGCGACTGCCGTTTCTACTTGTGTTCGGGAAAATAAGTGTGGTATTAAGAGCTGGACCGAATTACTGAATTGCTGCACTCGCTTCATACACACTCACTCACATGCACACGTACACACACACAAACACACACACACACACACACACACACACACACACACACACACACACACATAGACAATACAATCACATACACCCACCTCCAAATGGTCGAAAAGAGACGGGGACCAAACCAAAAGCGCTTTTTATTAGACTACTTCATATGTCCCGCCGCTTAGTCCTGGCCCCTCTGTTTGACGCCAAAGCGACGGCTTTCAGGTTAGCTGGCTGAAATGTAAAAATTGCTCAGTGCAGAGGTAGCCTTCATCTCTCATACAGCAGTGACAGGACCACTAAGCGTATATCCTCCATACCCTCATCATTCCCTCAGTAGATGTGACACTGCGGTGTGGTTTGGAATTTAAATCGTAGCGTTAGCACAACGTCTGGCTATACCGTTGTCTGATAAAGACTCGTGACAATAATTTCTTGTCCCACGACGATGTGAACAGCTTACATCCCAAGTCCAGTGCCACAGCACAAGCATGCTTTAGCGACCTCAGCAAAACATACAGTAAGAGCATTGCCCGCGAAGAGCAAGGTCCCTGATACGAGATACTGTGCAATACATAGTTTTAATCTATAAGGATCTTCTAGGCGCAAGCAGCTTCGTAAAATTCCACCTATTGTGCGATAGTATTATCATCACATTCGATATCAGGTCTTACATTATTTTTGTCGTTATTGGTTTTAATGTCCAATAAGCCATGCCAACCTGCGCGGTAAACCTGGATTCTCCATCGAAAAAGTTACCGCTACAACATCGTGAGGAAACATCTCTTCAGACTGATAGGAATAAATTTAAGCCCACAGCAAACTAAAGTTTAGAGTGTGAAACATAACCATACGGTGATGATGATGTTTGATTTGTGGGGCGCTCAACTGCGCGGTCATCAGCGCCTGTACAAAGTCCCAATTTTGACACACTCCATTTTCTTTTCACATCCAATCTAGTCACTCTCACAAATGATGATGATGATGATGATGATGATGAAATGATGAGGACAACATAAACACCCAGTCCTCGGGCAGAGAAAATCCCCAACCCGGTCGGGAATCGAACCCGGGACCCCGTGATCCAGACGCAGCAACGCCAGCCCCTACACTACGAACAGCGGAATTAATAATAACCATACGATGTTGCAGTGTCTAAGGAACATGGCATCATATTTCTTACAAACACAGGCACTGCAATATCGCATTTACCCACCAATACCAGGCTAGTGACTTTCGATCTAATGTCTCCCATGTACGGAAATTACAGAAGGTGCATGAGTGCAGATTAAAGGCGCATGGACGGCGACGTATGGAAGTCTGGGATAAGCCGTGAAGCGTGAACGGATAGCTGAAGTGTTGCCGGCACGGTATCTCAGCGAGTTCGGTCAGAGGGTTAGCTGCCCTCTGTAATGAAAAACTGAGTGGATAGATTAACGACGAACTTGAATAGGTGTCGTGAGACGTCCGTTCCGAAAGAATACAACGAACAAAATGAGACTAAAAATTGTTTAAGGTGGCCGCTTGCGACAAGTGAGAAATCCAAGTTCACTTCCCGGTGCGGTGTAAATTTTCAATTTAGTCATTCCATTCTACGGTTGGTGGTTGCCCGTATTCAAAACCGCGAATACATTTCCTGTAAAATGGAGACTTTTTCCCGCGTCATCCTGCAGGCAGGATACTACGAAACCACGCGAATATTAATTCGTCCCAGGAAGAAGCATCTACCATCTACACAGTAAGCGATAATGAACCACAGAAAAAGTATGAAGTATTAGGCAGGAGAGTTTACCTCGCGATATGTCACATCAAGACGAAACAAATAACTTAAGTACAGATTAATCTCAGAATAGGGCTGAAAGATTACAGGGAGATCTGGGATCAGAAAAATTAGAAACCCTTGACAGTTAATCGTAGAACACGATCCCGAGGCTTGAAGACGAGGTTTCTGCCATCGGAATTTGGAATATGCAAACGCAGTAAATGGTATTAGTTGTCACTGACCCACAGGCTGGAGAAAACAGCGATACAGACGTTTAATAAGAACACGCAAATATCTGTAAACTGATTCCAGACTCAAATTATCAAGTTCAACTTCCTTCATCGACTCAGAAGCAGAGAACGAGCTGTTTACAACGGAAACTTTCCTGCATTTCGCAAAAAAGACTGTGCCTTTACGCTGCCTCCAAGACAGACAAAAAGATCTTGATCAGTGGAACGAATCGGGACCCATGTAATCAGTTTGATCCAACCTTGTAGATAAGATACGCTAACTGAGCGTACTTAGTTAGTACAAAAATATCCACGATCAGTTTCGATCTTTTGTCTCAAATCTTATACACGACATATTTTGGTGGAGAACAAGGGTAAGTCTGGTAAACTGCTCTTCCACTTCCACTGGGCTGATCCTTTTCGATTAACTACAACCGTATCATAAGAACACGATTCAAAATCAAAAAACAAGTGATCACTAATTCACCTCGGTGAAGAGTTCTCTAACGCGAATGGTTCCGTTTCGTTTTCTTTGCATGTACAGTTCGTCGTCGGTGACAATACACGTATCTGGCCAAGCCCCCTCTGGCTGCAATGTTGCCCAGCATAGAGATCAATCTTCCTGGCATATGAAATCTGTGAGCCGGATCGGGACTCGAACCCAGCACCTTCGCCTTTACAGACAACGCTCATATCAGCTGAGATTCCGAGCTGTCTAACTGGAAGTTTCAAAACAGATCACATTCGTGTGGAGAGCGAGTGACTTATTCTGGAGTCACGTAGATGTATGTCCTCTTGGGGGATGTTACACGCTAACTGCACCCGATATTACCAGTAATGTAGAACTGACGAGACACCATCGCATTTTTCACGTGTGGTCACTGAAGGATAAGTCTGTGTTCGTGCTGGCAACGGTGGCTGACAATCACCTTGGAAAGCCTGTTGGAAAATGTGGTGTGTGTGTGTGTGTGTGTGTGTGTGTGTGTGTGTGCGCGCGTATGTGTGAGCAGCGGTTTTATCCTTCTGGAAGTGCACTGTGCCGTAACACAGAAGGAACGGCAAGAGAATGAGCTGGATATTGTTCTCAATCAGTGGAGTTCTGGTTCATCCTGAATATGCCTCGTAGCACCTTTCACAGAATGCTGCTATACCATAAACGATAAAGTCCAAATTTTTAATCCTATGAAGATTGTATCGCGCTTTTCATTTCATCTAAACTTAATTCCGCGTCAGTATATAGTTCGTAGTACTATTGTAATCGCAAAAGCGCGGTTATGTCCGCCACAAAAGTGTACTTTTGAAATACGCTCTTTCTGTTCACGCGATAGAGTGATGTTGCGCCCAGACGTAGTGGCTCTTAGCTTTCGTTCGGAATCCATCTCAACGTTTCTTTAATGAAATTCTTCCAATGATTCTTCTGACACTGCGCCTGCACGAGTGGTGACGTTCTGAAAGATCATGCAGTGGTTACCACACTGGACTCGCATTCGGAAGGACGACGGTACAAATCCGGGTCCGACCATCCTGATTTCCTTAAAATTGCATATGACAAATGCTGGGATGGTTCCTTTAAAAGGGCACGGCCGATTTCCTTCTCCATCCTTCCCTAGTCCGAGCTTGTGCTCCGTTTCTAATGACCTCTTTGTCGACGGGTGATAAAGACTAATCTCCTGCTCCTCAACGGTCACCCTCAATGCTGGTGGGGACCTGTAAACTAATTCACTTTCCAGAACGAAATTTTCACTATGCAGCGGAATGTGCGATGCTATAAAACTTCCTCGTAGATTAAAACTGTGTGCCGGACCTTGTCTCGAACTCGAGACCTTTGCCTTTCGCGGCCAAGTGCTCTACTGACTGAGCTACCCAAGCACGACCCAAGCTCCCGTTCTCACAGCTTCAGTTCTGCCAGTACCTCGTCTGCTACCTTCCGAACTCTCTCCTACGAACCTTGCAGAACTAGCACTCCTGGTGGAGTGGCCGCGCGGTTAGAGGCGTCATATCACGGACCGCGCGGCCGCTCCCGCCAAAGGTTCGAGTACTCCCTCGGTCATGCATGTGTGCGTGTGTGTGTGTTGTTCTTGGTATAAGTTAGTTTAAGTAGTCTCTAAGTCTTGGGACCGATGACCTCAGCAGTCTGGTCCCTTAGGAATTCACACACACACACACACACACACACACACACACACACACACACACACGCAAACACTAGCACTCCTGGAAGAAGAGATGTTGCGGAGACGTGGATTAGCCGCAGCCAGTTCAGTTGTGCAGGAAACACTTGCTGTATGACCATTCAAGAGTATTTTCATGTTCAGTAATATGAAGTATTAATGTCCACTTATTCGTGGAGTGTGTTCGCCTTTTGCCTTTACGACTACATAAACTCTACTGGTGACACTTTGAAACAGATATCTGTATTTGGAGCAATTTCAGCCTATTCTTCATCAAGAGCCGACACCAGAAAAGGCAGCGATGTTTGACGCTGGGTTCTGGAAGGAAGTCGGCGTTCTAACTTATCCCAGAGGTGCCCCGTTGGGTTCAGATAGGGGCTTCGAGCGGGCCAGTCCACTTCAGTAATGCTACTGTCCACAAATCATTGCCTCACATATATTGTTTTATCACAGGGTGCAGTGTCGTGCTGAAACAAACGATCATCGTCTTCGAATTGTTTCTCTACAGCATGCAGTACACAATTTTGTAAAATGTATTCATTTCCTTCCGCATTTAGCGTTTACTTAAGCCGAATAAGGCGATCGCACCCTAAACCGAGAAATACCCCTATCTCATCCCTATTTCAGTGCTCAGACTCGGCATGGAGGCAAGTAATGTTCTCCGCAAACTGAAACCCATCCATCGGACTGGGACGGGGTATAGTGTCACTCATCACTTTTTTCAACTCACTCTTTTCCAGCCGTCCACTGACCATTTGCGTCGCTCTTTATACTACCTCAACCTCCGCTAAGCGATGACTACAGACATGTGTGGCTTAGAAGGAGCTGCAGGGCCATTCTACCACACACTTTTTAACTTAGTATGCACAGTCATTGTGCTATCTGGAATGCTCGTAGCACTTTGGAACTCTCTAGTGATTCCTTCCATTGAATTCATGCGATTTTTGGCACCCACCCTCAGCAACGCTCGAGGGTCCCTGTTCGTCAGCAGATGAGGTCTTCCTGGTCTTGGTCCAGATGTAATTTCTTCTTGTTTTCACTCCAAAACCACATCACCTACGTCTATGTGGGCAGTGTTGGAAGGATTTAAACGTCCTTGACGGATCTGTTATTCAGATGACATCCAGTGACCTGTCTGAAACCACTGAGCTCTCCTAGCCAACATATTTTACTGTTAATGCTTCTCTCCTGACAGCACGATACACCCCGCATCCTCTTAAATTGGCGTGTCAGGCTCTCGTGACAAGTAGTGGTCACTTAGGATTTACGTAGGGATGTCCGGATAGTTCTGATCATTCAGTTTATATTGATAAGACTACAGTCAGAATGTGAGGCACATCTCTCCATTGGTAACATGCAACTACGGCCACTTTTACAGCTGGAGCCAGCGGCGGCTGCACGCCGACAGCTGTTATCGATTGCCGGCAGGCACGCCCCGGTCCGGGCCCGGCGCTGCGGGCCATCTCCTTGAAGAGAGGAGAGAAGTAAGAGGGCAGAGGAGAGGAGAGAAGTAGGTCAGCGGAGCGGCCGCCGCACGTGGACCATCGACCGCGCGGGCGCGATCGGAAAGCCATCTGGGCGCCGGCCAACTTGGGCGGGCGGTCACGCGAAATTACTCACAGAAAACGTGAGCGCGCTGCTCGCTTTACGAGGACTGCGCTTATTGCGTTCCTCGCTTTGACCCTTTGCGAAAGGAGCCGCCGGCCGCTCTAGCAAAACCGGCTTTCGACAGTTTATGCAACTAATACCGTATTTTGTTTATCTGAAGAGAATTAATATGCTCAAAAGCACTATGAAAATATATAGATGAATTGTACAGTAACAATAAGTGAATTTTCTAATGAGTCAATATGCAGCAAATCGGACTCTACCGCAAAGCTGAAATCTTTTTAAATATGAAAGCTCGTGTCTGCTGAGCGTCATACCTGAATACAGATGAGGGAAGGCGAGGATTACACACAAATGCACATTGAAATGTATAGTAACTTGCAGAAAGTAAAAGGCATTTCAGACAGAACGTCACATTTCAAATGAAACACCAGTATTTGAAAATACACGAACATAATAATTCTGATTGGTTCTATATAATAAAGAGTGGAATTATTAAAACTTGATTATGGCTTTTCCAGTCTGTTTCTGCTTAGGCAGATATCTCTTGTCTACTTGCACGTTCGCAAACAATTTTCACGCGCGCTTTCTTCTTCGACACGTTTTCCTGCTTTTAGTATTTATTTATGGCTCTACAAATTTCCTGAGCGAAGCACAAGCTTACAGATTGTATAAATTCATAAGACTTAGTAGATCATTAGGGAATTCTGGGGTCAGTCGCAATATCATTTAGTTTCTTTTGCAATGAGCAATGTACTTATACTCACGAAAATTATGCAACTAATTGAATAAAATCTTCGTTTCTTAGCAGTTATAAATACAATTATTATGAAGATATGTTTTATACAGTATTTAAAGAAAGGGAAGCAGTGGTTGGGAAGGGAATGAGACAGAGTTGTAGCCTATCCCCGACGTTATTCAATCTGTATATTGAGCAAGCAGTGAAGGAAACAAAAGAAAAATGCGGAGTAGGTATTAAAATCCATGGAGAAGAAATAAAAACTTTGAGGTTTGCCGATGACATTGTAATTCTGTCAGAGACAGCAAAGGACTTGGAAGAGCAGTTGAACGGAATGGACAGTATCATGAAAGGAGGGTATAAGATGGAACATCAACAAAAGCAAAACGAGGATAATGGAATGTAGTCGAATTAAGTCGGGTGATGCTGAGGGAATTGGATTAGGAAATGAGACACTGAAAGTAGTAAAGGAGTTTTGATATTTGGGAGCAAAGTAACTGATGATGGTCGAAGTAGAGAGGATATCGAAGGTAGACTGGCAATGGCAAGGAAAGCTTTTCTGAAGAAGAGAAATTTGTCAACATCGAGTATAGATTTAAGTGTCAGGAAGTCGTTTCTGAAAGTATTTGTATGGAGCGTAGCCATGTATGGAAGTGAAACATGGACGATAACTAGTTTGGACAAGAAGAGAATAGATGCTTTCTAAATGTGGTGCTACAGAAGAACGCTGGTGATTAGATGGGTTGATCATATAACTAATGAGGAGGTACTGTATAGGATTGGGGAGAAGAGAAGTTTATGGCACAACTTGACTAGAAGAAGGAATCGGTTGATAGGACGCGTTCTGAGGCATCAAGGGATCACCAATTTAGTACTGGGGGGCAGCGTGGAGGGTAAAAATCGTACAGGGAGACCAAGAGATGAATACACTAAACAGATTCAGAAGGACGTAGGTTGCCGTAGGTACTGGAAGATGAAGAAGCTTGCACAGGATAGAGTAGCATGGAGAGCTGCATCAAACCAGTCTTAGGACTGAAGACCACAACAACAACACAGTATTTAAAATTGTACTCTTGACTGCGATGTATTACATTTATCACCAAATGCGTATCAGTTCTAACACACATTGGCGTCAATTCCAACATATTCATTAGGTTGTAGATTGCAGTTGTATTTTCGTAATTTCTTCTTCAAAATATGTTGTGGCGTCGATTATTTATATAATATCTATCGCAGTGATTATTTACTACAAATTGCAATTTCAAGACATTATGAAGGATGATGTAATTTTAACTGCTATTTAACATTTATTTGTAAACCTAAAAGTAATCCTCACAAATATTATAACACTGAGGCATAAACGTACAAACACTCCAAAGTTTGTAGAGAAGTAGGTAGTAAACATAAAATGTAATGTTAAAAAACAACTCTGGCATTCGTAAGGTTTGTCTCCATTTGTGCAGCTAACATCAGTCTACTTAACACATAATCTTCGTCGCTTTCGGTTTCGTCCTCCTGAAACTGAAGTAGTGGGCATTTTGGAACTTTTTATGAGCATTTATTTTCCTTTTGTTTGCCGTTTCATCAAGGGCAAGTTGTTCTCGAATGTAATATGAATTGAAATTTATCCTTCCATTCTTGATGGACGCGACACCCCCGGGATAACAAGGCCGTCCAGCAGTGTTAGTGACGTCACACTAAGCGGCCCATAGCCGACGCAGCAGTCCACGGACACCTCCGTACAGACGCGCCTGATGCTAACGATCTTCTGTCCGTCATAGAGAAAGGAGCGAACTATAATTCGAACCAAAGACCAAATTATATATATTCTTGTGAACAACATAAAGGTTCATAACGAAATACCGATTACATATACGGGCAGGAATAAGTTTAATCGATTGAGGAACTTTGCCACTATTTTATAATTGTCAGAACACTATTTAACTTTAAAACTCGCATACAGGTGGTGACAAATGCCAACTGACAGCAGGACTTAACATTTGCAAGCTATTACACTGAAAGTAAATTATCTTAAACACTGTCATACATAGCAAAACCCTCACAACTTTCGTTTACAATAAGGTAACAAGAGTTCACTTTATCTCATAAAACACATGACTATTGTGAATTTACTCATATGTTCATGGTGACAGCTCTTTTCAAGAATTTTTACAAGCGTATCCCCAGTAATAAAGAATGGAAACAAAAGATAGATATCAAATATTCTCTTTTTAACATAGACATCACTGAACACAAGATTCTGTCTTGCACTGTGATACTAAGGGACTGCTCTTTCCCTTAAGAAAAGCCTGACAATTTGAAGTTCACTCTGCTATTGAAGATACACTTCTTGAAACAATATTAAAAATGTTATGAAAGGTAAGAAAATGAAAAACAACCAAGTGCATTACATGTAAGAATGTGTGCAAAAGGCTGAGGCTCTCTTTACTTACCATTTTCAATCTCTCTACAGCTTTTCCACGTAGAAATCACCAACTGAAAGTCTCATTATTGCTGTCTGTTACTAACAAAGTGCTTTTCTATTTAGAAAACCTGACAATTTGATGTTCATTCTGGTACTGAAGATAAACACTTTTCAGAGGAGTTCTAAAACCTATTCCTGCCCGTATATGTAATCGGTACTTCGTTATGAACCTTTATGCTGTTTACAAGAATATATATAATTTGGTCTTTGGTTCGAATTATAGTTCGCTCCTTTCTGTATGACGGACAGAAGATCGTTAGCATCAGGCGCGTCTGTACGGAGGTGTCCGTGCACTGCTGCGTCGGCTATGGACCGCTTAGTGTGACGTCACTAACACTGCTGGACGGCCTTGCTATCCCGGGGGTGTCGATGGACGTCTTATGGAAAGTTCCGTTATGCTGGCGTTATAAGACGGGTGCTTCACTTGAGGTGAAGAAGACTTAGTTGCCTTCGGTGACATTGCAGTGCTAGCTGAAGATTCTCTTAACTTACTAATAGGACGATATGAATTGCTTTCTGGATTTGGTCTGTCCATAACCTGGAGTGGTGCGAAGTTCGACTTCTGAAACATATGCCCATTAAAAGGCAAAATGCCAGTTGCAGAGGATCGTGACAGAATACCTGTTGATATTGATGCTTGAGCCAGGGCAGTAACAACTACTCCTTTAATATTATGTATTGTCGTTCTTCTTCCTCGATGACCCTTCATCCGCGAATTCATTGCAGAGTTAAGAAGGGTCCCTAAACTTCCACATATGAAACCGAAGTAGGTAAGTTGTGAGTCTGCAAATGACAAAAGAACTATTCCACTCTCTGCACAGAATTCGATACTCAGAAGACACACTGATCAGCCTGAACATAATAGTCGGCCGCTGTGGCCGAGCGGTTCTAGGCGCTTCAGTCTGGAACACAGCGTTACCGTCGCAGGTTCGAATCGTGCCTCGGGCATGGATGTGTGTGATGTCTTTAGGTTAGTTAGGTTTAAGTAGTTTTAAGTTGTAGGGGATTGATGACCTCAGATGTTAAGTCCCATAGTGCTCAGAGCCATTTGAACCAGAACATAATAATCACCTACCTAATAGGCGGTATGTCCACCTTTGGCACGGATAGCAACGGCGACGCGTCGTAGCGTGGAGGCAGTGAGGTCTTGGTAGGTCGCTGGAGGGAGTTGGCACCACATCTGCACACACAAGCCACCTAAATCCTGTAAATTTCGGGGAGAGGGGCGATGAATTATGACTCCACGTTCTATCACATCGCAGATGTGTTCGATTGGGTTCAGATCTGGCGAGTTGGGGGCCAACACATCAACTGAAACTCGCCACTGTGTTCTGCGAGCCACTTCGTCACAGTCCTGACCTTGTGCCATGGCGCTTTATCTTCCTGAAAAATGTCACAGTCGTCCGAAACATGATCGTCATGATGGGGTGTATGTGGTCTGCAACTACTGTACGATACTGCTTGGCCGTCATGGTGCCTTGCCCAAGCTCCACTGGACCCATGGATTCCCATGTGAAAGTTTCCCACAGCATAATAGAGCAGCCGCCAGCTTGTCTCCGTCCCGCAGTACAGGTCTCAATGAGCTTGAAGACAATGGATTCAAGCCTTCCCATCAGCATGATGAAGAAGGAATCGGGATTCATCACACCTTTCAACGCTCTGCAGCTGCGGCAACATCCAGTACCGATGGTCCCGTCCCCATTTCAGACGTAGTTGCTGATGTCGTGGTGTTAACTTTGGCACATGCAGGGGTCATCGGCTGTGGAGGCCCAGCAGTGTTCGGTGCATTGTGCCTTCAGACACATTTGCACTTTGCCCAGTATTAATGCTGAGTTAGTTCCGCTACACTTCGCCGCCTATCCTGTTTCAGCAGTCTGCAAAGCCTACGACGTCCGACATCTGTGATGAGGGGTGGCCATCTAATCCCATGATGTTAATTTCGCCTTGGTTTCGCCACATTTTGAAGACATTCACCACAGCACTCCTCGAACACCCGCCAAGGGTAGAGTTTTCGAAATGCTCGTGCCGAGCCTCTGAGACATCGCAATCTGCTCTCGGTCAAACTCAGATAGATCACGTGCGTTCCCCATTCTGTACTACATGCACTGTGCGTTTGTCTGACTAGCAATAATTCCCTGCCAGGTGAAGCTGCTATCGCCTGGACGAGTTTATATCGATAGTAGATAGGTGGCCATAATGTTCTAGCTAACCAGTGTATATCCCGCTCTCGTGTCTGTTTCAAATAAGCATCAGTTTGTCTTTCACCGTTTTGCAAAGTGCTTCATAGAAATTAAAAATTCTGATCCCTGTATCCATCCAGATCCGTTGGCAGAAACTTACAGTAACAACTCACATAAAACAGTACCGGAAAATTTTACGAGGGAATGGAAGCAAAGGATGATCACAAAATTTTAACTTATTATTTACTTCTACGCGAACTATCACAAAATTTCTACATTCTATGGAAGTAACTCTTCCAATTTGATTCTTTTCCTTCTTTGCCAATATTTTTCTTGGAGACTGGACGGCGTGGACACCAGTATTGTGTAGTTACACACGTTCTGTGGCCGAAACTTGTGGTCATCTAATAACTTGGAAGTTTCTTTAAAAAATGATACCATATATATAATTTCTAGGGCTGGGATAGTTACTTCTGCACGATTTTTGGCAAGATATTCAGCCAGTCTACTTCCATCATTTCCTTTTAACACCAGTTTTCTTTTTATACGATACCCATAGTGACAGGACGCAGATAGGCCACACTGAGCTCGCATTCGGGAGGACGACGTTTCAAACGTGCGTCCGGCCACTTTGATGTATGGTGTATGTTTCCCGTGATTTTCCTAAATCGTTTCAGGCAAATGCAGGGCTGGTTCCTTTACAATGACACGGTCGACTTTCTTCCCCATCTTTCTCTAATCCCAATGGAACCGATAACATCGCTGTTTAGTTCCCTCCCCAAATCAACCAACCAACACTGATAGGCTAACTTTCTAATGCCCCTTGTGGGCAACCCGTAACACAAATCGGCAGAATGTTTTGTTCTTCTGCTTGGCACTGAATAGACGGTAATGTGGATTGTAGTCTCCTTTTACAATCTCGTTATTCCTCATTTTCTGACAAAATATATCCACGATACGTGACATATACCGAATTCTCTCGCCACACTTCTCAAAGATTTTCTGGAATTCAAAACTTCCCGCACAGAAGCTTCCATAGTGCCATGTGGTACTTGCCCCTTTCTCTTCTGTGCTTTACGATTCCTCTATAAAAGAGATAAATATACACTATTTTAATAAATAAATCAAGTAGATGGTGTTCAAACAAGATACATTGTGCACAAACAGGCACAAACACGATTTGTTTTCACAGGGAGTCAGTTTCAACATTCTGCAACCGCTCTCATGGACACTGGTAAAACTGACCACTTCGCACCATCAATAGATTAAAACTGAATAGCTCCCGTGGTAGGAGAAAATATACGTTCGATCGTATGCGATATGAAACTACAATATTTATCGTACATTTTCGTGCTGTGTGTTCCACGCAACTTCGCCACTTCATATATTTCCGAAATGAAACAAAATGGGAAAAATACAATTGTCCTGGAATGCACCTATTCAGAGGCTCACACAATGCGCTGGAATGCAAAGTCCTTGCAAGAAAACAAACATAACTTTCGACAGATTTTTTTTAAAAGGCACATGTATGTCTTTTTCTACCGAAATGAAAACCAGAGTAAATAAGTGATGCGAGACATGGTTTCACTGCTCTAAATCTTATACCTTCAGGATTAAGTAGACTTTAAATATCGTAAATGGTGCCACAGTTTCTGCAGTAATACCGTAATGTCGTAATTTGGGTGCCTGCACTGTCCTGAAGCCCTGCTCCATGCATTGCAGCAGAGCTGTGGCGCTTTTGCTGTCATTTGAAGTCTACGTATTTCAGACAGTAAGAGGTTAAGAACAGTAAAAACAAGTCGGTCATCACTAAATGTCCAACTGGTTTTTCATTTTTGTTGAAAAAAAGCATGTGCCATTTGAATAACGGAACTTTGTGTTGAAAGTGATGATTGTCTCATTTATGAAATTTGCATTCCTGCCCATTGTGTGAACTCCTGACATAGGTGCATACCTGACCTATAGCATTTTTCAAATTTTATTTCGTTTCGGAAATGTATGAGGTGAGAGAGTTAGGTGGGAAGACCTGCATATCAGTTAAACTAAGTTCCCCTGCCCATTCTATGAACTGTGGACCGTTGCTGGGGTGTCTTGCGTGCCTCAGTGACACAGAGCGCCGTACCGTAAGTGCAACCACAACGGAGGGGTATATGTTGAGACGCCAGAACAATGTGTGGTTCCTCAAGAGGGGTAGCAGTCTTTTCAGTAGTTACAAGGCAGCAATCTGGATGAGTGACTGATCTGGCCTTGTAACATCAACCAAAGAAGCATTTCTTTGCTGGTACTGCTATCGGCTGAAAACGGGGAAAAACTACAGCCGTAATTTCTCCCAATGAAGCTCTACTATATGGTTAAATTATGATGTCATCCTCTTGAGTAAAAAATTCTGAAACTGAAATAGTCCACCATTTGGATCTCCGGGCGGGGACTACTCAGCAGGATTTCATCATCAGAAGAAACAAAACTGGCGTTCAAAGAATCGGAGCGCGGGATGTTAGATCACTTAATCTGGCAGGTAGGTTAAAAATTTTAAAAAGGGAAACGTATTGGTTGAATTAGTGAAGTCCGGTGGCAGGAGGAACAGGACTTCTGGTCAGGTGAATACAGAGTTATAATAGAAAATCAAGTAGATGTAATGCAGGAGTAACTTTAATTATGAATAAAAAAATAGGAAAGCGGATGAGCTACTATGGTCAGCATAGTGAACGCATTATTGTAGCAAAGGTATACACGAAGCCCACACTCACCACAGTAATACAAGTTTATATGCCAACTAGCTCCGCCGATGAGGAAGAGATTGAAGAAATGCATGATGAGATTAAAGAAGTTATTCAGATAGTTATGGGAGACGAAAATTTAATAGTCATATGGATTGGAA
The DNA here is from genome assembly GCF_021461395.2 of Schistocerca americana. Lineage (NCBI taxonomy): Eukaryota > Metazoa > Arthropoda > Insecta > Orthoptera > Acrididae > Schistocerca > Schistocerca americana. Next base: position 941,455,664 of record NC_060119.1, read on the forward strand.
TTCTATAGTAGGAAAGAGGAGAAATGGAAAAATCGTAGGTGAATATAGACTGGGGGAAAGGATTGAATGAGGAAGCCGACTGGTAGAATTTTGCGCAGATCATAATTTAATCATCGGCAACAGTCGGTTTAAGAATCATCAAAGAAGGTTACATACGTGGAAGAGACGTGGAGGCACATAAAGATTTCAGTTTGATTATGTAATTGTAAGACAGAGATTTCGGAACCAGATTTTAAATTGTAAGACATTCACAAGGCAGATGTGGACTCTGACCACAATTTATTGATTATGAACTGTGGATTAAAAACTGAAGAAACTGCAAAAGTAAGGCATTAAGGAGATCGAACTCAGATAAGTTGAAAGAACAAGAGGTTGTTGAGAGTTTCAGAGGAATGGGTAGCTTTTAGAGATGAAATAGTCAAGGCATCACAGAATCAAATAGATAAAAAACAATTTAATTGATGAAATGAGCAAATATGAAAGTGTAGAAAATGAAGCAGGCGAAAGAGAATACACAGTTTAAAAAATGGGATGGACAGGAAGTGCAAAATGGCTATGAAGAAATATCTAGAGGATAATTGTAAACATATAAAAGCATATTTCACTAGGGAAGTCAGATATGCCTACAGGAAAATTAAAGTCGCCTTTGGAGAAAAGAGAAGCAGTTATATAATTATCAAGAACCCAGATGGAAAATCAGTCCTAAGCAAAGAAGGGAAAACTGAAAGGTGAAAGGAGTATATAGAGTGTCTATGCAAGGGAGATGAACTTGAAGCAATATTATAGAAAGAGAAGAGGACGTAGATGGAGATGACATGGGAGATATGAAACTGCGAGAAGAATTTGACAGAGCTCTGGAAGATCTAAGTCGAAACAAGGCCCCGGTGTAAGAGATATTCCGTCAGAACTACTGAAAGCCTTAGGAGAGCCAGCCATTACAAAACCTTTACACTAGGTGTACACCCTCAGACTTAATCAAAATTCCCATTCCAAAGACAGAATTTGCTGAAAGGCGTGAAAATTAATTAACTATCAGTTTAATAAGTCATGGTTGCCAAATATTAACACGAATTCTTTACAGAAGAATGGAAAAACTGGTAGAAGCCGACCTCGGGGAAGATGCGTCTGGGTTCCGGAGAAATGTAGGAACACGCGAGCCAATATTGACCATACGACTTACCTTAGAAGACAGGTTAAGGAAAGGCAAATATACGTTTATGGTATTTGTAGACATAGAAAAAACTTTCGGCAATACCTTCTTAGAAATTCTGAAAGTAGCAGGGGTAAAATATAGAGTGTGGAAAGCTATCTACAACTTGTACAGAAACCAGATGGCAGTTGTATGAGTCGGGGGTGGCATGAAAGGGAATCAGTGGCTGAGAACTGAGTGGCAAAGCTTGTAGCTTATCTCCAATCTTATTCAATCTGTACGCTGAGCAAGCAGTGAAGGAAATCAAAGAAAGATTTGGAGTAGGGATTAAAGTTCAGGGACAGAAATGTATACTTTGAGGTTTGCCGACGATATTGTAATTCCGTCAAAGACACCAAAGGACTTGGAGGAGCAGTGAAATGGAATGGACAGTGTCTTGAAAGGAGGATATAAGATGAACATCATCGAAAGCAAAGTAAGAACAATGGAATGAAATCAAGTTAGGAAACGACACACTTAAAGTGGTAGACGAGTTTTGCTATTTGGGCAGGAAAATAACTGATGATGGCCGAAGTCAAGAGTATATAAAATGTAGACTGGCAACTGCAAGAAAAGCATTTCTGAAGAAGAGAAATTTGTTAACGTCGAATATAGATGTAAGTGTTACGAAGTCTTTTCTGGAGGTAGCCATGTACGGAATTGAAACATGGACGATAAACAGTTTAGACAAAAGAGAATAGAAGCTTTCGAAATATGGTGCTACCGAACAATTTTGAAGATTAGACGGGTCAGTCAAGTAACTAATGAGGAGGTACTGAATAGAAATGAGGAGACAAGAAATTTGTAGCACAACTGGTCCAAAAGAAGGGATCGGTTGATAAGGCACATTCTGAGACAGAACGGTATCATCAATGTAGTACTGAAGGGAAGTGTGTGGGGTAACAACTGTAGAGCGAGACCAAGAGATGAATACAGTAAACAGATTCAGAAAGATGTAGGTTGCAGTAGTTACTCGGAGATGAAGAAGCTTGCACGGGATAGAGTAGCGTGAAGAGCTGCATCAAACCATTCTTCTAACTTAAGACTACAGCAACATCAATAGCAACAACAACAACAACATGTTCCCTTACCTGGAAATTGGTAGAAAAAAATGTTGTAGGTAATTTATTTTCGCTTCAACACGCTAAAGCAAGTTTCTTCTACACAACCCACTCAGAAGCAATCGTCTGTCTGGTTTGCTCCGTTGCTTATGGAAGACAAGAGAAGCCATCTGATGCCGATATGGTATTAAGACCTGACACGGAACAGGTAAGTATAACCTTCTCACACTCTTCGGTATATTACTGCCCCGTTTAATATAATGTTCTGTTGTTCGCAGCAAAGACATCGATTCAGAAGAATAAATGTTAATCGAAATAATGGTCCTTACTGATACTGGACAACAACGACTGAGAACATATTTTGTAATCAGGTTAATTAATTTAGACCAGTTAGCTAAGTCTGTGACTAAATAAGTAACTGAGATTGATATAAATGTTAGTTACTGAATAGTAAAGTACGGTCGCTAGGTCATGCTTGAGCAAAGGTTATGAAATTTGTGTATGACTGCTTGCAAAGAAACTATTACGTAACAAATCGTTAGAGCTCGGAAGCAATGTGACAAATGTTTCAGACGGCAGTGCGCAGAATCGCAGTTGGGGGAGGGGGGGTAAGCTTTATCCATTGTCGAGATACGATGGTTTAAAGTCGAGGTAAATGTAGTACAGAAAAATTATTCTTACGTGAATTGAATGTCGGAAACGGTTTAAATTGGTTCAAATAAATAATACATGCATTCTTACGATAAAATTTTGCTTGAAAATCTAGCTACATTCGGATTTTAGGTACAGAAAATACGTTTCTTGTGAGTTTTTTTACGCGTGCTACGTAAATGTTTCAGACTTGTGCGAAGCAGTTCAAATATTGTAAGGAGGTATACAAATACATCTAATTAATAGTCGTCCTATTTATTTGTGAAAGCTTTATCCGTTGCTACTATACAGGGTGGTTCATTGGTAGTGACCGGGCCAAATATCTCACCAAATAAGCATTAAACGAAAAAACTACAAAGAACGAAACTTGTCTAGTTTGAAGGAGGAAACCACATGGTGCTATGGTTGGCCCGCTAGATGACGCTGCCACAGGTCAAACGGATATCAACTGCGTTTTTTTAAATAGGAACCCCCGTTTATATTACATATTCGTGTAGTGCATAAAGAAATATGAATGTTTTAGTTGGATCACTTTTTTCGCTTTGTGATAGATGTCAGAAACGTACAAGTACGTGGTATGACGCAACATTCCGCCAGTGCGGACGGTATTTGCTTCGTGATACATTACCCGTGGTAAAATGGGCCGTTTACCAATTGCGAAAAAGGTCGATATCGTGTTGATGTATGGCTATTGCGATCAAAATTCCCAACGGGCGTGTGCTATGTGTGCTGTACGGTATCCTGGACGACATCATCCAAGTGTCCGGACCGTTCGCCGGATATTACGTTATTTAAGGAAACAGGAAGTGTTCAGCCACATGTGAAACGTCAACCACGACCTGCAACAAATGATGATGCCCAAGTAGGTGTTTTAGCTGTTGTCGCGGCTAATCCGCACATCAGTAGCAGAGAAATTGCGCGAGAATCGGGAATCTCAAAAAAGTCGGTGTTGTGAATGCTACACCAACTTTGGTTGCACCCGTACCATATTTCTATGCACCAGGAATTGCATGGAGACGACTTTGAACTTCGTGTACAGTTCTCCAGTGCGCACAAGAGAAATTACGGGACGATGACAGATTTTTTGCACGCGTTCTATTTAGCGACGAAGCGTCATTCACCAACAGCGGTAACGTAAACCGGCATAATATGCACTATTGGGTAACGGAAAATCCACGATGGCTGCGACAAGTGGAACATCAGCTACCTTTGCGGGTTAATGTATGGTGCGACATTATGGGAGGAAGGTTAATTGGCCTCCGTTTTATCGATGGCAATCTAAATGGTGCAATGTATGCTGATTTCCTACGTAATGTTCTACCGATGTTACTACAAGATGTTTCACTGCATGACAGAATGGCGATGTACTACCAACATGATGGATGTCTGGCACATAGCTCGTGTGCGGTTGAGGCGGTATTGAATAGCATATTTCATGACAGGTGGATTGGTCGTCGAAGCACCATATCATGGCCCGAAGATGGTAGCGTAGTCATAGCGAAACCGGTAATTGAAATAAATGTTTTACTAGCGATATTGGTTTTTTTTAAATTATTCTTCCGAGTTTATTACGTTGCAGATCGCCTCCATTCTGGCACAATGTCAGGAATATATTATAAAAACTCTGTATCAACGCGGTTTCAATTGACTCCTTATAAATACCGTCCAAAAAACCGGACGCACAGGCAACTATCAGGATCCTATAAAATTTCATCCCATGTACCTCTTTTAAACAGCGTTCCGCTACCACCGATTTTTCAGGCTGTTGTACCTTCGTATGACGGCAATGTTTCACGCAATTGTCCTGAATTGTGCGATTCGACCAATTGATGAAAGCCTTCTCACGTTGACAAGGAAACCTTCTCAGAGTAGAGTAGTGGAATAATCCTGACAGGTGGACGGAACACACTCTTAAGCTATTTCTGGTCACTCTTGGTGACTGTTTTAGGAAAACATGTACTCCGAGAACCAGATTAGTAGGGCTGTGGATTTTGGTCCATCCCCGATTTTTGCATGAAGAGGAGCGTAGGTTTGTGTTCTCCATTCCTTGTGCTGCGGCCAAATCTTTGACATTCTGTCCACCTGCCAAGATCAGGAAACAGCTCGTCTCTAACAAGGATGATTTGGGAGTTATGTAGCCTGGCATGAACAAAATTCCGTGTCATTGTGGGAAAGTTTACGTAGTCCGGTACGGTCACATAGTTTGGGACTGGTGCGTGGAGTCATCGCTGTCGCGGGAGGCTACAACAGCCTGAAATATCAGCCGTAGCGGAACATTATTTAACTAGGGACATGGGCTGAAATTTGACGAGACCTTGATAGTTGCCGATACATCTGGTTTTTAGAACAGTGTATATAACGAATCTATTGAAATTAGGTTGGCAGACAACTTCATTAAAGCACAACATTTTTTTGGTACGGTTCGTTAGAGTATTTGAGGATAGTCTGTGTGTGGAATACTTAGATGGCGCTGGTGTTTTACTGTGGAAGCGCAACAAGCCCATTTTTGGGGCAGCATCTGTGGTGGCAAGCGCATGCGCCATGTAGGGTATAGAGGTCTATAAAGGTCGATGATGTGTATAGGTCGATAAGGTGGCTGCTTTTGTATCAGTCTTCAACCTTCTACCCTACCAATGGAGTGCTCCACGGCTCCATCCTTTCTCTTCTCCTACATTTCCTGTACACTGTGATACACCCAAACTACCCCCACCCGCCCCTGGCCTTCGATATGCTGATGACACTGCCTTCCTTGCCCTCTATCCTATCCTTCAACGGTCCTAGCGCTCCCTTCAAACCCACCCAAATCAATTTACCGCTTGGTGCAGTCAGAGACCCCTTGGAATCAATCCTACCAAAACCCAAGCAACCGTTATAGAATGTACCACCCACTCCTTCCGGGTCCTTGATTTCTATGTCATCATCTGCCCTATCCAACTTATCCCCATCTTCAGATACGTTGTACTCACTCTTGACTGTCACCTCACCTGGACTCCTCATCTCACCATCCAGCGCAAAACTCACAGCAGACTCCTCCTCCTGAAACTCCTGTTAGGCCGGACATGGGGTTTGCACCCTTCCACGATCCTTCATACCTACTAATCCTTGATCCGTCCTACCCTTTGTTGTGGCCGGCCGGACTGGCCGAGCGATTCTAGGCGCTACAGTCTGGAACGGCGCGACCGCTACGGACGCAGATTCGAATCCTGCCTCGGGCATGGATGTGTGTGGTGTCCTTAGGTTAGTTAGGTTTAAGTAGTTCTAAGTTCTAGGGGACTGATGACCTCAGAAGTTAAGTCCCATAGTGCTCAGAACCGTTTGAGCCATTTGTTACGCCAGTGTTGTATGGATCTTTGCCCCTCCTAAATTCTATAAAGCTCTCCAAATCCTTGAATGCAATGCAGTCTGCCTCACTTTCCATACGCATCTCCTGCCCCCAACGATGATCCTCTATAACATCATCCCCTTACCACATCTCCTCCTCTATACCATTCCTCTCCACTCCCCGCTTGTTGCCGCGCCTTTACCGATGTGCCCTCCCATCTCTTCATCTCCACACCCTCCACCTCCTCTCTCAATGGAACTTCCAATGTCTCCCCATTCTGGATGATGTGCTTCACCCCGATGTTCATCCTTCCTTCCACCTCTGACCCTCCTCTCTGCCCGCCCCTCCTCGCTTGGGTTCCTTCTCCATCCCCTCCCTCTCTGCTGTTTCGTCCCTCATCCCCTCTGTCCTTCTCACTTCTCCTTTCCCAGTCCTTACACTCCCTCCCCATCTCCTGCCCCTTGGTGTGCTACCGACCCCATCCCTTCCTCCCCTTGCTGACCTCTCTCCTCCGTCAACCTCCCATCTCTCTTTCAGCTCTCCCTCCTCTCCGCCCTCCCCTACCTAGGCACGCTTTTCAAATTTTACTGCAGTTACTTTGGTGCCCACTGTGTATGTAACATCAGAGCAGTGTGTGTTCAGTGTCGTCGTCCCATTCTGTAAACACTGGTTTTAATTGTGCTATTCGTTTTGCCAGTGTCCCCATGCTAGGTCTTCAATTAATGCCAATTTAACTGTACGTGGCTTTTACGTAAACGTGCCTCGTCCAACCACCCCTTTTTGTGTATTTTAACCTCCAATTGCTGCCCCCTTCTCATGTGTGCATATCATCTTTTATCCCCAAATTTATATATGTAATGTTGCCCTGTGGTATTCTACGTAATCTGTTGGCTGAAGAGCAGCGATTTGTGCCACTGCCAGCCCCCCTGCCCCCCCCCCCCCCCCATGGGGCAGGGGAATGATATGACAATAAAGGGAAAAAATTCAAAGAAATGAAAATATCTGCCTTCAGTGGACTCAGCAGCAGCAGCGTCTCTCTCCTGCAGATGGCACATAGTATAACGTAACCATATCCAGAAGCCTAGCTCCAGCGTCAAATCATCTCATACCAGCTCCATTCACCAAATCTAACGTAGCAGTCCCGTCAATTCAGGTTTAACATAGTGCAGCTGATCGTACCATGTTTTACATTTTTGGAGGTAATAACTTCGCTGCAGAAAGTCTTGGGTCACTACCAAACGCACAACAATTAATTTTGTTGACAGCACTTGTTTATTTGTCACAACTTTACAGGGACAGGAACACACCAGATAGTACTCCAGCTGCACTCCGCCCATGACTTTGGACAAGGTGAATTTATACATCTTTTAACAATTACGTTCTTTGACATTATTATGTTTTTTCATGTTTGATATTACAAATTCAATAAGTTAATCCAGCAAAAACTGACACTACAGAGTTTAAGCAGAAATTAAAACGAGTAGAATGATAATGCATATTTTCTAAATTAACGATCTTTTAAAGTGCAATTTTGAGACATACGTATAATTAACAATTAAGTTCTTATTATTCAGTCCAGAAAATTCTCAATATCTTTACGTAATATAATTAATTATGCAATTTCATGAAACAATTTTGAGTTGGTAACATTTCCACAACATCAAAATTACAATTCAAACGTTCAAAATGACTTTTTTACAACATTCGAAGGTCAAAATGCTGAATAATTATGTACATCACAAAATCTTTAGATCCAAAAATTAATGAATATGTTTCTAACATTATTTATGATACAAATTGTCTTTCTGAATCAGGTTATGTCTCCAGGTTAAATGAATATATCCTAGTTTTAGTAAATGTGGACATTGCACTGAATTTCTCTACAGAATGTTCCAGGAACATTAATTACGAGTTTAATTACGGATTTTTAGTTGGTGATTTCCTTAAGAATATGTTGTCCTGACTTCCAGAGATACGTAAATGTTAAGCTTTTCCAAAATGAATGGTTTACACAGTTAATTTGCGTTATGGTAAACAATGAATTTTACCGATTGAATAAAAATTACAAAACTGAATGAAAAAGGTTACTAACATTTAAACACTATTAATACTGATTCCAGAACTTGTTCTTTCTCTTCAAAACATCCCTAAATTCATATCAAAGTGATAATGACTCATCCTAACTGTACATTACTTTAACCGATTAAGAACATACATTGGTCTATACGCTACCCATATCTGTTTTAGCGTGTATCGCATAGTACGAAACCTGCTGTATCGGGTACTCCACATGACTCAATACAACCTGTTTCGTTACAACAGACAGATCACCAAAACATCGAATCATGTTGATTTTAAGATCCGGTGGCAAACCCGAGGAGACTAGCATCATCTTCAGTAACATGTTTCTGCCTCCGTAATACGCGAGCTAGACAAACCGAATTTCCGCCGTGAGGTTTAGATCACCAAGCTTGTGAGGAACCAAAAAAACCTGTTAGGTTGGCACAAAAGGACACGAGAAAAAGCCACTGGCGAATGAAAGATCATGCTACGATTCTTCCTGCAGAATGACTGTATCAGCAAGTCACGTCTGTGTTAGAGAACGCAAAAGTAGTTCCGTCAGTTTGAATGAGTACCTGGAGCAGCAACGGTTTGTTTTCGAAATGTCTGTCGTTCGCAACTAACACAACCCCAAGTTGTTTCCTACTGTACAGCCGACTCCCTCACAGACGACACCACAACGCGGCACAATGCGGTTCTCAATCCGGGGCACATATTTCACTTTCCTATCAACTGGACAGCGAACTTCATAGTGTTAAAGATGGTTCTGAAACGCCGTAGTCTGCTCTTTTATGGCCTTATCGTTATTCCACATGAGAAAAATTGACGGTCTGTGCGTTGCCGTGACCGTATAGGTTAATGATTTTGGAAACCACACTCATTCAGAGCGGGTTCGCAGGGAAGAGTCGACCCGGAAGCGTATTACCCACTTACTCGTACGCTGAAACGATGAATGTTCGTGAAGTTACGTTTTTTTGATGGCAGTCGCATTTTTCATCTCATTAAAACAGTGGTAATGTAGTTAAGAAGTGGGCAGTAACTTTTTGGAACTATTTCAGTGCCGCAGGTCTCACCGTTCATCATTTTTAATAAAAAAATGTGATTTCTTTTACTTCTGCATACATCTCTGTGAGACTGAATACATGCAGCCCCATTAAAAATATCCCAAAAGAAACAGTCACACAACAACGACTCTGAGTTTCTCATTACAGACATAAATGATGCACAGACCACTCCGTGAGCCACTCTGTCTCACAACAAATATAATAACAAATTGAATTCTCTGACTGAAACTTCCATGCATGTTACATGAATCGCCGCACTTTACCTCTCTCACTTAAAACGAAGTTACACATTAATAAACTGAATTACCTGATCACATCCTACATGCATATTACATGAACTGGCTCTCAGCCACTCTAGATCAGATGTTATGCAGCTGCCTTTTACGTCATCAAAGATCGGACGTATCCGGAATTCTGTTATCTCTTAGCCCAACATTCATTCTATTATCTCTTAACGCACCATTATTACGCCACTATAATAAACAGAAAAAACTCTCTCAGTTAACATATCTTAACAATCACTTTTTGAAGCGGTACATTTTCGCGTTAAGTACAAAATTATCCATGATAAGTTCATTTGGATGTGCGCTTTCGTGTGGGGCCAAGTAACTGCCTTCGCATCGACGTCATAAATAGACAGTGGGTATTGTAGCAGGCTTCGCTTTCCACCTACAGCAGATACTGAAGGCAGAATAAGTGAACAGTGCATCACGATCGCAAGTGTGAATCAGAGAGCAAAGTGCTGATTTTGTCACTCATTGTCTAATGCTGAAATCTTATTGAAATATCGTACAGCCTAAAGTTAGAAAGTAAGGGGTGATGTGATCTTATAATAACTACAAAAGCAAAGATTACGCATACAGTTTAGTCGAGCAAGTGCATCGTAAGCAAACATATGAATTCGGGTCTGCAGCAAATCACAGCTACAGTACAGATTGAAAGTGGCTCAACTCCCTTTTAAGTAGTTATTTTCTGACATTTGCATTCTGTTGCTTTGAATTAACAAGCATGCATACTAACATAGCTCCTCATCTGCCAAACGACCATTCTGCTCATAATGACATTGAGCTGTTTGCTACTTAGGTAGAGATTTCGAAGATCCCGTTAGAATCACGTGTTTTCGTTTATGTGTATTTATTAAGGAACAACACTTACATTCCATCCTAGCGTTTTAGAGTATTTCGACATTTGAGAGCACAACAACAGTGAAACGGCTTGGATTCGGCCACATATATGTGGCTTTTTTTATCTATTTAGAAGTTCAGCCAAGTTTGGATATTTGTCACAGATCTGGTTTGTTTGCTATAGAAAAATACCTTATCTAATAATTGTTTCGCAACTTAACACCACCGATTGTTGGGTTAGAGGTCCATTTGAAAATCTGTGTGTATACTACAAAGGTTCTGATAAGATGAAATCTTAAAAACGAAATATTGTGTAATAAAATAACTGTGTGACAAGTGTGTTACCTGATTGGACATCTAAATACAATAATCAAGAAATGCCATTAATTATTCTATGTTACGTGTCGTTAACATCTTTCAACTGTGGAGGTTATCTAGTTTAACGTGAAATGTAGAAATAAAAATTTGAACAGCCAATATCACTAATTATAATTTCATTTTTATCACTATTTTCGGCAAACATAAGTTGCCATCGTTGGATCTTATGCAATTACGTTTCAGCATAATGATGGCGATGTAATGAGATGTATTAGCATATGATCCGATGATGGAAACTTAGACTTGGCGAAACCGGGCACCAAAAATAAAATTATAGTTAACAATCTTGGCTGTTTAAGTATGTAGTTCCCTATTTCACTATACTCTAGGACCAGTTTTAAAGTATTTCCGACCCCAGGAGTTCCGTAAAAAATTATTTGCCTCCAAATCATCTACAAGTTGGGAACAGCTTTACACATTCTCCAACGTGTAACAAAGTGTACACACACCCGTTAGTCATTGCGTTATTATTTTTTCATTTCCCTTCGATTGTTTTATATATTTGAATATATATACTTTAAGTATAGCAAATAATGATATTCGAAAAAAGAAGTAAGTACCCATGTTAAGTATATTAAGCGCCTCTAATTAACACTGTCCTGTAATAAGTGATGGAGACAGAGTTCAAAACGTGTAAGATTATTGATTTACATAAGGTATCGTTTAAAATTAGTAATTATATCTGGAACCGGCAACGAACTCTTTTACATAAATAATATCAAATATAATATCACATCAAACAGTTAAAAACTGTTTATCTTATGAGTGTCAATTTATTACCTGATTTACGACGATTCAAATAAAAATTTTCGCCAGTAACAATACTTTTTGTAAGCCGTAGGTACTCAAATGCACACTTGACTAATCATATTGTTTTCGTGTATTACACTGGAGGAAATTCTGTAACGAGCGACAAGTGTTTCTGAAATGATTTTGTGCCCTGCGCCGAAATCTTCCGCAAATTTTTTTTTTTCGATTTTGTGTCTCTCTAGTGGAATCACTGGTTGTGTAGAATCTCTTTGCCAGAGAGGCTTGTGGTGCGAATGTGGTCCGCGAGGGGGCGTGGCTCGGGCAGCGGGAAGTCTTGGCTTAGCAGCGGCACGAGGACGGCGGCGAGCGGGGGGCGGCCCACGTATGTGCCGGAAAACGACTTGGCCGCACCTGGAATGACAGCGCCGCCTAGTCGTAGTTAGGAGCCGTTGTTTCGGAAGCTGTTATTTGGAAAAGAGCTCCCCTTTGCATACACAATACTGGTGTTGCCCGAAGGAGATCGGTCGTTAAAGCGACTATTGGAGGTCTATACAGCCACCACTATACTGTCGCTGCGCCCTGGTACTGGTAACTCAACGTTAAGATGAGTAGCGTTGCAGTTGAGTACTTGCCCATGGTGTATTTTAATCGTCCATCTTGCAGAATTGTAATTGAGTCCTCTCTTATGAGGTGACATTACTTCCACTTTTTCGTGACTAGTCATTTACTTGTTTTGAGTGTTCATGTTACAAGGTTGGAGTGGCCCATTATTTGTATGATGTGTGAGATCAGTAGTAACTGATTTATGTTTCAGGTGTCATCACGCCAAATTAATGATGTGTGTAATGTATTGCTAGGAAGTGTGCGCAAGATTACGGATCTATAAATCCACTGAGGTAGAAGCGGATGAATTCTTATACTGCAGATTTAGTTTTTGAGTTAAGTAATTACCTTTTTTAATTGAATAATTCACACATGAAACTTCCTGGCAGATTAAAACTGTGTGGAGGACCGAGACTCGACCTCGGGACCTTTGCCTTTCACGGGCAAGAGCTCTGCCATTTGAAGTACCGAAGAACAACTCTCGACCCGCCCTCACAGCTTCAATGCTGCCAGTACCTCAGTTCCTACCTTCCAAACTCCGCTGCAGAGTGAAAATCTCATTCTCGAAACATCCCCCAGGCTATGGCTAAGCCATGTCTCCGCAATATCCTTTCTTCCAGGAGTGCTAGTTCTGCAAGGCACGCAGAAGAGCTTCTGTGAAGTTTGGAAGGTAGAAGACGAGGTACTGGCAGAATTGAAGCTGTGAGGACGGGTCGAGAGTTGTTCTTTGGTACTTCAAATGGCAGAGCTCTTGCCCGTGAAAGGCAAAGGTCCCTAGTTCGAGTCTCGGTCCTCCACACAGTTTTAATCTGCCAGGAAGTTTCACGTCAGTGCACACTCCGCTGCAAAGTGAAAATCTCATTCTGGAATTCACCCATCTTAAATGGGCGTTCACCTGAAAAAGTTTGCACCTAAACTTGTTTCAAATTGTACAACACGAGTTAAGTATGAAAATTATACTGACCCGTAAAGTTCTTTCCGTATGAGTGACATGCATTGCTGTAGCGGGGAAAAGAAGGAACCAGGGCGAGCATGCTCCTATCGGAGCACAAAAAAGGCGAATATCTTCGTGTTTAAAAGAGTCTGACTGAAAGTTGAAACACGTATGTAACATAGCAGCGATGGCGAGGCATTGTAGCATCTGTGACCAGAGAGTATGCGCTTGACCGCGCGAGTGTTGCGAGCGGTTCTCAGTCTGTCAGTCAGTCGTTGCGAGTCTGTAGCTCTGTCTAGTTGAGGGCAGTACGCTAATAGTCGTCATGCAGAGCAGTCGGTCAGTAGTAGCAGCCCAGTGCGGTTGTATGATGTAGGCGGTCGGCAACACTGGTCAAGATGGTGAATAAGGTATACCATTAATTAATATAATCATTAGATAATGTAAAAATTTATTTATTGTAATTATTCTCCAACAAGTTCCCTAATAATAATTTTTATTTCAAAAGCATTTTCTCAAAAATTTAATTTTTTATTGAACTAAAGATTTCGTTGCACTTCCCATTTCATTCCACTTCTTTTGAAGAAAAATTTCACTAAAATCACAAAAAAAAAAAAGGAGAGAATATTATTATTTGCAATGCAGTTCCTCCAAGCGGTGCGCAACAACAAGAGCAGATATGTGACATCCATTTATTCTGAGGTAAGACTTTAATTCTGATTGTTTTACACAGGGCCAAAGACCGATATTTCGGTTTAATTGTATTCTCTTGTCACTGAACGGACTTTAAATTTTGTGAAGAATTTATATTTGAGTCAGATTGCGAATTTCACATTTTTGTTGCCATTGTCAGTACATTTCATTGTGGGCAGGTTACGCTTAGCGCAATGTCCATTAGCATCCCTAAATAATATTGTCCATACTTTTTCAAAATTATTGTGGGAAGGTTACACTCGGCTCCCATTTGTATTAGGTATTGTCTTTCATTTTCTTTTAAATTTTTGTGGGGAGGTTACACTTGGCGACACCCAGTCCAGGATCGTATTTCATTGAGAGTCTTTTGAGCAACAGTCAGATATCTGCTCTTATTTGCTTAGATATAATTAGGATTTGGCGCAACGCTTTTACTAATCTTGTGACTTTCCTTCTACAGGTCAACGGCAATTTGTTGCTTTGTTTTATTTGTGAGTTGCTTTTGCATTGTGTTTATTTGTTTTGTGAAAAATTTTGACTATTGTAAAAATGCCGCGAAAGACTGTGAATAGTGTATCGCGAGGTATTATGAATGAAATTACCGACTCAAACAACTTTACCGATAGGACACGTGACACGCAGTGTAATGATGACAATCCTGCGTTCACTAACAATCAGTGCATTCCAACCACTAGTGATGACTTTTACCCTGATAATGAACAAACGAACTCAATTGTCTCGTCTGTTAATTGGACGACAATTGATGACGCAGAACGCTCTATTGTAATGAGCGCTGCCGAGCTTAACACACCCGATTTGGAAAACTCAAGTAACGAACAGACAAATTTGTCTAATGAAAATGAACAGATCACACAAAGTAGGACGGATTTATTTAATTCCGAAACAATGACTGATAATGTACATTTGACTGGCAAACCTTTTTCTAAAATGCAGAATGACCAAATGGTCGCACAGAACGTGACAATTGCACATATACCACCACACACTACTGAGAATGCAACAGCTACTTTTGGGTGGGATCAAGTTATGGCATTTTTACGACAAATGGCTGAAAAACAGGATAATGATTCCAAACACTTAAATGAGAAACTTGACAATAATGACGAAAATCTCAAACAACTTAGGGAAGATAACAAACACTTAAATGAAAAACTTGACAATAATGACGAAAATCTCAAACAACTTAATAAAAAATTAGACGACAATTCCAGACAGCTTAGTGAACAAATTAGAGCCGTTGCCGCGCAGTGCCATGACACTAAGGAACAGCTGCGCGTGGAAATTGAAGCTTGTTCAAAAAAAAATAGCGAAGAAATTAAGTCTGTTGCGCAGGAATTAAGAGAAATGCAAACAGCCGCAACAGACACACTCAGAGACGAAATTAGCGGAGTCGCTAAACAATGCTCTGAAAAAGCTACACAATTACGGGATGAGTTTAAAGCAATGACGGTAGAACTTTCGCGCACAATGGACGCAAAGATAGACGCGAAATTCGAACAGCAGAACACTCAGATTAACGTGCGCTTTGATCAGCACATACAGAACAGTGATACGCGTTTCCGCAAATTTATTCAAGATCAAAATAAAGTCAAACGTCAGGTTATGGAAACAATCACTGCACAAAGACAAGAGGACAAACGTAAAATATTCGCGAAAGCGAAGATGTATGTAGACAATAATATTACTACAGTGTCTGACAAAATTAATACCATAGAACAATTGAACGCGGAATTACGGGATGAAATTTCTGACCTTAAATCAAAAACAGATACACACACAGTAAATATTCAAACAGTGACAGATAGATTCGAACAATTAGATCTAACACAGGATTGTGATGTTATCAAAAGTGATGTTAAAAAACTGAGCGAAACTACGCGCAAGTTGCAAAAACAGATTAATGCGTCTGATTCTAAAACCGATGATCAGGTTAAAATACTGACGGAAAAATGTGATGAATTGGCCAGTCGTATTGGTGTTATCGAAAATACTAATGACAATAAATCAGACGATACTGCACCGGTTTCATTTATCCAAACACCTGAATTTCAAAATTTACAGCAGGCAATTAATGAGATCGATTCATCTAACAACACGTTACGTAGGAAGTTATCAAATTTACAACAAGAAGTAACAGAGATGAAAAACATTTCAGTTAATAACATGCCACAACAGACGCCACTTTATGAACATGAGTCAGACTCACGCAGTGCGTATAATTTGGGTAATCTACAGAGAGTACGGGACTTAGATTCCGATCAACCACAGTTCAATAGATTCTCTTACGATCCTGAACCTGTCCTATCACACAGAGATGATAATTTCGACTACAAACATTTTCTGTCAGTGAGAAAGTTTAAGGTTTTCAAAAACGATAGAACGCAGATTCACCCACTGGATTGGATTCAACAATTTAGCTTTGCTCTTCCACCGACTTGGCCTGTAACGCATAAACTTGAATTTATTTGCAGTTTTTTGGAAGGCGAACCGGCAACTCGTATGAGACCGATCGCGAGGCAATGCTATTCAGTAGAAGAGTTTCAGAATGCTTTTCTATCTGCGTATTGGTCGAAGACGACACAGCGCGGAATTAAAGATCAGTTAATTAGTTTGCCGAATTACGAGAACTCAAATTTTCCCAGTGTCACGCAATTTTTTGAGCATATGGTCCAACAAAACCAGTACCTAAGTGAGCCGTACAGTGAATCCGCACTTATACAATTATGCATTTCCAAATTACCACGGTCATTACGAGTGTCACTTCTAACAGGTCAGCAAAAAGAAAATATTTCAGCGTTTAGAGATCTTTTACAGCTCTTGGAAGTACAGCAATCTGATTATTCTTTTGTAAACAAAAACTTTTCGTGTAACAACCAAGGTCAACAACAGTACTACAATTATGATCAGGGACGTAATTTCAATCGGAAAGATAACAGACGCTTTAGGAACGACAACTACCAAAACTTTAATAACAGGCAAAATTCTAATTATCAATACCGTCAAAATTTTCAGCAACAGGAACAACACTTTAGTAACAATAGAGGTGTTTCACAACAACAACATCAAAACCAGCCGGTTAGCATACCTAACCAACAATGGAATACACAAGGTCAACCAGGCTTTAATGTTTCGCCGCGTGGACGTATAGCCCCTGGTCCAACAAATAGTAACGCACGGGAGCAGAGAAACAACTATGTACAAAGAAGACAGTATTTCAATTCCCATCGCAATACACCGTATAGGAATGACTATTACGACAGACGTAAAAACGATGAGCACAATTACCAGCGTACATATAATAACAGTCGGTCTCACCAACAGCAAAATCATACGCAAGAACATATTCTCATGAATGAACCCGACAGTAGGTACCATCCAGAGCGTAACACGTCTGGAAGAAGTAATAGAACAGTTCAAATAGTCGAAATGCCACAGAATCCTCCTAATAATAATAACACGTCAGATAGAATCTGACTAGATAATGTACAGAACGCATCTTCCAATAACACAAGCACTACCTTAGACACGCAAAATGTTGTTCACGAAAATGTAATTACTTTTGACGACATCAGAGACACTCTTTTACAGGAAAGACCAGTTATTCAGAAAACTATTTCACATCCTGTTATTGAAATCAAAATTGGTTCTTCGAAATTTTCAGCAGTAATTGATTCCGGATCACCAATATCAGTAATAAATGAAGAGACTTTTAATGAGTGCAACAAAGAGAATACGTATCCGACATTACCATTAGGCAAAACAAAAGTGAAAGGAGCGGTACCGAGTAAAGGAGTAGACGTTAAACTACAGACGCATTTATCATTTTGTATTGGAGGTCATACTTTCCACTCTAATTTTTGGATTGTTCCTTTATTGACAACAGACATTATTTTAGGCACGAATTTTCTGGTACAACACGACGCAGTTATCGACTTTCAGAATTCTTATTTAATGCTAAAGGATGAAAATGTACAATTGGCTTTAGAGTTTCAGCACTCTTTATCTACGGAAGAACAAACAATTAACCGCACAGAGGTCATTTCCGCAACACGTAACATAGACTGTAATCCCACATTGTTCACGGATACGTACGTACACAACTATAATACTCCAGACGAAGCTGACTACGACGTAATGCAATTGATTTCTGATAAGGTTAAAGAGAGCAGTGCAAGTACAGACGACGAACGAACGCAGTTACACAAGATTCTTTTACAGCAAGCTCCAGTTTTTGACAACATTCCTGGTACTATGTCCGGCTTTATGTATGAATTTCAAGTCAAACCGCACGACACATTTAAAGCAAAGCATTATCCCATTCCATATATTCACAGAGAACAAGTTAAAAAAGAATTGCAGGATATGCTTGATCAAGGAATTATTGAACCAGCAGTTAGTCCGTACATAAACCCGCTGCATATTGTTAAGAAAAAAGATGGCTCACTTCGCCTTGTACTTGATTCACGTCACATTAATGACATTATTATTAATGAAACAGATCGGCCACAGACATTAGAGGAACTTTTACAGAAATTTCACGGTACAGCTATTTATTCTACACTAGATTTGAAATCGGGATTTTGGCAAATTCAACTTCATCCAAATTGCAGAAAATATACAGCTTTTCTCTGTTTCGGCGACTGTTATCAATTTTGCAAATTACCGTTCGGCTTAACTATTTCTTCTGCAGCTTTTATTCGCGGTTTGAACACAATACTTCCGACAGAACTTAGAGACAGAATCACGACGTATGTAGACGACATTCTTATCGCAGAAGCTAACTGGTCTGAACACAATCTGATTCTTGAACAACTGTTACAAACTTTTCATGCACAAGGACTTACAGTTAACCTCAGTAAATCGCATTTTGGCAAAACTTCCATAAAATTTCTTGGACACGTAA
Organism: Schistocerca americana; assembly: GCF_021461395.2. Lineage (NCBI taxonomy): Eukaryota > Metazoa > Arthropoda > Insecta > Orthoptera > Acrididae > Schistocerca > Schistocerca americana. The sequence continues at coordinate 941,474,418 of NC_060119.1, forward strand.
TTTCAGCAGAAGGCATTGCGCCTGATCCAGAAAAACTTCAGGCTCTACGTGACATTAGTGTTCCTACGACGAAGAAACAATTACGCAGTTTTTTGGGCTTAATTAATTTTTTTCGTAAATTTATTCAACACACGGCTTTAGACACACCCAGATTATGCCAATTAACAGGTAAAAACACTATTTGGTCTTGGGATAAGCAAGCTCATTCTGAATTCATGAACCTGAAACATGCTCTGTTGAATGCACCACTTTTATCGCACCCAGATCTTACCAGAAATTTTTCCATTGCCACTGACAGTTCCAACACCGCTTTAGGCGTACATATTTTCCAGGAAATTGAAGAAGATGGGTCAATAACAATTAAAAACATCGCATTTGCAAGTCGCATTCTGTCACCTGCTGAACGAAATTATTCCGTTACAGAATTGGAAACATTATGTGTTGTATGGGCTTTTACGAGATTTAGGCACTTTCTTTATGGCAGACATACCACTGTTTACACAGACCACAGAGCGATACAATTTTTACTTTCAGCTAAATTGACTCACGACAGGTTAAGCAGATGGAAACTATATTTACAGGAATTTAATTTTACAATAGTTCACATTCCCGGCACGCAAAATGTTATAGCAGACGCACTATCGCGTTCTCTCGGCAACAATCAGCAAGACGTAGCAACCAACTTCTGCAAAACAAATTTCAGTGTCATGTACATTCAGCAAGTTGCATTTGAAAACTTTATTTCATCGTCATTACAGGACATAGCAAAGGAGCAAAATAAAGACAATGTGTGGAAAGAAATTAAACAGCTTTGGCAAGATAAGAATAATGTTACGATTAGGAACCACTACACTGTACGCAATGACATTTTGTTTCGCCGCTCTCATCCTGACAGCAACAATTGGTTATTATGCATTCCTGACGAACTGGTTAACAAATTAATTTGGTACACTCATTTAAGTTACGCACATTACGGAGCACGAAAATGTTTTCTTATACTGAGACAGAACTGTTATTTTACTAACATGGAAAAACGTATACGACGAGTTTTAGCGTCTTGTAAAATTTGCCAGAAAGCTAAATCAGACACCACTTCACATATTCCTCCTTTATATCCCATTATACCTGTTAAATTAAGACATATGGCCGCAGTAGATATTTTTGGTCCGATTCCGAGAACTAACAGAGGTTTTTGCTACATTTTTGTCGCTGTTGAGCTCACTTCAAAATTTGTTACTTTCACTCCGTTACGCAAAGCTACTGCTAAAACTGTTTCGAAAGCATTTGTAAAACATTTTCTATCTCATGTAGGGCATGTAATGAAAGTAATTTCTGATAATGGATCACAATTTCGATGTGGCGTATGGACACGTATGTTACGAGCTAGAAACATTTCTCCGATCTATATATCCAAGTACCACGCTTCTTCGAACCCCTGTGAAAGGTTAATGAAAGAAATTGGTAAACTGTGTAGAATATACTGCCACAAAAGACATATTGATTGGGATACACACATACTCTCATTCCAAGATGTAATTAATTCCATACCAAATGAATCCACTATGCTATCTCCGTCTGTTATACTGAAAAATGCTGAACCACCTAACAAAATTAAAGAGTTAATAACATTTCCTACATCTCGTCGATTACGACACCACGAAATAATTGACATTGCGCTGAACAACATCAAACGTGCCGCAGAGCGCCGGAGAAGACAGCAAAAACAGGTTTGTACACGCCGCGACTTTCACGTTGGACAGAAGATATTAGTACGTACACACTATTTATCCAGTAAATTAAAAGGTAAGTGCAGTAAATTTGAACTTCTATACGCAGGTCCATATCGGATTCGCAGCATCCCTCACCCCAATGTTGTACACGTCGAAACTTTGAGAACCAGAAAATCGAAAGGCAATCACCATATCTCAAACATTAAACCGTTTATTGAGTGAAACCACTGTATGATTCAACACACTATGATGCCATTTACTAATGCAATTATTTCACGTGACTAATTACTGATGATTATCGTATTTTTTCTTGGCAAGTGCCCGGCAAGGTAAGGTTAGCAGGTCGCTTTTCTTGTCGTTACACATCAGACCGTGCACATTTTCCACTTTTTTTTTGTGTGTATGATTGTACTCCAGTTTAGTTTGTATGCACTATGAAATAGTTAAGATATAACACACACCAGTCGACTTTGACATTTTTTTTGCCTTATGACATCTCAACATCGTGACTGTTTCACATTTTTTTTTGCTGCTGCATTGTATTATTCTGTGTATATTTTTGCATTTGAACACTGTCAATGTTTTTGACATATTACGTTTTCTGTCATGTTATGCTGTAGGGTTAAGTATGTTACCATAAACCAGTCCTTATTTAGTGGGTATATGATTTAAATGCAAGACATTAAACTCTGCTCATCAATTTCAGAAAGAAATGATGCATGTAACAAATAAATTCAACAGAAATGGGAATTTCACCTACGGGATAAACGAAAGGAGATGCAATAACTTTATGAGGAAGAGTAAATGGATCAGGATTAACAAGCATTAACAAGACTATACTATACTCATCACAGAATAGCAGTCTTAACTAATTTTTTCTTTCAGATTACAAGGTGATTGATGCAGGCTGTCAGACTGAACTACACATCTTAGTTTTAGTGATGAAATATGCTAGAGATAAGGAATAATTGTATAATGAGTAATGAAGTGATTTTTTGCAGATGATAATGAATACTGATGAATAATGATGAAGGATATGATGTTATGAATAATGAAGTTTTTCTTTATAGATGATGATAATAGTGAAGTTATGATGATATGGATAATGAAGTTTTCTTTACAGATGAGGATAATGTTGAAGTTATGTATTTATGTTATGTAGTTATTTAAGTATTTGTTGCAGTTTGCTTTGACAGCAGGTGTAATATTGCATAGTAGGATGACGGAAAGTTTTGGAAAGGACAGCTATGAAACACATTTTTATACACATTTCGCTACCTGTTAATTCGAAGTTCACTACTTTTCAGCATAGTGTGCGTTTCTTCTTTCAGGTCAATAATCCATTTTGTAATTTTTCCAGGAGAAGTTTTTCATGATACTTACTAAACCTGTTACTTATTATACCTGTTCTAGTACTTGCATTTTTATATTTTTACCCATTTGTGTCTATCGTTTATAAATGTGATCACATGTACTGCCTTGTTACATAATCTTGCTACAGCTGACTCATGACGAATGACGTTACCTATCCTCATTTGCTGCAATAGGTCAAAAGCAAATAGTGTTATGTTTCAGCAATTAATTATCGATCCCAACGCAATGCATTGCTACCAAAAAAATGTATTACCAGTCCCACATAATGTCACTAGTTTATGATAATTCTGAATAATACTGATCAACTCTGAATAGCATGTCACTTGAGTAATGACCTCTTAATGAGACTATATTCAAAATAATGCTTTGTCACTAGCTAATAACTGCCACTGTTTATTGTAATGATACTACTTATAATGCCTGTGATTATTAAGGATTTGACTGTAATTAACTGATTTTTAATAATGACTTCGTAATAATCTGAATAATACTGAATGATGATTCTATTCAATACTTGCTGGCCACTGAGTGCCAATAATTAATGTCACTTGAAGAATTGTTATTAATTATGCCATTAATTAGCCCTTTTTTCCCATGTTGAGTTTTCATGTTTTGGTTAATGGCCAATGAGTGCCAATAATTTGTATCACTCAATGTATTATGTTAATGCTAGGCCAATAATTGACTCTCCTTTTCAATTAAGGCTTCTGATGAACATTATTCTGTCTTACTAAATATACTTTGTAACTGGCCAAGGACCGCCACTGTTTATTGTAATACGATTACCCATGATGCTAGCTAGTGATTCTTAATAGATTGTAATGACACATAATTAATTAACTATGGTACTGTTTAATAATGCTTTGTAATTAACTATGGTACTGTTTAATAATGCTTTGTAATTAATTAAGGCTAATAATTCTTACTATATTGGAATGACAAATGATTAATTAATTAACTGTAATTAGACAAATGATTAATTAATTAACTGTAATTAGACAAATGATTAGTTAACGACAGATGATTAATTAACTGTAATTAGACAAATGATTAATTAACTGTAATTAGGAGAAGGTTAATGATTCTTAATTATACTCTGTGACAAAAAAGAATGCGATTATTTCATAATGCTTTGTAACCAGGAAAAGAAGGCTACTGATTCTATGTAAAACAATTAATGAACATTTTTCTGTAATACTACATACTTGGTACAGAAATGTTAGATAACTGGGCTATGAATGCCACAAACTACTAATTAAGTCTGTAATTGTCAATATTATGTGACTTGATGTCCTTCACCTCATAAGCTAACTACCCTGAATTACTGCAATGTCCATTTGTCCTGTTTATCCTAGTGATCATGGAGCACTATATTTGGTTTTTGCACTAATTCTACGTTGGTGTGCCTTGTAAGAGCGTGGTGTTGACACGACATGCTGTCCACCACCGTGAGCAATGAAGACGTTATTATGATCCCACTGTTTGGTGTACGTAATGTACTGCCAAAATGAAAACATGGAACATTACTACGACAGTTCAGTGTCTTGGCTACACTGATAAATTCTGATGGGAAAAGAACTTCAAGTTGTGTCACTTGGTGTTGTACTTCTGTGGAAAGATATGGACTTTCAGAGCAGCTGTGTGCAATCTAAAGTGCTACAACCATGATGCAATCCTTCGCTTTCCTATCCTGATTCTTGTCACATAAAGAAAAAAATTTTTTGCTAACATTATTTATGTTCATGGCTATACATTTTTTTCAATTCGCTAAACCCCAGTGCGAGTACACTTATGTCACTGGTCGACATGATTTTTTGCCATTATGTTTATTTATTGCGAAAATGCTAAAGACATTTATTTTTTCGATTTGTTCTCAAGTACAGTATGTGCACTCTTGTCTTTTATACTGTGTATACATTTTTTATTTTTAATGATATGTTCTGAACTACAGTGCATGTGCACTTATGTTAGGTGTTAATATGTTTTCTATTGAACTTCAGTGCCTGTACACTTTTCTCATTTTTCAATATGATTTGTACTATTCAATACTTCAATGCGTGTGCACTTATGTCATTTGTTACTAATTGTACATACATTTCATCAATTACGGATATGTTCTCAACTGCAGTGCATGTGCACTCATGTCACTTGTCAACATAATATTTTTTGCCAGTCTGTTTATTTGTTCTGAATATGCTAAAGAATTTTTTCAGTGCCTGTGCACTTTGTTATCTGTCAAATACTTTGTATATACATTTTTCTGATTTGCTACTATGTTTTGTACTCATGAAACACGTATGTAACATAGCAGCGATGGCGAGGCATTGTAGCATCTGTGACCAGAGAGTATGCGCTTGACCGCGCGAGTGTTGCGAGCGGTTCTCAGTCTGTCAGTCAGTCGTTGCGAGTCTGTAGCTCTGTCTAGTTGAGGGCAGTACGCTAATAGTCGTCATGCAGAGCAGTCGGTCAGTAGTAGCAGCCCAGTGCGGTTGTATGATGTAGGCGGTCGGCAACACTGGTCAAGATGGTGAATAAGGTATACCATTAATTAATATAATCATTAGATAATGTAAAAATTTATTTATTGTAATTATTCTCCAACAAGTTCCCTAACAATAATTTTTATTTCAAAAGCATTTTCTCAAAAATTTAATTTTTTATTGAACTAAAGATTTCGTTGCACTTCCCATTTCATTCCACTTCTTTTGAAGAAAAATTTCACTAAAATCACAAAAAAAAAAAGGAGAGAATATTATTATTTGCAATGCAGTTCCTCCAAGCGGTGCGCAACAACAAGAGCAGATATGTGACATCCATTTATTCTGAGGTAAGACTTTAATTCTGATTGTTTTACACTAGAGATGGGGGATGCACTCTTGAACTAATTCATAGAGTTGAATCTTTCAAAGGAGTGAACAATCAGTGATTCAGAAAAAAAGAACGGTAGCTCCAAACGTTTCCCACGGCAGAGAGAGAGAGAGAGAGAAGAGAGAGAGAGAGACGGAGCATATCAGCGGCGCCTCTGCTGGTCACAGCACAGTGCACGCCACACAACACAGCCAGCGCCGGCCTCTGCCCTGCTTCTACCTTGGCTGCCTGCATTGTGCAGTGCCCCATTGGATTTAGTGTTTCACATATGCCGTGCCGTCTCTGTGCGTCGTCTGCCGCGCGCAGTGTCTGGCGCAGCTTGACTTCGCATCGCACTCTGTCGGCGATCGTTTCAGTCGCACGTCCTGCCCTCTGGGCAGTTGATGCGAGCAACAGGACAGAGAGCCACCTAGCGGATAACATAGGAACTACTTGCAACAACCTGCTCGCAAGAGAACAGACGATTTGTCTCGGAGCGGGTGAGTTCACCGCTCCCCCCACCCTCGGAACTCGCCCGCTCAACGCTCACCCCACCGTCTCGACTCTAGCCAGAGCGTTGAGCAAAGCGACTCAGGTGTCACTCTGGTCTCTGCGCTCTCGGCTCACGCAGTAATACAGCTCGCGGCTCGACCTGCTCGACTCAGCGGCTCTGCATCGGAGTTCGTCTCTACTGGATATTGTTCTTCGTAGTAATACCGCTACGTATATTACATTATTATGTTATGTATACATCATTTGTTTTTATTTTATTTTTATTTGTTTAAACTGATTAGATTAGGTTCCTGACGACTCCTCTTACTATAGGATTTTTATTATGGACACTCGAATTTACGCTTTAATTACGAGCGAACCGATAAACGTATCGCAAAATGTGATACACCAATATTTTCCTTGTTTTATTCTGCGTAAGGCTATATTCAGCACTTTCGTTTTACAGTCAAATTTATAGTTTTTTTCTTATTCTGGTACGGATTTTGCGATTTTAGGCGTCTTCGGAAGGAAACGTTCACTTTAAAAATATATGGCTTGCGATGTATTTGTATGAGGTTAATGAAATTTTAATACATTGTAGCCAAATATATTGTTAATGTAAATCTCAAGTTACAACATTTTCCGATCACCCAAAAAACCACGATAGTGCAAAATCAATCAATAATCAAAAACTTTGTCATATCGTGGAAATTTCAATAAACAATACAAAATTATTACTCATTATCTGTGTTACTTCAAAATAGGATCAAATAAGATCAAAATACAGGTATAGTACTGGAATAAACCAAGTTTAAAGGGCAATGTGCCTTCCATTTATTTTCTATTGTGAATGAGTGGTGAGTCATGAAAAAGAGCTAATTCATTTCAGGGAGTGAACAGTTCTGATCCGATCTCTGAAAAGAACAGTTTTGCCCATCTCTATTTTACACAGGGCCAAAGACCGATATTTCGGTTTAATTGTATTCTCTTGTCACTGAACGGACTTTAAATTTTGTGAAGAATTTATATTTGAGTCAGATTGCGATTATCAGCTTTATTGTCATTAAATTTAATTGCAGGGAGGTTACGTTTGGACGTTTGGCTCCTATTCATTTAATATTTTTGTCCATTCTTTTAAATTTTGTGGGGAGGTTACAAAGTTGTGTGTCAGCTGACACATTCTGCCTTCCTTAGTACTCATAAAAATTTGCCAATAAATATTGGCAGTCGGAGATACTAGCGCTTTTTTGTACTGAGAGAGAAGGAGATAGTGGCAGTGGCGAAGAGATGGAAAAGTAATAAATACTGGAGGATAGTAGACAGTGGTTGTGCTGCAGAAACAAACAGTAGTGTGAGAGGAAGAGAGAAACACGGTAGCAGTGGAACATAGCTGACAGTGACAGAACAGTGCTAGGAGGGAGGGGGTACGGGGGTGGGAGGGGGGGGGGGCGGTGGAGGGATGAAGAGAAAGAAAAAGTGTAAGTGGGCAAGACCCAGTGTTCATGAGAGACAGAGTATATGGCAGTGACAGTGAGGAAGCGACAGATAGTGACAATGGGAAGAGACAGCAGCAGTAGGAAGGAAGGAATGAGAAGTTGGCTGTAAGAGAAAGCAAAAGGGAGACTGTTGTGGCGTAACAAGCTAGCTACGCCACATTGAGAAGGGAGCCGAAAGGCACGCGTACACACACGCCGACTGGCGTCAAGTCTGGAACAGGATACGTTATGACTGCTATAAAGAAAATACGTAGCTTTGGAATATACTTAACTTTTAATCACTCCTTGTGATACATCTCTCTTGACTATACAAATGAGACTCGTAAGATACATGCACTGATACAATTGGCGCCTTGCTAGGTCGTAGCCATGGACCTAGCTGAAGGCTATTCTAACTGTCTCTCGGCAAATGAGAGGAAGGCTTCGTCTGTGTAGTCGCTAGCAAAGTCGTCGTACAACTGGGGCGAGTGCTATTCCGTATCTCGAGACCTGCCTTGTGGTGGCGCTCGGTCTGCGATCACACAGTGGCGACACGCGGGTCCGACATGTACTAAATGGACCGCGGCCGATTTAAGCTACCACCTAGCAAGTGTGGTGTCTGGCGGTGACACCACAGAGACAGTGTCAATGAGAGGAGACTAGTAGTTTAACGGAACGAAGGGGACTGTGGCTGTGACAAAGGAGACAATTACTCTAATTAACTCTTTGTGTCTCTCTTTCATTGTCACCTTTGTGACAGCCACAGTTATACTGAATGAGTGAGTGAGAAAGGGCAACTGGAAGTTGATGGGTATGAGCAACCTACAGCGATGGTCTAGAGGGTGTGTGCGAGTTACAGTTACGGTAACTTGTGGGAGACAGAGGTGACCTGTATGATGAACAGAGCTCGAATGTGTTCGCATGTCAAAATTTTTTGGAAAATTTGTAAAGGTGCTGAGGCAGCTGGTATCCCACTTCTCAGTCAGTCTTTTAAACGGTAGCATATGCGTCTTTTTTGTGCTCCGATAGGAGCATTTTTCCGCTGGTAAATAAACGATATTCTAAACGTAATTATTCTGTATGTATAATTTTTTTAAAAAACTTGGTTGACAGAAAACAGTACATCCCAGTGAGGTAGTGCAGTCGTTGAAACACTGGTCTCATTTTATTGAGGGGTTGTGTATCAAATCACCTGCCGTATATTCAGAGCTGAAACAAAAACAGAAATGACCCTTCGCTTAGAGCAGACAAAGAAAAGTCCAGTCGTCCGATAGCAGTTTATGCTGACGGCCCCTCTCTCTCTGGCGTTTTCTTGTTGGAAGCACGAATATATACGGCCGCAGCGGAAGCGCAGGTGCTCGGTTGCCGTGTGGATTGTGTATGCTCGCGGCGGCTGGCGCCTGTCACAGCAGAGCGGAACGGAGGAGGCTGAGTTTTAGGTTTTGCCGGCCGGTGACCGCCTGCTCCCCGTTTGTCTTGTCGCTGAACGCCGGGCTGGGCGCCGCGCTACACGTGTATTCGCGACCCGCGGCCGGCGCTCCATCATAGCTCTTTAATATTAATGCTCGCTGGCTTATTTGTTACGAGCCGCCGCTTCGGGCCACCTACGGACGCAGCCGGCCCTTCACTTTGCAGCTGAGGCACGCCGCACACCACTTAGCGCAGTGCTAACTCACTCCTGGAGACGGTGCCTCTAAGAGATGGGCAGGAGCTAAGAGAACTTGGGCGAGAATTTAGTCTGCTATTTCAAGGTATTACAAACCTGGCAAAGCACGTCAGTACGATGTTACAGCCCGTCGAGTTTTGTGGTGCCTCTTTTCTGCTGATGTTGCAGATTGTTCCACCGGAATTCCTATAGATTTATTGACTTGTAACCACCCGCTTTTCGGATACCGAATGATCCACCTTTGAAGTGAAGGTCGTTAATGCTTGCCACTTCGGCGGTGCTTCTCTCAGAGTGAGCGTTTCATCTTCCGTTTGGTGCAACAATTTTTTATAACCAATATCAGGCTGGCAAGAAGACGTATGGTTGCATAGTGATGCCGTATGATACCGCCACTAACGATCTGTCCGACAATTAAACTCTGCGGCCCACTTGGTAATCAACAGAATATTTAGCACTCCGTCATCAGGCCACGAGTGGCCTACCGGGACCATTCGACCGCCGTGTCATCCTCAGTGGAGGATGCAGTTAGGAGGGGAGTAGAGTCAGCACACCGCTCTCCCGGTCGTTATGATGGTCTTCTTGACGGAAGCCGCTACTATTCGGCCGAGCAGCTCCTCAATTGGCATCACGAGGCTGAGCGCACCCCGAAAAATGACAACAGCGCATGGTGGCCCGGATGGTCACCCATCCAAGCGCCGATCACGCACGACAGCGCTTAACTTCGGTGATCTCGGTGTATCCACTGCGGCAAGGGCGTTGCCAATCAACAGAATATTGCATAATGTAATTGAGTTTTATTCTTCCTCCTCTTCCTCAGTGTACGAGTACCACTTAAGACATTATTCATTTATTTATCTATTTGCTATTTTCTTTCTCTCCGTTCTATTAGGTTGGTGCATAAGTTCGTAGTGTTTTTGTTATGCATTTTGGTACTCCGGTTACTATGAGTTTATTTATCGATTGTCAACTTTTATTTGCGGTTTCCTGATGCTATCTGAGTACGCATATTGTAATTTTGTTATTTGGAGATAGTGAGTGGAGCTTTGGGAGCTGGAAATGGAGTGCCAAGTCGAGAAATCGGAACGTTTCCGACGTATTCTTCTGTTTGACTTCAATAGAGGGGTGACAGCAACGGAGGCAGCCAGAAATATTTGCGATGTGTATGGGGAGAACGCGATTGTACGGAGCACGGCAAAAAAATTGTTCTCTCTTTTTGAGGAGGATCGTTTCCACATCTGTGACTTCCACTTTTAGGAAGATGTTCGGGGTTTGATGAAGATCGTTTAAACTCTTAATCCACAATGACCCATGTCAATGTACTCGAGAACTGTCAAATTTGGCGAACTGTTATCATTCCTCCGTCCTGCGACCTTTGCGTGCCACGGGGAAGGTTCAAGGATCAGGTGTATGGATATCGCACGTACTAAACCAAAATCACAGACAGGCTAGTTATTGAACTGGGGAGTCACCGACTCGGCGTCCACCAAGTATTGGATTCTGTCGTGTGCCACTCTGCTCCACTGTCACGCTGCCAGGTGGACCTATTAGGAAGTCCAGCCAATGCCAGTTGGAACGAGTATCGAACTGATTTCATTTGATTGGATTTGTGTAGGGAGACAAATACTGCAGTGATCTTCGCCCACAGTGAAACTGAGTTTATTGTGCTGTTTCACTGCCTGATATTCTAGTAAGGCCAACTAGTACCCTTAAAAAGTAGTAGTAGTAGGCCAATTAGTAGTTCTTCATTAGATAGGATTTCTTCAGATGTAACTATCCGAATATACACTGCTGGCCATTAAAATTGCTACACCAAGAAGAAATGCAGATGACAAACGGGTATTCATTGGACAAATATATTATACTAGAACTGACATGTGATTACATTTCCACGCAATTTGGGTGCATAGATACTGAGAAATCAGTTCCCAGAACAACCACCTCTGGCCGTAATAACGGCCTTCATACGCCTGGGTATTGAGTCAAACAGAGCTTGGATGGCGTGTACAGGTACAGCTGCCCATGCAGCTTCAACACGATACCACAGTTCATCAAGAGTAGTGACTGGCGTATTGTGATGAGCCAGTTGCTCGGCCACCATTGACCAGACGTTTTCAGTTGGTGAGAGATCTGGAGAATGTGCTGGCCAGGGCAGCAGTCGAACGTTGTCTGTATCCAGAAAGGCCCATACAGGATCTGCAACATGCGTTCGTGCATTATCCTGCTGAAATGTAGGGTTTCGCAGGGATCGAATGAAGGGTAGAGCCACGGGTCGTAACACATCTGAAATGTAACGTCCACTGTTCAAAGTGCCGTCAATGCGAACAAGAGGTGGCCGAGACGTGTAACCAATGGCACCCCATACCATCACGCCGGGTGATACACCAGTATGGCGATGACGAATACACGCTTCCAATGTGCGTTCACCGCCATGACGCCAAGCACGGATGCGACCATCTTGATGTTGTAAACAGAACCTGGATTCATCCGAAAAAATGACGTTTTGCCATTCGTGCACCCAGGTTCGTCGTTGAGTACACCATCGCAGGCGCTCCTGTCTGTGATGGAGCGTCAAGGGTAACCGCAGCCATGGTCTCCGAGCTGATAGTCCATGCTACTGCAAACGTCGTCGAATTGTTCATGCAGATGGTTGTTGTCTTGCAAACGTCTCCATCTGTTGACTCAGGGATCGATACGTGGCTGCACGATCCGTTACAGCCTTGCGGATAAGATGCCTGTCATATCGACTGCTAGTGATACGAGGCCGTTGGGATCCAGGACAGCGTTCCGTATTACCCTCCTGAACCCACCGATTCCATATTCTGCTAACAGTCATTGGATCTCGACCAACGGGAGCAGCAATGTCGCGATACGATGAACCGCAATCGCGATAGGCTACAATCCGACCTTTATCAAAGTCGAAAACGTGATGGTACGCATTTCTCCTCCTTACACGAGGCATCACAACAACGTTTCACCAGGCAACGCCGGTCAACTGCTGTTTGTATATGAGAAATCGGTTGGAAACTTTCCTCATGTCAGCACGTTGCAGGTGTCGCCACCGGCGCCACCCTTGTGTGATGGCTCTGAAAAGCTAATCATTTGCATATCACAGCATCTTCTTCCTGTCTGTTAAATTTCGCGTCTGTAGCTCGACATTTTCGTGGTGTAGCAATTTTAATGGCCAGTAGTGAATTGTGTCTTCTGACTAGGTGTGGTGCTGTTTCTTTGCCGTCACCACAGTGCCTACACTTAGGGATTTCTGCCTCTATACCCATCTAATGTAAGTAAGTCTTAACGTTCGCATGGCCACTCATTACTTCTTGAGCCGTGTGCCAGCAGTCGTTGCTCCCATTCGACCTTGTCCATCTTGCCGCACCTTCCTGCCCCTCTTTTTTTTCTTTTTGGTCGATTGTGGACTTTAGTTTTCCCTCCAGAGGACAGCGAGGGCAGAGAGGTGTACTGTTTAGGCGTGTGAGAGGTGAAGCCGGAGATCAGTCTGATTGCAGAGCCAGATGACCAGTGCCGCCCGCGACTGCGTGTTTCCGGCCGTTAAGGATTCAAGTTGTCTACCGGTGCTAGAACTGTCGATCCGCCGTGTGCATGTCAAATAAAGGTCAGCGTCTGCTGATACAGGTTTTCTTGTAGCGAGGGCAGTATTCACTCATGTGATTGGTGAACCTATCTTGCTGGTGACCTGTCAGCACAATGAGGTGCATTGGTGCGGGAAATTACGAGGTGTGATCACAAAGTAACGCGAATTTTTGTGTTTCTTAAAAAATGTTTATTCATTCTTCTACATCAACTTTGCCCCTTTAAATTAATCCTCCTTGGATATAATACATCTGTGTCAGCAGTTTTTCCACTCTTGGGAACACTTCACTTTTCGTTATGGTGTTCAGCTCCTTCAATGATTCTGTTTTTATCACATCAGTGGTGGCAAAACGACTTTCTTTCACGGCTCTCGTCAGCCTAGGGAATAGAAGGAAGTTCGGCGAATACGTTCGCTGAGACAATATAACAGTTTTTTTTTTCAAAATATCACGAACAAGTATTGAGGTGAGACTGGGAGCCTTATCGTGATGGAATTTCTACGTCTGATTTTGCCACAATTCTGGTCTTTTTTCGGTTTGCTTATTGAAAATGGCACATAACTTCCTGGTAGTATTCCTTATTGAGCGTACGAGCATTAAGCAGAAAATCATGATGTACTATCGCATTGTTATCGACGAAAACAGTGAGAAGTACCTTCCCATGTGATCAAAATTGTTGAATTTTTTCAGTCTTGGCTCGTCAGGCAGTTTCCAGTGGAACAATTGGGCTTTGGTTGCGACGTCTACTTGTACACTCACGGTTCGTCACCTGTTATAATCTTCTTTAGAAGTTCCGTATCACTGTCGACATAAATCCACAATCCTTGAGCAACGTCTACGCGGTGTCATTTTTGGTCGAAATTCAAATTTCGGAACAAACTTCGCCGCCTAGGGGTTCATGCCGAAAACATCCGAAAAAAATTCTTAGCAGGCGCCAAAGAATATGCTAACAATATCAGGAACTTCACTGATGGTGATTCGGCGCATTTCCAGAACCATTTCCTTTAGTGTTCCACATAGTCGTCAGTAATTGATGCGCAGGGCATCCAGGGCGGTCATCGTGTTCAACGTCTCCTTGACACTCTTTGGACCGTTTATACCGCTCGTAAACTTACTTATAGCAGATTCATCAAAGGCACGGTTAACATTTCAAATGCGGTTTCGCACTTTATTCCACTTTTCAAGCCAAATTTAATGTAAGTTATTTAATCCATATTTTTCGAAAGTAAATATTCGCCGGGAACTCGAAAACACGTGTAACCTTTCCGACCGTTAACAGTAAACTAATATTCAAAACAGCTGATAATACAAACATACATCGTTAACTTGTGTACAAACAATATTATAAAAAAAAATTGAAAACATTTTTAAAAAATTCCGTACGTCAGAGGTGAATCACTTGAGCCGTGTTCGTACTTGCTGTCTCCGGTAGTCTATTGCCACGAAACTCTTACAGTTACAGTGAGAGGAAACTGTAATATTCAAACCGTGTAGCGCAATATTCGCATCCACCAAAAAATCAGCAAGAAATTGTTCTGTGCTGACAGACTAGTTCTTGGCGTCCTGAATAAAGAGTGTTTATTTATGTGAATTCCCAGAAAGATTCATTAAGTACTTACAGTGTTGTAAGTAGTGCTTTATCTTACAGTCTCCAGGCTGCCGGTCACGTTATTTTCTTGTCCTCGTACAAACAGAAGTGTTATGTATATAGAAGCACGGATAGCTAAAGATTTCGTTTTAAACTTGTAGGTGATATACCTAGTGTGTTTTTATGTTCGGTTAGCTGCTTGTAGTAATCGCTTTACGTTACGTGAATTTATTGTATACTTGTTTTGCTCTGTCCAAAATTTTGCAAATGCAGCCTGATCTATGGGCCAGTTTCACAGAGAGCAATTCTCGTACTATTAATGTTTGAATATGACACCATCTGCATAATTTGAGTAATTTGTTGGTAGCTTCACTGACACTCTTGCGAGTCGCCTCACTTATGATTGCGTGATTCTGATCATTAACCGTTTTTTGTTTGCTGCAAGGTTGAATCTTGATATTGTCTTTAAGCATTATGATTATGCTTTGATAAGCAGATAAACTATGTGATCAAAAATATCCGAACACCCCCAAAAACGTACGTTTTTCATATTAGGTGCATTGTGCTGCCACTAACTGCCAGGTATTTCGTATCAGCGACCTCAGTAGTCATTAGACATCGTGAGAGAGCATGATGGGGCGCTCTGCGGAATTCACTGTTCATAATGCACGGCCTGTGGCGGAGTGGTTACGTGACAGTAACACCCCTGTAATGGACTGGCCTGCACAGAGTCCTGACCTGAATCCTACAGAACATCTTTGGGATGTTTTGGAACGCCTACTTCGTGCCAGGCCTCCCCGACCGTCATCGATACCTCTCCTCAGTGCAGCACTCCGTAAAGAATGGGCTCCCTTTCACCAAGAAATCGTCCAGCAGCTGATTGAACGTATGCATGCGAGAGTGGAAGCTGTCATCAAAGCTAAGTGTTGGCCAACACTATATTAAATTCCAGCATTACCGATGCAGGGTGCTACGAACTTGTAAGTCATTTTCAGCCAGGTATTCGGATACTTTTGATCACATAGCGTATTTGTTACAGGTTCTGTAAATTATTGTGAGCTTCTCTGAGGTTATCTCACTGAGTATTTAGCCAAGTGTGAATATTTAAATCTGGTACAGTTGAACAGCACGTTCTTGCATTATTACGAGTTCAGGTTTTCAACAAAAATTGTAAAATCTAGAATATTTTGTTTAATTACAGTTAAGTAAGATTTGCTTGCAGAAGCATATTTAAGTTTCAAAGTAAGATTTGCTTGCAGAAACATATTTAAGTTTGAAGTGAATTTAAGTTGTGTTGATGGTTCATTAATTTTCCCGCTGTGACCTTAAATCCCACTCTGTGGTTGGACACATCACATTGTATTCTTCTTTTTTTAAAATTACTTTCTTAAAACTTAACTTCCACTTCAGAATAGACTGTCAGATTTTCACTTTGTTAAGAAAACAACTTGAACGTTCATGGCAATGGTTTTGAACAGAGTTATCATTTTATGTAAATGTTTGCCGCGCGGGGTAGCCGAGCGGTCTCAGGCGCTGCAGTCATGGACTGAACGGCTGGTCCTGGCGGAGGTTCGAGTCCTCCCTCGGGCGTGGGTGTGTGTTTGTACCTAGGATAATTTAGGTTATGTAGTGTGTAAGCTTAGGGACTGATGACTTTCGTAGTCAAGTCCCATAAGATTTCACACATTTGAACATTTTTTAGAAATGTTTAAAGCAGTGCAGGCCACCGAGTGCAGCGGGCAGCGCGTGCGGGCTGCTTGCGGGCCAGCGCCCGCCCTGTCACTAGGCTTTGCTCGGCCTTCGTCAGAAGTACCCTGTACAGCGCGACATTTAATTTAGCATTGCGATGAGGAATTTTTCGGTCGGCACAACTCTCTGACTTCGGCAGAGTCGTGCTGTGAGCGGTGTTTATCCGTCGTTATTCGTTCGTGGTATGGGACATTCACAGGTCCAGCGACTGTTTGCACAGAAAGAGTCAGTCTAGCGACCTATCGTCACAGTTCTTAAAAAAAAAAAAAAAAATGGTTCAAATGGCTCTGAGCACTATGGGACTTAGCATCTGAGGTCATCAGTCCCCTAGAAGGTAGAAATACTTAAACCTACCTAACGTAAGTACAGCACACACAACCATGCCCGCGGTAGAATTCGAACCTACGACCGTAGCGGTCGCGCGGTTCCAGACTGAAGCGCCTAGAACTGCTCGGCCACAGCGGCCGGCACAGTTCTTTAAAACGAATGGGAATAGCAGAAGAGAGGGATGAGAAGTCTCAGTTGGCATAAGTGACGAGTACTTCCTATTTGCTATTAAACGATATTAAAGTACCATGCAGTGAGAGTTTAAAAATTTAGTTGGCAATGAAAGAACAAAAAAATTACAAAGATCGACAGACGGGATTAATCGTTCTGTACAAGAAGCACTTCGTGCGAAATTTGCAAGCCTGGAGCATGTGAAGAAATTGGGGGTGCGAATAGTAAAATTTATGAAGGGACATTTCGCATTTTAAGTGGACTTGACTGCAAACTGCCCACAGTAAGACGTTGCAGGATAACTTCTTTCTTATTTGATGGGGATTATTTTAAAAAGAAAATCGCTTTGTAGAAGAACACATTCTGACAAAGATGCTCAAATTCTATAAGCTCACTGGCGTTAAGGAAAACGTGTGGTTTGAGAATTCATTGTGTCCTTTTTCCGTTTTGTTTTCAAGACCGTATGCCGTTTCAGTTGAGACCGCCCCCGTGCATGTGCCGATGTAGCTGATCGACCTGCAAGGTAATTCCAGTTTTAATGACAAACCTTTTTATGATAAAACTGTCCAGGACGTCTTCATTGCTTTCCTCGGGTAGAGTTTCCACGACTCTTTAATGAAGTTGCAAAAGTACTACAATATTTAGAGCGACATATTTGTGTGAAAGCCCTTTTTTTGATTATGAAACTAAATAAGTCACGATTACGTGGCAACTTGTGTGCGAAAGTCTGTGAAATTGTCTGCGTCTGTCCACATGCCGGCAGTCTATTCCAGATAAAAACTGTATTATGTCTTCAGTGCTCCAAAAATAATTAAATAATACTGAAAATTAGTTTTGTTTGTGACCTACGTTGTTGGGAAATGTGAAATATAAAACCAAGTAGTCTGCAGATGCTAATTTACTGCCATTTAAGTGCTTTATTTCCTATCAGGCAGTCGCGTACCGTGCATACTGTAAGCTTCCACCTCCACTCGTCCTATATTTCAGGGGACATGCCGGACGCAAATTTAATTAAAGGCAGTCAGATATCGTTTAGTCGGTGGTGGAGATTGGGGGGAGGAACGGGGTGGGGAGAATTCGCATGCAGGTAAATACTGAAAGCTTAAGAACTATGTTTGTGTGTCCTAGGCACAAGTTCGATTTAAATTCTACATCTACATCTACATCCATACTCCGCAAGCCACCTGACGGTGTGTGGCGGAGGGTACCATGAGTACCTCTATCGGTTCTCCTTTCTATTCCAGTCTCGTATTGTTCGTGGAAAGAAGGATTGTCGGTATGCTTCTGTGTGGGCTCTAATCTCTCTGATTTTATCCTAATGGTCTCTTCGCGAGAAATACGTAGGAGGAAGCAATATACTGCTTGACTCTTTGGTGTAGGTATGCTCTCGAAACTTCAACAAAAGCCCGTACCGAGCTACTGAGCGTCTCTCCTGCAGAGTCTTCCACTGGAGTTTATCTATCATCTCCGTAACGCTTTCGCGATTACTAAATGATCGTGTAACGAAGCGCGCTGCTCTCCGTTGGATCTTCTCTATCTCCTCCGTCAACCCTATCTGGTACGGATCCCACACTGCTGAGTAGTATTCAAGCAGTGGGCAAACAAGTGTACTGTAACCTACTTCCTTTGTTTTCGGATTGCATTTCCTTAAGATTCTTCCAATGAATCTTAGTCTGCCATCTGCTTTACCTACGATTAACTTTATATGATCATTCAATTTTAAATGGTGGAAATGGCTCTGAGCACTATGGGACTTAACATCTGAGGTCATCAGTCCCCTAGAACTTAGATCTAATTAAACCTAACTAACCAAAGGACATCACACACTCCATGCCCGAGGCAGGATTCGAACCGGCGACCGTAGCAGTCGCGCGGTTCCGGACTGCGCGCCTAGAACCGCTAGACCACCGCGGGCGGCATTCAATTTTAAATCACTCCTAATGCGTACTCCCAGATAATTTATGGAATTAACTGCTTCCAGTTGCTGACCTGCTATTTTGTAGCTAAATGATAAGGGATCTATCTTTCTATGTATTCGCAGCACATTACACTTGTCTACATTGAGATTCAGTTGCCATTCCCTGCACCATGCGTCAATTCGCTGCAGATCCTCCTGCATTCCAGTACAATTTTCCATTGTTACAACTTCTAGATACACCACAGCATCATCCGCAAAAAGCCTCAGTGAACTTCCGATGTCGTCCACAAGGTCATTTATGGATATTGTGAATAGCAACGGTCCTACGACACTCCCCTGCGGCACACCTGAAATCACTCTTACTTTGGAAGACCTCTCTCCATTGAGAATGACATGCTGCGTTCTGCTATCTAGGAACTCTTCAATCCAATCAGACAGTTGGTCTGATAGTCCATATGCTCTTACTTTGTTCATTAAACGACTGTGGGGAACTGTATCGAACGCCTTGCGGAAGTCAAGAAACACGGCATCTACCCGGGAACCCGTGTCTATGGCCCTCTCAGTCTCGTGGAAGAATAGCGCGAGCTGGGTTTCACACGACCGTCTTTTTCGAAACCCATGCTGATTCCTACAGAGTAGATTTCTAGTCCCCAGAAAAGTCATTATACTCGAACATAATACGTGTTCCAAAATTCTAAAACTGATCGACGTTAGATATAGGTCTATAGTTCTGCACATCTGTTCGACGTCCCTTCTTGAAAACGGGGATGACCTGTGCCCTTTTCCAATCCTGTGGAACGCTACGCTCTTCTAGAGACCTACGGTACACCGCTGCAAGAAGAGGGGCAAGTTCCTTCGCGTATGTGTAAAATCGAACTGGTATCCCATCAGGTCCAGGGGCCTTTCCTCTTTTGAGCGATTTTAATTGTTTCTCTATCCCTCTGTCGTCTATTTCTATATCTACCATTTTGTCATCTGTGCGACAATCTAGAGAAGGAACTACAGTGAATTATTATCCATTTCGCCTCAAATAGGTGGCTAAGTTCGCACGGTTCATATTTCATAATCGTATGAAGGAAGTATGTAAATCTAGTCATTAACAGTCATATTTCGCACTCCCAGTCATCACTACTGTTACAATACTATTTTAATTATGATTTATGTTAATCCGCAAAGTTACTCTATACAATTTCTAAATTTTCTAAGAAATATCTATGAAACTGTACCTTATAATTCACCTGCGATTGGTAATTTTAACCTCTTGAGCTACTAACAACCCGAACACTGTTTTCTTAATAACTCCTCATTGCCATCTCTTCTTTTATATTACTAGTTAATAATGTTTCTCACATAACGTTTCTCCAGTTTACGTATTATCCTCAGTAATTTTACATTTTATATTCATTAATATTGCACGTTAAACGTACTCAAAATTCTGACTGCCTCCATTAGAACCCAGGAGCGACTCTCATTAGTAATGTTTGCATTCTTAGCAATACACTGCCAAACCTGTCTAAGAACTGAGCCCGGGTAGGTGTGGGACGCTTACAATAGACAGTTCATTTCAGCTGATAATGATTAGTATTCAGTTTCTCAGCTGTTCCAATGACATTACAATCCATTTATTACAGTTTAACCACCGTCTTTCTTCGTACCTAATGGTTCTTTGCTGTCCTACAGCCAGAGCGAAAGACAGAGGAGTCGTTCCTTTGTAAACAAATGTCGTGCGAGACGAACCGATTCTCTAGAAAAAGCTGTTTCCTGTGGTGATCGCACCAGAACACAGCTCTGCTATAGAGTCGTGCTAGTGCGTTACACAGCGAATCGCTTTTGAGAACTCAATGTACTCAATTTTTGCGCTTGTCAGTTCCAGAAGAGAGTAGCACATTGGTGAAGTTACTGTTAGACAACAACTCTTAACAGGAATTTGTACAGTAGAAAGTTGCACCTAGTGGCACTCATATGAAATCCCCAGAAATTTTGAACGCAATTAAAACATGTCATATTGTGGTGTCACCGCCAGACACCACACTTGCTAGGTGGTAGCCTTTAAATCGGCCGCGGTCCGTTAGTATACGTCGGACCCGCGTGTCGCAACTATCAGTGATTGCAGACCGAGCGCCGCCACACGGCAGGTCCAGAGAGACTTCCTAGCACTCGCCCAGTTGTACAACCGACTTTGATAGCGATGGTTCACAGACAAAATACGCTCTCATTTGCCGAGACGATAGTTAGCATAGCCTTCAGCTACGTCATTTGCTACGATCTAGCAAGGCGCCATTACCAGTTACTATTGATACTGAGAATGATGTACCGGCAAGAGCGACGTTCACCATTAATAGATTAAAGTTAAGTATTCCACCAGCTACGTCCGTTTTTCTAAATTCTAATTTCCTTGTCCTGTTCCAGACCTCACGCCAGCCTGCGTGAGCTAAAACGCGTGCCTTTCGGCTTCCTCTAGTAACTCGGTGTTGGCTCTCCTGCCAACCACAACACATATAAAGGTAAAACCGTCCGAAAATCATAATGGAATTTCCAGCGCAATACAAAATGGCTCTGAGCACTATGGGACTCAACTGCTGAGGTCATTAGTCCCCTAGAACTTAGAACTAGTTAAACCTAACTAACCTAAAGACATCACAAACATCCATGCCCGAGGCAGGATTCGAACCTGCGACCGTAGCGGTCTTGCGGTTCCAGACTGCAGCGCCTTTAACCGCACGGCCACTTCGGCCGGCTAGCGCAATACAAATATTAGCTTTACTTACCGATTGCTCCTTCTTCGCGGCACTAAAATTAACAATTACGTTGTTCTACTCGTAATTTCTACTGTTAGTATAACGTTAGACAAGGTAAAATTGTGTAATGTATCCCACATTCTTTCAAAAATGGATCTAAACTTTAGCGAAAGAAGGGTAATATACGACATGAATAAGAGGAATGAAGGAACAATATGAACTGAAGACCAAGAACAAAGTTATCGGATTAAAAAGAGTGTAAGACAGAGATGAAGTCTTGCTCCTCTTCCGTTCATCGGAGAAGCAAAGACGGAAATGGAAGGTTCAGGGACGTGATTCTAGTTCGGAGTGAAAGAGCGTGAATGGTAGATCCGTTTCCGACATCCCTCTACAAAGTGATAGCGAGGAAGAAAGAATAATAGGAGGTACTTAATGGAACGAAAAATCTACGCAGCACAGAAAATGCATTGAGAGTAAACAGAAAAAGACGAAAGTAATCAGGAGTAACAGCATGTGATAGTGACAAACTTAACATCAAAACTGAGGGCTATCGAAGCAAAATAACGTATGACAGCAAGACGAAGCAAGGAGAACACAAAAAAGCAACTAGCATAGGCAAAGATGACATTCTTGCCCAAAAGGAGTCTACAAGTGTCAAGCGTAGGCCTTATTTTGAGGAATAAATATCTGAGAATGTACGTTTGGAGTACGTCCTTGCACGGAAAGGAATCATGGATACTGGAGAAATGGAAAAGAAGATAACCGAAGCGACTGAGATGTGGTGCTGTAGTAGGATTCTAAAAGTAAAGCGACCGTGCCAACTCGTCATCACCGGTATCCTCCAAATTTATCGTTTATGCAGGACTTGGCTAGAAATAAGTCACAGAGTGGTAGCTCCTTACGGACAGATGGCGCGAATCGAGCGAGGCATGAACCATTGATGTTAGCGTCGATGTCAGAAAGCGGTTGGCTCAATGGAAAAGCACAGAACGCTAATTCGAGGGTACTGAGTTGGCGCCTCTACATGGAAACATTTTATTTTAATTTTACATCTTTACATTACTTTCACTGCAAACAAAGTGAAACAATGCTCAACACATTGCATTTATTAACATCTTTGCAAAAGGCGCGAAAAGGAAAGGCAATTGACGATTAAGGGGAAAATATAGCAATGTCGCCATTACATCATGAAAATCTGGAACGCTTATAAAAAAAAATTTTAAAAATTAACTGATGGGTGCAGAAGAATAAATATATTCTGTTAATTGACTCATGGCGGGGACAAAAAAGTCCACAATCATATGACGATTTTTCTAGATGTAGTAAGATTGTCAACGTGCGCGGTATTGAAGTCATTCCCCCAGATGCAGTCCGCTAGTGCAACCCTGCAATGTCTGTTTTTATCGTCCAGGAAAGAATTTGATCAGAAAGCTTCAAAACTGTTCTCCTCACACACACAGAGAAAAAGTAATAAACATCTCAAGAAGGCTGCATCAAACGACATGTTATGTGTGATTTGCTGCCAATCTTCGGCATGGGAGATAACCTTTCATGAACATTCACCAAGTGTCTTTCTGTAGAAACTTTAAAACAACCAGTTACTACGTTCATAAGTGTACAAGATGCTGAAAACTACTGCTTACCCTGTTTTTTTTTTTTTCAATGTTTACCATCCCTGCATGTGTGAATCATCAACTGTAAAATGATAAACATAAGTTTATATACGAAGTTCTTGTGTGCACCTTACAATTCGTTCTTGGAAATTTATTTGCAGCCCCAAATTTTAATTTGTCCTCCCTTTTTATGTGTTTCATGAAATTGCTTACTGTACGCTGCCACCCTTTGCTGTGGCTAGGTCTGCTTAAATGGAAAAGAAAGAAAAGAGAAATTCACGTTTTAATAGGTACGGGAATTAGACGTTCGTCCTAATCTCCTTCTCTCCCACGGCTCTGTGCATCGCCCCCTCTCCCTTTCTTTGTCCATGTCCTCCTCCTTCTCCCTCTCTGTGACCCATAACTCCTCTCCCTCTCACTGTCAATCTTCTCATCCCTCCCTTCTCTCTCTCCATCTCCTCATGCCCTTTGTCTTAGTCCGCCTCTTCCACCCTTTCTCCATTCCATCTCCTCCCTCCTCACTTTCTCCAACTCCTTCCGGCCCTCTTTATCTGTCCATTTCCATCTTCCCGTTTTCTATATAATTTCCTCACATCCTTCTCTCCAACTCCACTTTCTTCCCTGTCTCTGAACTTAAGCCTTTTTTAGTGTCTTCCAAATACGGGTCCTGAACTAGTATTCTAATCTTATATATATGAAGTGCCAATGAAACTGGTATAGGCATGCGTATTCTAATAGGTATGTAAACAGGCAGACTACGGCGCTGCGGTCGGCAACGCCTATATAACACAACAAGTGTCTGGCGCAGTTGTTAGATCGGTTACTGCAGCTACAATGGCAGGTTATCAAGGTTCAAGTGAGTGAACGTGGTGTTGTCGTCGGCACTTGATCGATGGGATACAGCATTTCCGGGGTAGCGATAAAGTGGGGATTTTCATGTACGAACATTTCACGAGTGTACCGTGAATATCAGGAATACGGTGAAACATCAAATCTCCGATATCGCTGAGGCCGGAAAAAGATCCTGCAAGGACGGAACCAACGACGACTGGAGAGAATCGTTCAACGTGACGGAACACTTTCGAAAATTGCTGCAGATTTCAGTGCTGGACCATCAACAAACGTCAGCGTGCGAACCATTCAACGAAATATCATCGATATGGGCTTTCTGAAACGAAGGCCCAATCTTGTACCCTTGATGACTGAACGACACAAAGCTTTACGCCTCGCCTGAGCCCGTCAACACCGGCACTGGACTGTTGACTGGAAGCGTGTTGCCTGCTCAGTCGAGTGTCGTTTCAAATTGTATCGAGTGTATGGACGTGTATGGATATGGAGACACCTCATGAATCAATGCACCCTTCATGTCAGCAGGTTACTGTTCAAGCTGGTGGTTCTGTAACGGTGTGGCTCGTGTGCAGTTGAAGTGATGTGGAACCCCTGATACGTCTAGATGCAACTCTGACGGGTGACACGTGCGTCACCTGCATCCATTCATGTTCATTATGCATTCCTACGGACTTCGGCAATGCGAGCAGGGAGCAGGACAATGCGACACCCCACTCGCCCAGAATTGCTACAGAGTGAGTCCAGGACACTCTCCTGAGTGTATACACTTCTACTGGCCAAGAAACTCCCCAGACATTAAGCTTATTGAGCATATCTGGGATGCCTTGCAACGTGCTGTTGAGAAGAGATCTCCACCCCGTCGTACTCTTACGGATTTATGGACAGCCCTGAATGATTCATGGTGTCAGTTCCCTCCAGGTCTACTTCAGACACTACTCAGGCCCATGCCGCGTCGTGCTGCGGCACGTCTGCTTACTCACTGGGGCCCTATACAATATTATGCAGGTGTACCAGTTTCTTTGGCCTTTCAGTGTACATATTAAAGAGTTAGGCAGCTAAAATTATGCCAATATTAGAAATCAGCGTTGTCAAAATTTCAGAGAAATCGGTCAAGAACTTCTGGAGATGAACAATTTTGAAAAACCAACATTTACATTTTTATAGCTTTTCCCCTTTTATTACATGAATATTACTTATATAGCAGATGGCGTTCCAGTAGGTATACAAAAACACTTGAGTTTTCGAATACAGTTATGTGTCAAAGTTTCAAACGAATCCGTGAAGTATTTTTGGAGATTCGACAAACCTTTTCATTGGTGTACGTCCGTTTTTTCATTTATGTTCTAAATGTTTATAACACGTTAACATTTATAACTTTAATAGTAGGGAAACATTGTTACCAAAAACCTCAAAGTTATTGTAGACTATATGTTGTAAACTATACAGGGTGTTACAAAAAGGTACGGCCAAACTTTCAGGAAACATTCCTCACACACAAAGAAAGAAAATATGTTATGTGTACATGTGTCCGGAAACGCTTACTTTCCATGTTAGAGATCATTTTATTACTTTTCTTCAAATCACATTAATCATGGAATGGAAACACACAGCAACAAAACGTACCAGCGTGACTTCAAACACTTGTTACAGGAAATATTCAAAATTTCCTCCGTTAGCGAGGATATATGCATCCACTCTCCGTCGCATGGAATCCCTGATGCGCTGATGCAGCCCTGGAGAATGGAGTATTGTATCACAGCCGTCCACAATACGAGCACGAAGAGTCTCTACATTTGGTACCGGGCTTGCGTAGACAAGAGCTTTCAAATGCCCCCATAAATGAAAGTCAAGAGGGTTGAGGTCAGGAGAGCGTGGAGGCCTCTATCAAACTAAAATGAGCTCTAACATGGAAATTAAGCGTTTACGGACACATGTCCACATAACATCTTTCATTTTTACTTGTGTGTGACGAATGTTTCCTGAAAGTTTGGCCTTACCTTTTTGTAACACCCTGTATATTACATATATGGCAGATGGCGTTACAGTTGGTATATAAAAACACGTGAGTATTCGAGAACAAGTCCGCCCCTCGTGATCTCGCCGTAGCGTTCTCGCTTCCCGAGCACGGAGTCCCGGGTTCGATTCCCGGCGGGGTCAGGGATTTTTCCTGCCTCGAGATGACTGGGTGTTGTTGTGTCGTCTTCATCATCATTGTTCATCCCCATTACGGTCGGAGGAAGGCAACGGCAAACAACCTCCATTAGGACCTTGCCTAGTAAGGCGGTGCGGGTCTCCCGCATCGTTCCCTTACGCTCTGTAAAGAAGCATGGGACTTCATTTCATTTCCATTCGAGAACAACGTGTCAAAATTTCAAAACAATTTCAGAGATTTGAGTTTAAGAAGAAGCAAACATCTACGTTTGTACAAATTGTAAATGTCCCTAATCGAAAATGTCCCAAAGTTTTTGACCAAATGCTTTGAAATTTTGACACAACGTTGCATTGGAATACACGTGCGTTTTTGTATGTATTTCTTAAAATGTGTGTACACATGATTTTTATAAATTTAATATTATGGAAATGTTGTTACAAAAAGGAATATATATAAACTGCAAATATAAGAAATTATCCTCATAGGAACAAGAAGCAATGAACCTCGGATTGCCATGCTGTACTCTTCCCGATGCACTATCCCTTGCCTGGAAACTACGCTAACATAAATGGCCCATGTCTCATCTGACCTGCGCCAAAAATGATGTTCTTGCTAAAAGATTGGCCATCTAGAGCTCAGTTTCGCAATTTCAGTCACTTTAATTTCTGACTAAGCGCTGCATACAGCAAACATTTGGACAAAATTGGTGATAACGGGCAGGTGGAGCCCTTTTCTAAGTCAGAATAGGACTCTTTTTTATTACATATATCAAACTTCATCTGCAATACCTTTTGCATAACTTTGCTGAGGCCCTATTTATACCTTACACTACTTCTGTTTGCACTAACGCTGCTAGGCCACGAACTGTTCATGGATAGGGACAAACAACACTAATGGAGGAATGCAACTGCTACACAATACTTCACCAATGACGTGTAGTACTATGGTCAAACGAACCCGTCCTGAGTTGCTTTTCATGAACAGTATCATCTTTTGATCAGTCTACAGAATGAATGTTTGTGCCAGCCGATCAGGGCCTAGCATCTCCTTGCACACTACTTTAACTTTAGACGTAGTTGTGTATTAACTGAGGTCTGAAAAAGAATAAATCTTTCCAGATAATTTGATGGGAGATTCGACTCTGTTTGTCGATATGTCTTTGTAACACTACAACCCAGTGACTCTAGTATTTTTAGCTACTTAATTTCATGAGTTTAAAACCATTTTTGTAATTATATGTATAAATGAATTTAGTCACTGACTAGTGTTTATGAAAATGTAATACATGCTGAAGGAATAAGTAGGAAATTATATCAAATCGTTGTAGTAAGCACGCTGGCAATGTCAGGAAAGTGTATATTTACGAAACACAAGGAATATATTTCATGTAATAATAACATCCTTGGCGCTAGAGTATAGTCCTGGACGTGAAGGGAGAGGAAGTTGTGAAGCATCTGTGGTATGGTACAGGCGTGTGTGTTGACGCGCAAATGCCAAATAGAGATTCTGTTGCAAATGGTCTTACGTGACAGGGCAAAATATAATTGAGCGAACACATATATGGGAAAAATACTCGGCCACTAGACAATTTTGGAATTACCGAAGAATACTGTGACCCCCAAATTCACTCAGACTGCTCGCTGATCAAGGAGAGGCTATTCTCAATAACGAATTTCATAATAAGCATTACATCGCACCACAAGCAACTCTATAGGAAGTAAGATAACCTGTTATTGTGTGATAGGCATGCCAGCATAATAGCAATTTTGGGGGGGGGGGGGGGAAGAAGTGTTGGAACGTGTTTGCTTGAAGCACAAACTTTGGAAGAGAAATTTTACTGATACACATCGTAAATGATTAGCAATGTCGTATCCTCTTGATGTTATTTGCGTATGTTTAAGTAACATTAGTATTGACAAATAGTTGTTGCCTTGGATGGAAGCTTTGGTGGCGTTATTTGCAAAGTAATTAGTAAAGAATAGTTATTAAATTCGGTCACAGTTAGGCAATCACCCAAACAGACAGCATTACTGTGAGTGCATTTTTGTCATGTATAGACATGGTTGGAGACCGTGGCAGTTATATAAAGTAAAATGTTGATGGTGTGCACCAACCAGCCACAAACTGGTTTCAGGTTACTTTATTAAAAAAAGTACAGTTAACGGTTTCAAAATTCTTACAATCCAGCATCAGACGGTTTTTTCATGCTTTCATCAATATAGATTATATAATGGTCTCCTGTGAGTTGCTCTTGGATAAACAATAATTTACAAATTGCAAACGTATAACCAAATTGGCTACTATGCATATTTGTGTTGGATTGCAAATTACGTGAAATGTCCATCTGGCGCAGTTGTATTAGCAGTTTTCTTGCAATGAAATACATTCTCAAAGATGTTTCTATTCTCACAGTAACAAACGTTGCACTAAATTTTAAGCCACTTTCGTTCAGTTGCAAAACGAATTTTGAGATTTGCACCACATATTTTGATGTCTAGCAAATAAATAAGAACATAAATTTTCTTGATCTTAAAATCTGTAATGTTAACCATAAATATCAGTTTAGCATCTACAGGAAACCCACCATCACAGATGTCAGTATTGACAAGTCCTCATGTCATCCCAGCCAAAACAAAATGTGATATTGCAGAGAAATGATAGACGAAATGCAAAATGTAGCTATGAATCACACAGATCAACAAAAAAACTCAATTTAATTAAAACAGTTTACAGAAGTATGACTATTACTCTGTAATATTAGACATACTCGACAACAAAATAAAAACAAAAGCCACTGCCCCACAGAACAGTAATTCATGCAACATTCAATCCAAAACAGATCAGCCTCCTGCAGGAGCCAAACCTACATATACTGTTATCCCACACATAGGCCCAGTATCTTTCCAAATTACCAAATTATTTAAAAAGAAGAATATTAATATCAGCTTCTCTACTAACAATAAATTACAGCAAAAGTTATCCATGATGTAAATCTTTCCAAGTACACCTATAGTAAATCAGGAATATACAATCTCTAATGTGATTCATGTCCAAAATTCAACATTGTTTAGATTGGTAGAAGTTTTGATGTTAGGTACAAAGAACACCTCGATGCCTTAAGGCTTCGAAACTTGAATAAATCTACATTTGCAGCCCTCATTGCAGAAGAAAACCAATCAGTAACAAACATTGAAAGCATTATGAAAACAATACATGTAGCTGAAAAATGAAGCACTATGAATATATTAAAGGAAACAGAAATACATACACTCAAAAACACTTCCTCTGCTAATAACTTAATGAGAAACTGTATGGGCTAACACTGCTTTCCTGAAAAACTTCGAGAAAGTACTTTCTCTGCTCCAATATAAGTAATATTTGTACATCCCTCTGCAGATCAAGTAACAAATCTTATAATATTGTATGTATCTACAATGGTCTGTATTATTTGTGGAACTAAATACTAATGAATTATAATGTACACCCTACTATCATCAACGACGTTCAAATAAAACCTAAGAATACACACATGTCTTGCCCACACTCGTATCTCTTTTGTTGAAAAAAATGAGTTTGTATTGCTATAACTCACAAAATCCCATGTATTTATCGTTTCTGTCTGTATTTAACGCTCTAGATTCATCGTGAAACATCATTTCACTCTAACAAAACGGTGCTTTACGTTTCCTTCTCCACAAAAGAATACATATCTTTGTATCATTGCACTGTAGCATCTTTGACTATTATGTACTTTGCAAACTGTGTATTTGCTTGGATGTGTTGTGTTCTATGTTGTTGATGTAAATGTATGCTAATATTCCAGTCAAGCTACTCCCCATTGAAAAACCATCATGTTGTTGGTAAAACGTATTGTTGAAGCTAAAATAATTGCGTTCAGGGTCAGTGTATTTCTAGGAGTTCATAGATGTCTGCGGCACTAATTTCCTTATGTGAGACCTGAGTTTCTCCTGGCGCATACATTTTCAAACAACATACGCGAATTCAGCCAGGTAATATTTACAGCGACCGCCGATATTTCGGCGGGAGTACACCCCGCCATTTTCAAGATGGAAAACTCAACGGACAGGCGATGTGCAGGCAAATTTAAAACCTCGGATCTTGGAGTGCTTCAGGAAAGATAAATCTCTCTCTCTCTCTCTCTCTCTCTCTCTCTCTCTCTCTCTCTCTCTCACACACACACACACACACACACACACACACACACACACACACACACACATACACACACACACACCTAACACTAGTGCTACCAAAGGTGACCAAAGTTAGAAATGTCGATAGTGAAGGAGTGCGAACTAGCAGGTGAGGTAACATTCACTCTGTCCCTCTGTTTCTCTACAAACAGGATTCCAAGTAGAGTTTAAACAAAAACCTCTATCCCTGTTTACAGAGTTGCTCGCTAATTTAATCTCAACTGCTCCTTAATAACACTGTCCCAATAGCTGAACCTGCGAGCCAGCATCTCGATAGGGTGACCAGTATCCAAGCAATGTTCGGCAGTAGCAGATCTACTTGGCTGCTGTAATCGTGTGTGCCGTTTATGCTCAGTACATCGGTCCTCCACAGTCCTGATAGTCTGAGCGATATGCCACGCCACAGCTACAAGCAATGTGATATACACCCACCTTACGCAAATCAAGATCATCATTAACAGAACCCAAAAGCACTCTAATTTTATATGGAGGTCGAAAAACACATTTCACATCGTATTTCCGTACTGTAATGAGTAATATCAGAGCTCCGCCATATCATGTAGCCATGCATCTTGCTTCTCTGTTGAGTCCACAAGTTTGTCGGTGTGAACATCATATCGGAAACTCATCTGATTTCTTAAATCGTTTGGAGGGACAGTGGTTGAATGACTCTGATATTTTAGTAAGTTTTGATGTGGACTCTCTCTTCACTCGTTTTCCTCTGTCTGATTCGTTGAGGTTAATTGATGTTAGGTTGAGTGCTCAATTAACTAATCTCCTTCGGCATGTGCTGACATCCGCTCACTTTTTATTCGATGACCAGTATTACGAGCAGACAGATGAAGTTGCGATGGTTAGTCCGTTGTCTTCTGTGATCGTAAATTTGTTTATGGAAAACTTCGAGGAACGTGCATTGGAGTCGGCGCCTTTAAAACCCGCCTGTTTCTTCAGATATGTTGATGATACTTTTGTTGTTTGGCCTCACGGTAGGCAGAATTTGAATGCCTTTTTAGAACATCTGAACTCGATCGACCCGAACATTCTTTTTACGGTGAAGGTGGAAGAGGATGGTTACCTTCCCTTTTTTGCCATTTTGGTTAGGAGGATGGTTGACAGATCATTGAGACATGCAGTTTACGGAAAACGTACTCTCACCAACTTGTATTTATAGGCTAATAGTTGTCACCATCCGGCTCAGCGTGAAGGAGTACTTCGTACCTTGGTACAGAGAGCACATGTCATTTCCGACACTGAGTGGTTACAGTGAAAGACAGATTGAACGTGCGTTGCGCTATCGACCAACGGTGCATCGGGTGATCGATGATAATCCTGGGTCGACACCTAAGTCTACTGCCTTTCTGCCTTACGTAGGAAGCACTTCCAACAAGATCGGCCGTATTTTACGGAAATACTATGTGAAATGTGTTTTACGACCTCCATCTAAAATTAGAGTGCTTTTGGGTTCGGTTAAAGATGATCTTGGTTTTTATAAGGCGGGTGTATATTGCATTCCTCGTAGCTGTGGCATGACATATATTGGTCAGACTATTAGGACCGTGGAGGACCGATGTACTGCGCATAAACGGCTAACACGATTACAGCAGCCAACTAGATCTGCTATTGCCGAACATTTCTTGGATACTGGTCACCCTATGTTATACACTCCTGGAAATTGAAATAAGAACACCGTGAATTCATTGTCCCAGGAAGGGGAAACTTTATTGACACATTCCTGGGGTCAGATACATCACATGATCACACTGACAGAACCACAGGCACATAGACACAGGCAACAGAGCATGCACAATGTCGGCACTAGTACAGTGTATATCCACCTTTCGCAGCAATGCAGGTGCTATTCTCCCATGGAGACGATCGTAGAGATGCTGGATGTAGTCCTGTGGAACGGCTTGCCATGCCATTTCCACCTGGCGCCTCAGTTGGACCAGCGTTCGTGCTGGACGTGCAGACCGCGTGAGACGACGCTTCATCCAGTCCCAAACATGCTCAATGGGGGACAGATCCGGAGATCTTGCTGGCCAGGGTAGTTGACTTACACCTTCTAGAGCACGTTGGGTGGCACGGGATACATGCGGACGTGCATTGTCCCGTTGGAACAGCAAGTTCCCTTGCCGGTCTAGGAATGGTAGAACGATGGGTTCGATGACGGTTTGGATGTACCGTGCACTATTCAGTGTCCCCTCGACGATCACCAGTGGTGTACGGCCAGTGTAGGAGATCGCTCCCCACACCATGATGCCGGGTGTTGGCCCTGTGTGCCTCGGTCGTATGCAGTCCTGATTGTGGCGCTCACCTGCACGGCGCCAAACACGCATACGACCATCATTGGCACCAAGGCAGAAGCGACTCTCATCGCTGAAGACGACACGTCTCCATTCGTCCCTCCATTCACGCCTGTCGCGACACCACTGGAGGCGGGCTGCACGATGTTGGGGCGTGAGCGGAAGACGGCCTAACGGTGTGCGGGACCGTAGCCCAGCTTCATGGAGACGGTTGCGAATGGTCGTCGCCGATACCCCTGGAGCAACAGTGTCCCTAATTTGCTGGGAAGTGGCGGTGCGGTCCCCTACGGCACTGCGTAGGATCCTACGGTCTTGGCGTGCATCCGTGCGTCGCTGCGGTCCGGCCCCAGGTCGACGGGCACGTGCACCTTCCGCCGACCACTGGCGACAACATCGATGTACTGTGGAGACCTCACGCCCCACGTGTTGAGCAATTCGGCGGTACGTCCACCCGGCCTCACGCATGCCCACTATACGCCCTCGCTCAAAGTCCGTCAACTGCACATACGGTTCACGTCCACGCTGTCGCGGCATGCTACCAGTGTTAGAGACTGCGATGGAGCTCCGTATGCCACGGCAAACTGGCTGACACTGACGGCGGCGGTCCACAAATGCTGCGCAGCTAGCGCCATTCGACGGCCAACACCGCGGTTCCTGGTGTGTCCGCTGTGCCGTGCGTGTGATCATTGCTTGTACAGCCCTCTCGCAGTGTCCGGAGCAAGTACGGTGGGTCTGACACACCGGTGTCAATGTGTTCTTTTTTCCATTTCCAGGAGTGTATAACAATACCGAGATATTGGCATGCACGCCCAGCTATTGGGACAGTGTTATTAAGGAGGCAGTTGAGATTAAATTAGCGAGAAACCTTGTAAACAGGGATGGAGGTTTTTGTTTAAACTCTGCTTGGAATCATGCTCTCGTCCTTGTCAAAAAACAGAGGGACAAAGTGAATATTACCACACCTGCTAGTTCGTAGTCTTTCGCTATCGATATTTCTAACTTTGATATTCTTTGATGGCACTACCGATCAGTGTGTGTGTGTGTGTGTTATCTTTCTTGAATTACTCCAAGAACCGAGGTTTTAAATTTGCCTGTACGTCGCCTGACCGCTGCAGTTTGTACTTTAAAAATGGCGGGGTGTGACGCCGCCGAAATGTTACCTCGCTGAATTCTCGTAAATCGTTTGATACTTTCTTTATACCCAAACAGATTTTGTCTTATAATGTAATCGTTTCTTTCAGATGGAGTTTTGTGTAGAGATTGACTAGCAAATTTAGTGTGGGTGGGAAGTGGATGGCTTCAATAGAGGCTAGAGTTCGCTGAGTCTTAATGAGCTCTTTCAGCTTACAGATCATAAAATATGCAGAGCTGTTTCTCGAGTTTAATATTGGGTGAATAGGACAACTTCCTTTATGTGCAAGTAGTATTGGTATTCAGGAATTCACTGTTATAGAGATATGCACTTCATATGTGTTCAATAAAAAGTTATAGTTATTTAGAAGCTTATGGAGTTTAGTTTGGAATTTCATTCTGGGACCTCAGCAAAATGTATAAAAGCATTAAACTGACAGTTGAGCATGAAACACATAAGAGCATAAATTTTCTTGTTCTTAAAATCTGTAACAAACATCAGTTTGGCATCCACAGGAAACCCACCACTGCAGATGTCAGGACTGACAATTACACCTGTCATCTGTCAGCCCAGTCAACATAAAATGTCACGTTTCAGAGCCATAGTACACTGAAAGCAAAAAGTACCTATGAATAACACCATTCAGTGACAAACATTGAAAGCAATATGCAGAAATTCCATGCAGCAGAATAAGGAACCACTGTGAATATATTAGAGAAAATAGAAATACAGACTCACAAAAAGACTTCCTCTGATAATATCCTTAATGAGCAGATTGTATGGACTAGCACTGATTCCGTGAAAAACTTCCAGAAAGTACTTTCTGTGCTACAATATCAATAATATTTCTACATCCATCTGTAGATCAAGTAACAAATCCTATAATATTGCATGTACCTACAATGGTCAAAATTATTTATGGAACTACATACTAATACACTTTAATGTATCATCATCAATGATGTTCAAATAGCATATAAGAATTCACACACTTCTTGCTCACACTCGTATCTCTATGTTGAATAAAATGAGCTTGTAGTGTTGTAACTCACAAAATCCCATGTACTTATCGATTCTGCCTGTATTTAAAGCCCTAGATTTAATGTAAATCTCTATTTCAGTCTAACAAAACAGTAAATGACGTTTCCTTCCCCACAGAACAATACATACCTTTGTATCACTGCACTGTAGAATCTTTGACAATTACGTGCTTTGCAATCTGTGCATTTTTTTTCATATGCTATAAATCGTAATATATGGTGCAAATCGCAAAATTCGTTTTGTGACCGAACGAAAGTGACTTACAACACAGCGCAACGTTTCTTACTGTGAGATTACAAACGTCTTTGAAAATGTATTTCATTGCAAGAAAACTGCTAATACAACTGCGCCAGATGGACATTTCGCGTAAGTTGCATTCCAACACAAATATGTAGCGTAGCCGTTCTGCTTACACGTTTGTAGTTTGTAAATTATTGTTTATCTAAGTGCAACTCGCGGGAGACCAAAGTATAATGTATAATGATGAAAGCAGGAAAAAAGTCTGATGACTAATTGTAAAAAAATTCGGTACCGGTGAGAGGTGGCATGAGCCCCCTCTCATATTTCTATCTTTTGATTTTCCTCTCTAATTGCATGCAGTGAAAAGTCGCTATTCCTTCACACGCGGACTTCCCACGCAGCGTCTCTCGTCACCCGGGTGGTCCGGTGACAGGCGGGCTCTGTTGATCTGGAAAGCGTTAAGCCGACGGGTGTGAGGAAGTCGAGTGAATGCTTTGCAGACGCCGACATTGTCAAAAGACACGCCCGGAGGGGTCCGAAGTAGCGGCTGGGCTAGAGGTTCCGTTACTTCGCAGAATCTTAGCGAAAACACTTTCTGGCGGGCTACCAGCGAGGCGTGGGAATGACTTGTGTACCCAGGCAGTTGTGGCGGGAAAATTCCCGCGCTTTCTGCAAAATAGTAACTGTGATTGGCTTGCTCAGGGCATAGCTCCGTGACGTAGCAAAATCAGCGCAGAAATTGGCGCCAAGAATCTCCATTGGTGGAATGGTAGTGCTCCGGCAATGGAGTGGAATTTTCCGCCGGTTTTCGAGTTGCTGATTGGAACGTTTAACCACGGCCACTGTCGTGGGAGCGGGAATGTTGTGTGTTCGGCCTGTATGGGTGCTCTAGGTAGTCGGCTCTCGCCTTTCGGTCGAGGACGTCGAAGCAACCAGCCATCGCCTCTGGTACGCCAGATCGTGTTCTGGCAGTTAAGAAGACAGTTTGGTAATGTATGTCCGCAGCACCGGCAGATAGGGATTTTCCTAGGTGATAATCAGAGCTCAGCAGAGCGCGCCTGTTCGTCTTTTTCTAACTTTGTTCTGTCTTGAGTAGCAGCAATTAATGTTGGGTTAGCTGTGTGTCTCTCTTAAGATTTGAGTGGCAAGGAATTGGCTCCACATACCACTTCGTCATAAACCTCACAATCTAGTTTAGGGACAACTTCACCTTTACAGCGTTTGTTTGAGTATCCAATTTGAGCCAATTTGATGTATTATAAATGTTTCATGTGTTTTTGTATTTTATTTTGTGTTTAGTCTTAATAAATCATATTGTTATTTTGGACAGAACTTTCATTCTGTTAATCGGTAGAGCAACCCATCATTTCTCACTACGTTAATGAAACCTTCCTTTATTTAACTTATTTATCAAATTAAATTATTGCAGGTGCCAAACTCTTTTCTACTCTACTTGCAGGGTTGAT
Organism: Schistocerca americana; assembly: GCF_021461395.2. Lineage (NCBI taxonomy): Eukaryota > Metazoa > Arthropoda > Insecta > Orthoptera > Acrididae > Schistocerca > Schistocerca americana. Next base: position 941,511,093 of record NC_060119.1, read on the forward strand.
TACAGTCAGTTCGCGTATATTTTTTAATCCTTGTGCAACAGCAAAAGTCAGAGTTAGAATAGGGGGGCTTAGAGCATCATTTACATATGTAGATTCTAGAATTTAGTGTTAAATACACTGCTAGCCCCGGCACCTCGCACCGGTAACGGTACTTTTTGAATAAAGTAACCTGAAACCAGTTCGTGGCTTGTTGCTGCACACCAGCTGTGAGTTGCGTAATGCAATACACTTTCCATGAAGTGTTACTAGTCATTGCATGCTGTTTGTGATAGTAATTGTAATTAATATGACTGCATTCCAGACTCACATCTTTAGTTTTCATGTTACACTTGGTTCCTAAGCTCGCCCCAATGGATTTTGCTCAGCTGGTGCATTATGTTTCTTGCCCAGTATTTGCGTGATTTCAAAGTCATTACAGTCATTTACCAAATTTAATTTTTGCTCGTTTTGGAGCTTATGACCGCTTTTTATTTTGGAGTCTAAATTCATTCAAACAACGTTTAGTGTACCAATCTACGATTAACTATGGTGAATCTTTATCTTATTACTATTTTTTACATTTCTATCATTATTGTAAACAGTGAACACTCATGCGATAATGGTTAGGTTGTAACTAACTATATTCCATCGGTAAGCTGTGATCTTTTGGTTCGATGCCTTGTTTCTATTAATTACCGAACATTAGGTACACGTGTCACATATAACCGTTTTATACACCGGAGCGTATATATACACTATATCTTGAATACAGGCGCAGTAGTTTTTAAATCAAATAAGACATATACAGTTAAATACTGTGCTTCGATTCATTGTCTCTGTTTTTGGCGGAGTTCAGTATTTTCTGTAGGTTCGCAAAGCCTATTGAACTGTTGAATCCCACGCCAGGGCGTTCTACGGTTATACCTGAAGTTAGTCCGTCTCTAGCACCCCCCCCCCTTCGCCCCTTCCCCTTTCCCACCGTTCCATCCGCCTGGGCAGCACTCAATCGGGCCATGTACAATCCGCTATTCTGACTCTACAAATCTTATGAGTGTGTCGGCGAGTACCTGCATGTCCGCTTCTTTTTACTTCTGCACTAGCAATCCCATGATTTTTGTGCATAACCATAGCACCTAAGTATAAAGTCGTTACTTTCTTAGATAAGTGTTCTGTTCCATTGCAATGTCGGGAGCAAACACCTCAATAAAAACAAAGAATGATCATAGTGAGAATAATCCCATGCCATAGGAATTACACATTTGTGAACTAGTTACCTGATCTGAATGAAGACTTCCTCAAGGCCACTATAGGGATTGAAGGGAATTTGAGTTGTAGTAATGAAACAGAGTTCTCTCTATTAAAGAACGTCTGGCACACTAGGCAAAACTTTTTGACTGTCCATTAATGTGTCGTGCACGCTTGCTTTGTTGGGATCACGTCGACTCTGTTTTCCTCCTCCACTTCCAGCACCCACCACCTACCTCCTAGCTTCTGGAAGACACTTCCTGGAGCGTCAACTGTCCAAACAATACTTTCTTGATGTAAGTTTCGAGTTGATGGCTTTTTGGCTGAATGTTCGAAAACTTGGTAACAGCCTCAGTTGATGCCAAGACGCGCAGCTGTTCCCACGGCATTTCACTACTGTGGGTCCCGGCCATTAGGAGTAGCTGAGCCGGATTCGTCTTGCTGCCACCTGAGAGTGAGCGTTATGTGAGCCAGGAAAACCTCAAGTGTCTATGTGTATCCAAATGTCTAACGCTGCACACAGCAGAAGGAACAAATTCTCACTAGCGTGCTCTCGACACGGAGGCCATTCGACACTGTCCATGAAATACAATACACACCCCCAAATCATTTTTTTCATATCAGTTGGCGTAAATACGTGGTCTGTTACAACGAGGTAAAGTGTGAGCTTAGGGGAAAATTGGCATGTAAATATGGCATATTTCAAAAGCGAGTCTTTCCCACTATGGCTACCTCGGTTAATTCTGGTGTGTGACACGTACAAGCTTCAAATTCATCAGGATAGTGCTGATATTTTCGTTCTGTTACTCATAGCTACACACACTCTCTACTTCCCATTTTATCAGTCGACATAAATGTCTGTCCTGATCGCTGTTTGTATCTTCATTTTCCTTGAAAGACACTTTAAAGGTTTCTCCCACAGCCGCCATCAGAATCTGTCAGATAAACAGAACAAATAAAAAGATATAGTTCTACAATAATTACAACAATATAATATAGAAAGGAAATAAAGACAACACATTTCAAAAAACTCGATAAACTGTTTGTCAGTTCACACTTATAACAGTGTCATGGGTGGTGCTGTTTAGTGAGGCTTAAAAAGCACTCTGCGGCTGTTCTGTGGCGCTAAAAGTAATAGGATTTTTCAGTGTTACATTCCAGTTAAAGTTTGCAATTGCACAGTCATTCCATAAAAGTAGTCAATAAAGCAAGAAATTGGAATTGGTACGCCAAAATTCAAAACTTTGAATAATCGTGTAGGGGTATCATTTCTCATTTGTACTGTTTATCTGGCAGAGTCTGATGATTGCAGTGTTGCCAACCCTGTCACACTTATTTCGGCTAACCACCTTTCAAAATCTGCTAGAAATCGGCCAGAACAAAAAAAAATTATATGAGGAACATCTTCAACGAATTGTGTTAATACTGAGGATCCTAGGTTACCACTGCTAACTCCACTACTCCTGCCATAGGCTTATATGGTACTTATGAGAAAAACAATATTTATTTTGTGAAGCGTGATAGCGCAGAAAACTCTAAACGTTTATTGCGGTTATTCAATTATTCTGAATATTACCTATTTTTGTAGAACTGAATCTTCAAACTAAAAGTTGTGGTAGTATATTCAGAGGCGTGGAATACAGGCACGATCGTCAGAATAGAATTTAACATGGCGTTCCCCTTCCTGAAAGGAAATACGAACTTTTGGCAATATTCATTTCACTAAAGAACCTCCTTACGTCTGCATTTGATCATGGCTACACTTCAAGTATCTTAGTCAAATTGCACTGTTCACTCAAAGGCTAGTGTTTACTTGCATTCTCATCTTTAGATTCTTCAGACCAAAAACCAATCTCGCATTCGGGAGGACGACGGTTCAATCCCGTCTCCGGCCATCCTGATTTAGGTTTTCCGTGATTTCCCTAAATCGTTTCAGGCAAATACTGGGATGGTTCCTTTGAAAGGGCACGGCCGATTTCCTTCCCCATCCTTCCGTAACCCGAGCTTGCGCTCCGTCTCTAATGACCTCGTTGTCGACGGGACGTTAAACACTAATCACCACCACCACCACCAAAAACCAATCGTGTCTGTCACATTCTCCCTCTCTACTAAGTTGAGTTTCTACCACTGGAGCTCTACGTCAGACAGGCTGGGCGGTCCGATATCTATTTCCGAAGCTAATGACGTGATATTGTCCTTTACTCTTCTTAAACAGTTTTGTGGTGTTATAGATGATACCTTGCGCAGCACTTCAACATTCTTAGGGAGAAGGAATTGAATCTCACACACAACAGAAGGCGATAATAAAGTTAATGCAAATTTTCCGATTCCCATTTCATTATCCAGTCATTCTACCGTCCATATGCAAATCTCTTACTTGCTTTTCAAACGCGGTACCAAGGTGGCTTAGGATGAAGAAAATTCTTAATATTTACAAAAATCAGATCTTCTTGACCCCTTTTACGATTACCATTTGTACAAGTGTTCTGATTAAAATAATGAGATCTTTCAGCCACTTGGTGGAGTCGGCAGATGGACCACCTTATAAACTACGTTGCACTCTCTAGAATTGGTTGTAGAACTATAAAAAACAATTTGTTGTTATTGTCTTTCTCATTTTACATAGATCTGAGAGATATAGCACTTCTCATCTATCGAGGCTTCCCTGAAGTACTCTGTTAGAACCTCCCACTGATTAAGTTGGCGTTCCCACACGGGGTTAATTGAAATCCATTGTGTTCCTTCGATTAGTAGTATTTGACGCGATCCACGTCGTTAAGTGCGTTGTGCAGATCACTGTTGGCCACACACCAGTTGTGTGTTTCTGAAAAAATGAATTCCAAATGGGCTATTAACTCTTCACAAAAATGAGAAATGGCCAACTGGATAGAGTGACAAGAACATCGTATGAGGATCAGGTGCAGAATTTCTCGCTTCGCTACCCATGCCGACAATAACAGATCGTTTATCTGAACCTGTGCCACGTCTTATCTACAAACTCAGTTCAGAGTCAGCTAATATAGCTTTCACACTTTCAGCAATTGTTTTCGCATCACCTGAATCATTTTCCAAAAGTTTAAGAAATGCTGAAACTCTACAACCTTTGTTTTCTGAGAAGTAAAAAACATGTATACTGAAGAGCTAAAGAAACCGGTACATCTGACTAATATCGTGTAAGACCCTCGCGAGCACTCAGGGGTGCCGCAACGCGACACAGCATGGACTCGACTAAAATATGAAGTAGTGCAGGAGAGAATGGACACCATGAATCTAAATCCGTAAGAGTACGAGGGAGTGGAGACCTCTTTTGAACAGCACGTTGCAAGGCATCCCAGTTATGCTCAATAATCTTCATGTCTGGAGAGTTTGCTGGGCAGCGGAAGTGTTTGAACTCAGAAGAGTGTTCCTAGAGATACTCTGTAGCAATTCTGGACGTGTGGGGTGTCGCATTGTCCTGCTCGAATTGCCCAAGTCCGTAGGAATGCACAGTGGACGTGAATGGATGCAGTTGATCAGACAGGATGCTTGCGTACGTGTCACCTATGAGAGTCGTATCTAGACGTTTCAGAGGCCCCATATCACTCCAAATGCACACGGTCCAAGGGACACGTCCGACCAGGCAACATGTTTCCAGTCATCAATAGTCCAATGTCGGTGCTGACGGGCCCAAGCGAGTCGTAAAGTCTTGTGTCTAGCAATCATCAAGGGTACAAGAGGGGCCCTTCGGCTCCGAAAGTCCATTAGTTGCAGGTTCGCGCGCTGACACTTGTTTATGCCGCAGCACTGAAATCTGTAGCAATTTGCGGACGGGTTGCACTTCTGTCACTTTGAAGACTCTCTTCAGTTGCTGTTGGTTCCGTTCTTGTAGGATCTTTTTCCGGCTGCAGCGATGTCGAAGATTTGATGTTTTACCAGACTCCTCATATTCACGGTACTCTCGTGAAATGGTCGTAAGGAAAAATACCCACTTCATCGCTATCTCGGAGATGCTGTGTCCCATCGCTCTCGCGCCGACTACAACATCACGTTGAAATTCACTTGAATCTTGATAACCTGTCATTGTAGCTGCTGTAAGCGATCTAAGAACTGTGCGAGACACCTGTTTTCTTATACAGGCGTTGCTGACCGCAGCACCGTGTTCTGACTGTTTACATATCAATGTATTGAATACGCATGCCTATACCAGTTTCTTTGGCGTTTCAGTGTATCTATATATTTATTTATTACATTTTTTATCACTTCACTGCTGCGCGAGGTAGCCGTGCGGTCTCAGGCGCTTTGCCACGGTTCGCGCGGCTCCTTCGGGCGGAGGTTCCAGTCCGCCGTCGGGCATGGGTGTGAGTGTTGTCCTTAGCGTATGTTAGTTAGATTAAGTAGTGTGTAAGCCTAGGGATCGATGACCTCAGCAGTTTGGTCCCATAGGAACTTATCGCATATATCCAACTATCACTTCACTACGTTTTATGCGATACATTTACAGATCACTTATTCGGAAACACCGTTTCCTGAGCTTAGTGAGATGATCAGCATACCGTACAGTACAATGCACACGGCTGTAGCCCGTTGTGACTGATGAAACTGTAGGCTGAAGATTCAGTTTAGACTGTGTAACACAAGATAATGATTTAACAGCTTTTCCTTTTTTATTGGATTTAGAATGATCCCTGTCACGAATACTTCTAGTTGAGAAGGCATTGACAAGGAAACATTGCACCTTTATTTTATCTGGCAGCACCTTTCGTAACCAGTCTTTCAACTCTTCATATTTTAACCATTCTTCTCTACATTCTTGCAAATATGGAGGTTTCATCCGCATTTTTTAACAAAATCTACACACTTCTAAGACAACTGACTTCTTATTAGCAGTGAAAAGAGTTAAACAACAGCATTGAAAACTTTAAGAGGCTACTGCTAATGTATTGCAGATAATAAGAATGGATGTAATAGCATTGCAGACTGTGTTGTAGCAAGTGTATTTGTTTATTCGAGCTGTGGTCCAGCTGCAGTCTGTTACTGCGTCACGCAGTAGGCAACAACAGTCAGAATGCTGATTGTTAACAACGTATTAAGGTATGTATTCTAAAAGTCCATCCAAAATATCAATTGCATTATTAACTCAACGTTAGTATTTCCGTAATAAAGTGTGCCGGCCGCGGTGGTCTCGCGGTTAAGGCGCTCAGTCCGGAACCGCGCGACTGCTACGGTCACCGGTTCGAATCCTGCCTCGGGCATGGATGTGTGTGATGTCTTTAGGTTAGTTAGGTTTAAGTAGTTCTAAGTTCTAGGGGACTGATGACCACAGAAGTTAAGTCCCATAGTGCTCAGAGCCATTTGAACCAACCATCAATAATAAAGTGTATAGAGTTAACTAAATTAGATCAACTAAATTATCTGATTGCGTTTCAGTTATTAAAATACGTCAGTATAAGAACTCTGCCAGATTTTCGGCTGCAGCTGAGAATAATATTTTCCGGCTTTAAGGAATACAAATCTGCCAGAATCTGCCGAAATTCAGCTGAGTTGGCAACAATGGATGGATGTAGCCGAAACACGTACAAAATGGTTCAAATGGCTCTGAGCACTATGGGACTTAACATCTCAGGTCATCAGTCCCCTAGAACTTAGAACTACTTAAACCTAACTAACCTAAGGGCATCACACACATCCATGCCCAAGGCATGATTCGAACCTGCGACCGTAGCGGTCGCGCGGTTCCAGACAAGCGCCTAGAACTGGTCGGCCACACCGGCCGGCCCGAAACACGTTAATACGTATTTAAGAAAAATAAAAAGATGTAAACAGCGACCAAGACGGACAATTATACTGATTGGTGGTAATGATCGCGGAGACGTAAATTGATTTTTAGTCATTTATAGGCGTTACCGTTGTATGTTACGGTTTAATGTACTACATGCACTGCCGCCCTAGACACATTTTAAGCTCTAATTGTCAGTTACTGTCGATAGTAAAGTAATCACTGCCCTTTAGTAGTTGTGTTTTATTTCCGTAACAACCGTAACAGCGTTATTCGGAGCAACTATCTCGCTGACGTGGACAGAATTTAGAATTCATTTTTGCTGTGAGGGCTCCACTGACTAGCAATTACATCAACTGAAATAACGTAATGGCCCCTTACGAGTATAAATTACGTCATTTGAATTACGACCAGCGCTCATTAATGGCAGATAACACTACAGGCATTCAAATTACTTAAGTCGCTACAGAAATATTAAACAAACAAATAGGTATTGAAGACAGGAGACATACTCCTTCATTAGCAGAGATAGTTTATCTTCTCTCTGAAAATGAACAGAGACGCTAAGTGACCCAGCTCAAATGAGTGGCATAAAGTTTTGTTATTATTCAGTATCAGACCAACCAGCGTTGTAGCTCCACACAAATATCTTTCGCATTGTATACAGGATGTCCATGAAGCATGCAATCTTTAACTGCGTCATATAGTATGTTCGGAACGATACCATTATAGTGAACACACAAATCCAATTTATGCTGCCGTTAAGGTACTGTACTGCTTACGATGGTACAATCACTCTGGCGATTGAGCCATTAGTGAGATAATGATATTTAAATTAAGGAAATCAACGAAGATACAAATGAAGAACTTTGAAATCTTACGCAAGAAGTAATCGCACTGTTTAGAGACATGGTATAGGAACTTATTGTGGCAACAAAAGCGTTCGAGCTCCCTTTCGTAGACTAGAATGCTTGCGTATTTGTCAGTGAGCGCGGTCGCAGCGACAGTTCCCGTATCGCCATCTGTGTGCCTGGCAATTTATGCCCTCAATTGCGCAGAGTAATGGGGGAGCGCGCGGCGGGCGACATTATACGGGACGCTATCGAAGTGGTCGCGGTGATAAAACGACGGGCGTGCGGGTTTATGCGCCCTCCGCGGCCGGGGGCCCTGCTCGTTAGCCTTGAGCTTCTCACGGTGCGTGCACGCGACAACAGGAGACTGCTGCAGAGATGCTGCATGCACCTGATTGGTCCGTAAATCAACATCGTGTCTATAGAAAGAGCGAAGTACGGCGTATGTATGTCGAATGGTGCATGACACCGTGTTGCTCTTCCATTCTTCCCCACAAATTACCTACGCTGACAATCATATTATTACAGCCACTTTCTATATGCGTTTTGCGACTACCACAGCAAGATGCTTATGACATACTTGACGCGAGGTGGACTGATGAGTCGGCCGTGGTGGCCGAGCGGTTCTAGGTGCTACAGTCGCAGGTTCGAATCCTGCCTCGGGCATGGATGTGTGTAATGTCCTTAGGCTAGTTAGGTTTAAGTAATTCTAAGTTCTAGGCGACTGATGACCTTACAAGTTAAGTCCCATAGTGCTCAGAGCCATTTGAACCATCTGAATTGGTGAAATAATTGTACAGGCTCTATCACCTAAAATGTGCGTCGCGAATATTGCAGAAATGGAAAGTGCCATTCATATGCGGTTTTCATAGTATGCATCGGTACTCAGGGACTCGTATTGTTAGCCGATCAACAGACTGTAATAATACCTATAAACTGTATTAATTGTGCAAACACACACTTTTTTTAATGGAGTGATACCTTTGACACTATCAAACTAAAAGTAGGGTAAATTAGAATATCAGTGGCATTTTTGCAGGACTGTAATGCGAGTCGTTTACAAAATATACTGGGTAATCAAAAAGTCAGTTTAAATTTGAAAACGTAATAAACCACGGAATAATGTAAATAGAGAGGTAAAAATTGACACACATGCTTGGAATGACATGGGGTTTTATTAGAACTACCCCTTATTGCTAGACGCGTGAAAGATCTCCTGCGCGCGTCGTTTGGTGATGATCGTGTGCTCAGCAGCCACTTTCGTCGTGCTTGGCCTCCCAGGTCCCCAGACCTCAGTCCGTGCGATTATTGGCTTTGGGGTTACCTGAAGTCGCAAGTGTATCGTGATCGACCGACACCTCTAGGGTTGCTGAAAGACAACATCCGACGCGGATGCCTCACCATAACTCCGGACCTGCTTTACAGTGCTGTTTACAACATTATTCCTCGACTACAGCTACTATTGAGGAATGATGGTGGACATATTGAGCATTTCCTGTAAAGAACATCATCTTTGCTTTGTCTTACTTTGTTATGCTAATTATTGCTATTGTGATCAGATGAAGCGCTATCTGTCGGACATTTTTTGAACTTTTGTATTTTTTTGGTTCTAATAAAACCCCATGTCATTCCAAGCATGTGTGTCAATTTGTACCTCTCTATCTACATTACTCCGTGATTTATTCAGTTTTCAAATTTATACTGACTTTTTGATCACGCAGTACTTAGAAATTATATTAATTGTGCAAACACACACGTTGTTTAGTGATGCGATATCTCTGACATTATCAAACTAAACGTAGGGTAAATTAGAATGTCAGTGGCGTTCTTTGCAGGACTGTAATGCGAGTCGTTTACGCAATATATTTTAAAGAGTTCCCACACCGATAGTTGTATATTACCTGTGGTAGCACACTTTACAGAGTAACACAAGTTCAAATGGTTCAAATGGCTCTAAACATTACGGGACTTAACATCTGAGGTCATCAGTGCCCTAGACTTAGAACTACTTAAACCTAACTAACTTAAGGACATCACACTCATCCATGCCCGAGGCAGGATTCGAACTGCGACCGTAGCACCAGCGCGGTTCCGGACTGAAGCGCCTAGAACCGCTCCGCCACAGCGGCCGGCTAAAACACAAGTGAATTTACTAGTTATGTGGATTCTGACCAGCGACGAGACAACTGACCATAATAGGTTGTCTTCAAAACGACCACCAGCAGCGGAAATACACGCTTTCTCGACTACGGGAGTTTTCTACCAAATGCTCGTGACGAGATGCAACGATGTTTCCAGTATCGGAAGACTTTCGCCAACTATTTCATGCGAAAATTTAACGCCCCGGCTCAACGTCGGGGTGTGCCCAGTGCGTACGGAGCGCGAGTATAGTTCTTCTTTTCCCATTCCAGTAAACATTCTGATGCCCGAATGCGCTGACATTCACTAGCCCTTACATTTTCGGTTACGGTTTAGTGTTTTGAGGGCCACATTGTTTATTAAAAAGGAAGGAAGGAAGATTAGGATTAATGTCCCTTCGACATCGAGGTCATTAGAGACGGGGCACAAGCTCCGATGATGTCAAGCATGGGGAAGGAAATCGGCCATGCCTTTTCAAGGGACACATCCTGACATTTTCCAGCATAGATTTAGGAAAATCACGAAAATCTAAATCTGGAAGGACAGGCGTGAGTTTGAACCGACGTCCTCCCTAATGCGAGTTCGGCGTGTTAACCACTGTGCCACCTGGCTCGGTCACAGTGTTTATTCCCTCCCTACATCGCAAACAGTTGTGGTGATGGTGCCGGGGATGCCGTGGCCAGGCCTCATGTGTCTGTCCCCTGATCAGTCGCCCTCCCGTGCTGCTGCCATGATGGAGGTGCATCAGTTGGTTTCCCTTCGTATTTCCCACCTATTTGTTACCTTCATATTCACCCTTCTCACTTATGATGATGCGACTCCAACGTTATTGGGACAGTGACTGTGATTCATAAATGTATATGTCAACAAAGTTGTAATTTCCCCTATGTTATTTTGGTTCTCCGTGGGAAAAGAAAATAAATAAAAAAGAGATAACGCAAATAAGAGAGAAAGCGGTAAAGCTCCTGGCTAGATACCGGGAGGTTGGAGGATCGAATCCTTGCAGGGTCATTTATTTTCTCTCCTGCTTTTAACCTAGCATTCACCTTTCAGTCATGTGGAGATTCGCCAGAAACGGATTCCACGTTATCCTGTAGCTCACTTTTACAGCTTGGGTAACTGGTTAGGGACATACAAGTCACCTAAGTGACATCCAGTTGATTGCAATCGTTTCAGTACATCTCCACATCGAGAAAAGCATGCGAAACCAAAATCTGCGGGTATCAATTCTTTATGCATAAAATAACGCGCAGCATAGTGGCGGGAAAGATGTTATTTATTTCGACACTTTGAAATAATGCAGAAGACTGGTAGACTGACAAGAAAAAGATGTAGGCCATTTCAGGATCATGAAGACATGGCCACAATCTCATATGAGATTCAGAAATTTCTTGCTGATGAATATACAAGATTTCAAACTACTTCCACAGGTGGTTGAGAGACGCATTTCGAAATATGACGACAATTACAGACTGTCACTTTCTGCTTCTCCCACATTAGCGATCGCAATTCGCATTCTTAATACACTGCCAATTCTTTGAACAATGGGCAGTGATTATTCTAATAAATCTGATGAATAATGAAAAGGTAATGATCTAATCGTGTAATGTGAGACTTAAAAGTTTGAAATAAACAAACACTGTTAACCAAGAGTTTCCCAGCAATCGTATGAGAACAATAGCATAAAAAATTGCGAATGAAAAATATGTTCTGTTTTATTTTAGGTGCTTCAAGTAAAACGTTTTCCGAAGGAGCACTTCCGTAATGTAGCTTCTTTTACATACGGTACATTCTTTCAGCAACACAGCAGTTATGATACGTGGTACTTACTGGAATTAAGGAAAACGTGGAAGGCAGTACCCACCAATATAACTTTATTTTTAAACACCTAGTTTATTCAACAATATATAACCATAAAATTTTCTTTAACAATATGAACAAATTTGCAAAAATCTTTTGACCTTAAACTTTAAGTTGAATAAGCTTTTGCAAAAGAAATTTGAAGTGCTGTATCGTAAAACAGCAAACAATATAAAATGATTACAAGACGACAGGATCTGCAGCCCGCCCGTTATCGGGTGAAACAGCGGTGTTTACTACCGCGCTGGACACAGTCTGTCTTCTGCAACACATGAAGACTGTATAAGCACCATTGATGACAAGAGTGATACATTTACTCAAAACAGATGACGTAACTTTTAATTTGAAAGCTGTATGTCGAAAGGTTTGGGCTTAAGATGCGCACCTGTTCTTAAAGGTTAAACAGATTAGGAAACAATATGACAATGATAAGGCTTACTTCAAAGCAACCAACCTCTTAATTTCAATAGGCAACCAAGGTGCGACTGGATCCCAACACGTCCCTTCTGATAATTTTATTTTGACTGAAGTCCTGGTGATACTGGGATGTTAATATTTTCAACGTTAAACTCCTTGTCAGTTATTAAGACCGCTCTGAAGGAACGTCTTAAAACATTATTTGTAAACACTTATTACAAGAGAACTCACTCGGCGGGACCACAGGATCCAGCTGAAATATACCAATAATGACCCGGTCTTTCAAACACAGCAACAAACAGCTTAGTACAACTGGTTGTTCAGATTATAATTGTCTGAGAAATGCAATTACAATCAAAGAACTGAATCTCACTACGAGGTCCCTCTTTGTTTAACGGCATCCTGTGCCTTAGTACAATTGTTCCGGCTGTATTTACGACCAGGAGCTGATTCATTAGAACATTAATGATAGGGTACAAACCAGAAATGAAAGGCAATATAATAGCGGGATATATTTTCAAACGATAACTGGTGTCTTAGTACAATACTACCAGCCTATATTTACGACCAAAGAGCCGCCATCTGATTATGCACTGCCATACTTTTCTGTACATGTATGTATAGTTCATCCGGGTTCCATGTATCCACGGTGCGCCGCAGTGGTTACTGGGTGGTGCCGATGAAAGCCAGGTAGTAATGGGCAGCCAGGCCACGAGCGGTCGTCCGACACTAATGTTGCCACGAACCGACGGGATGTCGGCCTGCCGCTTGTATTCGACGCTGACCCCGGTGAAGTACTCCGGTATCTTAGCTCTGCGCAGGCCCTCCTTGCGCAGCTCGTGGCTTCGGCCGCTCCGACCTCGTGACCACCTCTTATCGCGACGCTACTGCCAATCCCCAAACTTCGTGCCTCCCTCTCGGGCCAGTGACCTCGTATATATATCGGCAAGCAAAGACCTAAGGGCACAACCCACAGATAAAAAATCTGCCTCATAGATATTCGCAATGGGGCTGCAAGAGGGATAGTCGATATTATACCTGAGACAGTGGCGCCAGACAGTGGCGCAACAGTCTACTAACTGAATGGCGCCACGGCTCAAGTTATATAAGAAAAGGTTAGGTAGCGAGCTCTCTTTCATAAATCGCATTTAAATGTTGGTGCTTTGTCAGATGATGGAGTAAAGAGGAAAAAGCTTTAAAAGCAAGTATCGGAATTCGACAGCAGCAGAATTGTGGCCTATAGAGAGTGCAGGTCATCATCCTACGAGGTTGATTATTGCGTTGGTGTGGAGCCCACGACTTTTATGGCAGTATTGAACCGTTGGGCCTAGGAGGGCCCTATTCAACACCATTCAGGGTCCCAGAGGCCTAGACAGTAGATAATTACATCATTGTTCTGTTATGCAAGAGCAGTTTCCCCTGACGCAGCATCGGAAACAGGCACTCTTACAGATATGCGTCCAGTGACGACATAGGACACTCGACACTGGAATGGGACAATGTCGTCTTCACCTATGATTCCCAGTTCTGCCTACAGCAGACTGATACGCGATGTTGCGAAACTTAATGACTGCGCCTTGTAATGTTATAAGCAAGCTACACTGCTGACATTATGGTACTTTGAACAGAGTTATGATGAATTAAAAGGAAATTGTTATTGAATATAATTTTTACTTTTACTCAATGAATGTGAAGAAATAGTAAAACATGCATTTACAACAATTATGTAGTAAACGCTATTTGTTATTGTCGTTCAGTTTAATGAAAACATGTTAGTAATATAATCCATTCTGTAATTACATCAGTATTTAGTTTTGTGAATCGTATATTATTGTCCAACTACTTTTCTGTGTTTTGGCAACGTTAATAATATTCTTTGGCGTGTTTATTAGTCTGGAATGTTTGTAATGATTTATTAATTTAATTTGTGTGACGCATCCTCTAAAACTTTCAGCGTTTAATTGAAATCATCAAAATTACCATGTTAAACAATGTAAGCAACTGTGTTCCGATCGTTAGAATCTGCGCAAACCTCGGCGCCGACAGCCCGAGGCAGTAAGTTTTGTATCAGGTTTCATAGTAGCCAGTATTATTATACATTTTGGAAGGCTCAATTGTGTGTGACGTAATATTTTGATGCAATAAAGTGTTATAAAGTAGATTTACGCGTTTCGGCTACATCGTTTTATAGGTGAAGATTACTTATGAGCCGGCCGCGGTGGCCGAACGGTTCTAGGCGCTTCGGTCCGGAACCGCGCGACTGCTACCGTCGCAGGTTCGAGTCCTGCCTCGGGTGTGGACGTGTGTTGTCCTTAGGTTAGGTTTAAGTAGTTCTAAGTTCTAGGGGACTGATGACCTCAGATTGTAAGTCCCGTAGAGCTCAGAGCCATTTGAACAATTAATTACGACCTAAACTGCCTGACCATTCGGGAATTCCAGGATCTAATTTTCAGGTGGAGATAATTGCAGCGAAGAGATACACCCCATGTACCAACATCGACAGTAAAATCTTAGTACCGCTTTGTACATAAAGCTGGTGAATGGAGAACTATGCACCGACGTTGTGCATACTAACAATCTCAAGTTCAGATACTCTGACGGCCATATAGGAACTGTAGTGGTTAATCACGCTGGTTTTGTCCTCCAAACGTTACGGATTTTCGAACTCCCGTTTGAAGTGTCGTCGAACGTTGTGGTAGTCGCCTTTAAACCTTACGGCAATGCCGTCAGTTTGAAAGATTACCGTCAAACCTCCTTGCCTAGGGACGCCAGATGAAAGTTGATGTCGTCATGAAAATTGCGCAACGGATAACTGGGGAGGGGAGCTTGATAGCGCTACCTAGAGAGCGTGCCCTTTCCGAACGATAGTAGGCAAGAGGCTGGAGGGCTCACACGCTGATGTGTGGGTCCCTGCATTCTATATCTTTTATTTTAAATGAGTTCCTTTAGCTTGACTCCTATGTTATTTTTGGGGTATGTTAAAGATTGATGACAAGTCATTACCTATTTATGTTAAACATTATCACTCGACTTTACAGCGATTGCAGCAATTGTTCCAGTTTAGAGATATTACAATTTTACAACTTATAGCTCGGGTATATTATATACTAATCTGCACGCACATTTCTACGGGCAAGACGGAATTGCGTTGGCCGAAGGTATACCACCATGGTCTCCCAATATTTTACATAGGACATCGACTATGTGGGGAGGATAACGGCCAAACTGGGTACCAGACACATTAACACACGGGGTCAAGTTTCCCAAGTTAAACAAGAACATTTATTTCCTTACACAATCCGTAGCTAGAAATAAAAGAATTAGTACAAATATTCAAATACCTCTCTTCCATGCGTGAACATTGAGGCAGACGCACTGAGGGCACGTCTGCTGACTTACCCGTCTCCTGTAACACTCTCAGAATATCGCGGGCACCCAGAGGTCTTCCTGGGCCCCGGTGGAGGGGATGGTCGAAACACTTGGCCGTGACCAACCTCTCCACCCCAAATCTTGTGCCACTGGAACGTCTCTGACTTTTATCTGCCTGTACTGTCTTTCTGATCCCCTACCCAGGAATAAGGTTGGCACTACTATACTACAGAACTACTTCCCAACTAAGATTTGGTCACGCTTTATGGAAAGGTGTGAGGAGGATTAGGAAAGTTCATGTGCAGATTCACATTCACGTACAAGAAATGCATAATACACGACACATTTCTTTCCACCCGTCCACATGGGTTCTGTTGCACCCGCTGCCGGCCACGTCGTGCAATAAAATTGGCGGCGGAGCCGCCTCTGTTTTTATATTTCCCGTTGCGAGCAAGCAGTGAAACCTGCTGCTTATGGAGCGGAAACGACTGTACCGTTTCAAGTTACGTTGCAGAAACGTGGAGACGTTCGAAACATAGGCGTGTCCTCAACGGTGTCTGGCAGATAAAAACTGAATGGAGGAATCACGTACCTCCCTACTTTGTAATTGCTGGCTGCCGAGCTGTCGTCATATACGCACTCTTTCCGGTTGTGGCCAGGAAGGCCATGTCCGTTCTGAATGTCTCCGACGTAGACTGGTTCAGACGCCGCTCGGAGACGTCGCTCTCCCTGCGGCGCCCACTGTGATGTCTATCTCAAGCGTCTGCGGGGGGGCTGACTGCTGTGCGCACTCTGAAGCAGTTGGCACCGGCGACGACTCCTCTCGACAATGCGATGGACATTTTGCCTGTCTCCACCGGAGGCAGTACCAACAAACGATGGCCGTTGTTGTTGATCATGGAGTTGTAACGAATTCTGCTTATCTGACGTCTGGCGACATGTTGGAGGATAGCCACTGGCCATTGGACGCGTAACATGTTAGGGAGCAGCGGTCGCAGAGGAAACGGAAGGGACAACGCCGTATCCCTTCTGATGACTGCCTCCATCGCATGTCTGCGCAGGATGACGACCCTGCTACTGATGACGCGCTGTCAGCTGACGCCCTGGCACGTGACGATGCAACGTCTTTCCCTGCTTCCGTCTATTTCTTTGTCTAATGCTACCTGTGGCCACACCTCTCATAGTGTTTCACTGAACCGGCCAGTGACACATCTGTCTCGTGGGTGTACGACGTCCATGCTGAGGATGGGGGTTCTGCAGATGTACAAAGCCTTGGCGGATCGGCGCCCTCCCCGTCACAGTGATGTGATCTTCCATGTGGTCTAACAGAGAACTTCTTGTGTTTTCTACGAGTCTGAATCGCCTTTCCTTCTGACAGTGGCTCCTTTCAGGGTTACTGCATAGCCACGGTCAATGTCAATACCATTCAGTTACACCAAACACTTACTTTAGCCCCTGACTTAGTGTATCCTGCGGAGGCTGACCTCTTTCTGGAGGTGCACTTTGCAACTTTCTGTGTTCCCCATGGTTTTACACCAAATATCTCCCATGCTTCCCTACTGGTAGTGGAGTGGTGATCCTCCTACATCACGGTACTTTTGCTGATACACTTTCCTCTTTCCCTGATGCCAGAGGTATGGCTCTCACGTTTGGTAGCGTCACGATCGTCAACGTCTAGCCGCCGTCTGGTTCGGGTCGCCACCGTGAACTTCCACTTTCTCCTCCGAGACAGTCACGACTCTTTTCCTGGGTCGGCAGAATGCACTGGGCATGGAGGGTTATTTCAGCTGCACCCAGGGATCCAAAGACCAAATTCCACGGCATTCTCCGTGCGCGGCCCTAGCGGCAGTTCTCAAGCACCTCAGCCTGACAGTTTCTTCGGAGGATATTCTTGATGATCATCCAGGGTTTGCGCGTTTCGCTAGCTATTCTTCCTGCCGCATCGATCGTGTTTATATCTCCCGCGACATTGTCAAAAATGGTTCAAATGGCTTTGAGCACTATGGGACTTAACATCTATGGTCATCAGTCCCCTAGAACTTAGAACTACTTAAACCTAACTAACCTAAGAACATCACACAACACCCAATCATCACGAGGCAGAGAAAATCCCTGACCCCGCCGGGAATCGAACCCGGGAACCCGGGCGTGGGAAGCGAGAACGCTACCGCACGACCACAAGCTGCGGACGCGACATTGTCAATGGGGTGCAAACTGCTGAAGTCTACCCCGTTCCGTTCTCTGACCATGGCACATATATCTAGGATCTACCTTACTTAACTCGACTGCCGTCATCTCATCGAGAGCACGTGGACAGCTTGTCGTCTACGCAATCTACATCTACATCTACATTTATACTCCGCAAGCCACCCAACGGTGTGTGGCGGAGGGCACTTTACTAGCCACGGTCATTACCTCCCTTTTATGTTCCAGTCGCGTATGGTTCGCGGGAAGAACGACTGTCTGAAAGCCTCCATACGCGCTCGAATCTCTCTAATTTTACATTCGTGATCTCCTCGGGAGGTATAAGTAGGGGGAAGCAATATATTCGATACCTCATCCAGAAACGCATCCTCTCGAAACCTGGCGAGCAAGCTACACCGCGATTCAGAGCGCCTTGCAGAGTCTGCCACTTGAGTTTGTTAAACATCTCCGTAACGCTATCACGGTTACCGAATAACCCTGTGACGAAACGCGCCGCTCTTCTTTGAATCTTCTCTATCTCCTCCGTCAACCCGATCTGGTACGGATCCCACACTGATGAGCAATACTCAAGTATAGGTCGAACGAGTGTTTGTAAGCCACCTCCTTTGTTGATGGACTACATTTTCTAAGGACTCTCCCAGTGAATCTCAACCTGGCACCCGCCTTAGCAACAATTAATTTTATATGATCATTCCACTTCAAATCGTTCCGCAGGCATACTCCCAGATATTTTCCAGAAGTAACTGCTGCCAGTGTTTGTTCCGCTATCATATAATCATACAATAAAGGATCCTTCTTTCTATGTATTCGCAATACATTACATTTGTTTGTGTTAAGGGTCAGTTGCCACACCCCGCACCAAGTGCCTATCCGCTGCAGATCTTCCTGCATTTCGCTACAATTTTCTAATGCTGCAACTTCTCTGTGTACTACAGCAGCATCCGCGAAAAGCCGCATGGAACTTCTGACACTACCTGCTAGGTCATTTATATATATCGTGAAAAGCAATGGTCCCATAACACTCCCCTGTGGCACGCCAGAAGTTACTTTAACGTCTGCAGACGTCTCCCCATTGATAACAACATGCTGTGTTCTGTTTTCTAAAAACTCATCAATCCAGCCACACAGCTGGTCTGATATTCCGTAGGCTCTTACTTTGTTTATCAGGCGACAGTGCGGAACTGTATCGAACGCATTCCGGAAGTCAAGGAAAGTAGCATCTACCTGGGAGCCTGTATCTAATATTTTCTGGGTCTCATGAACAAATAAAGCGGAATTGGGTCTCACACGATCGCTGTTTCCGGAATCCATGTTGATTCCTACAGAGTAGATTCTGAGTTTCCAAAAACGACATGATACGCGAGCAAAAAACATGTTCTAAAATTCTACAACAAAAAAAAATGGCTCTGAGCACTATGGGACTCAACTGCTGTGGTTATAAGTCCCCTAGAACTTAGAACTACGTAAACCTAACTAACCTAAGGACATCACACACAACCATGCCCGAGGCAGGATTCGAACCTGCGACCCTAGCGGTCGTACGGTTCCAGACTGCAGCGCCTTTAACCGCTCGGCCACTCCGGCCGGCATTCTACAACAGATCGACGTCAGAGATATAGCTCTATAGTTTTGCGCATCTGCTCGACGACCCTTCTTGAAGACTGGGACTACCTGTGATCTTTTCCAATCATTTGGAACCTTCCGTTCCTCTAGAGACTTGCGGTACATGGCTGTTAGAAGGGGGGCAAGTTCTTTCGCGTACTCTGTGTAGAATCGAATTGGTATCCCGTCAGATCCAGTGGACTTTCCTCTGTTGAGTGATTCCAGTTGCTTTTCTATTCCTTGGAATTTCGATGTCAGCCATTTTTTCGTTGTGCGAGGATTTAGAGAAGGAACTGCAGTGCGGTCTTTCTCTGTGAAACAGCTTTGGAAAAAGGTGTTTAGTATTTCAGCTTTACGCATGTCATCCTCTGTTTCAATGCGATCATCATCCCGGAGTGTCTGGATATGCTGTTTCGAGCCACTTACTGATTTAACGTAAGACCAGAACTTCCTAGGATTTTCTGTCAAGTTGGTACATAGAATTTTACTTTCGAATTCACTGAACGCTTCACGCATAGCCCTCCTTACGCTAACTTTGACATCGTTTAGCTTCTGTTTGTCTGAGAGGTTTTGGCTGCGATTACACTTGGAGTGAAGCTCTCTTTGCTTTCGCAGTAGTTTCCTAACTTTGTTGTTGAACCACGGTGGGTTTTTCCCGTCCCTCACAGTTTTACACGGCACGTACCTGTCTAAAACGCGTTTTACGATTGCCTTGAACTTTTTCCATAAACACTCAACATTGTCAGTGTCGGAACAGAAATTTTCGTTTTGATCTGTTAGGTAGTCTGAAATCTGCCTTCTATTACTCTTGCTAAACAGATAAACCTTCCTCCCTTTTTTTATATTCCTATTAACTTCCATATTCAGGGATGCTGCAACGGCCTTGTGATCACTGATTCCCTGTGTTGCACTTACAGAGTCGAAAAGTTCGGGTATGTTTGTTATCAGTAGGTCCAAGATGTTATCTCCACGAGTCGGTTCTCTGGTTAATTGCTCGAGGTAATTTTCGGATAGTGCACTCAGTACAATGTCACTCGATGCTCTGTCCCAACCACCCGTCCTAAACATTTGAGTGTCCCAATCTATGTCTGGTAAATTGAAATCTCCACCTAAGACTATAACATGCTGAGAAAATTTATGTGAAATGTATTCCAAATTTTCTCTTAGTTGTTCTGCCACTAATGCTGCTGAGTCGGGAGGTCGGTAAAAGGAGCCAACTATTAACCTAGCTCGGTTGTTGAGTGTAACCTCCACGCATAATAATTCACAGGAACTATCCACTTCTACTTCACTACAGGATAAACTACTACTAACAGCGAGGCTGCTGCCCTTTCTGTACTTGCCCGAGGCCATCTAACCTAAAAAAACCGCCCAGTCCACGCCACACAACCCCTGCTACCCGTGTAGCCGCTTGCTGCGTGTAGTGGACTCCTGACCTATCCAGCGGAACCCGAAACCCCACCACCCTATGGCGCAAGTCGAGGAATCTGCAGCCCACACGGTCGCAGAACCGTCTCAGCCTCTGATTCAGACCCTCCACTAGGCTCTGTACCAAAGGTCCGCAGTCAGTCCTGTCGACGATGCTGCAGGTGGTGAGCTCTGCTTTCATCCCGCTAGCGAGACTGGCAGTCTTCACCAAATCAGATAGCCGCCGGAAGCCAGAGAGGATTTCCTCGGATCCATAGCGACACACATCATTGGTGCCGACATGAGCGACCACCTGCAGATGGGTGCACATTGTACCCTTCATGGCATCCGGAAGGACCCTTTCCACATCTGGAATGACTCCCCCCGGCGTGCACACGGAGTGCACATTGGTTTTCTTCCCCTCTCTTGTTGCTATATCCCTAAGGGGCCCCTTTACGCGCCTGACGTTGGAGCTCCCAACTACCAGTAAGCCCACCCTCTGCGACCGCCCGGATCTTGCAGACTGAGGAGCAACCTCTGGAACAGGACAAGCAGCCATGTCCGGCCGAAGATCAGTATCAGCCTGAGACAGAGCCTGAAACTGGTTCGTCAGACAAACTGGAGAGGCCTTCCGTTCAGCCCTCCGGAATGTCTTTCGCCCCCTGCCACACCTCGGGACGACCTCCCACTCTACCACAGGTGAGGGATCAGCCTCAATGTGGGCAGTATCCCGGGCAGCCACAGTCGTAGTCCGGTCGTGGGATGTGTGGGACGAGCTGGCTGTCCCCGACAAACCCCCATCCGGACCCCCACAGTGATGCCCATTGGCAACAGCCTCAAGCTGTGTGACGGAAGCCAACACTGCCTGAAGCTGGGAGCGAAGGGATGCCAACTCAGCCTGCATCCGAACACAGAAGTTGCAGTCCCTATCCATGTTGTGCAAAGAACGTCTGAACTAATCTACAGAGAGCACAAACAACTCGACACAAAATTTAAACGGTTATTAAAATACAAGATTGCCTAGTAAATGCAGTAATGCTGCTACTTGCGCACTGCTGACACACTGCTCGGCGGCGGAAGGAGACTACGCGATTTTACACTATTCAGGTACTAAAACGCGATGCTACAACTCTCAAATACTACAATACGCCCGAAATTTATGAATTAAACAACGCAAACACCAAAGACACGCAAATAAATTAAGAATTTAAACTACGTAACAAATAAGTGAGCTAAGAGTATACGACTTGCTGCTGCAGCTGCTTATCCAACGGCGGCAGGGAGCACACTGGCTGTGACCAACCGACACTGGCCGTTCAAAACAAAAGCAGAAGACAGACGACTACGCGACTTTACACTATTCAGGTACTAAAACGCGATGCTACAACTCTCAAATACTACAATAAGCCCGAAATTTATGAATTAAACAACGCAAATACCAAAACCACGCAAAGAAATTAAGAATTAAACTATATAACAAATAAGTGAGCTAAGAGTATACGACTTGCTGCTGCAGCTGCTTATCCGACGGCGGCAGGGAGGAATGAGGCGTATCAGTTTGCCTTGTCATGATGGGTACTCTGTGCAAAGCCTGGCCTCCACAAGGCTTTGATTCGTTACATCCGCGCCGTGGCGGAGACGAAACCATGACTTTTATTTCACCATTCTCCAGGAATGCAAATGGTTCAAATGGCTCTGAGCGCTATGCGACTTAACTTCTGAGGTCATAAGTCGCCTAGAACTTAGAACTAATTAAACCTAACTAACCTAAGGACATCACACACATCCATGCCCGAGGCAGGATTCGAACCTGCGACCGTAGCAGTCCCGCGGTTCCGGACTGCAGCGCCTAGAACCGCACGGCCACAGCGGCCGGCTCCTCAGCAGGTATGCTTGCCATCGTCATTTGCTCAGTGGCGCTGCCCCACCTCTTTGTACGCATTGCGCCCAAATTTTAACTGTCCACCATTTCCTCCTGGAATGCCCTTTTTTTACCAATTTACGTTCCAGCTTGGGTTTTCCATCTGATTTATCAGCCGTTTTAGCGAATGACGCGAGGCTGTCGACTGCGTTTAATTTTTTATCCTCCGAAGCAATATGGTGAAGGCCATTTAATTTTTAGTTTTGGACCATTTTTGTATGGTGTTTTTTAGCCCTTTCTCCTCTTGCTTTTTTTACAAGTAGCTGTCTGTCTCCAACTGATTTGCAGACCCTTCCCACTGCACTGCGATTCCTTGTATCATGTACTGAAGATGGTCAGTCCTTCACCACGGTCAGTCCGTTTATTATTCAGAAACGTGTTGATGCCGTTGCTGGCCCTGTGAAATCCTGCTGTCGTTTACGGAATGGCACTTTTTCTTTTGGAGACGGCTTCTGATTCTCAAGCGCAACTATTACTTGCTGCCTTGCTTCTACACAGCTACGCTGTTTGTGTCGAGGCACATAGAACTTTGAATTCTTCCTGTGGTGTAATTTACACCAGGCTGCTTGACAGTCTAACCGAGGCTGAAATGCGATCTTACCTCTCTGATCAGGGAGTCATTGCCATCTATCGTGTAATGAAAAAGGTCGATTCCTCCTTGGTGCCCAGCCACACTCTTTTCCTCACTTTTGATAGGCTGGTGCTGCCGTCTAAGATTAAAGCAGGCTATGAAATCGTCACAGTCCAGCTGTACATTCCGAATCTGATGCTCTGCTACCAGTGTCATCATTTCAATTACACTCTAACATCTTGTCGACACCCAGACAAATGCGTAACCTGTGGCAGGGATTCACACAAGGGTGATTGTCTGCCTCCTTCACCCTGCTGTATCGACTACTATGGCGGCCATGCCGCCTCCTCCCGAGGTTGTCCCAAGTATCTAGATGAGCTGGCTGTTCAAGAGATCTGGGTAAAGGAAAAAGTGCCTTACCCAGTAGCTCGCAAATTGCTGCCTAGTCGCAAATTATGTGTTCTCCCATCTGGCACCTATAGTTCTGTTCTTGTTATTCCTCGCTCCATGAAGGACATGGCCATGCAGACATGCGACCTCAGATTTGTCTCTGAGGTTGTGAAGTCGCCCAGTGTCAAGGTAGCATCGCCGTCCCCCCATCCCACTTTGCAACAAACCGTCAAACTCTTGCCTAAAGGGGCGAAGCCACCCTCTACACAACCAGCAGGCAGGAAAGGACAGTAGGAGTACTCCCGAGAAGACTTCCTCCATCCCTCCAGCCAAACAACACCCAAGTCTTCCCCTAACCAGAAGGACTCAAAGACGTCTGCTAAAGACAAATGGTCTTCTCCTTCATCAACTCGAAGATCCCGCTCGATGGTGTCACCACGTGGTCACTTAGCCCGGCCAGCCTCTCTCCCGCAAGTGCGCACCACAAACCGTTTTTCAGCCTTGGACTCCACAGACCGACGGCACAAACATGCCGATGCTTCTGTGTTCTGTGGACCCCATGGAGCAGGATCCTCCTCGACTGGCAGCCCTATAGTAGCGACTCTACACTGGCTGTCCCTCGGCGGCCGCCGAGTTGTCAGCCCTACATCTCTTCCTCCTCATGACTGTCCTCCAATGGAACATTTGTGGCCTTCGCTCCCAAAAAGAGGATTTACAGCTGCTTCTAGCATCGCAGCATCCCCTTGTACTCTGCCTTCAGGAATCGAAATTGCGCCCTCCAGATTGCTTTGGGCTTTCACTTTACTTGCCAATCCTTTCTGACCTTTCCCTGAGGTCGGTATCCCATGTCACAGGCGTGCCAAGCTGCTCATATGAGATGACCTTCATAGTCAACCCATCTCCGTGACTACCCATCTTCAAGCTGTTGCTGTTAGTCATTTCTTTCCCCATCTTCCTTTCTCCCTTGTACTATTTATGTACCTCCATCCTTTGATGTCACGAGGGCAGACTTCCTTCAGCTTACTGGGCAGCTACCTTCCCCATTTTTGCTACTCAGTGACTTTAATGTGCATCATCCTCTTTGGGGCTAGCCGGCCGAAGTGGCCGTGTGGTTAAAGGCGCTGCAGTCTGGAACCGCAAGACCGCTACGGTCGCAGGTTCGAATCCTGCCTCGGGCATGGATGTTTGTGATGTCCTTAGGTTAGTTAGGTTTAACTAGTTCTAAGTTCTAGGGGACTAATGACCTCAGCAGTTGAGTCCCATAGTGCTCAGAGCCATTTGAACCATTTTTTCTTTGGGGCTCTCCTAGGACCTGCCAA
Source organism: Schistocerca americana (assembly GCF_021461395.2). Taxonomy (NCBI): domain Eukaryota; kingdom Metazoa; phylum Arthropoda; class Insecta; order Orthoptera; family Acrididae; genus Schistocerca; species Schistocerca americana. The sequence continues at coordinate 941,536,123 of NC_060119.1, forward strand.
AGAGGATTCCTCTTGGCTGACCTTCTTAACCAACTCAACCTCTTCAGTCTTAACACTGGAGCACCCACTTTCCTTTCTGAATCCTTGCACACCTATTCCCATTTGGACCTATCCTTTTGCACAGCCCAGCTTGCCCATCGTCTTGAGTGGTCCATCCTCTCTGATGCCTACTCACGTGACCATTTCCCATGTGCTCTCCGTCTGCTGACTGCTACACCATCCACATGCGCGCCAAAATGGCAGATTACTAAGGCTGACTGGCAGCTTTACTCCACCCTGACGACCTTCGCAGAACAAGATTTCCCCAGTTGTGATGACCAGTTGGATTACTGCTGCAGAACATTCCATTCCTCGCACTCCCTCTTTACTATGTCATGTCACAGGCCTTTGGTGGACTGAGGCATGCCGCGACGCAATTCGTACACGGAGACGTTCTCTCTGCGTTTTTACCCGCCACCCTATACTGGAAAACTGCATCCATTATAAACAGATGCATGCAAAGTGTCGTTGAGTTCTTCAGGACAGCAAAAGAGCTAGTTGGATTTCATTCACTAGTTTTTAACAGTTCCACACCTTCCTCTGTTGTTTGGGCCAGGGTCCGATGGCTCTATGGAACCAAAATCCATTCCCCCATTTCGGGTTTGACAGTAGGTGCCGATGTCATCGTGGATCCTATTGCTATCTCCAACACCTTGGGTCGCCATTTTTCGGAACTTTCGAGCTCTTCCCAATATCACCCTGTCTTCATCCATTGGAAACGAGTCGAGGAGGATCGGGCAATACCCTTCTTTCCTCTGAATCGTGAGTGCTACAGTGTTGACTTCACTATGAGGGAGCTAGATCATGCTCTCAGTTCATCCCAGTCCTCCATCTCAGGACCAGACGCTATACACATTCACATGTTGCAGCACCTTTCTTTTGTGGGCAAGCACTTTCTGCTTAACATGTACAACCACATCTGGGCAGAGGCACATTTACTGGACTTTCATGTGAAGTCACTGTCATACCCATATCTAAGCCTGGTAAGAACAAAAACATTTCTTCTAGCTACCACCCTATCTCTCTCACCAGCTGCGTTTGCAAGGTGAGGGAACATATAATTGATGCCCGGCTGGTATGGTGGCTCGAGTCTCGCAATCTACTACGAGTGCACGGTGTTCTGCAGTTGACCATCTCGTTACTTTGTCCACCCCTGTCATGAACGGTTTTCTGCGGAAATACCAGACTGTGGCCGTGTTTATCGATTTGGAGAAGGTCTACGACACCTGCTGGAGATATGGTATCCTCCATACTCTTAACACTTTGGGCTTCCATGGGCGTCTACCCTGTTTTCTTCGGGCATTTTTACAAGACCGAGTTTTCAAGGTGTGTGTGGGCTCTACCTTGTCAGACACCTTTATTTAGGAATATGGTGTGCCTCAGGGTTCCGTCCTGAGCATCATCCACTTTGCTATCGCCATTAACCCTATAATGGCCTGTCTCCCGCTGGTCGTCTACAGCTCCCTTTTTGTCGATGATTTTCCCATCCATTGCAGTTCTCCACGGACCTGTCTCAGTGAGCGGCATCTTCAGCGCTGTCTTGATCGCCTTCACTCCTGGAGCATCGCTAATGGCTTTCACTTTTCCACTGACAAAACCGTCTGTATGAATTTCTGGTGGCGCAAATGGTTCCTCCCATCATCTCCACATCTTGGGCCTGTTGCCCTTATGTTCATTGAAATTACGAAATTCCTGGGGCTCACGCTAGATAGGAAACTCTCTTTGTCCTCATGTCTATTACCTGGCAGCACGCTGTATGCAGTCCCTCAGTGTCCTACGTGTCTTCAATGGCACTTCTTGGGGTGCCGTTCGAACCGCCCTCCTCCGTTTATACAGGTCCCTTGTCCGTTCGATACTCGACTATGGGTGCTTTGTTTATGCATCTGCACGCAAATCCCTTTTATACTGTCTCAACGCTATCCATCATCATGGCATCTTTTTGGCCTCAGGCGTCTTTTACACCAGTCTGGTTGAGTGTCTGTATGCTGAACTACTGCTGTCCTACTGCCGTGACTTTCTCCTCAGCTGGTATGCTTGCCATTTGTCTGTCATGCGTGGCCACCACTCCTATTCCCCTATCTTTGATGATCCCTTTGATCTTCAGTATGGGCTTCTCCCACTTCTCTGTTACCCCCTAGAGTCCGCTTTCGCCACTTGCTACAGCGGCTTAACTCCACGGTACCTGCAACTTTCCCAGTGGGTGTGAACCCTTCACCACCTTGGCATCGTGATGCGGACCATGTTAACCTTGGCCTTCATTCGCTTCCTAAGGACACCACTCCTGCCTCGGTCTGTCGCCTTCAGTTTCACGAACTTCGCATGGAACTTAGCTGTAGTACCTTTGTATACACTGATGGCTCTCGGACTGACCATGGTGTCGGGTGTGCCTCCCGCTGGGGGAGATTATTTTAACTCGGGTGCGTATTGGGCACTGCATTTTTAGCCATCATCATTTGCTCAGTGGCGCTGCCCCACTGCTTTGTGCGAATTCGCCCAAATTTTAACTGTCCACCACTTCCTGCTGGAATGCCCTTTTTTTACCAATTTACGTTCCAGCTTGGGTTTGCCATCTGATTTATCAGCCGTTTTAGCGAATGACGTACGGGCTGTCGACCGCGTTTAATTTTTTATCCTCCGTTGCAATATGGTGAAGCCCATTTAATTTTTAGTTTTGGACCTCCATTTTTGTATGGTGTTTTTTAGCTCTTTTTTACAAGTAGCTGTCTCCTATTCTATCCATTGGGACTGACATACAGTCGTTTCCCTCGTTTGTGTTCTATAGTTTTGACCTGGGCACGGATGACCCCAGTTGTTTTTTGTGCCCTAAAATAAAACAAACAATACGAGGCGGCCTCTTAGGTGCTAGAGGGATTGAGTTCATATGTTTGCCACAGCATATCGGTTGGATCCTAGACGACTGGAAATTTGGGGCCTGGTCAGATGAGTCCTGATTTCATTTAGTAAGAGCTGATAGTAGGATTCGAGTGTGGCGCAGCCCCACCTAGCCATGGACCCAAGTTATCAGCAAGCCACTGTGCAAGCCAATGGTGGCTCCATAAAGGTATGAGCTGTGTTTAGGTGGAATGGACTGTGTCCTCTGGTACAACTGAGCCAATCATTGACCGAAAATGTATATGTTCGGCCAGTTAGAGACCATTTGCTGCCATTCATTGACTTCATGTTCCCAAACAACGATGGATTTTTTTGGATGACAATGTGCACCGGGCCACAAATGTTCGTGATTCGTTTGAAGAACATTCTGGACAATTCGGGCTAAATATTTGGCCACCCAGATCTCTCGAAGTGAATCCAGTCGATAATTCTCCAACCACTTGTTGAGTCATGCCACGTCAAGTTGTTGCACTACGCCGAGCAAAAGGAGGTCCGACACGATATTAGGAGGCAAACCCCAACTTGTGTCACCTCAGTGTATAAATACATATTCAATATAGAAAGGGGAAAAGTTGTTATCAAAAGTTTCGGTAAGTTCTTGACCGATATGCTTCAAAATTTTACATGTTAATCTAATAAACGTTCCGATGGAGATAGGCTATATATTTTTTAATATATCTAACGTATAAATGTATACCTAGTAGACAATATGGAAACTTTGCCAGCGATTTACTTAAAAATTTTACAGTTCACTCTAATAAACATTCATACGGATACAAATATGTATTTTTTAACAATACTGTATAGGTTTTCTGTTAATACTGAGAACAAGGCAGACGGTTATTTTTCTCGCATTCACTTTTAATTACCACTGCAGTGTGTTTAACCATTAGAATGATTGTTCCTCCTATACATATTCTTTCTCATTATACAGCATATGCGTATTGCTATTCAATGACTTTCGTCGTCTCAGTGTATATTATAACATGACGCTCCAGTTAGTATGTAAAAAATGCGTGGATCCGAATGCAGCTTCATGTCAAAATGTCAAAGTAATCGGATTAATGATGTGAGGTTTTGAACAAACGACCATTTAAAACTTTATTTATATGGATGACTCTTTAGTGTCCGATCTGCAGACGGTACTCTATTAAGTTTATCCTAAATTAACTTTGAACCGTCGCAGGTGAGTTTGTTTCTGGAAGCCAGACATACTGTTCTGTTTTTCATGCTCGCTGTTATTACTATTTTGCCACATAGTTTGGTTGCACAGAATTGCCAAAAAGAGAACAAAATAAAAACTTTTCAGCACTAGGAAAATTTTTAATTTGTTGAATCTGCCTTTGTGTAAAATTATAGCCAGGTAATAATTTATGAACAAACTCCACAATCTTTGGCATATGTTGCCACAGCGCACCATTCGTGTGGTCTAAGGTAAGTAATATATTGAAGCTCTTCAGAGCAAATATATTACAGATAGCAACAAGATTTGTAAGTTAGAGAAGAATTATATAAGAGATTTGTACTTCTTAGTTTAACTATTATGTATCATTCCTACAGCATTGAAATAATAATTTTTATTTAAAGTTAAAAGAGTGAGATACAATGGGAATGGGCACCAGTTGTGAAGAATTACGTCAATTTCTAGGAATTATTGTGTATTCTAATTGCAAATTCAATGTAATTGATTACGGTTAGATGTTAGCTACAGGAATGTTAATGACTATTTACTTAAGAAATTAACAGAGCTCGTCTTCCCCCCAGAAAATCTCTTTCCTACACTCTGTATATATTACTCACGTTTCTACTAATTTATAATTGCAGTAAACAGTTTCTTCGCGCTATGCATCTCTGACACCAATTCAGACAGAATGTTAGAGTTCGTCATCATCGACCTCGTTAAACCCCGTGCAATCGCTTGGAGGAGAACTCGCAGAAAGACTTGGCAACTCCCTGTCGGGGGAATGGTGACAGTCGCGTTACCTCTGAAGAATGAATTTTTAATTCCAAAGAGTGTTTTACGGTGATCAGCCCGTCTGCTATATCCTAATATTATTGAATTGTCGTTTAAACAGTCCGTTTATTTCTTTTCATTGGCTGTTATGTACACGTACTTCACACAGTGCAAGAATTAAGTAGACCTTTTGAACAAATGTAATAGCATTGCCACCTCTCCCCATTTCAGAATTACTTCTCTCGCTTCACATCTCCTTAATATACTTAGCATTCTCAAGCAAAAACAACTATTTTAAAACTATCGTGGCTTAAATCTTGCGGTTATGTTTTATTCTTGTTTTAGGAAGAGTATCGAATAATTTTGGACATATTAACCACATATTGTTAACTTTCTTAAATTTTTAATAGGAATATGAAACGTTACTTCATTCTACCTTTCACCTGATCTTCCAGTGTCTTTAGATTTAATGACTCTGCTTGAGAACCAGACACCTACAAACAGCTCTTCTCCATAGCTGCGGTCGCCAAGTCATACCTGCACAGTCACACTCGTCTTGGAATAGATGGTTCAAAGCGTGCTGATGGAAGAAACCCGGAAAGGGAGGACAAGTGGTGGCGTAAAGGTCCTGATCACCATACTTTTCACCAATGTTTTGGATTTATTTGTAAACTTCTCCATCGTGTCTGGTGACGCGAGGTAATTTGACATTGTTCACAGTGACTCGTCCGTCGGATGGGGTGTAGGCACAAAGTGGCAGCAGGTTTCAACCCTCCCTTGCCTCTTCACCATACGACACAGTAATGACTTCACACTACACACTCAAAAGACACACTTAAGACACAACTCATACTCCACGTGAGAAGGGGATATTTTGCGTGGACCAAAAAAGCCTTTTCGATAAGGCTTCCTAGCAATAATTCGGGGTCTCCCAGCACGGAATGCCTTACGACTTCTTTGCCTATACTTGACAAATGTATATGAAACTGGAACATATATGACTCTCAAGTTCTGCAGCCATCAGTAATTGCTACTGCAACACTGTATCTTGCGTCTTTAAAACAATTTTCTGTGTCTCTTGACAGTCCAGCAACATTTTCTGGTTCATCCTCAACCAGTTTATGAGTTCCAGAATCACAGAGGGGTTTTATAATAAAATCAAGGCACTACTTGACTAAGAAACTCATTTGAGAAATCGTACTTGAGATTCAGCGTTATTGGCTTGTACGAGGAACCGGTATAAGAAAGCTTTAATACCGGGAGTCTGCAATTTCCCTCCTTTACCGCCAAAGGTAATTTGTGTTCCGATTTACAAAAGAATGCTAGATGTATTTATGCCACTTGAATGTTCCATCTGCGTTGGAATTCCAATCTGTGTACACAGCTGGCAGAGAAACCATTAAGAGGAAATAGGACATAAAACAGAATGGTGGCGTGGCTATTTCGTTTTGCTGCCGACGTTCTGTTCAGACGTTCCTTTTGTCTGGAATGAAAATCGTTATTCACCATCGTTCGAAAGCTTCGCTTTACTCGCCATTCAATCTTTTAATTAGATTTTACCACTGAGGATGATGTAAATTTTGCTCTTATTCACCGTTTCCTTAACTGCCATCTTGCCCGGTATGTGAATCCCCATTCACCAATAGCAATACACTGTTCAGAATATCTCAGCCTGTTGTAATTGAAACGAATAGCCTTCGTCGTCGTAAACTCGCTCGACTTGTTAGTTTTTCCCGCTGCTGGTCGTTAGCCCTCATATACCGGAGCTGTTAGATCGTTATTTCCAGAGATTAGCTTCTCGGGAGACGAACTTCGTGTTACACCAGTTTCTACAGTAACGTCTCCCGCATTTGGGAATGATGGTTTTCTTCTTTTCTGTCGTGCCTTCTGTAACATGTCTTTATCAAGGAAGGAACGGTATATCCTACGGTCACGATGTTATCCTACGAGCCATTCTTACTTTCAACTTACGAGATTTAAGGAAGGTTTCGTGGATCTAGTTGTCGATGACCGAGCGGATTTTGAACTAGAGGACGGTCGTTAACGAGGGAATGGGTCCAAAGAAACGGTTTACTAAACTAAACGAAACGACCGAGGAACGATTTCTAAGGTTCAGTCGTCCAGTGTTCCTTTCAGGTCGATCTCGTACCCGATCGGGGCCCGTTCCTCATTCCAGCTCCACCGTTCATCGTCCTCCGTTCGCCATTTCTTTTTTGCTTTCAAACCTTTTCTAAATGTCGAGTTCAAGGTTTTTTGCATACGTCGCCAAGCGTCCATGGCAGGTAATTTATAACCTTGTTATAATTATACATTAAAATTAACACAAGAAGCCCCGAAAGGCTGTAAATTGGTTTTTGACATGCTAGTGCGTTTTTTTGAAAGCAAACTCCCATAATTTCCAATTTAACTATCACAAATAATATCTGTCAATGCGCTATTTAAGTATCATATATGCATGAGTTGTTACAAAAAATTAAATGCAGTTAAATGAATTTATCAAAACTGATTCCTGTACCATCTTCAGTTTTTGCTTCGGCTATACAACGGATAATCTTCTGAATGGATTAAAAGGCAATCAGACTACAGGGAATAAATTATGATCTGATTCGTCCACTCAAGTCATCAACTTTTTTCTTTCAAATTTTGAAAACTTCTAATCCCACTTGACTTTGACTTACTTACACTATTTATGCAATAGCGGGACCTTATAGACTGGTCCTAATTTATCATCTTTACACTAACAGAATTTGAAGTTCAGTGCCATGGCATAACTTCCTAAAGCAGTGGAACGCAATTATAAAGAAACTCTACAAATTGAGTTTAAAGATAGGAAGATTTCCGTGCTTTTTTAAGAACGTATGGAAAGGGGTCTACTTCAGACTTGTTTCCTTTTTCGCCAATCATATTTCTCTGTTATTACGATTACAGTTTACACAGGTGTTTTCTGGGCTACTTGATAAAGTCAGTGGAAAGTTTTTATGTGTTGTGCTAATACGGTTTTATTCACCTTAATAACAAGGAACCTGTTTTCAACTTGGCCTAGTTCCTAAATAATATCTGTAAGTGTGATGTATGAGTGAGCGAGGTTGTAAATATGCTGATGATGGGAGAGTCTCTTTTCTATCGCGTATAGTTGCCATCTTTCTAGAGCTCCTCCAAAGATGTCTGTCAATGTAGTTGCCTCATGTTTACAAGCTCTCTGCTTTTTTCTTATGTACAGTTGGCTAGATGCCCGCCCCACCTTTCCGGAAAGAAACGGCTCTTTGCGGTACTGTCGTTAGCCAGCGCTTTTTAAGTCACTCTGAAATTCGCCATCGTATTGTGAGTATGCCCTGGTTCTCCGGAAAATGACTTGGTATGTTTTCGTTTCAGTTAACTGAACTTAACGTTTACTTTTTAGGTGATCATTCAGCTATTTAAACAACGCATTTCAGACCTTTTGTGATTTTATTCGTAATGTAATCCTGATGCATTTACTGAGAGATGAACGAACTTAACTTTACCTTTTGTTCTACAAGGCACAGTCGTGTGCCCTCGGCACTTGCGCCTGTTAACTTTTGTCTTCATGTCTCTCAACCCCCAACATATTTCACTAGATGAAATATCTTAAATTAAATTTTCGTCAGTTAAGTAACTTGGTGATCTTGAGTAGTGAACTTCAGTGTCACCCCCGTGTTGGCTAAAGTCTGTAGCTGTTTAGTCACATAACTGGCCTTAACGATCTACCAAGTGTTCTCATGTCTGTGTTTTTCCGTTAATTTTATCGTGGACTTCGTAATCGTTCCCTGCGTGTTAGTGCCTCAACCTTTGTGTCACGCGATCGCCATGTGCAGTGAAAAATCTTTTTCGTGGTCACAGATAGCAGCATGAATAGTCAAAGGATTGTATGGAGAAAAAAGCGCCCTGTTTTTGTGGCGGGATTGCAATTTAAATGAAGTTATTTGATTTATTAATTATTCTAGAAAATATCTGATGTCGAATTCTATTCCACTGTAAATTCATCCCCCTTATCATTGGTCTCTATGAGTTCATTGTAGTGGGATGTCATGCTAAAGGCTTAGAACCTACATAGATGTTTGTTTGTGTGTATGAAGAGCGAGTATTTCTTGTGAAGTTTTCTTATTTTTCAGATACACAGCCCCTCAAGACGCACATGCCAGCGCTCCTAGTGAGTTATGGTTAGAGTTCCATCACTACACCTGTTAAAGGACCATTGTTCTTGTGATAACGGCTTCATTAATGTTTGTTGTGCTTTGCGTGAGTATTCAGATTATTGTAAGAAAATTCCCATTTTTTTTTCAAAATTGACTTGCAGATGTTCAAAACCGTTACATACATTTCCCTACCATACGAAATTCCCAGAACAGTCAAAAACACAGACTTTTCAAGAGATAATGAGATAAATCATCAAGATTTTACCAACTTCAGTAAAACAGATTGTTTCATGTGCTTCCCGTTTCCGTTTGTTCGTACCGTGTCAGTAGCATCCCTCTGCTGCGCTGTTTAAATTCGAAGTTTAGTAAAGATTCATGCTACTGGGAACGAACAACAATGCCCGTACAGCAGATGAGTACGCAAGAAATCGGCGAACTATTAGTCCTCTTCGCCCTACTTTCTTTTTCAGGTGAACAGAAAGCCCGTGGTTACACGGCGAAAACTGCGCTTAACAAGGGAATGGGAAGACAGGCAATTATGAAAGGTAGAAGGCGAAACTGGAGAAGGGAGTAGAAGGTTTTTACTTGGCAATGCCTATCCGAATTGACAAAAATCAAAACTAGTAGACCACTTTTTAAGTTTCTCTAATTTACATCTACAAGCAGTTCAAACAATATGTCAACGCAGCATAGCTATAACTTTCAGCAAGGAGAACTTACAAACCATTTAAGCTGTTTGAAAAGCAGACTATATAATAATCTTGTAGGTATAAAACCCAAACTGCTGTACTTGTAGTTTACCTTTTCATTAAAATTATTATTAATTCCTTGCTTAATGAAATTAACGATATGTTGATAACGGAAACCTATGCATTAGCATTTGTAAGACGTTGTAATTCATAAAATACGTTTGTAAAATAGAAAGAAAAGAGAAAGAAAGAAAACTTCCAACAATGCCACCGGTAACTGAGGGTGTATTGATGACCTTTTGTAACTGTAAATTCGCTGGTTCGAGTCTTTCTAATGGCAACTTTTTTTTCTTTTTCAGAAAATTCGCACTAATAAGAAATTACCCGAATGGGACGGAAATAGATAGATGTGGAGTATATGTGCAGACAAACAAATGATTACACCTTCAGAAAAATTGGATGATTTATTCAAAAGGAAAATCTTTACAAATATAGATAAATCTAAATTAATGCAGATGAATCCCGTAATGTTTGAATACTGCATTAGTAGTGTAGCGCTTGACACAGTCACGTCGATTAAATATTTGGGCGTAACATTGCAGAGCGATATGAAGTGGGACAAGCATGTAATGGCAGTTGTGGGGAAGGCGGATAGTCGTCTTCGGTTCACTGGTAGAATTTGGGGAAGATGTGGTTCATCTGTAAAGGAGACCGCTTATAAAACACTAATACGACCTATTCTTGACTACTGCTCGAGCGTTTGGGATCCCTATCAGGTCGGATTGAGGGAGGACATAGAAGCAATTCAGAGGCGGGCTGCTAGATTTGTTACTGGTAGGTTTGATCATCACGGAAATGCTTCAGGAACTCGGGTGGGAGTCTCTGGAGGAAAGGAGGCGTTCTTTTCGTAAATCGCTACTGAGGAAATTTAGAGAACCAGCATTTGAGGCTGACTGCAGTACAATTTTACTGCCCCCAACTTATATTTCACGAAAAGACCACAAAGGATAAGAGAGATTAGCGCTCACACAGAGGCATACAGACAGTCATTTTTCCCTCGTTCTGTTTGGGACTGGAACAGGGAGAGAAGATGCTAGTTGTGGTACAAGATACCCTCCGCCACGCACCGTGTGGTGGATTGCGGAGTATTTATGTAGATGTAGATGTAGATGAACAAGTCAATAATGCGTTGGTTCGCCTCTGGCCCTTATGCAAGCAGTTATTCGACTTCACATTCATCTATAGATTTGTTGGATGTCTTCCTGAGCGATATCGTACCAAATTCCATCCAACTGTTGCATTAGATCGTCCAAATCCCGAGTTCGTTGGAGATTCCTGTCCATAATTATCCAAACATTGTCAACTGCTGAGAGATCCGACGACCTACCTGGACAAGGCAGGATTTGTAAAGCACCAAAAGAAGCAGTAGAAACTTTCGCCATACTGAAATGTAAGTCGAGAATGGCTTGCCAAAAGAGCAACAGAAGGAATGAAAATCGTCGACATTCCACTGTGCTGTACGTGTGCCGTAGATGGTGACCAAAAGGGTTCTGCTATGAAAATAAATGGCACCCCTAAGTACGATTCCTTGTTGTCAGGCCATATGGCGGGCAACTGTCAAGTTGGTATCCCACTTTAGCGGCGCGTCGACGACGTTCTACACTCATTTTTTCCCCTTTATGGCCAGTCATCCTGGACTTACAATCAGCCGTATTTCCTTCGTTTTCGGAGTGCCTTGCTGCAGGTGTCTTGAAAATGTCCGAATTAAAGAGTGTGGTAACAGCACAGTGATGCTCCAGCGCACTTACTTCGCCTCTCCTTCACAATATAGAAGCAGGTATCGGATGCGGAAGCCAACCTTCACTCCCGGGAGACATCAGCATCGCACATAACTATTTGGTATGTTAGTACCACATACCTACCATACATGGTTGCATCCAGAGATCGGATGCGGAAACCGACCATCACTCCCGGGAGATGTCATTGTAATACCACATAGCACCGCTTCTAGCATTGGTAATGACCTAAATTCCGCGAGGAAGAGAGTCCACAAGTTTCTTTAGTTATGTCACATCTTGTTGAAACCACACATTCAGGATTACATGTCGCAGAGGTTGCAAATTTTGGGGACGTAGGCTTCCACATTTCACACGCTGTTCCAAATAGTACCAGATATTTTCTGTATGATTATGAGCGCGCGAGGTGACGCAGTGATTAGCACGCTGGCCTTTCATGCCGGCGGACGACAGTACAGCCCCGCGTCGGACCATCCAGATTTAGGTTTCCCGTGCTTTCCCCAAATCGCTCCAGGCCAATGCGAGAATAGTTCCTACGAAAGGGCGCAGCCGATTTCCTTCTCCTTCTTTGGCTCAGTACGAGCTTGTGCTCCGTCTATAATGACCTCGATGTCGACGGGACGTTAAACCCAGTCTTCTCCATTCCTACCTTCTTTCTATAGGATTGCAACTGGGCTAGTCGATGCACGATATTGTGCTTGAGCGTCAGTCAAACCAACCATCTGTGCCGCCCTTTTAACATGACTGTTGAGATGTTGAAGAAGGTGTGCGTCTACAGCACAGAAGACAGTACACACTTGGACATCGAGCCCTCTGAAATCGTCATTCTAGTTCGTGTTCATGGAAACCTGAATGAGTGGGTTCAACTCATGGTACGAAAAATACTCCCAAAACATCAGCGAACCACCTCCTACCTAAATAGTACTCCACACACAAACACACTGCAGGCTAACGGCATATTGACACTCGGTGCGCTCGAAGCCTTAAATCATTTGCAAAAAGGTGAAATCGTGACTGTAGACCAACAGTACAAATTTCCAGTCAGCTAATGTCTAGTTGTGTGTCTTGACAACTGAGGACGTATAGCTTAACGTGAAGCTGTGAGTAAAGGCCTTTAGGAGCTACCCGACTCCAAATACCCACTGCATTCCCTTCACAATGTTTGCTTGGAAACAGATTTGAAATGGATCTCGTTCATTGATAGTAGCAATTCTTGTCGAATTCGAAATCTATTATCAATGACAATGCGTGACACTGGTCTCTGGTCCCTATTGGTTGAAATCATTTTAGGACCACTTTTCTTAGCGTTTTACGTGGTTTGTCATAAAGGGTAAAATATTCAAAAGTACAGTATTCAGCTTAAGTTAATAGGAAAGTTGAGAAATCGCTTCTTCACGAGAGGAAATGAAATATTTATGTGACGAGTTAGATGCCGCTATTCAGTATTTGATCAGCTAAGAAGAATTGGACACTGGAGCGTCACGAGACTAGCAGCGTGCTAAGCAACTTGACCCTTGAACGGTACAGGCACGAGCGCCGACAAACATACGACGGAAAGTACGGCGGGCGTCATGCGGAAATCGGCTCCTTATAAATGGGCCAACCACTGACTGAAGGGGAGCGTAGGTTGGTAGTTGTCGGGGAAACTACCTCTGCGTCGTTCGGGGTCAAGGGCTGGACTTACTATTTAGAACAGACAGTACTCTGCCTCCGCAACAGTAGGACTAGTACTTTGAAGGCAAGAGTAGTTTCATCTTGTAACGTCCCCTTAGAAAAATTATGAATTACTGTGCAAGTAAACCTCTTACGTTATTTGATTTACAAACAGCTGAGCAAAACTCAACGTACTCAGATAGTTTTCTGGTTACTTATTCTCATCATCACTAAACTGACAGACAATATTTTAGTGCAACGCAATCTGACTTTCAATAATTCCTACAGAAGAATGGCCCTGACTAACAATAACCTTTACCTTTCATGAATCACTTACCTCAAAAAAATCTTCGTTACTCGAACTCCTGCAATACAGCGAGCGCCAATACTGCCAGCTAAATAAAAGATTCTAACTACTGAAGGCACTAACTAATGGTAGGTATAGTTAGCAAATGAAAGATTTTGATAGAGAACAAACTATGTATTTACGTTAATAGTGTTCAAAAGTCATTATATATATATATATATATATATATATATATATATATATATATATATATATATATATATATATATATCAGTTCATGACATCCAGTCTTACAAATTTCCTTTTTCCGACGGACATGCGTCCAGATAGCCCGGTCTCAAAACTCTGGCATTTCTCTCCCCACATCCACAACTGCTGGCGGCTCACTCCAACTGCACAACGCTACGTGCTGTTCACATCGAACAGCCCAACAGTACACAGGCGAATGTTCCAACAATGAGTCCAACCAGCCACAGACTGCACACCGCACAGTCAGTGATTTTCATGCAGAGCGCTACGTTGCGTTACCAACATAAAAACCTAAACAGCTTACTTACAATCTAATATGAGCACTTCTGCATACTTGAAAATAGTAACTTGTACGTAGGAAATGAGCCACGGGGTACTTCCATGGAATGTATTCCTTCCTACCATTATATGATTTACATCCACTTCCAGACAGAATCCGACATAGTTCCGTGTTCTACACCATTCAGTCTACTTTCAGCGAAGGTGGGGCAGCAGTAGGCGGCCCACAAACAGTTCCCCGTCGAAGTCTTCGAACGAGGTAAGTTCTCCTATCGTTTTTTTTTTACGCTTGTCTTTCTAACTCTCTCTCAGGACACGACAAGGGGACGTAAAAAGTGTTGCGAGGTATGGGGTCAAATTCAAATCGAGTGGTGGAATAGGCAACTTAGGTTGCAGGAACAGATAGGTTAGCGTCGCATCGCGACGTCGCAGTACCAGAGGAGCGTCGCATCGCTCCATCGCAGTATCAGAGAGGCGTCGCATCATGCCGTCGCAGTACCAGAGGGCGTCTCATCGCGCAATCGCAGCTCCAGAGAGGTGCCATCATGCGCCATCGCAGTACCAGGCCCGTGAGCAGGAGGCTCAGCCCAGCAAGGGAAAACACATCGCGCCGTCAGTGTGAGCGTCGACTTCACCTCACTAACGATGAACAACAAGGACGTACTGTCAACGGCATCAGAAAACGATCCCACTAGTGAATCAGCCCCCAACGCCAATAGAGTATACTTGAGTTACAGTGAGACCACTAAATTAGTTCCGCGAAAATTTATTGGAGATCGAGAACAGTTATCGGAATTCGTCGATAACTGTGACAGTGCATTAAATCAGTATAACCTAAAGCTAAGACAGTATTTTCAAAATACATCATTGGACAGATAACGGGCTCTGCTCGCAGTAAATAATTAGTACGAGATCATACGGAGACTTGGTCCAAAATGAGGGCAATATTAGTAGAGAATTGTGAGAACAAAAACATTCTTGATCTTTCCGCGTGTCAGCTGTTCAGTAGTCAGCAAAGGAAAGAAGAAAGTGTGGTCCGATGGGGCTCTCGCGTGGACACTATGCAATTCCACTTCGGAGAAACCATGAAACGAGTCATGGAAGACCGCAGTGGTAGGCAGTAATGCGTTAATCGAGAAACTAGGAAGAGCAGTCTTTATTCAAAAGTTATATGACGATAAAATAAAGACAAAATACGAGATCAAGGGGAGACGTTAACTTAATCAGAGGCCATTGATTTGTCTGCGTCTGAAGAATTTACACTACTGTCCGAGAAAGAGAAGCGCTGTGTGGCATACATGCCCCGGCCAGAGCAAAAGATAGCAACCAAATGTTTCAATTGCGGTAGAACAGAACATATAGTACGAGACTGTAGACAAAAATATACTGTACGGAAGGCAGACACCGTGAGGGAGTTTCCCCACGGTCCTGAGTGTATTCGGTTACCCATGAAAGAGATACATTAGATGTCAGAGAGTTCAAGGGAAACGGTTCATGGTCCCAATGTCCTCTACCTATGATGCACGCAGTGCAACTTAGCTGGGCACACTTCAGGGTGCACCAAGGCAAAACCTGTGACGTGATTCACGTATCACCGGCCTGGACACTATGCCCGGGAGTGCCAAGAAAGTAGGTGAGCCATATACAAAGGAAGAACGCACTGGCAAACGGGAAACGATCGTAATGTAGCAGTCCCATTACGCTATGTCAGGAATAATAATAACTGCTGACTGCACCAGAAAGAATGACTTTGTATGGTTACAGAGCAGAAATATAACTCGCACAGAAACGAAGTTATTAATTGATAGCGACGCTCATGTAAACCTCATAAACGCTAATGTTTGGGTGAACACGTGAAATGGCACCCCAGAGAGCTAGTAGCAATAAGGAGTATTGCAAACGAAGAGATCCGAACACAAGGGCAAGTGTCAGTAAGTTAGCAGACTAGAACGGGGAGCGAATGGGTCACACAATTCCTAGCTATGGATGCTTGAATTATTTACGTTTGATGCATTACTGGTATGAGAGTGTCTGGAAAAGAACAAGTTTGCATTGGATTATGCAAGCAGAAAAATGTGGGTACGGGGCGAACGGGTTCAACTGAGACAAGTTAAGGAAGACGCAACTATCGGTCAAATCACGATACAAAATAATAGAAACCAAGAGGCCAAACGAGAGAGAGTCATGCATTAGTAACAAAGTGTGGTAGTAGCCGGGGTACGGCTGCCACACAAAAAGAATGGCAGGTCACGGAGATGATACTAAAGCAAAGGCGATTGCTGTGCAGCTACCCAAAGATAGCGGCTCATCCTGAACCGTGCGTAAGGGCAGATGCGTTAGTCAAACCACCAGACACTTAATTTACTATCACCAGCTGCAAGTGGGCAAAGAAAGGAAAGTTGCCAACAGCCTAAGGCTCAGGAAGCGACGAGATGTTATCCGAACAGAGGCTGAAGATTAACCGGCCACATAATAACCATGGTGAGCCAGAAGTATTTATCAGGGCACAGGACTATCCAAGTATCATGCACGTTAGGCACCGAAGTGGTTATTCCGAGATAGGAGATAAGACCATGGGTCTATATACCTGAAGCCCTAGTGACAGTTCGAGATGGAATGTGTACACAAGTATACTCAACACCAGAGAACAGGCTGTCAGGTAGCCGACACCCGAGGTATTTGCGGAGCGAGTCCTAGCGCCGAACAGTTATAAAGTCCCACTTACACCGCCGGAATGGGAAAGGAAAATAAAATCACCCCAGAGTTAAAGGGAAATATGCGTACCATGGATTTGAACCGCGAAGAACGAATAACACTAGACGAGCTATGATCAGCTTATGTTTTTCATGTACTGGGAGACGTGCTCACTCACACTACATTGGCAATGTATAAATTCCCTTTAGTACCAGAGGTGGATGGAACCATAATAAACCAGAGGTCCTACCGGATCCCACAAGCGCAGCAGGAAGCACTGCAACACGAGGTAGAGGGAATGTTGGCCGATGGCATAATCTCTCCCAGCACTAGTGCACGGCTTTTCTGTCTCAACATCTCACCAAAGAAACCAAATGCAAATGGGAAAAAAATGGTGAGTGGTAACACACTACTGGAAATCAAAAGATATATCGTTAAATATGGTTAATCCGTTGCCCAGAACAGATGAGATAATCGATAGCCTAGGGAAGGCTCAAGACTAGACCTCGCCAAAGATTATTATCGAGTACTAGTAGGCAAGAGGGACAGGGAGAAGACAGTGGTCAGCACACCAAAGAGACATTATGAATACAATAAAATGGCGCTGGCCTGAAGACGGCTCCATCTAATGAATACCGTGCTGACGGGCGTGCAAGGGAACAAAGTATTCATATATCTTGATAATATCATACTCGTGGGCTCGCCGGTAAAAGAGCACAGTGCCCATGTCAAAGAGGTGTTCGGCTGCCTGCGGAAGGGAAATTTAAAGTTACAAGTTGATAAATGTGAATTTCTCTGCAAAGAGACTACGTTTCTGTGACACATACTAACGGGAGAAGGGTTAAAACCCGATCCCACCAAGGTGGATGCAATAGAAACATATCTGCAGCCAAAGACGACGACACAGTTCATGAGAAATTTCAACAAAATTGCTAAGTCGCTGCACGAACTATTGAAGAAACGAGTTACGTATAAACAGGGCGGATCCCCGGAGGAAGCGTTCCAGCAGCTGAAAGAGAAGCTAATTAGCCCTCTGATCTTACAGCATCCGGAATTCAATTTTTGGTCACGGTTGTTGCAAGCTGTCACTGGCTAGGCTTATATATCAGCCAAGGAACAATGAGAAAATACTTGCCGATCGCCTATATATTCATGACACTTAACAAAGCTGAACAAAATTAGAGTACTGTAAAGAGCGAGTTGCTAGCAACGGTATGGGCTGGCGCATATTTTCGGTCATACCCATTCGAGAGGAAGTTCAAGATAATAATGGACCGCAAACCACGGGTGTGGTTAGGCAGTATTTCTGATCCGTCGTCTAGGCTGATGAAGTTCAAAATGGTTCAAATGGCTCTGAGCACTATGGGACTTAACTTCTAAGCTCATCAGTCCCCTAGAACTTAGAACTACTTGAACCTAACTAACCTAAGGACATCACACACATCCATGCCCGAGGCAGGATTCGAACCTGCGCCCTTAGCGGTCGCGCGGTTCCAGACTGTAGCGCTTAGAACCGCTCGGCCACCCCGGCCGGCTGCTGATGAAGTTCTGTCTAAAGTTACAGGAATATGACTATCAGGTGCTGTACTAAAAGGGTAAGCAGAATCGAGTAGCTGATGCGCTTTCCTGTGTTCTAAGGATACTTGACGGGGATACGCAGCTGGAACAGAGTACCGAAGAGCCCGTCGAAGAGAAGGGTGAGCGTGGAGGGAAGCAGGCCGAGGCCGCTTCAGTAGAGATGCACGCTAAGTCAACTGGAGCAGTGACAGCTGCCACGGCAGCGGCCACCGAAACGCAGGACAGGGAAGGGTCGACCGACACGCCAGAGATAAGCGGGGAGAGTGTGATGAGTACCTCGAACAAATTGGCTGTGTTAACGCAAATGCTTATATCCCCCATAGGAGGACACCAGGGGATGGGGAGAACCTTGCGATCGGGTGAAACAGTATTGTACGTGACCTGGAATGAAGGCAGAGATGGAGAAAATTATAAAATCATGCGAGAGTCTCAGAAAAGCAAAATAACCCAGCTGAAGACGAAGCGACCATTAGAATTAACTCTGACACCGGAATATGTGTTTTTATAGATGCGATATTGACATCATAGATCCACTACCACCAACACAATCCGGGAACCAATATATCCCGACATTTTAGGACTCACTCACAAAATTTGACTTGGACGAGTCACTGACCGACAGGACGCCAACAAGGTCGCGCGTAAGTGAGTGAAAAATGTGATTCTGAAATTTAGAGTCCCTACGGCCCTGCTGAGCGACACGGGTAGTAAATTCATAAGCGACACTATGAAGTGGGTCTGTAAACGGTTGAGAATAGACAAAGTGCAGACAATCGTTTACTATCCTCAATCAAACGGCGCACTAGACGGCACGCGTCACACACTAACCGGAATGTTACGGCACTATATCAGCCGAGGGAAAGACCAATGGGTGCCCTTCATGACATTCGTGTCCGACACGATCCCGCATAGTACCACAGGGTACACTCCGTTTGAATTGTTTAGAAAGTGCAACTTATCCGGATGGCTACAGAAAAAAACCGCGAACATAGTTGATAGATGAGAGGATTGCGTGACCGAGAGCCGACAACGAACGCAGATGTTGCATCAGGATGACCGCGTGGCGACGCAGGCAAGCAAAGAGAGAAATAAGGTCAATTACGACGAAAATCAAAACCCAAAGGAATTTAGGAAGCATAACCGCGAGTTATTGTATGATCAGAGAGCGCATAGAAGACGCGGTAAGAAGCCGGACAGTCAATGGCGAGTACCGTTCACTGTGGTTGATGTCAGGGACCAAATGTAAAAATTAGACTAAAAGGAAAGAAATGCAAATAGCTTGAAAGAGTTTTTTTGAGTCCTGGGGACAGTTACAAAAGTATCCAGAAGAAACTCACGGTTCAGTTAGCAATATGAACTGTAATGCATGTCAGAGTGAACTAGTGCTCAGCAAACAGAGTTTCCGCGAATGGAACTGGGAGGTTGAGAACGCCTTTTCTATTACAGATGCCAGGAGTGAAGGCACTGTGGATGTCAACCATTATGAGGAGTACGTTGCTGGCCGCTTCGCTGAACGGGACGCGCCGCCTCTGGACATACGAGTGCAACAGTTTAAATCGGGCACCTGGGATATTACGACGACCATGGTATAGTTAGTCTGTATAGTACAACTTGGAGAATTGTGAGTCATTTTAATCTACGTGAATTGCACGAAAAAATTTGAGCAAACCAAAGTATTGGCCATTAAAGCAGTTGCGCTCCGTGTGAACAAGTTGCCTCAGGAAAGGGTGAACATTGGAGAGTGCGAGAACGTTCAGAAAACGGTAAAATGGCACGTGGGTAAAATTACGGAGGCAAAAGATTAATTGAGCTGTTGGCTAGGCAGTAGCCAACGAGGGCTAAACCAGGAATACTAAACTTTATTGGTGAGAAGAGCAAAGTACTGTTAGCTACGTTAGATGAAGACGATGCCGCATTCTTTGAAGCTAAAATAGATGCATTATGTAACGCTAACATAGATACATAACAGGGCCAACAAAGGCAGCTGTTGCAGTTATCAAAGAGCAAGTGACGATAGTAAGGGCGTCACTGACAGAGGTAAGTCAAACGCTGAACGCAGTAATCAAGAATGCTTGAATTATCGCTGATGGAGTCAGTAAGTTCAGGGTGCATGTGGAAGATTACGAGAACCGTACCAGCAGGAAGGTACAACAGGACCTAATTCTTATAACTATCTTGGAACAGTTACGGCCAGTCACGGCCATATTTACATCTACATCTATAGTTATACTCCGCAAGCCACCCAACGGTGTGTGCCGGAGGGCACTTTACGTGCCACTGTCATTACCTCCCTTTCTTGTTCCAGTCGCGTATGATTCGCGGGAAGAACGACTGCCGAAAAGCCTCCTTGCGCGCTCTAATCTCTCTAATTTTACATTCGTCATCTCCTTGGGAGGTGAAGTAGGGGGAAGCAATATATTCGATACCTCATCCAGAAACGCACCCTCTCGAAACCTGGACAGCAAGCTACACCGCGATGCAGGGCGCCTCTCTTGCAGAGTCTGCCACTTGAGGTTGCTAAACATCTCCGTAACGCTATCACGCTTACCAAATAACCCTGTGACGGAAACGCGCCGCTCTTCTTTGGATATTCTCTATCTCCACTGTCAACCCGACATGGTACGGATCCCACACTGGTGAGGAATACTCAAGTATAGGTCGAACGAGTGTTTTGTAAGCCACCTCCTTTGTTGATGGACTACATTTTCTAAGGACTCTCCCAATGAAGCTCAACCTGGCACCCGCCCTACCATCAATTAATTTTATATGATCATTCCACTTCAAATCGTTCTGTACGCAAACTCCCAGATATTTTACAGACGTAACTGCTACCAGTGTTTGTTCCGCTATCATATAATCATACAATAAAGGATCCTTCTTTCTATGTATTCGCAATACATTACATTTGTCTATGTTAAGGGTCAGTTGCCACTCCCTGCACCAAGTGCCTATCCGCTGCAGATCTTCCTGCATTTCGCTGCAATTTCCTAATGCTGCACCTTCTCTGTATACTACAGCATCATCCGCGAAAAGCCGCATGGAACTTCCGCCTATCTACTAGGTCATATTTAATGAACTGGAACGAGAATATGAGTTCTTGGTTTCTGCCAGCGTGAATGCGCAGGAAAGTCTCTTAGAACCACACTTAATAAATCCTGTGAAGGTAGTTAAGTATCTGTAACTGATAAAATAGGAGAATTGAAAGACAAAAAGTTCCCAGTTGAACTCACTAAGGACCAAGGACACCTGCTACTTCGTATTATAAATTTAGACGTATTTTTTGCCGGCAATGCGTTAAGTTGTATATTAAATGTACCTGTAGTTGATAGCAATGTATATACAGTATATCAGGTATGGCCACTACCACCTGAGAACGATAAGACAAAGAAATTTCTCGTTTATATAGCAACAGAAAAGAAATTCAAATTATAGGCGAAGCGAAACAATAGGATGCGCAACTGCCCAGTGACCAGCTACGTTGTAAAACGGTCACTTTGGGAAACCAGATCTGTAAACAAAATTTCGTCTTAATGTCCAGTTACGATCAGGAGCGATGTGAAGTTCGTATGTTACAACCAGTAAGAGAAATTCCCAAGGATTTCAATCTTAAATACATTGTCTTAAACCAAAGTAGCTGGACGCAGATACAAGACAAAAATGGTTCAAAGGGCTCTGAGCACTATGGGACGTAACTTCTGAGGTCATAAGTCCCCTAGAACTTAGAGCTACTTAAACCTAACTAACCTGAGGACATCACACACATCCATGTCCGAGGCAGGATTCGAAACTGCGACCGTAGCGGTAGCGCGGTTCCAGACTGTAGCGCCTAGAACCGCTCGGCCACTCCGGCCGGCGATACAAGACCACTAGTGGTTGTACGTAGCCCCAAAAGACGAAGCCTTAACAATATTATGTAATGATTCGTCGCCCAGCGACCTTATTGAGTGGACCACTGGTAGGTTTTGTCAGTAAATGTAAGGCATATGGTGCACAGATTATGACGCAGGCCGACCATAACGTTCGCAAAAATATCAGTTGGATAGACTTAGTTCCTAAGTTAACCATAGACATAGATTGTTGTATAACAGACGAGGAAAAACAAAAAGTGACTGAAATCCTCATACTCTCATCATTAGAGCCAGGCATTTAGATGATCTAAAAGTAGCAGGTCACAAAAGAGACGACTTACAATTCAATTAGAATACCAACAACTCACGACCTTCAGGGAATGGTCGAAGACCGCGGATTACGTGTGGGGATACGCTGATTCGGTACTGATCTGTCTAGTAATTATAACCTGTTGTTTCGTGTTTATTGTATGTGGGGAGGGAGCTGCTGTGCAAGAGTGTGTGGCGAATACAGTAGTAACTAATAGCAACCCTAAAAGAACTGTGAGGTACACTCCCTCGCATCAGACTAAACATTTTGGAGAGAAGGAAGATGTAGCAGAAGACGAATTGAGGTCCGTACAACGCACCTCTTTCTCCGACCGAGTGTTGTAGAAGGAACGTAGTCAGACTCCAAGACTCATCAGAAAGACGGAGGCAAATACGCCTGTGTTGAAGCCACTAGCGCTACGGTCTGTCAAGAGATAAATTACCATCAACCCTTTAGCTGTAAGTGTAATGTGCAACGCATCGAGGTAATTAGATGACCTATATTTGTATCAGTCCATGTGCAAATAAGTTATGCCTTGAATACTCGTGTGGTGAAGTGGAAAGAGTGGCCTATATCCGACGTAAGGTGAAATGTAAGGAGTGTACTCACACTAAGCAACGAAACGAATGAGGTCAGTAACCTCGAATAGCAGAGTTTTGTTGAAATGTACCATATACTGCAACCAATATGTAACCCTGTTTGTAAACTGGGTGCTCTCATAGAAATAGATGTGAGATAAAGAACCGACAAACACTGTAATGTGGAACATAATGTTGAAAATAACAGCTGGAAAAGTCCACTGGCACACGGTAGTAGATGACGAAACTTTGTAACCTCAGAGGTCTCAGCTTACAAAATTTTCCCAGGGGTAAGGGAGGTGTAGCGAACGGTAAAATATTCGGTAGTAAAGTATTCATCTGAAGTTAGTAAGAAAGCAGAGAAATCGTTTCTTGGCGAGAGAGAGTGAAATATTTGTGTAACGAGTTAGATGCCGCTATCCTATGATTGATCAGTTAACGAGAGGCCCGCAGCGGGCTAAGCAATTTCACCTATGAACGGTACATGCACCAGCGCTGCAAGTATATGACGGAAACGTACAGCGGATCGCAACTGACACAATCCTCATGGCATATTAGAGAAGGGTGGTGTAGTGTACAACGGCTCCTTATAATTAGGCCAATCTCCGACAGGAGGGGGAGAGCACAGCGGTGATTGTCTGGGACACTACCACTGTACATATTGGGGTCAAGGGCTGGACTTGTACCCTACTGGCCATTAAAATTGCTACAGCAAGAAGAAATGCAGATGATAAACGGGTATTCACTGGATAAATATATTATACTAGAAATGACATGTGATTACATTTTCACGCAATTTGGGTGCACGGATCCTGAGAGACCAGTACCCAGAACAACCACATCTGGCCGTAATAACGGCCTTGATACGCCTGGGCATTGAGTCAAACAGAGGTTGGATGGCGTGTACAGGTACAGCTGCCCATGCAGCTTCAACACGATACCACAGTTCATCAAGAGTAGTGACTGGCGTATTGTGACGAGCCAGTTGCTCGACCACAATTGACCAGACGTTTTCAGTTGATGAGAGATCTGGAGAATGTGCTGGCCAGGGCAGCAGTCAAACATTTTCTGTATCCAGAAAGGCCCGTACGGAACCTGCAACATGCGGTTGTGCATTATCCTGCTGAAATGTAGGGATTCGCAGGGATAGAATGAAGGGTAGGGCCACGGGTTGTAACACATCTGAAATGTAACGTCCACTGTTCAAAGTGCCGTCAATGCGAACAAGAGGTGACCGAGACGTGTAACCAATGGTACCCGATACCATCACGCCGGGTGATACGCCAGTATGGCGATGACGAATACACGCTTCCAATGTGCGTTCACAGCAATATCGCCAAACACGGATGCGGCTATCATGGAGCTGTAGCCAGAACATGAATTCATCTGAAAAAATGACGTTTTGCCATTCGTGCACCCAGGTTTGTCGTTGAGTACACCATCGCAGGCGCTCCTGTCTGTGATGCAGCGTCAAGTGTAACCGCAGCCAGGGTCTCCGAGCTGATAGTCCATGCTGCTGCGAACGTCTTCGAACTGTTCGTGCAGATGATTGTTGTCTTGCAGACGTCCCAATCTGTTGACTCAGGGATCGAGACGTGGCTACACGATCCGTTACAGCTATGCGGATAAGCTGCCTGTCATCTCGACTGCTGGTGATACGAGGCCGTTGGGATCCAGCACGGCGTTCCGTATTACCCTCCTGAAACCACCGATTCCATATTCTGCTAACAGTCATTTGATCTCGACCAACGCGAGCAGCAGTGTCGCGATACGATAAACTGCAATCGCGATAGGCTACAATCCGACCTTTGTCAAAGTCGGAAACGTGATGGTACGCATTTCTCCTCTTTACACGATGCATCACAACAACGTTTCACCAGGCAGCGCCGGTCAACTGTTATTTGGAACAGGCAGTACTGTGCCTCCGCCACAGTGGGACTTGTATTTTGAAGAGAAGAGTAGTATGATCTAATACGAGATGTGCTGCATACTTGTAAATAGTAACTCGTACATTAGTAATGTGCCAGGGGGTATTTCCAGGGAACGTTTTCCTTCCTACCGGTATATGATTTACTTCTAGCTTCCGACGGAATCCTAGCGAGTTTCTTGCTCTACACCTCTCAATAGTCTATTTTCAGCCAGGGTGTTGGCGCCAGTAGGCGGCAGTTCCTTATCGAATTCTTCGAACGAGGTAAGTTCCCCTATCGCGCTTTGCGCGTGCATTTCTGACGCCCTGTCAGGACACGACAGGTTGCTGGTAGGAAATCGTTGCTTGTAGACACGTTAGAAAGCCCGCGTCGATACAGCAAAAAGTGGGGCAGTTTTATTCACGATGTTGTTATGGGCACGTCTAAACATGATAGCTCCTGTCTGCCATTCTGTAACATCTCGACATCGATCCATCTTACTGCTTTCTGCTACCCACTCACATCTCTTAGAGCCCTGTTGTGCACCAACAGTTGACCGCTTAGTATCATTTCTGGTCCACGTACACAGTTCCAAAGCGACTAGTGTGCTCCTTTAATGGAGTGACTAATAATTTGTCCGGCACTACTGTGAAAGAGTATATTAGTACATTTAGCACGTCTCTGCAAGAGTTGATATTATTGGAAGTGAGGGTGAAATTTTAGATTAATAATACAGGATAATAACAGACACACCTGAATTGCCGTGCGTGTTAAAGCGCCACTTCTGGGACGGGTAATTGCGCTGGTAACGGATCGTGTTCAAAATGTTCAAATGTGTGTGAAATCGTATGGGGCTTAACTGCTAAAATCATCAGTCCCTAGGCTTACACCTAAAGTATCCTACGCACAAACACACACACACCCATGCCCGAGGGAGGACTCGAACCTCCGCCGGGACCAGCTTCACAGTCCATGACTGCAGCGCCTCAGAACGCTCGGCTAATCCCGTGCGGAGGTAACGGATCGAATCCGCCCGGTCGAGGGTCAAGGGTCGGTGTGTCGGCCAGCCTGAATGCAGTTTTTAGAAAGTTTCTCACATCCCACTTGGTAAATACTGGGCTAATACCCACCTCTTGCTCCATATAAGAGAGTCACAAACATTTCTAAAACTTTAGCTCACTTTCACATGAATAACACTACACGCATACACTTAGGGTAAACGTATTCCGTTTAGGGGAGTAACGGGTTGACAGGAAAGGCATTCGGCCACCCCTTAAGCTTACTAAGCCAAACCATCAATAATATTGCCGACCTTGGCTAATGAGGGACGATGGCACAAACAAAAGAACTGCAGAACAATAATACGAAGTCTGTAGTTGTACGTTGCGTAATAAAGATGAGACATAAGACCATATGTGCTTACTGTAAATTTAAAATCAATAAAGTTATTCGAACAAGCGTAATGTTTTATGTTTTGTAAGGAACAGTCAAGTGAAAGCGA
Organism: Schistocerca americana; assembly: GCF_021461395.2. Lineage (NCBI taxonomy): Eukaryota > Metazoa > Arthropoda > Insecta > Orthoptera > Acrididae > Schistocerca > Schistocerca americana. The sequence goes on from NC_060119.1 coordinate 941,562,551, forward strand.
GACAGATGGAAAAAAGTAAGTGAACTGTTCATTATTTCAAAAGAAATTGCCACAACAGTTATTTCATTTAACCCGCCGCGACACAAGACGGTCAGGGTTATTTGGTAACCGTGATAACGTTACGGAGATGTTTAATAAACTCAAGTGGCAGACTCTGCAAGAGAGGCGCACTGCATCGCGGTGTAGCTTGCTCGCCAGGTTTCGAGAGGGTGCGTTTCTGGATGAGGTATCGAATATATTGCTTCCCCCTACTTATACCTCCCGAGGAGATCACGAATGTAAAATTAGAGAGATTAGAGCGCGCACGGAGGCTTTCAGACAGTCGTTCTTCCCGCGAACCACACGCGACTGGAACAAGAAAGGTAGGTAATGACAGTGGCACGTAAAGTGCCCTCCGCCACACACCGTTGGGTGGCTTGCGGAGTATAAATGTAGATGTAGATGTAGATGTAGAATGCCTTCATGGGAAAATGTTTACGGGTGGGTACGAAACAATGATTGTACACAGAGGTGCACCTCTTCGCCCGAAGCAAATCTCTGCTTGTTGCCAAGGTCGTTTCAAGCACGTTGCAGAAGTTTCAGTGCGAAGTTCTTACACATCCTCCTTACAGCCCCGATCCTCCCCATAAGATTTCCATACGAAGGAAGACATTCGTGGTCGTCGATTTGCTTCGGATGAAGAGCTGTACATCTGGGTACAATCATGGTTCCGTAGGGAACCGGAAATATTTTTCCATGAAGCCACTGACCATATTGTCTCACAGTGGGTCAAATGTCTTAACAGTTAATGTGGATAACTTTTGAAATAATACACAGTCTATTTACGTTTTTCCTTCTGTCTCTTTATTCATTTGATTTCTCCTTATAGTTAGGTTGAAAGCTCATAATTATAATGAAGTTATGTGAATTCATTTCTCAGTGAAAAATGTCTATCATATTACTCTCTAGAATCATCCAGAATTTATAAGTATCATTCAGTTACATCCTTCAGCCTTCTCACAAGGTGAACCCTTTGCATGAATAGGTGAAAATGCTATCGAGCTTGATACGGGCTATGAAATGTGGGCTGTCGGCAGGTTCCTTTCATCTGTTGCTGGATAATAGCCATTTTTTGTTAAGCCTCTTAACGACAGTTGGCTCGGCTGTCCGTCAGCAAGTCATCTGCGGAGCGCCCTGGGCGCGTTCCACGGCAGACAGCTGCGGTTCACTCTGCTATGTAAAGTTATGCGCGCCGCGCCGGGCCCGGCAGGGCAGGTGGCGTTCCGGCACAGCGGCCGCAGACATCGTCGGGTCGAGGCCGAGGCCGAGGCTGGGTGGCCCAACGCACTCCCAGCATTCCCCGAGGGACTTCAGTTTCCTTTGCCGCCGACTTTTAATCAAATCTATCTACCCTGCTATCACAAAAAGCGAGGGAATACAGAAGCCAAGAATCTCACATCGGTGTTGTGATACGGGTACAGAGTTTGTAGGAAGAAAAATCATCTAAGGAAAATCATGATTTCTTGCTTGCACTTCCCTATCCTTTATGCAAGATTTCATCAAAGTGCGAAATATATCCTTTAAATATTGCTTGCCGCGTGTCTTATTATATATCAGGTACATTGTGCAAACCATGGAACAGTCTCGGTGACACATATCTACAGGGCCATAAAATATATCCTCTGGCACGATGCTTACTTTCCTCATGATTAAATAAGCTCAGCCACTGATAAACTGCGGAAAGCTATGATAAAGCTTGTAAGAATCCGAATACGCACTGTAACGAACTTGTAAAAAATTTGCTCCCTAAGAACTTTCTTAGTGATCAATTCTGAATTCCTGAATGGTATAGAAACTGTAATTCGCATGTCCGATCTGTCCCTAACACTTGTCTTCTGACCTTGTAACGACGATACATTACCATTCACTCTATTAAATCTTGGACAGGCTTAGTCGGCCGGGGTGGCCAAGCGGTTAAAGGTGCTACAGTCTGGAACCGCGCGACCGCTACGTTCGCAGGTTCGAATCCTGCCTCGGGCATGGATGTGTGTGATGTCCTTAGGTTAGTTAGGTTTAAGTAGTTCTAAGTTCTAGGGGATTGATGACCTTAGAAGTTAAGTCCCATTGTGCTCGGAGCCATTTGAACCATTTTCTATTTTTTTTGGACAGGCTTAGTTTAAATACTGGTGTGTGTCTGAGAGTCTGTTCAGATCTAATGACTCTCCATGTAATTTTGCATATTACATTCCGTTTCTTTAATTCCGATAACTTTAAGCTAGCTTTTTGAGTCTGTCAGTTTCTTTTTTTCTGCGCTTTGAGTGTACCTTGATTTCCTTGCCCTTTTAGGTTCACCGACATTTGGAAGCAGATAAGATTCTGATTCTTTTACGGCAACGTTTGTTTCCGTCTAAGGAAAATAAGAAAGTGCACGTCGTTATGTTGACAGTCGACAACTTATATTTTCGTACGAATACCCTCTCTTGAACTGGAATCGAAACGTCGCAGCAAAGTGCTGATTTTACGGTGAGGTTATAAAGAAAGGAAGAGTGCTGTCGCTGTTGAGTGGGAAGCCAGATGTTTTCACTCGAACAGTTACCTTGCTCTTGTATATTCGGTTTCTACCTGACTCTGCTGAGCGTAAAAGGCTGTCATGAGTGCTTATAGTGTAGGTGATATCAGGAAAAGTGTGAACTGCGGTATCAGCACAAAATTCATTCCTCTCAACAGCATTAAGAGGTCACAGAACTTACAATATCATTTGGCATGGACATATAACCATTAGAATTGTGACATGCCAACGATGAAAGAGATCCTGCACGTATATTTGCTCGTTAAATGCGGGACATTGACGCACAGCCTAATGATATAGAACTTTTTACATATTTACCTCTCCTTTTCTTGATGGAAAAAGTCATTGAAATGTCCTTCACTTTACCGGAAGTCAGTCCATTTCCTATAGGCCAAACACTTATGTGCGAAAGTATATTGTGCACCAGTGCATCGACGTAGTTGACAGCAGTGCGACATGTAGTAGTACACAAGGAACGGAATGGGCATAAGTCGCTTGCGCACGGCGAAATTGAAGTCATTGACAAAGTTTCTGCACGATTGTGTGCGAAAAGGTTTCACAGACCTCCACAGCTGTTGAGATAGAACTCCTAGGGAGTTTTTTTTTATATTATTTTTTTAATGCGATAGTGTAAATATATAAGGAAGTGGGTTTTCGCGGCTTGCATACAACCTATTGTAGTACTGTGTGATTTTGACAATGTTACTATATGTATGAATGCTGTAGCAGAGTTCTTGTAGAGTGTTAAATTCTTTTGGATTAAAAGAGACTACTTACTGAAAGGGAGGAGCGTTGAGCCATCGATAGGCATACATGAAAGAAGGAAAACTTGCCAGCTTTCGGAATAACCCTTTGACGAGCTAGATTAAACAAACACACATACACTCTCACACACGCGCATAACACGCCTGTGGGGCGCGCGAGCTTCTATCAAGTTTTCCTTCTTTTGTGTGCGTCTATAGACGATTCAACGCTACTGCTTTTAGGTGAGTGATCTCCTTTAATCCTAAAGTATTTACTGTATATATCATGAATCCTAAAGTATTTGCTGTATATATGGCGAGCATTCTGAACGGTCCATCAATTATTCTGAAAGTTTTCTGCTATTAAGTTTGGAACCCGAACGCAGGCCGTTCATGTTCATTTCTAATGGTTTCTCCGAAGACGTACCGTTCATCAGCACTTGTAAAGTGGTGCTAGCATTGACTACATCTCATACTAACACGTTGCAGTGGTCAACATTGATGAGTTGTTTAAGCTTGATTACCTTTCTTAGTAATAATATAACTGATTTTGGCGCGTCATGTGCAAATTTATATAAATAACCAAATATCTTTGTGAGGTAATACAGAGGAACCGCAGTAATTCGGAGAGTAATACACTCAGGGCAAGGGAGACGTAGATGAACTTTCGGTTGACTGAAGATGTGAATGATAAGAGATCTATCTCCTCTAAAGAAAATTTGCAGCATTATGTTACAGTAAAAAAGTAGAATGTTTATACGCAGCCAAATGCCTAGATTTGCCTAAGACAAATGGTTAAAATGTCTCTGAGCACTATGCGACTTGACTTCTGAGGTCATCAGTCGCCTAGAACTTAGAACTAATTAAACCTAACTAACCTAGGGACGTCACACACATCCATGCCCGAGGCAGGATTCGAGCCTGCGACCGTAGCGGTGACTCGGTTCCAGACTGTAGCGCCTAGACAGAAAAAAACAGAAAAGACATAAAAGAAAGAGAGGAAAATCCTGGGAAAAATATTGTGACCATAAAACAAAACGATGACTATAGGAACAGGAGTAATGAAGATCTGTACAAGAAAGTTAAACAATTAACTTCAGCGATGAGAAAACGTATAATGACGTTTTACAGGCATTTGGTTCGGACGAATGAAAACATGCACAAGAGACTTTTCGAATACGTCAACCGGAAGAAATCACCCTTTTGCAAGTGGCTCCAAGAATTCGGGAATGATCTGAATGAGATGAAGATTGACTAACACGAAATTCTGAACAGATATACGTTTCAAAAGATGTTTGTTTCCCTCGTGAAAGAAAGGAAAAAGAAAAAGAAAATTGCAGCAAAGTGGTCAAAAAGTTCGGAAACAACAGCACGCTGATCAAATGATACATTACTGGAAAAGCTGCAAGTTAAAACGAGTTATTTACGTCAAGCACACTCTCACAGTAGTCACTATCGAGTCACATTAGTGTGACCATCTGCCACCTTTCGCATCGCCCAGGGAATGCCACGAAAACATTCTCAAACCATAACGCTCTCTCCTTATTTGCTTTCAGGCGTTTGACGCCGTTCATGCCGAAAGCCATCTGTGCGACGGAGCATAAAAAGTGATTCATTTGAAAAGGCCACCTGTCACCATCCAGTGGACGTAGAGTTGTGGTATTAGCATGCAAATACCAACCTTCGTCTTCCAGGAATAGCAGTCAGTATGGCTGCGTGAACGAGACACCTGCTGCGGTGACCCATACGCAGCAACGTTCACTAAGAGGTCTTTAAGGAGACCCTATTGGTAGCCTTTCGGTTCATCTATACGATCAGTCGCTCAACAATTGCACATCTCTTCGCCCGTACATGTCACTGCACCCGTCTATCACACCTGTCATCCACGACCCGTGGTGTATTACAGACGTCCCGGCCGACCTGGTTAGCGTCATTTTGCCATGCACAGTTCCTTTTAACTACGGCGGCACGTGAACAGTTTACAGAGTTAGTCATTTCAGCATATCGACATAAAAGTTTTCTGGGTATAGTACTGCGTCATAATGTAAAAACTACTGCTGCTGGAGAAAAACCAACGTTGCGGCCACGATTGCAGCTGCCTTCTTCTGGGTCTAATGGTGCGTTCTAGCTATGCAGTGTCCTTTATATTATGTTGTTAGTGTTCACTGCGCATGCCATTACGTCATAATTTTAAAAAGGTAGTTATTTTCATTGGTCACTTAAGGAAGAAGGAGAGGGAACTTTATTTTAATAGGTTATTGCGGTGGAGGGAGAACGTGACCTCTGTGGTCTATTGGCTCTTGTGCTATGTACCATGATTGGTGGTCACCGTCGAATGAGAAGTTCGCTGCTGTTTACCAACTGCTGGACGTCGGCCGCGCGGCGGCAATTACTCGCCGGTAGTGCTCGTGCCTCGTGTTGACAGTGTGGTCTGTTGGGCTCTGATTGCTGGCAGCCAAGATGCGGCAAGCCTGAGTCCATCCTCCCTGTTCATGTTGTTAGGGTGTTTAAGTATTTCGATGGCCTCTCTGATTTTGCGTTTCGTCATAATTGGCTGCTTGGCCAACACACAGGCTTCGCTGAATTTTATTTCTTTTGCGCAGTCTTGCTGGTGTTCTGCCACTGCGGATTTGTTGTGTTGCCCTAGACAAATATAACGCTCGTGTTCCCGGTTGCGCGTTGCTATTGGCCTACCAGTCTCGCCGATGTATGCCTCTCCACATTCGCATTCCACCTTGTACACACCTGCAGTGTGTAATGCATCCACCTTGTCCTTAGTGGAGCTTAGCACGTCCTGCATCCTACGACCACTATAGAAGACAGGCTGCAACCCAACGCGGCGAAGGTGTTTGCCTATTCGGTCAGTAACGTTTTTCATATAAGGTAAGTTCACTGTTGGCTGCAGTTTGTCCAGTTCTTGCTTATCTTTCTTGTTTGTGTTCGTCGACAAGGCTGTGTTTATCGACTTATGGCTGTAGCCATTGGCTAAAAATGTTGTGCGTAATCTTTTAAGCTCAGGTGTGATGTTTTGAGCATCACTTAAGCGCTGCGCACGGATTGCCAAAGAACGGATGACAGAGTTCTTCTGCGCTGGGTGGTGGTAGGATTGGGGGGGGAAGATACCTGTCTGTATGTGTAGGCTTGCGATATATTCTGTGCCCAGTGTGCCCTCCATTGTCCTGTAAACTTCGACGTCTAGAAATGGGATAGCACCATTCTTTTCTACTTCCAGCGTGAACTTTATCTTCCCGTGCATATTTTTCAAATATTCGTGGAACTTGTGTAGCTCCGTTTCACGATGAGGCCATATAGCGAACGTGTCGTCCACGTATATAAACCAGCAACGTGGGCGTAGAGGAGCTGAACCGAGGGCCGTTGCTTCAAAGGCTTCCAAAAATATCTCAGCTGCCAGCGGAGATAGGGGAGACCCCATTGCTACGCCGTCTGTCTGCTCGTAGTATTTTCCTTGCCATTTGAAGTACGTTGAAGTCAGGCACAACTCAACCAGATCGCATATGTCTGGCGGGACATGCTCTTGAAGGATGCGAATAGTTTCATCTACTGGCACGTTCGTAAATAGTGATTTCTCCAGCAGCAGTAGTTTTTACATTATGACGTGGTACTATACCCAGAAAACTTTTATGTCGACTGACCCTGGCCGTGGAAGCCTACGCAATTATTTCAGCATATGTCAGTGCTGTATTCGAATTGTTCTCTCGCTGCAGCGAGCACGTCTTCAGTTACAGTTTCCACAGCTGCTGTTACGCGTTGTTGTTGGTAACACAGGAACATAAAACGACTCTTTTACACTGAAGTGACAAAGAAACTGATATAGGCATGCGTATACAGAAACATGTAAACAGGTAAAATACGGCGCTGAGGTTGGAAACACCCTTATAAGACAACGAATGTCTGGCGCAGTGGTTAGATCTGTTACTGCTGCTGCCGGCCGAAGTGGCCGTGCGGTTAAAGGCGCTGCAGTCTGGAACCGCAAGACCGCTCCGGTCGCAGGTTCGAATCCTGCCTCGGGCATGGATGTTTGTGATGTCCTTAGGTTAGTTAGGTTTAACTAGTTCTAAGTTCTAGGGGACTAATGACCTCAGCAGTAGAGTCCCATAGTGCTCAGAGCCATTTTTTGTTACTGCTGCTAGAATGGCAGGTTATCAAGATTTAAGTGAGTTTGAACGTGGTGTTACAGTCGGCGCACTATCGATGGGACACAGCATCTCCGAGGTAGCGATGAAGTGGGGATTTTCCTGTACGACGACTTCACAAGCCGAAGACCCACTCGTGTACCCTTGATGAGTGCAGGACATAAGGCTTTACGCCTCGCTTGGGCCCGTCAGCAACGACATTGGACTGTTGATGACTGCAAACGTGTTGTCTGGTCGGACGAGTCTCGTTTCAAATTGTATCTAGCGGATGGACGTGTACGGGTGGCAGAAAACCTCATGAAGCCATAGACCCTGCTTGCCAGCAGGTGACTATTCAGGCTGGTTGAGGCTCTGTAATGGTGTGCGGCATGTGCAGTTGGATTGATATGGAACTCCTGACACGTCTAGATACGACTCTGTCAGGTGACACGTACGTAAGCATCCTGTCTGATCACCTGCATCCATTCGTGTCCAATGTGCGTTACGACGGAATTGGCCAATTCCAGCAGGACAATGCGACACCCAACACGTCCATAATTGCTACAAAGTGGCTCCAAGAACACTTTTCTGAATTTAAACAGTTCCGCTGGCCTCCAAACTCCCCAGACATGAACATCATTGTGCATATCTGGGATGCCTTGCACCGTGCTGTTCAGAAGAGTACGTTGTTCAAGCACATATCTCAAACAACATAATAGTTATGACTTTTTTTAAATCGGATGATCCTTTTTGATACTCCCTGTATTATGGCGGCCCGAATCAAACCAGATAAAAGATTGACGACTTAAAAAAGAAGTAAAAATAAATATTCTCACTGTAACCGAAGTTGTACAGGAACAAGATGTACAGTCCGCAGTACATTTACCTGATGTGTCAGCATTCTGCAAAGACGTCATACATAACTAGTGAGTAAATGAAATGGAGACGCAACTTTGTGTTGATTTAATGAGTGAGACTGAGTTGATAGAGGACGGCACATAGAATGAGAGCACCAACGTTGTTCTGGTTTGCAACTTTACTGATAAAGATCGTGCAGAAGTTCACGATAGCGATCTGTAAGATGAACAGACAGTGCTCTGAACTTGGCCGATAGCACGGTCAGTAGGAGAAGGTAGACAGGTTAAAATGTAGTACATCTCTATCTCTCTAATACAATGCCAAACAACAACAACATGTTGTCCACCATCCTGTGCATAACTATCTCCTCGCTATGTGGTACAGATACTACCTCCCCGTAGGATTATGTCTGTACAACCACCATCTAGGGGTAAGGATATCAACATGGCTTTGGTGCACCAACAGTGCCATCTCAATATTTGGGAAAAGGATGATAAACGGAGGACTTGACTGCATGCCTTGATACGAAGGAACGAGTGCTTCGAAAATGTGAAGTGGTGCGTCTCCCTTTCCAGAGGAGTATTTCTGTTGAACTGTGGTAAAACAACGCAGTTCATGGTATACTACCAAATATACAAAGGACAAGAAAAGTAGAAATATGAATGTGACGAACATTTCAACGGAACTGATGATGGAAACAGCTAGAAAATTTCGAAAAGGAAAAATATAGAAATAAGAGTGACAATGGAAAAAAAGTAAAGACTAATAAAGTACGAAAGTCACGCTGAACAGTTATTACTGACCCGCGCTGCGCAAAACGTAATTTATTTGATTAGCTCTTGGACAATCACACATAAATAGAAATTCTAGCACATCACCATTAAAAAACAAAAAAATATTGACTCCTAAGAAAACAAACAGCGCAAAAGTTAAAAATTGAATCATGCTGATGTGGACGGACAGGATAAAATGGGGGAACCGACTGAGTGAGTTCGGGTTAATATTTGGACACTAATTCATTTATTATTAATTTAAGTAGAGATCAGTACAAAAGTGCACTTTTACCTGAACTACATACCTGTCTTAATAACTGAAATCAGACTGAGGACAGCAAAATATTTAAGCACTTTGACTTAATAAAATTCCACGGCATTTAGTGTCACACGAAATTAAGCATGAGCATAACAACCAGTGCAACAAGTACTTCCAGTTTTACTCAGTTTTAAAGATGGAATATTTACAAAAACACTTTCTTATCAAATTCCTTAAAATGACAACGAAAGTCTTCCACCCTTGGCTGGAAAGCCAATGTTCATGCACTTTTGGTCGTCAGATTAATCGCTCCGTTTTCGCATTACGAAACGACTGCACTGGATCCGTGTCCCACCCTGAAAACAAGGGCTTTATGGAACAGCTGCGGAAGCTATTGGTAAGTAATTAGATCGTCGAGAAGAAGTACACGAGATGGGCAATCAGCAGCATGGATTTGCTCATAGAAAACTTTGCAGGAGAGAGAGTCTGGGTGAAACACTTCACTTCTAGCAAGAAAGATGGATTTCGATGCTACCTTTTCCTCAGACCGTCTTCAGGCTTTTCCCCACTGCACTGAAGTAATAACACATATTCAGCATGAGGTGACGAAAATATGGCTAAACAACATCTCAAATAAAAGATAAAATAAATAAAAAGTACGATGTTATACCCATTTTCTCTGTTGGTGGCAGCTTTAGTCTACACTCAGTGTTATCAGCAAATCTAATCACTGGTATCCCTGAGTTTTAATCCCACTTCTGAAACTTATTGTTTCATCGATGTAAGGACGAACTGGGCGAAAGACTGCATCCTTTTTTTTTCTTTTTTCTTTTTTAAGACATCAGTCTTATGATTGGTTTGATGCTGCCCGCCACGAATTCCTCTCCTTTTCATCTCAGAAGAGCACTTCCGGCTAACGCACTATTTGCAGGATGTATTCCAATCTCTATCTTCCATTACAGAGTTTTCCCTCTACAGTCTCCTATAGTATCATGGATGGTATTCCGTGATGTCTTAACGGATGTCCTACCACCCTGTCCCTTCTTCATGTCGGTGTTTTCCATATATTATTTTCCTCGCCGATTCTCCGGAGAACCTCCTCATTCCTTACCTTATCAGTCCACCTAATTTTCAGCATTCTTCTGTTGCACCACATCTCAAATGCTTCTGTCCTCTTCTTTGCTGGTTTTCTCTCAATCCACGTTTCACTACCATGCAATACTGTGCTCAAAACGCATATTCTCAGAATATTTTTCTAAATTTGTGACCTATATTTGATGCTAGTAGATTTCTCTTGGCCAGGAGTGCCCTTTTTGCTAGTGCTACTCTGCTTTTTTTGTCCTCCTTGTTGCTTCCGTCATGAGTTACTTTGCTGCTAGGTAGCAGAATTCTTCTGTGCATCTACTTCGTGTTCACCAATCTTTACGTATCTCACTGTTCTCATTTCTACTACTCCTATGTACTTTCGTTTTCTACGAGGGTTGGAACTTTAATAGTGACACATATTTATTTACAACTCGTACAAAATAGATACGTGTTTCAAAGTTTTACTGACCTTCATAGTAGCCACCAGCATTGTGTATAACCCGTTGCCAGCGATGTGGAAGTTATAGGACACTTAGCAGTGCCAGCTGTGTTGACAGTTAGAGTGGTGCGGTCTACTGCCCGACGAATCTGTAGCAGTTCTGAAGCGAATGCCGTGAAGTGTTTCCTTCAGTTTAGAAATCCAGTTGAACTCACGAGGGCTTAAGTCAAGAAAGTGCAGTATGTGATACAGCACTTAGCAGCCCGATCAGTCAAACAAATCAGTAACAGCTTGCACTGTACGTGCTTGAGCATTGTCCTGCAAAATGATGGTCAGGTCCTGCAGAAAGTGTCATCACTTCTTTCTCTATGCTGTTCATTTTTGGAACACAACCCACGACCAGATTAGAGACAGAAGTGATGACACTTTCTGCAGTACCTGACCATCATTTTGCGTGATAATACTCAAGCACGTACAGTGCAAGCTGTTACTGATTTGTTTGACTGATGGGGCTGCTTAAAGTGCTATATCACCTACTGCAGTCCCCTGACCTAAGCCCTCGTGAGTTCAGCTCGATTTCTAAACTGAAGGAAACACTTCACGGCATTCGCTTCAGAACTGCTACAAATTTGCCGGGCAATAGACCGCGCCGCTCGAACTGTAGACGCAACTGGCACTGCTGAGAGTATCCTAAGACTTCCACATCGCTGGCAGCGGGTTATACACAATGCTGTTAACTACTTTGAAGGTCAGTAATACTTTGAAACACGTATCTATTTTGTACGAGCTGTAAATAAATAGTTTCCACCATTTAAGTTCCAACCCTCGTACGATTTATTCTCAATCCATATTTGTACTCATTACTGTTCATTTCATTCAGCAAATCCTGTAATTCTCTTTCACTGTCACTGAGTATAACAATGTCATCAGCGAATCTCATTATTGAAATCCTTTCACCTTGAATTTTAATTTCGCTCTTGAACCTTTCTTTTATTTCAGCCATTGCTTCTTCAGTGTACTCGTGTAGACAGGACAATAGCAGCGAAAGACTATATCCCTTTCTTAAACCCTTTTTAATCCGAGCACTTCGTTCTTGGTCTTCAACTCTTAATGTTCCTTCTCGCCTCTTGTAATCATTCTATATTACCAGTATTTCCCTATTGCTTGCATCTATATTCTTCAAAATTTCGAACATCTTGCACCATTTTACATTATCGGACGCTTTTTATGGATTGACAAAACCTATGAACGTGCCTCGATTTTTCTTTAGTCCTGCTTTTATTATCAACCGCAACGTCAGAATTATCTCTCCGTTGATATTTTTCCGAAAATCAGATGGTGTATCACCAGACTCATACATCCTGCAGACTAAGTTGAATAATCGTTTTGTTGCGACTTCCCCCAGTGATTTTAGAAATTCTGATGGAATATTATCTATCCCTACTGCCTTATTCGATCTTCAGTCTTCCAAAATTTTAAATTCTTGCTGATCTTGGATCCTCTATCTCTTCTATACCGACTCCTGCTTCTTCTATAACGTCTTCTCTCTCATAGAAGACCTCAAAGTAACTTTTCCACCTATCTGCTCTTTCCTCTGCATTTAATATTGGAATTTCCACTGCACTCTTGCACTCTTGATGATACGAACCTTGCTTTTAATTTCTCCGAAGATTGTTTTGAGTTTTTTATACGCTGAGTCAGTCCTTCCAACAATAACTTTTTTTTATTTTTTCACATTTTTCATGCAGCCATTTCGCCTTAACTCCCATGCATTTCCTTTTTATTACACTCCTAAGTAATTTCCATTTCTGTATTCCTGAGTTTCCCTGAATACGTTTGTACTTTCTTCTTTCATCGACCAACTGAAGTATTTCTTCTGTTACCCATGGTTCCTTCGCAGTTACCTTCTTTGTATCTCCAACTTCTGTGATTGGACTTTTTAGACACGTCCATTCCTCTTCGGCTGAAATGACTACTGAGCTATTCATTATTGCGGTACTTACAGCATCAGAGAACATCAAACGTATCTCTTCAGTCCTTAGTACTTCCGTAGCCCACTTCCTTGCGTTTTGATTCTTCCTGACTAGTCTCTTAAGCTTCAGCCTACTCTACCACACCATTAAATTGTGATCTGAGTCTGTACACGCTTCTGGGTATGCCTTACAATCCAGTGCCTGATTTAGGAACCTCTGCCTTACAATGAAGTAATCTAACTGAAATCATCCCGTATCTTCCGAACTATTCCAAGTACACCTCCTCCCTTGAGCAAAGTAGTCGCTATTACTAGCTGAAATTTATTGCAAACCTCAATTAGTCTTTCTACTCTGTTATTTATAGTACCGAGTCCATATCCTTCTGTAACCTTCTCTTCTAGTCCTCCCGCTACAACCGCATTCCAATACCTCATGATTATTAGATTTTCGTCTCCCTTTACGTACTGAATGACCCATTCAATACCATCATATACTTTCTCTATCTCTTCATATTCAGCTTGTGACTTTGGCATGTATACTTGAACTATGTTGTCGGTATTGGTTTGCTGTCGATGCTGATGAGAACAGCCTCATTACTGACCTGTTCAAAGTATAACATTCTCTGCCCTACCTTCCTATTTATAACAAACACAACTCCCCTTATACTGTAAGCCCGACAGTAGTAGTTTTCAGTTCAGTTTCGGTGCTGAAGACCGTCATGCAGGAAGAGACTACATCGTACACAGAAGCACCACGTCCGCCGCTGCAATGGAATAGCAAGCAGCAGCTTCGCCGCCAGAAGACAGAAGTTAGAAGGTATTCGAAGACTGATTTTTAATTACCCGGGTAATTCGTGAGGACGGTAAGGAGACGGCCTCACAACAGCAGTCACCTGTGAGCTGGGCTGAAGACTGGCAAGCTAGAGTCCGTTGTTCGAGTCTGGGACACTGGCCTTCCCCTGCCGCGCCGCTCCGCTGGCCGACGCACAATACACGCGGCCGCATAGAGAAGAGAAACACTGCTGGGACGCCACATCCAAGGTATCACCATCCGATTCACGACTTCGTTCTCAATAATTAAACGGGCCACCGCACGGGGCGCGTCTCCAGTCAACTGGGCGAAACGGCGACACGAGATACATACCGCCAGGCGTTATCAGACGCCGCCGCTGCCGCAGCAGAAGGCTCCGCAGACGACACAGCTGCCGCTATACCAGCCAGAACAATCCAGTAAGGAAACCGTTGTACAAAACTTTCAATAAAAGTTATCTTATGTAAAAATGCTGTTTCATTCTACCTCATACCCGATCCAAGGAAGAACCCACCCTGCCCACATGTTGTTAAGAGAGAAAAAGTAATTTATTTAGTGTTTTTTCACCCTGTCATAATGCGTTAGAATCAAATGCCCTTTGCAGTAATGCTCATCCTGACAATTGACTAGCATCAAAAGAGAAAACACAGTTACAGTATTACTCTATACTCACATCACCAGAAATCCTTGTCTTCTTTCCATTCCCCTTCACTGACCCCTACTATATCTAGAGTGGCCCTTTGCATTTCCCTTTTCAGATTATCATGCTTCCCTATCACATTCAAACTTATGACATTCCACGCCCCGACTCATAGAATGTCATCCTTTCATTGGGTACACAATCATTTTCTCATGGTCACTTCCTGGGGGTCTATTCCGGAATATGTGGAGAGATTATCATGACACTTTTTCAACTACAGACCACATGTTCTGTGACTACACATTATGCGTAGAGGTTTCCATTGCCTTCTGCATCTCATTCCGTTGATCACTGCTGATTTTTCCGCCTTTAGGTGCTGCTTCCCACCCCAAGGGCAAGATACTACCCCGAACCTCTGTCCGCTCCTTCGCCGTCTTTGATGAGACAGTTGCCAGAACGAGGATGACTTCTTATACCGGAATTCTTCGGTCGCCAATGCTGATGATTTTCATCAAAATTTAAGCGGCGGTGGGGACCGAACGCGTGACCGACGAGGTTTTCATTACTATTCAAAGACGTTAACCCCCCCCCCTTTTTGTTTTCGATACTGTTCGTTGCATTTGGTCGTGGCCAATGACACCCGTTGAAGCTCATCCTTGACACCTTCACTCAGCTTTTTTATTCCAGAGAGCAGCCAGCTCTCTGACCGAACACGCTGAGCTACCGTGCCGGCTCCCTACACCACAGGTGCATCCCTCTCCTACATCTTACTTCCTTCTTCATCTTCCTTTCTTATTTGTTTCTCTTGGGTCTTGAATAAATTACATTATATCATCTGTCTTTCCCTACAGCTTATTCCTATTTTTCTCGGAAGTTTGAACGTCTTGCACTATTTCCTAAGAAAGTGTCACGATACTTTTTCAGTCTTGTTTCCATTATCAAGCGCAACATCACAGCTTCTTCCTTGTTTACTTTACCTTCCCTAAAGCCAAATAGGTATCATCTACCAAATCTTCAATTTTCATGTCCTTTGTTCTATACATTATTCTTCTCAGTAATTTGCATGCATGAGCCGTTGAGCTGATTGTGCGATAGTTCTCACACACATCTGCCCATGAGATTTTCGGGATATTGTCGATGTTTTATCAAAAGACTGAAGGTATGTCTCTTATCTCGTATATTCACCAACCTGAACAGTCGTTTGGATGCCACTTCCGCTAATGATATTAGAAATTCTGATTGAATGTTATCTAGCCTTTCTTCTTTATTTGACTGCAAGTCTTCCAGAGTTCTGATAAACTCTATCTCTAATAACGGATCTCACATGTCTTCCATTCTTTCTTCTACCACGTCATCACGCAAGTGCTATCCCTTTCCTGTTAACAGCGAAATTCCCCTTGCAGTCTTAATGTAACCGCTCTTGCGATTAATTTCACGTAAGGCTGTTTTGACTTTTCTGTACGGTGAATCTCTCTTTTTTGATCTCTTAATACCTTTCCCTGCAGCCATTTCGCTTTGGGTCCCCAGCACTTCTTGTTTACTTAACTCAGAAATGATTTTAGATGCCGTATTCCTAGCTTTCCTTGAACGTTAATGTACTTTCTTATTTCATAGAATTGAAGTTTTTCTTGCGTTACCCAATGTTTCTTCGTAGTTACGTTTCTTGTACACAGAATCTGAATATCGGCAATCGCAGCCAGAGTTAAAGCCCGGTAAGGCACTGACATGAATAAAATGCAACACGCCATAATTTTCGATATACATTCAGAACATCCAGTCGAAGAAATAATACTTCAAAAATTACAGAAAACTGATTTTGGCAGAAAATCTTTTCTCCAGATAGAATACGCTGGTATTATCTATATGTATAGCGCATGTTAACTGAATAGATATAATTTCGCAAATAGTGATTCTGGCTCCATAAACAATGTGCAGGCTTTGTATAGAAATTGTCTCATGTTCGAATCCATGTGAATTTCTTCCCTTTCTGCCATAAGAGACACATTCGTCTGGTTCAACAGTTTGCTCTCTATGTAGCTCTCCATCGTGTTGTACGAATTACAATTGGACGATGTGCAGCTAATTTTCCACAGAAGGTGCGTCTGAAGTTTGGCTACAAATCAGTGTTGGAAAATGACCTCCCTAGAGCCTAAAACTTAAATTTAGAGCCTCTGCTTGACATAATACATAAGAATTAATCACATAGTTTCATTGGTACTACACAGTAAAAGACAATCTGTCGCGCCGTTTTAAGTCTGCAAGCAAGTCATTCGTTTTACACTACACTGCAAGAGCAAGGTCAAGTATCTGCTCCTCGTTTTCAGTCGAGTCACATTATTCATGAGCGAAGCCTCATCGTCAACAGGCTATTCGTGACCGCGCCATTTATCTTGTGGAGGAAGAGAATTTGACGGCGTCGGAGAGCGGGGCACGGTGTGGTGTTCCTGAGCGCTCTGCGCGGGGGTGCATGGTTCAAATGGCTCTGAGCACTAGGGGACTTAACATCTGTGGTCATCAGTCCCCTAGAACTACTTAAACCTAACTAACCTAAGGACATCACACACATCCATGCCCGACGCAGGATTCGAACCCAGCGGTCCCGAGGTTCCAGACTGAAGCGCCTAGAACCGCACGGCCACACCGGCCGGCGGCGGTGCATAAAACGTTATCAAGATGCTTGAGAGAATCCAGTAGGCGTGTGGGAACTAGACACTGGCATCTAACAATGCTTGTAACAGGATAGTGAACTCATCAACACATCACGGAAAAGTCTTTTTTAAACGGGGAGCACGTGAAACACACCATTTCATTTCCCTAGTCGGTGAGTACGATTCAGCGCCGTCTTCGGGAGGCCGAACTATTTAGCAAACGTGCGGCCATCAAGGAGAGGCTCCGTGATAATCATCGACTCTGCGGTTTAGCATTTTCCGAAGACAGTGTCAGTCATGAATGACGGAACGTGATATTTCACGACGAACTAGTCTTGTCCTTAGCGAATGATGGTCGAATACGCGTAAAGAGGCCACAAGATGCGCTTTTCGGCGCCATATACATCCATGAGTCAGCTCGCTGTGGCTGTTTGTGTATAGGGCTGAATGTGTTCCCTTGGATTTGGAATGCTTCTCAGGATAGATGGTCAATTTGATGCTACACAGTATACCCACATTATGAGTAATATTGTGGTCCCTCTAGTGCGACTACGGTATCCTGAGGGAGTGATCATGTTCCAGCTGGTCCAGTCTCGTATACACACGTCAGCGATGGTGCATGAGTGGTTTGCAGAACAGAATGAGACTGGCCTCCTACTGCACCACACCTATACCAGACTAAAAACATGTGGCCAGAGACGAAACACATCATGCGAGAAAACTGACCTGACCCAACGCCAACAACCCGTAATCACCTTTACCACCCCAGCTGTTTGTGGCAGAAACTTAGAGATTTATAACGCTCCTCGTACATTCCCTTCACCGCAAACTGTAGAAAGTGAATGAAGTTAAAGGCCTCTGGACGTGATATAAAGTGGTATGGAAGGCACATGCTGCACCTTTTGCGAGCCGAAAATAACGTAATAAGAGCTGTGATTTTTTTATTGTATTAATTTGGTGATTCTTACGTGTGAACAAATATACGGAGCAGCGCAAAAAAAAAAAAAGAAAAAAAAATGCACGAAGCCAGACACGAATCAAACGTAGTTACTCGGTAGTTGCGTATTACACAGTTGACCGTGGCCCTTTTTTTTGTTTCTTTCGTTCGGTCTACCTGTTTCTTTGCTATTTTTCGTCAGCGGCTCTGCGCGGATGTAGCATGACTCTTCTCAGGTTCCGCTGTTAAAAGCTTCTCCCAGCTGAGCTACCGCCACTGCTGACTTGCGATTGCATTGATTTGCAAGTGTCGCCATTTAGATACGTCTTACCGCTGTTGACATTACATCACGAAATGAAGAGACTTTACTAGGTCTGTAATGCTACGAATGACAGGGACAGTTTTCGTGCGTGATTTTAGAGGGTACGTCCTTACACAAAGCGTCAAAAATACGTTAATCCTTCTACTGCACTCACAAATAAAAGTGTTATTTACTTTTACTGTAATGTGATAGGCTCCTGCGTAACGTGGCGGACAATTCATATTTGAGCGAGGTGTCGCAGTGGTTAGACACTGGACTCGCAATCGGGAGGACGACGGTTTAATTCCGCGTCCGGCCATTCTGATTTAGGTTTTCAATGATTTCCCTAAATCGCTCCAGGTAAATGCCGGGATGGTTCCTTTGAAAGGGCACGGCCGACTTCCTTTCCCATCCTTCCCTGATCCGATGAGACAGATGACCTCGCTGTCTGGTCTCCTTCCCCAAACAACCCAACCCAACCCCCAATTCATATTTCAGCCAATGTCATATTTTGTGTTTCAAGTGTACATATGTTTCTGTGTTTAACATCTGTGATCGTCTTTTTAGACGTGTCCATTCCTCTTCAATTGACCTGCGTACTGTGGTATCCATTACCTCAGTACCTACAGTGTTAGAGAACTTCAAACGGATGTCATCATTCCTCAGTACACCAGCATCCAATCTCTTTCCATATTGCTTCTACCGGTTTCTCTTAAATTTCCGTTTTCTCTTTATCAATACTAAATTGTCAACCGAGTCTATGTCTGTTGCTGGTTACGCCTTACAATCTAATATCTTATTCTCGTATCGTTGTCCGGCCTTTATGTAATCCAACTGGAATCTCTCCGTGTCTCCGGGACGTTTCCAAGTATACCTTCTCACCTTGTGACTTTTTGAACAGCATATTTGCTATTATGAACTAAAATTTATTGCAGAACTCAATAAGTTTGTCTCCTCTCTCATTTCTGTTACCAAGACCATATTCCCCTAAAACCGTGTTTCTATCTCCCATGATTCTTAGACTACTGTCTTCCATCGAATTTTGTGTTACCTGTTCGATATCTTCATATACTTTCTCTATCTCTTGTGACGTCAGCATATATGTCTTTAATGCAGTAGTCTCCATTCCCTTCTGCAACTTTATGTCGTTGATCCCTGCTGATGAGTGTTTCACACACTACAGGCAAGAAGAAGCTTTGTACTCTGTCCAGTTTTCCTCCCTCTTTGATAATTCCGTTGGCAGAACGAGGGTGATTGTCTACGCGGGGAAGCCCTCGGCTGCCAATGATGATGAGTTTTGCTTAAAATTTAAGCAGGACGTTTTGATTACTACATTGTTACAGTTGTTACCCCAACACCAAAGGGTCCCCTTCCGTCCTTAATCGGAGCACTTCACTCTTGGTCATCCCTTCTGGTTTTTATACGTATTGTAAATTACTCATCTTTACTCGTAACCCATTTGTTGAATTTGAAGCAACTTAGACTGGTTTACAATGTCGAAAGCGTTTCCTGTGTCGATAAATTCTAAGAAAAGTCTTGACTTTGTGTCTTGCATCTTATATCAAGTGAACTTATCTTTTCCTACCCGTCCCCGAAATAATTGACGTAAACTTTCTTTTGCGTGTTTCTATGTATTTTCTTGCTCAGTAAGTTGGATTCATGAATGTAAAACTGATTATACGACAATTCTCGCTTTTAGCTGCCCTTGCTATTTTCAGGATTGTATGACTGATATTGTTCCTCAAACCGGAGATACGTCTCCAGTATCATAGAATCTACACATTAATTTGAATAATGTTATCATTGCCACTTCCTCATCGTTTTCAGAAATTTCAAAGCTATCAGTCGTTATTTTTATATATTACTTCACTAAGCTCTGACTACATCTAGTTTTGATTTATGAATTTCCCTTTCCATATTTTCTTACTCCTGACCACTGACACTCCATTCTCCTACTTGTAGAAAGTTACCCATTCGTTGCTTTTTCTAACTTTTCCTCATGATAATCTCCCCTTACACACCGTTCCCATAGAGCGAAATGGAGGGCTAATCGTAAATCTTTTGCCAATTGAATGGTCACTTTTAATTAAAGGCCTGTTGTACAATGGATACACGTTTCGTATCTTTTAAGTATTAGTTTACTCAGTTGCTTTCTGTGCGTCTATGCCGTTGTGCAATGCTTATTCTTCGCCTTTTACGGATAGTTCCCCACACCATGGCGCTGATTCTTTTCGGCAGCTTTTTCGCCCTCTTACTAGGAAGCAATGATAAGACAGTGGACACGCATTCGAGAGGACGAAGGTTCAAATCTCCGTCCGATGGTCCTAATTTAGAATTTACACATTTTACCTAAGTCGCTAAGTCCAACTCCGGGATGGTTTCTATGTAAAGGACACGACCAAATTTCCTTCCCCAATCTGACCTCTAATGACGTCTCAAATAACATCGTTGGCCAGCGAAACAACCAAGCAGAGATAATATAAAATGCAGACTGACATTAGCAACAAAAACAATTCTCAAAAAAGGGAATGTTACTAACACTGAGTATAAATTTCTGAGTTAAACAGTCGTTTGTGGAAGTATTCCTGTTGAGTGTAACGGAAGTGTACGGAAGTGAAGCATTGACGATAAGACTTTGAGACGAGAAGGGACTAGAAGCTTTAGAGCCGTGATGCTACAGAAGAATTCCGAAAATTAGATCGAATAACCAGTGTGGAGGAAATGAATCGAATTGGGAAGGAGATAAAATCGTGGCACAACCTGACGAAGAAAGGTGATCAGTTGATAGGACAGAACCCGCCATCATCAAGAATCGACAACTTGAAACGGAAAGAAGTGAATCTGTGTGGGCAGGGAGGGTGGGGGAATCTAGAATTACACAGGATTGATTAGCATGGAGAGGTGGATCAAACTAGTATCTCGACTGGGGAAGACAATAACAACAATGACATCGTCATCGACGGGACGTTAAACCCTAGCCGTCTTTAAACCCTAGCCGTCTTCCATTCTTGTTTAGAAGTCGTTGGCAACTTAAGTTTGACTTCTGATACTGGAAATCATATGCTATTATAAGAATCCGAGATCCCTGTGCATAAGTTCTTCTTCTTCTTCTTCTTCTACTTCGCGGATGGATCACTTAGGACCACGTGTAATCAACATTTGTTGACCTTCCTTTACGCCCACTATTCCTTCATAAGCAACGAATGGTCTAGCTTTCGTTGCGTAGACAACGTATGTCGGTTAGTTTTCTCTCTTCTTCCTCAAAACCCCGTGTGTTTGTGATTTTTCCCATTTCATGTCTGTCATTAGATTTGGAGACCCTCATTCCCTCAGGTCTTTTTCCGTCTGTTTGTACCAGTTCGGTCTTGTAGTTTTGTTCTTTAAAAATGTATGGATTTTGTGTGTTAACCTGTTTGAGTCCATTCTTTCTAACTGCCTCATGAATTGGATTCTTCTCAGGCGCATTGTGACTGTTATTTTGGAGACATTTTTATATATTTCTGCATTGGGTTTTGGATAAGGCACACCATCTTTAGTTCTTGGTCCTAGGATTTTCCTCATTATTTTGCGTTCTTTCACTTCTAATTCCCCTTTTAGTGTTCTGTGTTGAAGGTTTAGTGTCTCAGATGCGTAGAGAGCTTCGGGTTTAATTACTGTTGCGTAGTGTCATATTTTGCAGTTCCACGTAAGTTCTAATATAGAAGTTTTGTTCATAAATCATCGTGTATCTAGAAAACATCACTCCTGCGAAGCATAACTCGTACTTTTCACACTCGATATCCTACAAGCCGTGGATGCTGGCGTACAACCAGATTCCGTATTCCTCATTTTTTGGAAAAGATCTGACGCTGCACCATATTGTACATAGTTAACTACGGTTGAAGCATACGGAATAGTATCACCTACGGGCTTTACTCGAAAACGTTTGGAGTAATCGGAACTAATATAAAGTCCTGGACGGTGAATATTCATAAACACAAGTTCTGTAAAGAGTGAACCTTGGAAGTGTGATAGGTGCGCTCATGTTCTCCACGTACCATCTTTCGAAAAGGTGGAGAACAGTCTGAAACTCATTGCTAATAACGCCCTTGTATACAGAAAAGTTCGTCGTTAAGGAGCTGTATGGAGGTTCAGAATGATTTGTACAGGAGCTTGCTTTAAATTTGGATAAAGGTAAGGTAATGCGGATGGGTATATTTTGTGGCAATTTTTCCGCAAAATTTTCACGCAACATATTTCATGATGTTATATAATCGAATCCTTTAGTCAATGTAGTCGATCACTTACGCTGCATTATAGCTGCTGACAGTATTCAGTACCACCTGTGACTGCCCAGCTAATTGCTTCTCTTCTCTCCATCTTTTATTATGGCTAGGGCCTTGTAATTCTTCTGAAATGTGAAATATTCGAGGCTGCTTGGGGCGCTATAGAAGCGTACTGAAAAGGGCCAAAGGGCCCTTGTTCAGTTCTGAGAGCTGACTTTCAGCGCACATAGTCGAAAACGGAATTGGCTTTGCCCGCCCTCGCACTCCAGGCGTCCAAATAGAAAGCTATCTGCCAAGAAACAGTATTGTTTGAGACAGTGGGAAGAATCCTCTTGGGGCAGACAAGAATCTAAGCCAAGTGCAGCCATTCAGAGACAGTGTGGCGTGAGAGCCACCGATTATCTTGTTAGCCATGGCGTACGGACTGAGGCCCATGTTTTAGTTCCGAATAACCAGTATTTTTTACCATTTGTTTGAATTCAGTTATAGCAAGTGTTTTTAATTTTTTACTAATGGCGGAGGAAAAAGTCTAAATATGAATTACCCGTAGTAGCAATGAGAAAATTTTTCGTTTTTAAGTAAACCTTTCTTTAAAAATGAGCATTTCATATGTAAAACTTAAGCTGGTTTGAAATATTGCTTTATTATAGAAGATGGGAAAAATGATCAGTACTATTTTATAAAAAAAGAATTGGAACAGTATGCTGAAACAGTAATGTCCCTGATTCTTTGTGCCATGGCTTAAGGTAATAGAGGCATAAAGTTCATTCACGCACAGTCTGCATTGTTGGCAAATTTATTCAAGAGGGCCAGTTTCCTTAGGTGGTCCCCCCACTTCTTCACCGTGTAGGGTAGATGCGACAACATCGCATTATTGACTTCACCACCCCCAGTTCCCCTCCTTACCCACTTACCTCTCCCTTCCCGCACTTCACCTCCCCTCCTCCACTTGGGATTTGGTGGGAAAGAGACTGTCTGTACTGAGTTTGTGGGAGGGAGGATGTAAGGCACTGTTTTAATTACTTATTTAATTCATTTTTTGAGGGTGTTATCCTGCTTCTGGATTCTCCTACAGCTGCCTCCACACTCGCCGCCCCCTACTCCCACTTCCTGCGCGTCCTCCGCCCCTCCCCCCACCCCACACTCACTTTTTCCAATCGCACGTGGGTACATTTCGTTGAAGTTTGAAAAACGACTGCTGATAGTCCACAATACCTCCACAAGACAGTGTTCGAAACTGTTCTACAGCCACCCCCACCTGCCCCCATTTGACACCGCCCCCGCCCCCACTTTTGCCGATCGCGTGCGTGTATTTGTTCATCATGATGTTTGCCATAGACCACAATACCACTCGAAATTGGTGGGAAACAGTCCTACCCTCTCAGCCAGGAGTATTCTCCCCTACCAATCTACAAGTGTATAGCTGTTAAGGAACTTGTACGCAGATACATGCTATGAAGGGCTAGGACAGCAAACTAAGTGTAGGAAGAATTACCGCCTACTGATGTACAAGTGAAACAGCTGATAATGAACTTGCCCACAGATACATGCTGAGAAGGGTTGGGACAGCAAACTACCACTGAAATGTAGGAAGAGTTGCCTCCTACCAATCTACAAGTGTGTAGTTGCTTAAAGATCTTGTACACAGATACATGGTAAGAAGGGATAGGGCAGTAAACTATCACTGACTAGCAGGATGACCAACACACACTACCAGAACTGACAAAAATACTTCACTGCTTGACTAAACAAAAAAACTGTCATGAAATAATCACCCCTAAACAACAGATCATAACGTAATACATGCACTGAGAAACGAGAAGTATCATTGTAATAACGCAACTACTGACAAACCGACCCCAAAATATCTCGCCTGGAGAAAGTGGCAGCACTTGCAAGTGTCGTTACCTCGACATGTGGATAATGTGGATACAGACTAAACAGCTGAAAACCCCTCCTACCCTTCCCTCCTCCCTTCCACTCCTCCCCCCCGCCCCCCCCCCCCCCCCCGCAGGTAGGGATTCCGGTTTTACAGACTGGTTCAAACCTATCGCTGGTGGTCTACAAAGGAGGCATCCACTGCAGGTCCTCTGGTTGATTGATTTGGGGGAGGGGACCAAACAGCTTGGTCATTGATACTGTCAGATGAGGGAAGGTTGGGGAAGGAATTCAGCCATGCCCTTTCAAAGGGACCATCCCAAAATCTGCCTGAAGCGATTTAGGGAAGCCATGGAAGACCTAAATCAGGATGGCCTGACACTGGTTTGAACTGTCATCCTCTCGAATGTGAGACCAGTGTGCTAACCACTGCACCACCTCATTGAGTCTGCAGGTCCTCTGTTATGGGGCTGTTGGGTTGAGAATGATATATTATTTCCACTCTGCAGCTGGATCCTCCCGTAGGCAGTTGTTTTGCTTTTCTAGGCCTGTTCTAACGTCTCACTAGTGGAGCTACATATCACAGTGGAAAGAGGTAACTCCAAGGCTGCTCTCGCCAGAGAGGTAGCCAGCATGACCAGTGGCTATTGAGGTCGCTGTGGGCGGTCTCTATTCAATATAGTGGTAACTTCCAGCACCCTCCCATACTCCACGTGCTCTCCTAACCTATGAGCACTCAAAATTAGTGTCTGTGGAAGTCTTAGAAGTCATGCATATGGGTATCACATATATTTCAGAGGCACAAATATTAACACAGAATATCGGCTTCCACGCTATCATCTCGCATGTCAGAGAAAACACCAGTAATTTTTACACCTTACAGTAAGGTACAATTTGTATCACGTCCCTCCTCGTTATTTCTTAGTAGCTAAGTGCGTAAAACTACGAACTCAGTTTGCAATATTATTATTAATGATGGATGAGCAAACTGCTGCGGTTGGATCTCTGTAAGAATACATCTGATACGTGTATCAATCTATCCACAGTCTTCTACATATCTACACGTATAAAATCGATAACAAATCATAAATGAATCGAAAGCTTCCAGTATTTTGGTGTGAAAACTACCGATTACCACAAAATGTTCTTTTTATTTTGGAACATTCATCTGAGTAAATGTGAGAACTTTAAATCTCTGAAAATATTCAATCTACCAAAACATCTATGTTATAAGCAGTTGTCTGGTGGAAATTTTCAGTGGAGCAGTTGTATCTAACATCAACTTAACTGCTATAAATGACTAGCTATTAAAAACAAACCACACACACACATTCACAATTATAATAATGCCGGCATTGTTGCACGAGAACAGATACAACCGATTTCTTTCAATTTGATAGACAAATTGCCATACTTGAGAGTGTTCCTTATATTCAAAATTAGTGTGTGTGTGTGAAAGTCTTGTAAATGAGGATGTTAGGGAGAATTCAGCTAACAGTTGGTAAAAATGTTTATTAAAACACAATCTGTTTCGCAGCTGAGGTATATGGCAAAGACAACTGTAAATGCAGCCGGCCGAAGTGGCCGTGCGGTTAAAGGCGCTGCAGTCTGGAACCGCAAGACCGCTACGGTCGCAGGTTCGAATCCTGTCTCGGGCATGGATGTGTGTGATGTCCTTAGGTCAGTTAGGTTTAACTAGTTCTAAGTTCTAGGGGACTAATGACCTCAGCAGTTGAGTCCCATAGTGCTCAGAGCCATTTTTTTTGTAAATGCAAAAACAAGTGGCCCCTGCAGATGTGTAAGCAGGGCTTACATATAGCTTTCAACCCGTGTATGGGGAAGTGTGGTTATAGTGGGGGGACTATTAGCATTTATAGTAGCAAACAGTAATGAAAACAGGGCATGTGTCGCTGGAGTACTGGCCAACATCAATACATCTGCATGTTCTGGGGGAAAGTGAACTGATGATACATACATATGGCAAGGAAAGCGTTTCTGAAGAAGAGAAATTTGTTAACATCCAGTATTGATTTAAGTGTCAGGAAGTCATTTCTGAAAGTATTCGTATGGAGTGTAGCCATGTATGGAAGTGAAACATGGACGATAAATAGTTTGGACAAGAAGAGAATAGAAGCTTTCGAAATGTGGTGCTACAGAAGAATGCTGAAGATTAGACGGGTAGATCACATAACTAATGAGGAAGTATTGAATAGGATTGGGGAGAAGAGAAGTTTGTGGCACAACTTGACCAGAAGAAGGGATCAGTTGGTAGGACATGTTCTGAGGCATCAAGGGATCACCAATTTAGTATTGGAGGGCAGCGTGGAGGGTAAAAATCGTAGGGGGAGACCAAGAGATGAATACACTAAGCAGATTCAAAAGGATGTAGGTTGCAGTAGGTACTGGGAGATGAAAAAGCTTGCACAGGATAGAGTAGCATGGAGAGCTGCATCAAACCAGTCTCAGGACTGAAGACCACAACAACATACATACATACATACATACATACATATATATATATATATATATATATATATATATATATATATCTTAATAATGGAAGGAGGGTGCATTACGGGGATCTGGTGTGAAGATGAAACTGCCATATCCCCATATGCCCATGCATCAGAGCATGGCTGCTGATGTACAAAGATCTCTCCCCACATGTGGTTATGCTTTATAAGCCATAGAAATGAAAGATGCAGAGAGTTGTAATAATGTTAATTCTATCCAAAGAATTCAGGGTCAGTGACTTCCCAAGAACGCCACTGAAGTCACCACTGCAGGTTCGCAAGCAAAAGGATATTTGGATGAGGTCTGACTTTCCGGCACACACGCATCTTTAGGACCACGCATGTACAGAATGTTACGATGTTTAGCAGTTTGCATGGGGGATGTTGCTCCATGTATTATTCCAATCAATGTTACACACAAGTTAGTAATCGAGATTTTTCTTTAGCAATGAGACAGAACTTGAGAAATAAGTTGAAGTGTCATCGGCTGAGGGCATCATGGAATGAACAAGATAAGACTTTTGTTGACTTTACAGTTCGTCGAGAGAAGTGGTTTGGAACTTGAGTAATTGAGTAAAATGCGCTACAATTATGGGAATCCTGAAAAAAATTGTCAAAATTTATGTAAAATTAGAAAAATACAACAAAAATGAGGGTGCTTAAATTTTCACCTGGTGTATGAAAATCATTCCACTCCACCACCAGTAGGAATGACAACTGATGGTGCATACCATCCGTGCTCTATGGGTTCAAGGTCTGCAAAATAAATCCTGTTCCACGTTTGGTTATGTGTTACAAACCAATAAAAAATGAAATACACAGTCTCCAAAGATTTGGGGGTTAGGATGACCAACACTTGGGACACCAAAACAGTGCTCTTGCTCTCCTTGAAAATGGAGCGCCAAAACATCTGCTACCCCACCACTGTCGAACAAGAGTTTGAATGTAGACATTATCACAGTCAGACATCGCTTTTTAAACACTCAACAATGCTGCAAACTATTCCAGTTTTCATATGTTGTGATGTTTTCCACATTTTTGTTAATAAGAAACACCACCTCCATCTTTTATCTCCAGCACCCTGTGTATGTGTTGTGGGGGCAGTGACCCTACAACATGTGATGTCTGGCTTTCTGTAAGGGCCAATGGACTGAAAAGTGATGATGTCGGTTTACCACCTGACATAGTCCTCAATGTCATTGTGAGAAAATAGAATGTATGGATGTGTTCAAAGGTGATTTCGGTTTACCACCTGACATAGTCCTCAATGTCATTGTGAGAAAATAGAATGTATGGATGTGTTCAAAGGTGAAGCATTACACTGCTTGGATGTGTTACAGCTGAAAGTAATATATCAAAGTGGTTATGAAACTACGACACAGACTGATAGTCTGTGGTGTATGACAATGCTGCTTCTAAGTTTCTTAGTCTGTATCTACACATCAAGGTGAAGACATATGCACTGTTTGGTGGAAGTCTTCCTTTTTCTGATATTTTTGTGATATTATTACAGTGTTCCATCTGACTTTAGAACCAAGGCCAGGATGCACTCATAGTGTAATGTAGTTGTCGCTATTGTGTTTGTTTTTAATAATTGCTTGCTTATAAGAGGATTATGTCTCTCTCCTCCAAAGACATAATGGTATCACTCACAAGAGAAATATGTCTATCCATTCCAGAATGTTTGCTCGATATTGGTTATTATGTTGGTGTTTGGTCCTAGCAGCATTACATTATTGGCTGAAGTCTTCTACTCACCGCAGTGCGACGAACTTACTAGCTGAATATATTTCTAAGCACTTTTGGGTGGTACAAAGCGCTTATTTTGTAGCATATTCAATGTCCTCAGCTCCATATTCATGTAGCATACCAGAAGAGTGAGTTTACAATTATTTAGACGGAGATTGCATTGATATATCCGATATTTGCACTGTTGCGATCACAGTATTCATTTCAAAAACATCAGACTACACCCATTACATTATATGAGATGAGGTCTGTCAGTACAATATTTGCTGAGAATCACATCTGGAGAATACACGATGGTAATACTTCATGCAGAAAAGGAATATCCATGTTTATTATTCATCTTATTAAAATAAATTAGCTGATTTTACAGCAGATGAACTGTTGGGAATGACAGCACTTCAGGCAGACACGCAGTTTGCTACTCCATGAGGAACAAGTGACCTGTGTAAAACTCCTCCATCAAATCTGCAACAGGAATCTCATCTTTCCACAGTATACAAGAACACAAACATATGCACACACACACACACACACACACACACACACACACACACACACACACACACACACATACACGCACACACGCACACAAAGTTGTTATTCAGTACAGTGGAACATCTGAAAACTCCACCAGATAGCCTTTGGACAGTTTACCTGAAGAAGTAGAAAAAGCATGAGCAATGGTGTGTTATGATTGCATGCAGTGGCAGATGCTAGCGGATGTGGGTACTGTGCTCTACCTGTCAGCGAGCAGTGTGGGTGTATCTGCGCACAGCGAGATGATTATTATAAGAACCCTTGTGTATCTCATTCACGTGGGAAGTATTATTTCAGTGTCTTTCGTAGATGAGGCTAATTAGCCGGGGACCACTTCCAGACAGTGCCAGAACATCCAGAATGTTTGAAACCACGCTGCTGTTGATCATTCACTTCTTCACCCATGGTTGATAGTCACTTATTTTTCTATTGTTCCAGGGGGGGGGGGGGAGCATCTTACCAAGAAATATCTTTCAATAGCTTGCAGGAAGCATCCTGTTCTTGAGTCTTCTGTCCATATAGAAACAGTATATCACTCCCAGCAGATGCATATCTTTGTGTACCGTCAGTGACAAGTTAGAATTGGCCTAGAAAACTAATACGTGTACCTGTGAGAGGGAAGAGAGGGCGGAGGAGAGGTAGGAGGGGAGGTATGACTGGTTCTAAGCTGCTTAGTCTGTGTCCAAAAATAGCTCCCACCACTCCCTCCTGGTCAGATCTTAGTTTTCACAGTAGCTGTGTTATTACAATAATTTCTCTCACTTCCCAGTGCATGTGTTCCATTATGATCTATTGTTTATGAGTGATGCTTTTTTCACGACAATTTGGATGCATAATTAGAGCAGTGCAGCATTTTCTGTCAATTGTGATAATAGGTATTGGCCTTCCTATACTTCAGTGATAGTTTACTGTCCTAACCCTTCTTACTATGTATCTGTATATAGCTTCATCAGCAGCTATACACTTGTAGATCGGTAGGAGGCAGTTCTTCTGGCAGCGTCTGCAGGACAGTTTCCCACCAATTTTGAGTGGTATTGTGGACTAGGGTACAGAGCAAGGTAAACTTATACACATACGCGATCAGGAGAAATGGGAATGGGGTTTTGTGGGAAGTGGGGGCGTTTGTGGCATGGTTGTAGGATAGTTTCAAGTACCCTCTGGCGGCAGTATTGTGGATTAGAGAGTCGGTCTTCGAACACTGAGGCAAACATACATACACACAATCAGAAAATGTGGGGACAATGTGGTGGAACGTGGGGGCAGAGGATGGCGGAGTGTGGAGGCAGCTGCAGAACAATCTAGCAGCAGTATAACACCCTCAAAAATAAATAAAGACTGTACCTTGAATCCTTTCTTTCTAACAGCTCAGCACAGACTGTGTCTCCTTCCAACAATTCCTAAGTGGGGGAGGGTAGGGGAAGTGGGGAGAGGATGGGAGTTGGGGCATGGGAGGAGGAGGAATGGGCATAGAGCTGTCAACAACGTGATGTTGCCACATCTACCACCATGGAGAGGAGGTGGGGAACCATCGAGGGAGAGCCGTCACTTTGAATAAATTTGGCAACAATGCAGACTGTACCAGAATGAACTTTATTCCTGTACTAAGGTATGCACGTAAGTGCAGTGTTGAAGACTTTCCCACATCTTGTTTCTCACTGTCATTGCCAGACATGCGATGCATTGCAAAATGACGGCAATCCTAGTTGGGAATTATTTTTATGAAGTGATGCAGCAATGATGTACAATGCCTCATTTGCTTTAAAATATAAAAGATTTGTCTGCCATTTATATGAAACGATAAAAGAGGAAGGAAATTATGGTAACAGTAATAAATTAAAAACTTAGAAACAATTCATTTATAGTACACAACAAAAATAGAAAGCAGCTTATAAGTTGACTGTGTCTACATACTATGCCTTTATTTGTCTGTAACTTTGAAAACGGACAAATTAACACGAAAAATAGAGTTCTTCAATCTTGGTTTTCATCATTTATGAACGACTATTCGTAATGCCCAAATAGTGGTATGATCCCAAATTATATCATTTTTGAGCAGAGTTAAAAATTTGTATTCAATAGGAGAATACTGGTGATTTTTTTTGTGGTATTCCATCACTAATCACTTTTAGTGAAAAGCAGCGAAAAGTGGATGGACTAATTTTTCTTTTACTTGCACATTTAATGTTTTGGTTCTATGTATCTTCAAACTGAGCCAAAATATTTGAGTCTTTGTTCGATTTCCATGTTTACCACAGGAAATAATAGGAATAAAAAACCGAAAATTAGATACTTCAGAAACCTGTTACTTTGTGTGGTTGTAACTGTTAAGTTAAACTGGGTTAAAAAGAAAAAAAGATATAACAGGAAGCCGGTTGGTTCAGCGATAACCGCCAGGGATTCTTTCAGAGTGTTTATTTATGTAGAGTGAGCACTTTCTGATGTCTGCTTTTCAAATTTTCAGTTTCAGAATAGTATCATCCAGTGGGAGAAGTTTCCTGGCTTCCTCCGCACGCCTGGTGTAACGGGTGGTTAACAACAGGAAGATCCACAGGTGTAGGAGTTCGCTTAACTTATTTACAAAATTATCACTAGAAGGAACTCGCTATCTCTGCTGCTATTGGCCAGCGAGATTCCTACTCTGGGAGAAACATCCAAGTTTCAGAGCGCTTAGACAGAGAACAGTTGCCTCTGGGCAGTGAAGAGCAAACACACTTGCAGGCCAGTGATCGAAGCGCGAAACTGGCTGCCAGATGAGACTTGCTGTGGCATTCTAGTGCTGAATACAGAGGGTGAGCTGGCCTGACTTCCCTGCCGTTACCGACGCAGCTTCCCACGTTCATGCTGCATGAGTATGGCAAGTATGGGCCGTCGTTGCAATCACCGATTCGGTAGGGGCGCGATTTTAGTTAACTCCCATCAGGGGCTAATTTCTCGCTTTCAACGTTATCGTGGTCACCCAGCTGGGCCAAGGCTAGATTTCATATTTATAATCCCTTGTACATTTATTAAATGTTCATTTATGTATCGCACTGGGTAATTCAGATGTTGATGCTTTACGTGATAAACCTGATTGTCACAGTGAACAATTGTTTCCGCTGTAGGTAGATGATTAATATATCTATCTAAGGTACCCATATTTTCAGCCTTGACTGGGCCACCGCTGTTTATCATTCAATAAGACGTTTCATTTGCACAACATTTTCATTATCTTAAAAGTTTGCATGATCTTATGGGGAGCTTCCCTTTTCTACAGGAAACCAGAGATCGTACTATAGCGTCTTAGGGGAAAGCTGAACAGCTCAAGTGGCACCCCAGAGGCAGAATAAACATTTCAGTAACGTTCGAATGCAGTATCAATAATAAGCAGCTTGACTCAGTTACATAGAGTATCTGTGTGTGATATTTCGAATGAGTATGAAACGAAATGAGTACATAAGGTCAGTTGTTGGAAAGGTGAATGACTGCCTACGTTTTGTTGGGTTCTGGGAAAATGTAGCCTATCTATGAAGAAGACAACGTAGAGAATACTTGTGGAACCCATTCCTGTATGTGTACTCAAAGTGAGATCCCCATAGGGTCGGCTTTCAGGAAGAAACAAGCAGTTCCAACGTATGCCGCGAAGTTTGTTATCGGTTGGTCCGATCGGTACGAGAGAGTTACGGAAATGCTCCGAGAGCTTTAATGGTAATCCTTGGAGGGAAGTGAAGATCTTCTAGGAAAACATTTTTGAGTTAGTTTAAGTATCCTTATTTGCAACAGACGGCAGGATGAATCTCCTACTTCCACCTTTCACCTCATTTAGGAGCCTTAAGGTCAAAATAAGGGATATTAGTGATCGTACAAAGGTTTACATGAAGTCATTTCCCCCTCACGTCATTTGTGAGCTGAACACTAAAGGGAATGTGTAGCAACCATATAAAAAGAACCACATAAAGTACAGTGATTAGCGAAGTATCTGTGTACACGCAACCTGTGCTGTTCGAAAGGCCTTCCGGTAATCCTGCTGCGACTCAAGTTCGGCTCAACGAGTACAGCGATCTGACGCACAGCAAACGACGCGCAGCAAGTTAATCTCTGGATCGAAACGACAGGTAATTGTTCCTCGAACTACCCATCGCTCACGGCAGGGAGAAGATACGATACACAGCTCCTGCCTTCTCGACTGCACGCAATACATGTGGAATACTAAGAAAACATCACAGTAATAGGAAACAGGGCCCTACTGCACCCACGCTGTGTCCAGCTTCTCAGATGGAACTTAATTTCGTTAATACACTAGCATAATTTACAAAGAAGACTGTTACGGTACATAATGGTACATAGATTAGAATATTCTGCCATTTAGATGCTATTGCAGACCGTATTTTTCTAAGTACATTTATAGTAAAACGTGACTTTCTTTACGCTTACTGTTGAGTAACCTACACCTGTTACCCAGACCGGTTACCTTCAGGTTGTCAGGAAGCATCCCCCTGCGGTATGAGAGTTTCAAACTGGATTTAACGTTTTAGGTATTTCTGATACTTAATCTACAATTCAAGTTAATAAATCTAAAAAAAGTATTGATGCGGGAATGGCAGTTGGTTCTGAAGAGAAATATGGGAGTATGTAGAATATTGTCAAAAATAGGCGAAAAACGCGCTATTGTTCTATTACGCTGTTAGCGACAAAACACTGAATGCAGTAACTAATGTAAAATAAGCAGAAATAAACCTACGGAGAGACCTTAAAAATGGAATTACCACATTATACAAACAGTCGTATAACAACCCAAGGCTCTCTCACTCTCCTGAACCAAATCGATAACTGCAATTTTGGTAGATGAGTCAGCCGATGGCACTTTCGGTCGAATTCTTCTGATTCTCTATTTCTGCTCAGGAACAAAGTTTTCATTACTTTCGACTTGATTTGTTATTTTACTTCTTCTTTTATAAACCATGAAAACATTCTTGTATGATTTGCATAAAAAACAGGTTGACTCCAAAAAGATAATCATCCTGATATTCATCATGGTTAATTTAAGTAAAAACAAGCAGTATGCTGTTGTATAGGGTAAAAATATGTGTTGATATAGCAAGCTGTTACATTAGATCAGAATTTTATTGATGTTGTTAAAGACACAGGGAACATTTATTTTAGTGGAAATACTTAGATACTTTTATCTCTGACTTGTAGATTCTTTGTGTTGTAATGCGCGCCATTATTGCGAGTACTGAGTTAGAAGCTAAACTGGAAAGAAGGAGGAGCAGGTCGGGCATATTTCTCTGAAACTAATAACTGATTATTGTAAGTTTATGAGGTCAAGAGTAAACTTGGATGGAACTGTATTTGTAAGGAATGTGTTGGACCACAGAGTTCGCAATACATCGACCATGTTACAGTGGAATTACTGTCCTGAGTCGTTTGGAGACGAAGTCGCAGACAATCTAATTCCAGATCTTTAAGCCGCGCTGGATTAGCCGAGCGGTCTAGGCGCTACAGTCACCGACTGTGAGGCTGGTCCCGGCGGAGGTTCGAGTCCTCCCTCGGGCATGGGTGTGTGTGTTTGGTCCTTAGGATAATTTACTTTAAGTAGTGTGTAAGCTTAGGGACTGGTGACCTTAGCAATTAAGTCCCACAGGATTTCACTCACTTTTTTTGACCAGATCTTGAAGAAATTGAATCTACCCGTGGACGGCTGCAGCCACTCCAGAAGTTAATTACTGACGTAAACACATAGCAGCCACAATGCATTATTATTCTTCACCTTGAAAAATAGTGACGATTCACTAAATTCAGCCGGCCGCGGTGGCCAAGCGGTTCTAGGCGCTTCAGTCCGGAGCCGCGCGACTGCTACGGTCGCAGGTTCGAATCCTGCCTCGGGCATGGCTGTGTGTGATGTCCTTAGGTTTAAGTAGCTCTAAGTCTAGGGGACTGATGACCACATATGTTACACTCCAGGCAAATGCCGGGACGGTTCCTCTGAAAGGGCACGGCCGACTTCCTTCCCCATCCTTCCCTAATCCGATGAGACCGATGACCACGCTGTCTGGTCTCCTCCAAACAACCAACCAACCAACCACAGATGTTAAGTCCTATAGTGCTCAGAGCCACTAAATTCACTTTGCGATTTAGTTCCATTATTAGTCATCTATACTGTATGTGCATGTCATTACAGGATAGTAGGATAGTAGCAGAAATTCGCAGAAAGAATATTAAGGGAATGTAATTCATCCACGAATGAAGTGGAAACTTTGGTTATACCAATACCTGAGTATTGCTGACCAGTCTTGAACTGTTACCAGGCTAGATTAATAGATGAGATAGCGATGATCCACCGAAGACCTGCACGTATGATCCTACAATCATTTAGTCAAAGCGAGAGGATTACGCAGACACTCAACAAACTCCAGTGGTAAACACTATTTTATGTTTGTTTTTCAAGTTCCAAGAGCTTACATCCAGGAGAGAGTCGGGAATTATAATATGTTTTCCACATACGCCTCATGAAATGACTATGAGGAGAAATTAGAGCTCATACGGAGGTTTACCAACAGTCATTCTTCCCACACCCCATTTGCGAAGGGGCTCAAAGATAGCCAGAAGCACTCACTGCACACACAATAAGGTGGGTTACAGAGTATAGATGCAAATGTAGATGAAGTAAATTTAAGGAAGAAATCAAAGGAAAAAAGCTGGAAATACTACCAGTACTAAACGAGCACCAGGTTCTCCATGTTTCATTATTATTTTGCGGTATTTTTTTCTTCGCACTTTTGGAGTATCCTACACGCTTTGTTGTGAGTGCTACTGCGCAGATAGCTGGCCTCTTGTACCGCGGCTCCAGTCCAGCAGGTGCAGGTAAGAGCGGCGGCAGCCAACTGCGGCTAGCCGCCGCGCCTATGCCAGCCAGCCAACAGGCGGGCACTCTGCCAAGGAATGCCTGCACCGTGTTGACGATGGCGCGCCGCCATTCACTATTCCCGGTGGCTGCCTTCTCCCCTGCGTCTCCCATTCAGCCCGCCGCGCCACCTGCAGACGGGCAGCCGCAGCCAGGCTACCAGACTCCTCGCGCGATTAACATCTACCTCACACCTGTGCTTTC